>NC_047102.1:31196657-31802288 GCF_902459505.1 Geotrypetes seraphini
CAAGTTGCAAGTTCATGTTATTATTTTTTTTTCGAGAACAGAAATGTATGTGGTCTATGGGGGAAGTCCCCCCGCCCTGCCTTCTCTTTTCTTCTGTTTCAGTGGAGTTCGACTGCTTTAGTACTAACTGAAGAGGGAGCTATTCACCACTGGTGAAGGGGAGGAGTCGGAAGAAATGAGCGTCACCCTTCTGCAATAGGACAAGAGCTTCAGTACAGCATCCTATGTCTTTGCAGCAGAACACAAGTGGTCAATCTGTAATAGTCGACCAGAAACGATAATCCCAAGGAGCCCCACCTTGCATGTAAATAAGGGCATCAGACAGTGGCAGTGAATAAAGGAAGGCGAGGGAAAGGTTTTATGCACCGACTCACACTCATGGGAAGATTACAAGGCCTAATGAACGCCTCCGTCACATGAGCAGCTGAAGAAAAGTTTTCGAGATTGCAAGGCTGCCTTAAGAGCCTCCGCGTCTAAGCGGCGAAAGGCGCCCTCCCCCGCCTCTCTCCACTGACCTGAACCGCGGCATTGAGCCTCAGAGCAGCGGCCCCCGGGCCCCGAGCGCCCACAACGACGCCTCTAGAGCCGAGCGCCAAACATGGCGGCCGGCGAGGCCGCGTGACAAAGCGGCTCTGACGTCACTAACGCCATGACCCCGCCTCCCCGCTCCTCGCGAGCGGGCCCGCGGCCGTTTGCTATTGCGAAGGGCTTCCTCGGCGTCTGTAGGCCCTGGGCTGCTACGAAATGAGATAGCTTTCAAGATTATACCTAACTGACGGCACTTACACTAGATCAGTGGTTCCCAACCCTGTCCTGGAGGACCACCAGGCCAATCGGGTTTTCAGGATAGCCCTAATGAATATGCATAGAGCACATTTGCTTGCCTGTCACTTCCATTATATGCAAATTTCTCTCATGCATATTCATTAGGACTAGCCTGAAAACCCGATTGGCCTGCAGGTCCTCCAGGACAGGGTTGGGAACCACTGCACTAGATAATGGCTTTTATGTAAATTCTATATCACCCTCCTGGAGAGCAGAGCTCCTCCAATCCAGTCTTCCAGGTCCACAACTCAGCCTGGTTTGCACAATGAATATGAAATCTGCATGAAATGAAAGCAGTGAATACTATACATCTCATGCATATTCATTGTGGAAATCCTGAAAACCCGACTGGCTGGTGGTCCTCCAGGAAAAGCTTGGGAACCACTGGGCTAAAGGACAGGAAATTGAATAGGACTAAATCAGGGATCTCACAGTCCCTCCTTGAGGGCCACAATCCAGTCGGGTTTTCAGGATTTCCCCAATGAATATGCATGAGATCTATTTTGCAGCACTACTTTGAATGCATATTCATTGGGAAGAACCTGAAACCCCGACTGGAATACAGCTCTCAAGGACCGGAGTTCCCTACCCCTGGGCTAAAGGACAGGAAACTGAATAGGACTATCAGGGATCTCAAAGTCCCTTCTTGAGGGCCACAATCCAGTCAGGTTTTCAGGATTTCCCCAATGAATATGCATTGAAAGCACTGCATGCACATAGATCTGTAGCATATTCTTTGGGGAAATCAGTCAGTAACAAAGAGTATTATAGAGGTCTGTACTGAAACCTGAGTTCCAACCTATTCATTAGTGATATTAAAAAAAACAAACCAAAAAACAAGAAGTGATGAAATGCGCAGATGACACAAAATTATTCAAAGTAGTTATTCAGAGTAGTGAAGATGCAGGAGGATTGCGAAGACCTGCAACATGACAAAAACACTCGCAAAATGGGCTGCAACATGGCAAATGAAGTTTAACGTGGATAAATGTAAGCAGGGGTCTAAAAGTCCCTCCTTGAGGGCCGCAATTCAGTCGGGTTTTCAGGATTTTCCCAATGAATATGCATGAGATCTATGTGCATGCATTGCTTTTAATGCATATTCATTGGGGAAATCCTGAAAACCCGACTGGATTACATAAGAACATAAGAAGTTGCCTCCACTGGGTCAGACCAGAGGTCCATCGCGCCCAGCGGTCCGCTCCCGCGGCGTCCCATCAGGTCTATGACCTGAGAAGTGGTTCCTGACCATTTCTATAACCTACCTCTGCTTCTATCTGTACCCCTCAATCCCCTTATCCTTTAGGAACTTATCTAAACCTTCCCTGAACCCCTGTAATGTGCTCTGGCCTATCACAACCTCCGGAAGCGCATTCCATGTGTCCACCACCCTCTGGGTAAAAAAGAACTTCCTAGCATTTGTTCTAAACCTGTCCCCTTTCAATTTCTCTGAGTGACCCCTAGTACTTGTGGTTCCCCACAGTCTGAACAATCTGCCCCTGTCTACCTTCTCTATGCCCTTCAGGATTTTGAAGGTTTCTATCATGTCTCCTCTAAGTCTCCTCTTCTCTAGGGAGAACAACCCCAGCATTTTCAACCTGTCAGTGTATGAAAAGTTTTCCATACCATTTATCAGTTTAGTCGCTCTTCTCTGGACCCCCTCAAGTACTGCCATGTCCTTCTTGAGGTATGACGACCAGTACTGGACACAGTACTCCAGGTGCGGGCGCACCATTGCACGATAGAGCGGCATGATGACTTCCTTGGTCCTGGTTGTGATACCCTTTTTAATGATACCCAACATTCTGTTTGCTTTCTTTGCGGCTATCGCACACTGTGCCGATGCTTTCAATGTTGTGTCCACCATCACCCCCAGGTCTCTTTCAAACTTGCTCACCCCTAGCAATGATTGGGTTCTTTTTCCCTACATGCATGACCTTGCATTTCTCTATGTTAAAACTCATTTGCCACTTTTTTGCCCACTTTTCCAGTCTCGTTAGGTCCCTTTGTAGGTCTTCGCAGTCTTCGTGGTTCTAACCCTGCCGCAGAGTTTGGTGTCATCAGCAAATTTAATAACCTCACATTTCGTCCCTGTCTCCAGGTCGTTAATAAATATATTGAATAGGAGCGGTCCCAGCACCGATCCCTGTGGAACTCCACTCGTGACTCATTGCCAGTCTGAGTAATGGCCCTTTACTCCGACCCTCTGTTTCCTGCCTGCCAGCCAGTGTTTGATCCATTGGTGGACATCCCCTTGCACCTCGTGGTTCCACAGCTTCTTGAGCAGTCGTTCGTGAGGTACTTTGTTAAAGGCTTTTTGGAAGTCAAGGTATATGATGTCTATGGATTCCCCTTTATCCATCTGGCTGTTTATTCCCTCAAAGAAGTACAGTAGGTTCGTGAGGCACGACCTTCCCTTGCAGAAGCCGTACTGGCTCACCTTCAGTTGTCCATTGTTTTCTATGTGTTCGCAGATTGTGTCCTTAACCAGTGCTTCCATCATCTTTCCCGGGACCGAGGTCAAGATCACCGACCTGTAGTTTCCCGGGTCACATCTTGATCCCTTCTTAAATATGGGCGTGACATTTGCTATTTTCTAGTCCTCTGGGATCTCCCCAGTTTTTAAGGATAGGTTACATATTTGGCGAAGTGTTTCCGCTATTTTGTTTCTCAGTTCTTTTAGTACCCTTGGGTGGATGCCGTCTGGACCAGGTGATTTGTCGCTCTTCAGTCTATCTACCTGTCGGAGGACATCCTCTCGGTTTACCTCTAGTTGGACCAGCTTTTCATCATGGTCTCCGTTTATGATCTCCTTGGATTCTGGGATATTGGATGTGTCCTCTCTCATGAAGACTGACGAGAAGAACTTGTTTAACCTGTCAGCTATCTCTTTTTCCTCCTTTACCACTCCCTTCCTATCTCCATCGTCCAATGGTCCCACTTCCTCCCTGGTTGGTTGCTTCCCCTTCACATACCTGAAGATTGCGGCCCTCGAGGAGGGACTTTGAGGTCCCTTGTGTAAGGTGATGCATGTCAGTAACAAAAATCTTATACACAAATACAGGATGTCCAGTGCAGTACTTGGAGAGACCCCCAGGAAAGAGACTTGGGAGTACTGGTCGACAAGTCGATGAGGCCGTCTGTGCAATGTGCGGCGGCAGTGAAAAGGGTGAACAGAATGCCAAGAATGATTAAGAAGGGGATCACAAACAGATCAGATCAAGGTTATCATGCTGCTGTACTGGGCCATGTACACTCTCACCTGGAATACTGCATCCAGCTCTGGTTGCCGTACATGAAGGACACGGTACTACTCGAAAGGGTCCAGAGAAGAGCGAGTAAAATGGTTAAGGGGCTGGAGGAGATGCCATAGTGAGAGATTAGAGAAACTGGGCCTCTTCTCCCTTGAAAAGAGGAGACTGAGAGGGGACATGATCGAAACATTCAAGGTAATAAAGGGAATAGACTTAGTAGATAAAGACAGGTTGAGACAAGGTAGTGCGGGGGTGGAGTCAGGAATTATTTGGGCACTTCTGTCAGTCCTATGTTGTTAGTTTTGCAGCTTTGGCATTTAATATTGGCCATACCTGGAGAGCTTCCAGGTGCTGTCAGACAGCTGGATATTCAGTGTTAGTGCCCAGAGAGGGCCCAGCACAGAATGTCCAGGTCTAATTTAGCCAGCAGCAGTCAGAATTTAGAAAAATGCTCACCATCACTGGCTGAATATTGATCAGAGCCCAGAGCAGTGATCCAGCAGGGTGTGTTGGAGGCAGATGTCCACAGATTTTTGGTTGTAGAACAAAGCACTGGCATGTTACTTTCTATGGGGATCAGTGAGTGCCAATGTCATTAACGTAATTTTGTCAAAAGGCCTATTTTATGCAGTGAACCTTTGATAAATAACATGTATTAGTTTGTGCTGTTAGTAAATGACCCTCTAAGTGAGATATCTTTAAATATTAGCAGTTTGGGCTTGAGAGGTCAGACTTCCAACTCAGTCTATACGGAAATGTATTACAAAATATTGATATTTTACGCAGAAGCAGCTAGGAAAGACTATCGATGAGTCCAGTGCCCCTAGGAAATCAAAAGTTTTTCATGTGCAGATTGTAAAAGTCCTGGTTATTTCTAATGTTCTTTAACACTTGACCTTTCTTGCCCCCTTCTGTTTGCAGTCCTGCCGTTCCCCAGGTGTTACATAGTAATTTAGTTTGCAGCAAATAAAGACATTCACTGTCTATCCAGTTTGCCCTACAAGATAAACTCATAGCATGCAGTATGTTGCAGTATAACATATGCATACTTGATCTGCTGTTACTCACATTCTTCACTTTCAGATAAATGGATTATCCAAGAAGAAATACTGTATATCTCTGTGCTTGCTTTAAACATTGAAACTGAATATATTATTACAGGATCTGTAACAGCACAAAGTAGTAGAAATTAATCCACAGTGAATTGGTGCTGCATGTTTCTGACGAGTTAGTTCCTGTTACCTGCAACAATGTTTCAAATGAAAACATCTAATTTGAAACAGAAGCTAGGATACTACTTTATGTTTTCTTACCCTTTTCAGGATCAACGCAGCAAGGACTGACAGGGTTTGTGGCTATGAGCAGGCCGTGGTCGGCATGGCAACATGCAGGAAGCAATGAACTTCCATAGTGAAATACTCCTCCTTCTAGGTGTGACAGACTTCCCACTGGCTCAAGACAAAATGGGTTTGTATATTTCAAGCCTTCCAGATATTTCATTATATTTCACTAGATAATCAGACCTAAATGTGTCCTTGACTTCAGTAAAATGCAGATTGTCCAGGGCACAAATACTGAGGGTTTTAATTATTGCAGATCTGAGAAATACTTTTACAAAGCCAAAAGAACTGAATAGGCTGTTATCTGAAATATTAAATGCTTATCTTTACATACAGTCCTTTCTTTCTTTAAGTTAGAAAACCTACCAGACACATTAAACACCATATTATTGTCATGAGAAAGGCAATTAATTATGACGCCATCCTTAGTTTGTCGGAGAAAACCTTAGCTCTCATATTATTTTAAACCCTTTATCTTAAAGTAGCCACTCACTGGCCACTGCAATTTTACAATACACAGGCAACTTGCTGTTAGTCCCTGGAAATGCTATGATATTGCGCACACACCATAACGGGGGGAGGGGGGGGAACACATTGAAAGTTTAGCTGAATTAAATGATAGTTTAAAAAATTTAGTTTGAACAATTCATTCTTTTATTAACATAAACTTAATTATTAAATGGGATTTATAGCCTTTTGGAAGTTTCTATGACTACAAACGCGTCTGGATCAGGGGTTGTGCCCATCTCGGCACCTTTTGGCGTATTCAACTCAAATGTAGTCTAGAAAAGAAAAGGAATTTTAAACGAGCGCTTAATCCTAGGCTACTCCCCACATATTTGCTCTGATCTCGGTCTAAAATCTGAAAACTACTTAGACCAAGTGGGAAACTGAATTGCTTTCGACTCCCAACGGCCACCAGCTTCATCGGGGAGCAAAGAAAAGCTGCAAAGCCGAAACTGCCGTAGCCTTTAGTAGCATAAAGCAGTCGCGTCTAGTAAAACGCACTGGCCGGCGCCGCCCCTCGGGTTTGCTTAAAGGCAGCTGAAAAGGAACTAAGAGCTCCCCCGGCGTCCCGCCCCCTTCTGACGCCACTTCCTGTTTCCGGCAGGGCGGGGCGCCGGGGAAGCAAAGCTCTGCAGCCGGTCGGAATCGCTGCGGCCGTGGGCGACCTCAAAGGTAGGACGGCGCGGGAATGTTAGGGTGCGGTGCAAGGGGCGGGGCTTAGGCTGCTGGTGCTTTTGCGGATCTACCTGCCATTCTGGAATGGAATAAATCCTGGTGTGGAATACACAGGCATTCCAAAAGAGCATCATCTCCTGGGGGCTCAGAGCAAATGCTTTGCAGGGGTGGGGTTAATAAACTCCATCATTGTTAATGTTGTCAGGCAAAATATTGGTAAGGCCACGGGCAGTGGCATAGGAATGGTGAGCAGCCCGCCCATGCCCTGCGCCCTCTTCACGTGCCCTGTACCTTTCTAACTTCTCCAGCGTGAGCAGCATGCGCCCGTCGGTGTCGGCTCGCCCTTTAAACATAGAAACATAGAAATAGACAGCAGATAAGGGCCACGGCCCATCAAGTCTGCCCACTCCAATGACCCTCCCTATCTATCTTTGCGGATAGATCCCACATGTCTGTCCCATCTGGCCTTAAAATCTGGCACGCTGCTGGCCTCGATAACCTGAAGTGGAAGACTATTCCAGCGATCAACCACCCTTTCAGTGAAGAAGAACTTCCTAGTGTCACCGTGCAGTTTCCCGCCCCTGATTTTCCACGGATGCCCCCTTGTTGCCGCGGGACCCTTGAAAAAGAAGATATCTTCTTCCACCTCGATGCGGCCCGTGAGATACTTGAATGTCTCGATCATATCTCCCTTCTCTCTACGTTCCTCGAGTGATGTTGCTTCCTAGGTGTGAGTCCCGGAAGTGATGTCAGAGTGCCAATGCCCACACAGGCAGCAACCTCATGCCGGGAATGTAAAACGGAAAGCCTCCGAGCAGTGGTGCGCATTTCTGCTGCGCTCAAAGTCGGCAAGCCATCGTCCTCCACACTTTTGCCGGTGTACCCCATACTACACCACTGGCCACAGGCTAAATGGTTCACCCACCCTGTGCTGCTGCTTAGGGTAGGGGGCAGTTTACACCCAGCAGTTCATAACCCTGGCCACCTCGATGGGCCGTGCTGCTCTTAATGTGCCAACATCTACGTTCTGAAAATTAGGGAGGGTCTGATCCAAATTCAGTTAACAAAATATCTCCAGCAACATTCTTTACTTAATCATGCTCAATCAGGTTTTAGAACCTATTTTAGTACAGAAACGGTGTTAGCTACAATGTTAGCTTATCTAAACAAGTTACTGAGTAAGGGTAACAGTTCCTTGGTTCAACTGTTTCACTTAAGTAGTGCCTTTGATTTGGTGGATCATTCTAAATTATTGACCTGCCTTGGGATTACAAGGTAACATACTTTATCCCAGGACAAGCAGGCAGCATATTCTCTACATGTGGGTGACGTCATCCACAGACCCCTGTCGCAGACAGCTTTTCAAGCAAATTTGATTGAAGATCTTAAAGTTTGCTAGCGCTGCACCACGCATGCATGTGCCTTCCCGTCCCACTAGAGGGCGCGTCTCCTCCTTAGTTTTCCGCAGAGCCAGAAAGCCCTGTCTCCTCTGCGAATCTAAGTGTCTTTCTTGCACTGTGGTTTCTTTTATTATTTTATCAGAAGTCGCTGTGCCGCATCTTTTCTTATTTTCCAATCGAAAAAAAAAAATTTTGTTTTCCGCGACTGGGCGTCCCCGGTTTTTCCTTGGCCGCCCGCTGCGGTATTCCTTCCTGCCTTATGTCCCGGCCTCTTAACGGGTTCAAGAAGTGCACACAGTACGATCAGGTGATCTCCATCACAGACCCGCACCGTTGGTGTATACTTTGCCTGGGTGTTGACCACCCTACAGACTCTTGCCCTCGTTGTGCCACCCTTCAGCCTTGGTTCTTCGTCGACGGCCGGCCAAGATGTGGAACTCTTTAACATGGACCCATCAGCCTTGAAGACCTCGGTCCCGAGCAAGTCTCCCTCGACCTCGAAGGCCTCGGCAGCTCCAGCTTCGAAGACCTCGGCCTTGAGTAAGTCTCCTCTTCCTCCTTCAGGTTCAGCTCAGCTACCGAAGAAGCCATCCTTAGAGTCTCTGGCCACCAAGGCAGTGAGTGCAGTCCTGACGGCCTCTTCAAGACCTCCTCCAAAGCGTGCCTCCACATTAAGGGAATACTCTACATGCTGCACCAGTCTATCCAAATCCTTTGGTCTCGGTGCTGATGTTCGAGGACATGCTTAAGGCTATCTTAACCTCGCCGATCTCCTCTGCTTTGGCTCAGCTTGCCCCGGCCTCGTCGTTGACCGACCTAAGCGTCGAGGCAAGGTGCGTTTGTCTCGACGCTCGTCCTTGAGTACCTCCTCGCCTATTCCCTCGAGACGGACCTCTCCCGCCGCCCAGCGATTCTCCCCTGAGGCGGGGTAGGTCACCGGGCCCTTGCACTACAGGGTCCATCAAGCCCTCCAACCTCGTACTGTCTGATCCTCGTCTTTGCCGTTCTCCCTTGCCGTCTCGGTCTCTGTACCGAGCAGCTTCGAGGTCGAAGACACCAGCCTCTCTGCCGAATCGGAAGGAATCTTCTTCCCGAGGTTCGCTGAGGCAGCTCCCCGGACCTCCGTTCCTCAGACTCCTGGGTCCTCGCCTTCCAGGCTCTATAAGCTCATGCTGTCGTCGACTCCCCCTCATTCTTTCAGCGGGGCTTCCTCGACGTCCATGCTTGTGGACACTGACCTACCGGCACAGTACTCGAGGGAGGCTTCCCCCTCGTTCTCTGCTGCCCCTAAGTCCCGCTCGGCTTCGCCCCTTGAGGGGCATTCTACGGGCAAACTGTCCTTCACCAGGTTCGTGATGGACATGGACAAAGCGCTGCAACTCGACCTCCAGTCTGGATCCAGATATACCCGGGAATATTTGGAGGAGATGAAGCTTCCTTACCCACCGAAGGAATCCCTTCACCTCCCTTTAACCCAGTTTTGCAGCAGACTTTCTTCTGGAATTTGGAGATGCCTTACTCTATTCCGGCCATACCATCCAAGATGGAGTCCAGGTACCGGACGGTCCCCTGTAAGAAACTTCTTCTCAAACTCAGATACGTATAAATTGGCAATATCAGGGGCCATGGAAGCCCCCATAGCCGTACCTTTAGTTTGTAAGTAAAATTTATCTTGAAAATAAAAGTAATTTTGTGTTAAGGCCATAGTTGCTACTGTAATAATGAATCTGTTAGGTATACGATTACGAGTGTCTCTATTATTCAATGTGTTGGCAATAACGTGTAACGCCTCCATTTGGGGAATATTTGTATACAGAGATTCAATGTCCAAGGTAACAAGGATCAGGATAAGGCAAATTCAGCTCTGTCCAAAATAGTTTCAAAACTATTTTTGCAATGCATCACAAGAAATGTAAAAAAAAAAAGGACCATTATAATCATTGGAACTCATAATAGGGATTCACAATCACAGGATCATAGTGTACTGAGTTTCTCTCCAATACTGTACAACATGCATGCTACTTTAAATAGGCAAGAATGTGAACCTGAGATGTGCTTTTCCTTGCAGGAGGATCCTTGAACTCAAGCTCTAAACAATGACAGAATACAAGCTGGTGGTGGTGGGAGCAGGAGGTGTGGGAAAGAGCGCTTTAACTATACAGCTCATTCAGAACCACTTTGTAGATGAATATGACCCTACGATTGAGGTAAGAGCAACAGAAATATAATCCACCATCGTGATTTATTTTCTATTGCCAGATTACGTTCTCTCTTTTTTCATGTTTCTCTTTCTCCATGTACTTATGAGAATTGATTAAGTTACTGGAAAGTTTAAAAGCCTTTTGAAGTAGTGGTGAAAGATTTTTGAACTGGGTGTCTCTTGTAGAGTATGGGCTGGATTTTACAAACGGTGCCAGTATCGGTGGCTGCCAATTGCTTGTCAATCATGCACTGGCACCGTTTTGTAGAATTGCACCTTTGTGAAGGTTAGATGCTGGAAATATAGCCAGGGTTTTCAAGGCCTACATTTCCGGTACCTACCTTTCACATGAATCATAGCTATGGAGACTCTTTATGACGCCTAATTCCACTTCTGGCTTTAGCTACGCCCACAGTAGCATTAAGCGTTGTAAAGTGCCTTTGTAGCTGTGATGCAGGCACTTTCTTTAGGCGCCAGTAGGAGCCTACATTTTTTTCTTAAACAACATTTTGCACTTAAGTTGGGCACTGGTTCGATGCCTAACTTAAGGTGCTTTTTATGGAATATGGGCCTATCTATAAATTTACAGAATACTAGCACTTGACGGACAGAACCTCACATTGTCACTGGTGCTCGCTGACATCTGGACGTGCACCATGGCAAAGCTCTATGAAGCAAACAAACAAAAAAAAAAAGCAAACCCCAAGTGCGGATGTATAAAGCAAGAGAGTGTCCCTCCCTTGGTGGCCTCCCCAACCAGCACCACTTTATCCTCACCAGCAGTTCCCCAGGTACTCTTACCCGAAGTACTGATGAGTCTTCACCTGCGTGCTGTCACCGGTCTGGAACTGGGATCCTACTCACTCTGCCACCAGGACTGGAATGCCGCCTCTTGTCTGGATCTCCTCCTTCCGGTTCCGGTCACTCAGACTCCTCCTCCTGCATAGTCGCTAATGACTTTTGCAGTTATAAGGTTGGAGAGGTGATGTGTCAGGCAGATTATCTGTTATTGAATACAAAGTTAAAGGCAGCTGAAGAATCCCCTGAGGAAGATCTCTTTGAGACTGAAATGCCTACAATTAAAGAGAAAACTTCGGGAGTCTGTATGGCAGTCTCAGCGCTGATCGTGGTTAACTCTACATCAAGATAAGTGTTGCCTTCTTTGTTTTCATTATGGTAACATCTTACAAAAACCTATGTTTCACATAAAGGGTTAAGTTGAAAAGGCTTCACCACCATAAAGATTTATGAACACACATATAATGTTTAGATAGTAGTACACATTTTTTACTTTAAAGAGAGGGAGGGAGGAGTGAGCATGTATGATTAAAAAATAGAGCACAGGATGCAGACCTGAAATGATCTCTAGATCATAGGAGATCCTGTGATCTGAGTTCTTTAAATTTATGACGTGCTCATGCCCCATACTATATATGAGAATCATTGGCAAAACATATGTTATGATTTTGATAAACATTTAAAGGATCTTTTCACAAGGAACAATGTTCCATTATCTTGATGAAAATTTGAGATATATTCATATATTTTTCATGATCATCTATAATGAGATGTTAGTTTGAGAGCCTATATCTGCTTATGCCATTTTGGGAATCAGCAGGTCAGATATACCCAGAAACAGGTCTAACATCTGAGACCTCAAAATGAGTGTTGGTCAGTAAATAAGACAGGATGTCCCAAGTCAACCATGCAGGGTAGTTTATGTTCTACCCAGTTATTTAACCACATGATTCTAATTTGACAGTTAGGTGCCAATAATTGTATGAGAGACTAGAGGCTCACTTCTTCCACACATTGATTCTTCATTAGCCTTATTGTTTCTGCAAGGGGACCAAACATGGTAGCTAAGCGGTGAACAACTGGTGTGGCGGCTGCTGCTCAGACATCTGGCCTATCACCTGTGCGGCCTGCCAGACAGAGTAAGTTATGTGAGGGCCTGGATTTGCTAGGATTTTGTTTTTATTACTGAACCTGAAGCCAGAAACAATCAAAACTGCTTAGTATGTTGAGGAAATACTTCCTTTGTTACTTATCTAACATGCAGAAAGAAGGAATAACACCTTTTCTTCTCTGTGTTTCCCCAGAACTCATACAGGAGGTTTGGAGTTACTACTCAATGTCCCCCCAAACTATTATTGAAAAAAAAAAAGAGAGAGTAATGCGTTGTCCTTTCTTTATGTTCCCAGGACTCATACAGGAAGCAGGTGGTAATTGATGGAGAAACCTGTTTGTTAGATATTCTGGACACAGCTGGCCAGGAAGAATACAGTGCAATGAGAGACCAGTACATGCGCACAGGGGAAGGATTCCTTTGTGTCTTTGCTATTAACAACAGCAAATCCTTTGAAGACATTCACCAGTATCGGTCTGTATCTCAAACATGGCAGCAAGAATGAGGGTAGTAAGTCTGGATATAGCCATTAAAAAAGAATAAATAACGGGCTCCTAATCAAAACTTTAAAACGTCCAAAAACCAGCCTAAGTCGGGACTTGGATATCCTAATAGCAGGCACATCCAAGTGCCGATAATCAAAACCAACTTTCTGAACGTGCAGCAGTACTTTTAAGCTTCTGTGCGTCCAGAGAGCAAAGGGGCGTGTTGGGAGGTGTGTTATGGGCGGGCTTTAATCTGGATGTACCCCAGCCATAATCAAAACTTTCCTAGAGGGAACTTAGATGCTGACAGACCTGTTTGAGTTGCGTCTTAAGTTCCACAAAGGTGGCCAAACTGACAAGAAGACCACTGGAGGATTTAAGGCATGACCCCCCTTACTCCCCCAGTGGTCACGACCCCCTCCCACCATCCAAAGAACAAACCCCCCCCAAAAAAACCCTTTAGGCTTCCCATCAGCTAATTGCTGCAGAAGGAATCCCCATCAGCTGAGTTGGTTTTGGCAAAATGGCAATTTTGAGCCAATCATGACCTTTTGCCCCTCCCACTGCATCCCAAGATGCATTGGGAGGGGGAAGCCCTGCTATTTGCAGTACGCGGCCCTGTAGACAGGAGGAGGTGAGCTTCCCTCCTGCCATTTACTCTTCTGAAGGTATGGGAGGGGGGCCCAGGAATGTTGGGGGGATGTGAAGGGGGGGGGCGGAGATCTCGGGGAGGTCCGGAATATCAGCGGGATGTCGGCGAGAGGGATGTAGGGCTCCGCAGCTCAGCTGATCCTGGCAGGGGAATCCCCATCAGCTGAGCAGCCAGGAATTCCCCAAACCGGCTCAGCTGATGGGGATTCCTTCTGCCGTAATCAGACAAGGTAGTTGGTGGGTACCTCTACAAAACTTGCTTTTCTACGTTTTTCGCGTGGCCGTTTTTATTTTGGAAAATGGGCAAGAAAGGTAGACATCCTAAGGACCAAAATTTCAAAAAATAAAAGAACAAGAGGGCATTCGGAAAAGTTGAAAGGGGACAGATTCAAAACAAATGCCAGAAAGTTCTTCTTTACCCAACATGTGGTGGACACTTGGAATGCGCTTCCAGAGGACGTAATAGGGCAGAGTACGGTACTGGGGTTTAAGAAAGGATTGGACAATTTCCTGCTGGAAAAGGGGATAGAGGGGTATAGATAGAGGATTGCTGCACAGGTCCTGGACCTGTTGGGCCGCCGCGTGAGCGGATTGCTGGGCACGATGGACCTCAGGTCTGACCCAGCGAAGGCATTGCTTATGTTCTTATGTTACCTAGCTCAGTTTTGAAAATAAAAGATCGACCTTTGGCAGCTTTGAAAATGGACATTTTTCCTGCTGGGTTTGTGGATGTCTTGCACAAAACGTCCAACCTCAGACTTAGGCACGTTTTTGATAATGCCCCACCACATATACAGATATGCATGTGCGTAGAGAGAGAGAGAGAGAGAGATGGATGTCAGCCAATGGTTACTCCAGTCAAATTTAAGTGCATTTTTGAGTCTCCTCTTGCTCTATCCCCATGTTTTTTGGAGGCTTGTTGCTGCTAAATGGTACTATGCAGCTATTAGTGAATTTGAATCACCAACGTCCTTGAACTTCTACACTATTCTCATGGCTTGATTTTTCTCTCCTAGCAGGCACACTATGAACTAGAAAAACCAAAAAAATAGATAAACGCGCTGTTAGTCTTTTCTTGCAGGGTCATGCAATCATTCAGTCATAACATAACATCAAAATAACAAAAATGTGACGAAAAACAGTCCTCATACATAGTACCCTAAGCAGTCTGTATCATCACAGGAAAAAAAGTGCTCCTGCCTCCCTCTGCTGCCTGTTGACTGGCGGTGTCTGTTCAGTAGACTGCAGAGAGAGGAATGAGTTGCTTTAGCCTAGCAGTTGACAATGGATGGGAAGGGGACAAAAAGAAAATCTAACAAATCTGCAGTAAAAATACGATGAACAAAAGACAAAGAAAGGTCCTGCAGACAGATGCAGGCAACGTTTATTAGAACATAAGAATTGCCACTGCTGGGTCAGACCAGTGGTCCATCGTGCCCAGCAGTCTGCTCATGTGGCGGCCCCCAGGTCAAAGACCAGTGCTCTAAATGAGTCCAGCCTCACCTGCGTATGTTCCAGGAACTTAGCAGGAACTTGTCCAACTTTTCTTGAATCCCCAGAGGGTGTTTTCCCCTATAACAGACTCTAGAAGAACGTTCCAGTTTTCCATCATTCTCTGGGTGAAGAAGAACTTCCTTACGTTTATACGGAATCTATCCCCTTTCAACTTTAGAGAGTGCCCTCTCGTTCTCCCTACCTTGGAGAGGGTGAACAACCTGTTTTTCTCTACCAAGTCTATTCCCTTCAGTATTTTGAATGTTTCGATCATGTCCCTTCTCAGTCTCCTCTTTTCAAGGGAGAAGAGGCCCAGTTTCTCCAATCTCTCACTGTACGTTAACTCCTCCAGCCCCTTAACAATTTTAGTTGCTCTTCTCTGGACCCTTTCGAGTAGTACCATGTCCTTCTTCATGTATGGCGACCAGTGCTGGAAGCAGTACTCCAGGTGAGGGTGCACAATGGCCCATTATAGCCTTCTCCAATCTGTTTGTGATCCCCTTCTTAATCATTCCTAGCATTCTGTTCGCCTTTTTTGCCGCCACCGCACATTGCGCGTATGGCTTTATCGACTTGTCGATCAGAACTCCGAAGTCTCTTTCCTGGGAGGTCTCTCCAAGTACCGCCCCAGACATCCTGTATTCGTGCATGAGATTTTTGTTACTGACATGCATCACTTTACACATATTCACGTTGAACCTCATTTGCCATGTCGATGCCCATTTCTCAAGCTTGATTATGTCACATTGCAGATCTTTGCAATCCCTGTGTCTTCACTACTCTGAATAACTTTGTATCGTCTGCAAATTTAATCACCTCACTCGTCATACCAATGTCCAGATCGTTTATAAAGATGTTGAAGAGCATGGGTCCAAGACCTGCGGCACCCCACTGGTGACACTCTTCCAGTCCGAGTATTGTCCATTTATCCCCATTCTCTGTTTCCTATGCTCCAGCCAGTTTTTAATCCACATGAGTATTTCACCCTCGATTTGTCAAATAAGAACATCTAACCAAACTGTATCGACTTTTTCCAGATCCTGACACAAACTATAGCTATCAACCTTGTAATCTCCCTGGGAATGCCCAGGCTAATTTCTTGTTGTAAACCACCTAGAACTGAAAGTATTGGCATGATAGAATGTAATATGGTGTCAGCATTTTTGAAACCCATCTTGCACTAACCTTGGACATGCCCAACTTTTTCATGAATTATTTTCCAAATGATACCTGCTGAGATGCCCATTTCTTCAGGTATTTGGGAAGCCTTAATTTGTCTGTCTGAGAAAATTAAATCCTTTACTTTCTTGCACATTTCTGTGGAAGTTGCTTCTACAGGTTCTCAAGTGTGAGGGTCATCTTCAATGGACACTCTACCCCACTTAAACTACTTGCTCCAAAATTTTACTCTGTAGGATGATGGTGGAGACTTACCATAAACTGCAGTCATGCGTTGATGGATCTTCTTTGGCTTTTTCCCTTCTTTAGTGAAAAATTTTATCACTGAAGCATAATGTGTTGGCAAACTTCAAGTGTCTTGCATTCGATTTTCTCTTCCCCTCAAAACAACAAACTTCCATGTTTCTGTTACAGACTCTTCACCCCAATCACATTAGGTCAGATTAGAGAATGACATGGGGAAAAATCTGTCCCCATCACCGCCCCGTCCCTGCCACCACCATCTCTGTCACCGCCCCTTCCCCGCGACCACTGTCCCCGCCTCATCCATACAAGCGTCAGTACTGCAATATTTAGCTTACTAGTCTTATAGCCCGTTACATTAACGGGTGCTAGAATATATGTGTGTGTGTGTGTCTGTCTTTATTTCTTTCTCTCTCTCTCCTTAGCCTGTTTCTGTATTTCTGTCTTTCTTTTTCCTCGGCTGTCCCCCACCACCCCTTGCCTGCTCCCCACGCAGTCATAGGGAAACAGTGATTTAATTCCCAAAAAGTTAACAAAAGATATCCACCTAAATTTCTGCACACTCCCCCATATACTAAAACAAAATGGGACCAAATCCATTCATCTTGAGTCAGTTTCAAAATTAGAATGCTGACTGCACTGAACTGTGAGCAAAAAAAAATAAAAATTAATGAATCAGGCAATGTGACATGAGCAGCAAAATATGTTTTTGCTGAGTGAGTTATTCACTATTAATGGCAAAATTCACTGCAGATCTTTGCACAACAACAAAAATAAATTCCAAAAGACAATGGTGGAAAAAGTGTTCAATAGTAACTGATTTGGTAATAAATTCTAAGATAGTTTCTTATCAAACTTTCTGTAGCCCTGATAACCAGAAGCTTACTTTTCATTCAAGCTATGCTTTTGGTCTTTGAACAGTTTCAAGACTGACACTGCCACCCCCCTTCCCGCTGTCCCGACTACGAACCTGGTGATTCCAGCAGCGTGTGCAGTAGTCTCCACACGCTGCTTCGGGCCCTTCTATTGCCCTGATTTACTCTGGCACGTCCCTGATGACATCACCAAGTTCGTAGTTGGGACCGCGGAAAGGGGGGGGGCGGCAAAGGACTCCGCAGCTGCCTGCAGCCACCGACAGCTGCCGCGGCCTACATCACCTCGGGGGGGGGGGGGATTCTCGCGTATGCGCACTCCTACCTTTGGTGCCCTACAGCGCACAGAAAACGGACGCACGCAGGTGGTAGTGCACATGCACACTTAGGGCTTTATTATACTAGATTCCTTCCTTATAAATCAAAGTTCTGGCTGCTGAACTAGAAAGAGGTGTTCAGCTGGCAGGGCTTTGTTTATAAATTTTTATTAACACAATATACTACTTTATCCTGAAGCAAAAAAAAAAAGAAATAGAAATTTTTTTTTCTACCTTTGTTGTCTGGTTTCTGCTTTCCTCATCTTCTCCTCATTCAGTTCCTTCCATCCACTGTCTACCTTCTCTCTGCGTCTTCCTTTTGCTCTGTTACTGTGCCTCTTTCTTCCATCTCTCCTTCCACACACCCCCAATTGGTCTGGCACCCATCTTCTTCCCTCTGCTTCCGCCATAGTCTGGCATCTCTGTCTTCCCTTCCAGCATCTTCTCCCCACTCTCTGTTCCACATTTCCCTTCAGTGTCTTCTCCCTACTCTCTCTTACACATTTCCCTTCAGCATCTTCTCCTCACTCTCTCTTCCACATTTCCCTTCAGTATCTGTTCCTTTCCACCGCCCTTCAGCACCCCTCAAACGGTCCGAGCATCTCCCTCCTTCTTACCTTTGTGGCGCGTTTTACTTTACAGGGTAATTTGTTGAAGCTGCTGGAGCCTGCCGGAAGTCACATGCGTCTGTGGGTGGAAGCTTCTCCTCTGATGCAACTTCCAGTTGTGTCAAGAGGAGAAGCTTCCACCCGCAGATGCACGTGACTTCAGGTAGGTTCCGGCGGCTTCATCAAATTACCCTGTAAAGTAAAACGCGCCATGAAGGTAAGGGGGAGGGAGATAGATGCGGCCGGTAGGTAGGAGGGAGGGGGCCGCGTGCGTTCCCTCCCTTAACTGCAGAGACAAGACCATGTACCCGCAGTGAGCACTTTTCCCCCCCCCCCCCCCACCATTTCGGTGGGCTACCCATGGCTGCTGGCGGCTAGCCATGGGTAACAGCCACTGTGTCATTCTCTAAGTCAGATGCCTTTCTACTTCATTGGAGGGAGAATGTCCTCTATACATTTCCTCTACTCCCTCTTACAGACAAAACCCTACTCACCAAAACTGCAGCACCATGATTCTCATAGCACCCCTTTGGCCATGCCAGGTTTGGTTTCCACCCCTTCTAGAGCTCTTGGATCAGTTCACTATGAAAACTGCAACCATTTCCAACATTGCTAACTCAGAACAAAGGGTTGCTACTTCATCCCACCCCCCACTCATTAACACTAATAGCATGGTTTCTTTCACCAGACAGGTAAATGTTTTCTGCCGCTCGGCTACGGTATCCACTGAAGCATTTAGGAAACTTTCCACTCAGTTATGTTACCACTTCAAATGGAAACACTTCTCTTCCTGATGTGCATTACATTCTGTGGAGCCTGTCTCATGTCCACTTCTGTCCATCCTTGACTACCTTCTCTTATCTCTCTAATTCTGGTCTAAAAACCAGTTTGGTTGGAGTTCATCTCAGTGCTATTAGTGCATTTCATTCCTGCTTGGACAACAAACCACTTTCTGTACATCCCTTAGAAGACCATTTCAAGAAAGGCCTATTCCATGCAAAATCATCTATCAAACCTCCTCTTGTTGCTTAGGATCTTAACGTGGTTCTCTCTGCTCTTATGAAATCTCTTTGAGCCTCTCTCACACTTCTCACTTAGAAGGTACATAGTTTTCCCTCATAGCCCTCATGTCTGCAAACTGGGTGAGTAAACTTCAAGCTCTTGTATTGGATCCTCTGTATACAAGGTTCTATCATGACAGAAAAGTCCTTTGAACACATCCAAAATTCCTCCCTAAAGTGGTCTCAGAATTCCCCCTCCACAAATACATTGTTTTGCCTGTTTTCTTTCCAAAGCCACATTCTCATCTGGGAGAAGCAGCCCTTCACACTATGTACTGCAAGCATGCTCTGGCATACTACTGGGATTGCACTGTACCACATAGAGGGTCCTCCCATCTATTTCGTTGTTTTTGATCCTAATCAGCTAGGAGTTCCTGTTTCGAAGAGAACCATCTCCATTTGGCTGGCGGACTGTATCTCCTTTAGGTATACTCAGGCTGAGTTGATGCTACAAGGCCATGTAACAGCCCACAACGTACGGGCTATGGCTGCCTCAGTAGCTTATTTTCACTCTGTGTCTAATGAAGAAATCTGTAAAGTGGCTACACGGTTCTCATTTCATATGTTTAATTCTCACTACTGTTTAGAACACAACTCCAGAAGAGGTGAGTTGGTTTGGGCAAGCAATTTTATAGAATCTATTCTTTACTTAAAGCCAACTTTCCCTCCAACCATGTAGGGGTTCGTTAAACTCGTATATATTCAGTGTTAAACCTCTTCCAGAGACAAGTGAGAGAATATTATGCTTACTTATCTGTAGCAGGTGTTAAGAGGATAACAGGCATATATTCTCACAACCCGCCCACTTCCCCTAGTTGGCTTCTTAGCTTTGTTATTGAACTGATGGCCCTGCAAGCTGATATCAAGCAGGAAGGCACCAGCATGTGCGCAGTATGGGCACTGCCTAGAAGTTAAAGTGACAGGGCACTTGGTAGTATCTGTACTGTGTTCTGCGGATGCTGCTCACGTATTAGAACATATGCCTTGCTGTCCTCAGAGAACACATGCTACAGGTAAGTATCTTTGCTTTTAGCATGACCCCAAAAAAAAAAATATATCAACTTCTCTGAAACATTTTGAAAAACCTTCAGTCTTTGTAGTTGCTTAACAGGTAGCACCAACAAAAATAAATGACAGTAATCAGAGAAAGGGCTGAAGCCTGGATGACAATCTGTAATGATGCATCTTAACCTTCTAAGTAATTTCAATTAAGAACTTAGCAATAGCCATACTGGGTCAAACCAATGATCTATCTAGCACAGTATCCTGTTTCCAAAGTGTCCAATCCAGGTCACAGGTACCTGGCAGAATCCCAAATAGTACAGTTTCCCCTAAAATAAGACACTGTCTTATATTAATTGTGGGTCCAAAATAATCATAAGATGTCTTATTTTTTTCATGTACAATGATCATCTCTCCCTTCCTCTCTTCCACCCCAGTTCTTCCTCTTTCCTTTCTCTCCCCCACATGTTCAGCATCTTTCCTCCCCTCTCATCCATCCCCTTGTGCTTTCCCTCTGCAGCATCTTTCTATCCCTCCCTCCCATCCCCTCTGCGCAGTAGAACCCCTGCTGACCCTCCCACCGTGAGACCAACATACCTACCTCCAAACAGCAGCATCAGCAGCATTCTAAACAGGCTGCTTTGCAGCCTTCTACCGTGCCTACCCTGTGCCGCATCGCTGATGACATAGTGATGTGGCAGAGGGTAGGACCTGGCGGAAGAAGGCCACAAAGCATCCTGTTTAAAGTGCTGCTGAAGTTGCTGTTTGGAGGGAAGTATGTCAGACTCACGGTGGGAGGATCTGTGGCCAGGCAGGAAGGGCTTCGGGGGCGATCTAACTAGGGCTTATTTTTGGGGCAAGGCTTATATTAAGACTTACCACGAAAATCATGCTAGGGCTTATTTTCGAGGAAACAAAGTAGCAACATTCCATGCTACCAATTCCAGGGCAAGCAGAGGCTTCCCCCATTGTCTGTCTCAGTAGCAAAGTATGGACTTTTTCTCCAGGAACATGTCCAATGAAAGCCTTTCAAATTGTTTACATTATTTCCCATTGTCAGACTTGAGTCCAACCATACTCCCAACAATTTAATTTTTTCTTTTATGTGACTAAACATTTTATAAATAAAGAGAGTGCCTGCCTTGAGAGTTTAGCCTATGTTTCTTGCATGATGAAGAGTAATAACTGTTGCTTAGCTACCTGGCTAGTCTGTCTTCTGACTTTCTTACATTCCTCTTGCTTCTTGGTTTTGCTGAGACTTGTTTATCCTCACAGTGAGCAAATAAAACGGGTGAAGGACTCCGATGATGTGCCTATGGTGCTAGTGGGGAATAAGTGTGACTTGCCAGTGCGAACTGTGGACACACGACAGGCACAGGATCTTGCCAGGAGTTATGGAATCCCATACATAGAGACATCAGCAAAGACAAGACAGGTAGGCAAAGAGTGATGATTTTTCTGGCTAAAACA
Organism: Geotrypetes seraphini; assembly: GCF_902459505.1. Taxonomy (NCBI): domain Eukaryota; kingdom Metazoa; phylum Chordata; class Amphibia; order Gymnophiona; family Dermophiidae; genus Geotrypetes; species Geotrypetes seraphini. Next base: position 31,218,150 of record NC_047102.1, read on the forward strand.
GTTGGCATCATCTGTAGAATGTTCACTTTCTTTGCTTTGTAAGAAGTCTGTGTTGACTGATTGTGTTTCTTGTTACAGGGAGTTGAAGATGCTTTCTATACGTTAGTCCGAGAGATCCGTCAGCACAAATTGCGCAAATTGAATCCCCCGGATGAGAGAGGTCACGGCTGTCTAAGCTGTAAATGTGTGATATCATGACCCAGGTAAGAGGGATATGGAAGTTTTGTGAGGATGTGGCAGCTGAGGGGAATCCACTGGTGATTAATATATAATGATAGGATTGCATGGGCTGTGATGTCATCCAGCTCAGAGTATTGCAATACAGTATCAGCTCGGGGAGAATAGCAGTAAAGGGATTGGACTTCAGTGTCTTTACCAGAATGAATACAAATTTTGAAGTGCAGCTTGAACTATGAAATTTGTCAGTTGGACTGAAAACCTAACCATGCCCTTTCCTGTTTAGTGCCAGTTAGTTCCAAATGGTTTTGATAAGCCAACCAAAAGGTAAAGTTGAGGGTTTTACTGATATCTCTGAGGACAAACAGGCTTTCTAGTCTAACAGATGGATGACCTCATCTTACAGAGTCTGGCATGGTGCTAACTAGCTGATTAAAACGTAGAACCTTCTAGCGGTCATATTATGCATGCACAGGTGTCTTCCTGCATGATGTGGAAGCAGTGGTCCCTCAGTCTTCTTTGTTCATGGAGCAGGATGTGTTCCTTGTATTTCTCTTCACTCACATGTGAAGTGGTGCCTTCCCTTTGAGTTTGCTGGTTTGTGTACTTTTAATGTGATAGGAAAGTCCTTAGACTGATCAGAAAAAAGTACCTGAAAAGAATGGTTGCTTAAAAAGAGGTAAACCAAGAAAACCTGTAATACCAAAATTCTGAAGCACAACAAGAAGAATAGAGTGATCCATCATGTTGAAGGCACTACTCATAGAGATACTAAAATAATGCAGATTGAAGGAGATTTAAAAGGGTGACCAAGATTCTTTCACAGCTATGACCAAATTGACAGAAATGAAGGATGTTTTTAATTTCTGAAAAGTCTGCAAGTTGCTTAAAAACAATTTGTTCCATAAGTTTAGAAAGGTATGGAAGATTTGAGATTGGTCGATAATTCAGGATCAAATGACACTTTTAGTACATGGTAGAAAATGACACAGGGACAAATTTGTCCCCATCCCTGCAGGAACTCAATTTCCCGTCCCTTTTGGGAATAAGGGTATTTTTCAGTTGTATCATATTTTGCAAGAAGAAGGCAACTTACTCTCCTATGAGAATTTACTTGCACGGGGGATACCATCTTTGGGGGCGTACTATGCTTATCAACAACTTCAGCACTATGTGGGGTCCCTCCCAATGGGCTCTCTGTCCTGGGGATTTGGGGTCCGTTTTGAGGAATTTTTAGAGGCATCCGCAGAGACCAGAATATCCGTGTCCTATTTTCATAAGGGTTTGCTTCAAGTAGAACCACCAGGGAATTTCTCTGGGATCATTCAGCACTGGCAGAGAGATCTTACTTGCCAATTAACCTTACCAGTGCTGATGAGGGCACTTAAGCGCATACCAGGAGTGGTGGGCAGTGCAGAACTGCGGGAATGTTATTACCGTACTATGTTGAGGGCTTATGTCCCCTAGAGCCAGGTTTATCACATGGGGTGCATAGATACACAGCTTTGTATCAAATGTCATACAGTTGTGAATTCCTGTGCATGGTCTATGGGTGTGTTCAACAATCTAGGGTTTCTGGCAGGAGGTGGCTCTCTTTTGTGGTACCATTTTGATCACTAGTCTCTCAGCGCCGGTATGCTATTCTGTCATTTTATTTTGTTAAATATGCATCCAGCTTGGGAACGAACGTTTTTGAACAAGTGTTATGTAGTGGGGGAAAAAATGTATCATGAACCAGCCGCCTCCTGTTTGGTGGAGGAATAAACCGCATACCTTGATGTGGTGGGAGGCGGGAGCCATAGCTGGTTCCCAGAAGCGCCGTAAAACTTTCCTTCAAGTGTGGACTCCTTAATTGAATGTACTGAATCCGAGGCTGCAGTCAGATTTTGAATACTCTATGATTTGAATATTTTCTTGACTGTCTCCTTGGGTTGCCTATTGTATCTTTGTAGGGTGGGAGGGTGGAGTGGGGTTTGGGGCTGGGTGTGGATTCTTGTTATTGAATTTATTGTCTTGGTTGGCAGTTGTCATTTTTCTTGAAAATAATAAAAAGATTTTCAAATAAAAATAAAGAGGAGGAGGGTAAAGCAAGTAAATTAGCAGCTGGTGGTAGAGGTAGCAGGAGCCAAAGAGGTGAATAGTTGCTGATTGTGAAGTTGAGTTACCTTAAGTGCCTCTCGCAGCAAGAGGCACGTCCTGTAGGCAGTCAGTCAGCATCAACGACTCTCCTCCTCTCCCCGCACCTCTCCTCATCGAAGATCCCCCACCGGCAAAGTGACAGGTTCAGGGTTGCGACTGGAGGGCCTCCGCACATGCGCAGATGTTGACGTGATGTCGATGACCGTGGCACCGGGTTTAGTGTGCTGTAGCACGGTCAAAGCTTGTGGGACACCAGTCTTAAGTGATAGGAAGCAGACCTAGTGGAATAGGCTGTCCTGATTAAGGGCTGAATTCCAAGTTGAAGCTTGGGAGTCAAGGACAGAGAACTAAGTGGCTCAATCTTTCCTGGCTGCTTCTCCTGTCACTACTGTCAGGGCTCTGCGCATGTCTCAATCGCTCACTGAGCGAATGAGTCGGTGGGTTTGCATGCAAATGATTTGTACCTCAGTTTGATAGTGAATCATTCGCTGTTTGAAAATCAGCCAACAGCGATTGAGTCGCTATCTTTAGTGAATCTGGGCCCATGTGTTTTAGAAAGACATTTTGACTATTATGGATGAAAGAACACAAACTAAAGCTTAACCCTGACAAAACAAACTTCATCCTTCTAGAAAACAGCAAAACCTCAATCTTGACTAACCTAGTAATTAACTTGATCTCATACCCCATTCAACCCACGCTAAAACTCCTGGGAGTGCTGATAGACAGAGGCTGTACCATGCAACCACAAATCAAGAAAATAATAAAAACACTATTTGCAACTATGAGAAACCTAAGACAAGTCCGAAAATTCTTCGACAGAAAACATTTCCAACTCGTGGTTCAATCACTAATCCTAGGCCTAATAGACTACTGCAACATACTATATCTCCCCTGCCCTGCAACCACGATAAAACAACTACAAACAATACAAAACACAGCCCTAAGACTCATCTATTCTCTGAAAAAACAGGACCACATCACAGGCATGCCACGACTCACACTGGCTCCCAATACAAGCCAGAGTACACTTCAAATTCCACCGCCTACCATTTAAAGCTATAAACAGAGACAGCCCAGCCTACTCTTAACAATCGACTAATTCAATCTACCTCAACCAGACACAGGAGAACCCACACAATATTCACACACCCGCCAACCAAAAACGGCAAAGAAAACTGTATGACAACCTACTGGCCACCAGAGCAGCAAAACTGGACAGACAACTCACCAATCTGCTGATTTTGACCACAGACTACAAAACCTTCAAAAAAGAAACAAAAACCCTACTCTTAAAAAAATACATAAAACCAATATAACACAACTAGACATGTCCCAAACTCCTCCTGCAAAACTATCTACTTCTTAGCAAATTAGAAAATGTTCAAACTATTCCTTAAGTACTTCTTATTATCTTAACAATATGTACTTCTTAAAATCATAACAATTCTTATGTAATCCACCTTGAACCGCAAGGTAAAGGCAGAATAGAAATCATTAATGTAATGTAATGTAAAACAATATTGGAATAAGAAACAGCTGAAAAAAAATGACCGACATCTATCAGCTGGACTATATAATTCTATTTTGCAATTATCTCTTCCACAGTACTGAGCATTACATGATATTTGATGAAAAGACTGAAATATCACCTCAGTTTTGTTAGAAAAATAGGAAGCAAAGTCTGCTGCTGATGGATGAACAACATTGGAAACATTAGAGATTGGACAAGTTGTCAAACGTTTTCTCAAGGTATAGAGCTTCCATCAATTTAGATTGCTCCAAATCTATCAAGGGCCCCTTTTACAAAGCCACAATAGTGATTTCTGGGCGACAAATGTGAAATAACCCATTTAGTTCCATTTGCTGCACCGGAACTCACTACTGCGGCTTTGTAAAAGGAGCCCTAAATTAGAAGAATAGCTTTGTTTAATAACTGAATTCATGTCTTATCTCAGTTTATATTATCCTGGTTTTAATTGTGGGTGTTGCAGTTTAGGGTTTCTAATTATTTGTAGGGTGATTTATTTTTATTTCTTTTAATAGTGAAATATCTGTTGTTGGCTCTTGAGATTGGGAAAATAGGTTGAACATCCAATAATAAAATAAACATATAACTGAACCACCTTTCCTTTCTTTATCTAGCAAGGCAATGTGAGCAGTTCCATTATTTGCCACTGGAGATGGAGAAAAGCTAAAATCAAGATGGACTTTGAAAGATGAGATACCAAGGGACAATATTAGCCCATCAGAACACTGCACTGGGATCTATGGAAACCAATCGCTATTCTCTACGTGGTTCAGTGCTGGTGTGTACCGGATGCCTAAACCAAACCCGAACTCTCAGCCCTAGTAAAGGGTTTCTGCTCACTGTCTGTGCCACCCTTCATCTTCCCAAGATCTAGTGCTGAGATGAAGATGTGGGAGATTTAGGAAGCAAAATTGAGATTCTTACAATCTTTTGCCATAATGTGAAAGAGGGAACTTGTGGAAGTCACCTAAGATAAAATCAGAGCTGTGATGGACTTAAGTGAAGATTATGGCTCTGTTCCACTGACCCTTTCCTTTGCTGTCATTTGTGGCCTCCTACAGAAGAACATTGAGTGATGCCTTCAGCTTTCTTCTACTGGTGCTCTTGATTGGTTTATTTCTGAAGAACAGTTTAGTTGTGCCCTTTGGCTCTATGTTCTTGATGGCCTCTTTTGCTTTCCTGGAGGCTCTCTCACTTATGGGATTGAAGCACTTGAATAAATAAACAAAAGAATGCCTGGCATGAGAAGAGCATTTTTCAGCAAATTCATGCTCAATTCTTCTGTCATTGCTTACTTCTGTGCCCACCAACACAAACTCTTGCAGCATATAGTGTGAATTCTTACACTTTCTCCTAGTGTGTACTATGTCCAGTCATGTCGAACCCCACAATATTTATGTATACTGACATCTTTTCTTCTCCTATATGTAAGTTCATAGTGACTCTTTCCCTTTCAAAGTTGACTGTTTATACACAGGGAGGATCATCTGTTCCACATGTATATTGAATTGTGACACATTTTCTTCATGGTATATAATATATAATAATATCTGTCCCTATGTATGTCTTTCCTTCCATAGTGTACACTGGACCCTTGACACTTTTTGATCTAGTTTACTTCCAGTTTTATATTATACTTAAAATCTGGCTATTTCTAATTTGACATTTTCCCAGAAATTAAAGATCCATGGTTTCAAAACCAGAACCCCGGCCACGTGTGCTTTCTTTTTCCATGTGAAGATTTTAAGGATGGTAGCAGATGCGACAGCCTCCTGGCCTTAGCCATCTTCAGTCTCTTTTGGGAAGCAGTTTTTGTTTTTGCATGACATCCAATTGGTTGTGCTGCAGTATTTTTTGGTTCTCCTTTATTATTTTTTCTACAAACTTCAGGCCTGTAAAAAAGTTGGTGTTCTCTTCTATAGACTTGTATATCTGCCTAGATTGCCTTTTGATAGCAGCGTCCTCAGCCAGTCCAGAACCTTTGGATTGTGCCCACCAACCAGCAGCTGGAAACAACGTCCTGCATGATTTGCCTAATAAGGGCATTGTGTAGCCCTTATATGTGCAGTATTTCTGTCAGAGCAAGTAGTGGCACTTAATTGCTGATTTATGCTAGTAATCTATAACAGATTAAGCACACTGATTTGCCATTATAGAATACTAGTTTAATGCCTAGATTTTGGGTGCCTTTTATAGAACTGCCTCCCAAGTGTTTAGGATGGCAGCAGTTCAGAGCACCTATGCTGAAACATTGTTTGTTTCCTATTGACTTGGGGCATGCTTTTAAGATGCAGGTCTCGGTAGAAGAGATTAACTCGGATGTGTGTGTAAATTCAAATTCTGTGTCGCCTGATATAGTTCAATCTTTACAGATGGGTTATAACTCACTGTGACCAGCAGTAGAGACTGAGACCAAAACTTGGTTGTAGTATATTAGCTGAGGCTCCTTCTAGCAACCCAGTCTTTTCTCAGTCTCCAGCAGGTAGAGGTAGGAAAAATCTGGCTTCCTCTATTAGGCCTGTTGTTATTTGTTTAGGACTCCTGGTTCCCCTTTTTGTGCTGGAAGGAGCTTGGATGGGTCCTGTTTGGGATCCGTCTGACCTCAGAGGTGTCAAACCCGGTGGGTCTCATGCTGGGTCCCTCCCCTCATTTCCCCACATTTTTGTAGTGGTGCCTCAGCTGGCAGCCTGGCCACCCATACCGGTCAGGCCTCCAGCTTTGAGAGCCGTGGAGTCTGTTCTGAAAGAAGAAAAAAAAAATCCTGAGGCTGTGCCGATCTAAAGGGCTCTTTCCCTATAAATTTACTGTATTTTACTATTTCTTTCTGCTAACCGTCACTTTTTTTTCTAGCTAGGTCGCATCTGGAGCAATGAGCATTTTTGTAAGAGAAAAGTGTTCATTGTAATCCAGCCGCAAGGCACTCATGGCTGGCCTGTTCGAGCGAGGCAGGCCACTGTGAAGGAGAAACCTCATTGGCATCATGTGCCGGTGGCCAGAGATCCCCTATGTGACTGCCTCGCGGCTGGCAGCTGTTTAAGGGGGAAGCCCGGGCTGCCCACATGGGAGGTTCCCCAGCCGCCGCCGGTAAGGCACAAAAGACTCCCTTACCATGAAGCAGCTGGGAACTCTCTTAACAGCTGATTCTGGTTTTTCCTGCTTAGCGGCTGGGGCGGTTTAGGCCTCTTTGCCACTGCAGGTCTATGGAACTTCTTTTTTTTTTTTTGGGCGGTTCAGTTCCATTTTTGGCAGGAAGCACCTTCAGTTTTGTTTAGCCTCAGGTGACCTCACCCCTATTTGGCGACACAGGCAGCAGGTTGTTTGCTGGGTCCCCTGCTGTGGCAGGGAGTCCCATGGGGCCATTGGGGGTTCCTCCCCTCCCCCCTATTTTACATGTTTGGCTTTATTGCTGCGGCTGGAGGTCCTGCTTCTGCCCGGGAGTCTCAGTGGGGGGGGAGGCCCATTCACCCCCATTCATTGACAGTGCTGTTCCCTTCTGCTCCTCTTGCGTCCCAACGCCCATGGGTCTCTTTGAACGCTGCTGGTTTGGAAGCAGCAGTCTTTTGGTTCTCAGGACCTGGACCCTTTGGGGATCCTCTGGAACATACGATTTTCCCGAAAGTGGCGGCTTTGCGCTCTGTCTGCTAGCGCCGTGTCCGTGGGGTGCGTTTTTCAGCAAGATGAGCTCCATGAGATGCTTTTGCTGGTCTCCTCTTGTGTTCTGGTCCGAGGACACCGTGTTGGAGCCCCCGTGTGTGGTGGATCCCTTGCTTTAGGGGATCCACCCTGTTTCCTGCTCTTCTCCTAGGTTGTGGGGTAGTTGGGATTTTGTGCTCGCTCAGTGGCTTTACGCGTTCTATGGCCCGCCGGTATCCCATCCCAGAGGGGGATTGGGACACCTTGAGGTCGCCTGTGCTGAATGAGGTGGTCTCAGACATCACGAAGCAGCATACGGTGCTGGTGGAGGGCGGCTCTGCCTTAAGGGACCCGAAGAGCGTAAGTTGGAGTCCCTCCTTAAGCAGAGTTTTGATGTTACTGCCCTGGCAGTCCAGGCGATGATGTGTGGCGGGCTGGTTGCTCGAGTGTATTTTTGCTGGGCCGAGTGTGTCCTTGACAGTAAGTCTGTTAATGGGAACGTAGTGGAGCAGGATGTTGCAAAAATTGAGCTGGGTGCTTCTTATCTCTCGGATGCCATATATGACCTCTTGCTAGCTTCTGCCAAGACTTTGGTTTTTGGTGTGGCAGCACGCTGTACGTTGTGGCTTCGAGCATGGTCGGCAGTTGCGGCGTCCAAAGCTAAACTGATGAAATTCCTCTTTCAGGGGTCTTTCTTGTTTGGTTCAGATCTTAACTGATTCAAAAGTGCCTTGTTTGCCTGGCTTGGGGTGGCGCTGCACACGGTGGTGATTTCCGCCATCTCTACCCCGGTCGAGGGGCCACTTCCTTTCAGGCATCTGGGTCTTCTAGAGACTGGTTCTTCCAGTACATGCAGTCCCTTTGAGGGGCCCGCCGGGGTGCTGGAAATGCCTCCACCGGTTCTCCTGCAGCCCGTCCTGCTCAATGACTCCTTGCCAGCGCCTATCGGTGGGTTCTGGAGTTGATTTGGGACGGTTATGCTCTACAGTTTGCCTGTTCCTTGCCAGATCACATTCTTGCTTCTCAGGTGGCATGGAAACAGCAGGTCTTTTGCCAGACCCTTCAAAGATTGCTGGATCTCAAAGCAGTGGTTCCTGTGCCCCCTTAGGAGTGTTGCACCGGCAGGTACTCAATTTACTTTGTGGTGCCCAAGAAAGAAGGAACCTTTCGGCCCATCTTAGTTTTGACAGGGGTTAACAGGGCTCTCAAAGTTCCATCTTTTCGTATGGAGACTCTGCAGTCTGTCATCCTGGCGGTTCAGCCGGGGGAGGATCTGATGGCGGCCTACTTGCATATTCCAATTCAGGCCTCCCACCAGCGTTTCCTTCACTTTGCAATTTTGGGTCAGCACTTTCAGTTCTGTGCGCTTCCCTTTGGTCTGGCCATGGCTCCGTGGACATTCACCAAGGTTAGGGTGGTCATTGTGGTGGCATTGTGCAAAAAGGGCATTCTGGTTCTTCCCTATCTGGACGATTGGTTGATTCGAGCAAAGTCATTGCAGGAGAGTTCCCAGGTAGTGGAGTTTCTGCAGTTGCTGGGGTGGGTGGTCAACCTTTCCAAAAGCCGGTTGGCCCCCTCTCAGTGCCTGGAGTATCTAGGAGTTCTATTTGACACCTTCTTGGGGAAAGTCTTCCTCCCAGAGGTATGGGTAAGCAAATTGCAATCTCAGATTCGCCTGCTTATGGCACCTCAGGCGCAGGATATCCTCCAAGTCTTGGGGTCGATGGTGGCTTTCCTAGACGTAGTGAGGTGGGCTCAGGCCTATATGCACCCTCTTCAATATGCTCTTCTTCGGAGGTAGTCTGGATCATCCTATTCCTCTGTGGGAATTGGCTTGCTGCAGTCTTGGTTGTGGCTCCAGACCTCCCATCTAGTTCAAGGAGCAAGTCTGGATCAGCCACAGTGGACAGTGTTTCTCATGGATGCCAGTCTCCTCAATTGGGGAGCTCAGTGTCTACGTCACTCGCTCAGGGCACCTGGTCCATGGAGGAGGCGTCCTGGTCGATCAATGCTCTGGAGACCAGAGCCATCCATCAGGCGCTGTTACCCTTCTGATCCTTCTTGACGGGCAAGTCAGTCTGGGTTCTTTCAAATTCTTTCGGATAATGCCACGGTAGTGGCTTATGTCAATTGTCAGGGGGGCACCAAGAAAACTCAGGTGGCGCAGGAGATAGCTCTGCTTATGGTCTGGGCAGAGTGTCATCGGGACATCTCAGCCTCCCCCATATGAAGAATGTTTAGGCTGACTTCCTCAGTCCTCACGTGCTAGCTTTTGGAGAGTGTGGTCTAAATCACGCAGCCTTCCAATTAATAGTGCAGACTTGGAGGCAGCCCCTCATGGACCTGATGGCCCTGAGTGTCAATGACAAAACACACCGCTTCTTCAGTCGTTGCAGAGATAGTCAGGCTGAGGGGTTGGATGCTCGGTTCCACCATGGCCAACGGAGGATCTGTTGTATGTGTTCCCTCCGTGTCCATTAGTGGGCAGAGTTCTTCTCCGCATTGTTAGACATCCAGGCTTCATGATTCTGGTGGCCCCGGATTGGCAAAGGCGTCCCTGGTACGCGAACTTGGTGCGGCATCTGGTGGCAGATCATCTTCTTCTGCCTTGACCAACTTTCTAACTCAGGGCCCCATTCCAATGTTCGATCCGGGTCCCTTCTGTCTTAAGGCTTTGCTCTTGCAAGGGAACGCCTAGGTAAGAAGGGGTATTCAGTTAAAGTGCTCTCAACCATCTTGGGGTTCTGGAGACTTTCCACTTCTCGGGCATATGTACGGGTTTGGCATATATTTGAGGAGTGGTCAGTGGTGTGCTGTGCGTGGAGGGGTCTCTTTTCACACTTCCCTAACTACTTAGAGTTCTTGCAGGATGGCCTAGACAGGGGCCTGCTTGGTCTTCTCTCTGGGTTCAGCTTGCGGCCTTGTCAGCCTTTCGTGGGTTGTTACGCCATACAAATGATTACGCGTAACTGGAAGAACTGGGATCGCCTTAACTTTAATTTTTGGTGGGCAAGTTTATGCTTAACTTATAGATTTGAAAAAATGAATGCAGATATAATGGGTCATATTAAGAGATTTAAGCTAATCTGGGGCCCTTTGATATCTTTTATGGATGCGTTGAAATTGAGGTTTTTGTGTTGGGGGGGGGGGTTCCCTTTGATCCTGTTGGTATATTGTACACACACCCAGGGGGAGGGAAGGTGGGAGAGAGATATTTATGTCATGGTTTTATTCTCTTGCAAGGTATTGGTTGGGGGGGGGTTATCACGCTATGGGGATTTTGATTGATTATAAATGCATATATGAATAATGCTGTTTGTGTAGATACTGTACTGCATTTTTGTTAATTTTGAAAAATTAATAAAAGATTTAAACAAATTTGCAGATGACACTAAACTGTTCAAAGTTGTTAAAACGCATGCGGATTATGAAAAATTGCAGGCGGACCTTAGGAAATTGGAAAACTGGGCATCCAAGTGGCAGATGAAATTTAATGAGGACAAATGCAAAGTGATGCATATTGGAAAGAATAACCTGAATCACAGTTACCGGATACTAGGGTCCACCTTGGAGGTTGGTGCCCAAGAAAAGGATCTGGGTATCATTGTAGACAATACGATGAAACCTTCCGCCCAATGTGTGAAGGTGACCAAAAAAAGCAAACAGGATGTTGAGAATTATTAAAAAAGAGATGGTTAACAAGACTAAGAATGTCATAATATGCCCCTGTATCGCTCCATGGTGCAACCTCATCTGGAGTATTGCATTCAATTCTGGTCTCCTTATCTCAAGAAAGATATAGTGGTGCTAGAAAAGGTTCAAGAAGAGCAACCAAGATGGTAAAGGAGATGGAACTCCTCTCGTATGTGGAAAGACTAAAACGGTTAGGGCTCTTCAGCTTGGAAAAGAGACGGCTGAGGGGAGATATGATTGAAGTCTACAAAATCCTGAGTGGAGTAGAACGGGTACAAGTGGATCGATTTTTTGCTCAGTCAAAAATTACAAAGACTAGGGGGACACTCGATAAAGTTTCAGGGAAATACTTTTAAAACCAATAGGAGGAAATTTTTTTTCACTCAGAATAGTTAACATAAGGGATTCTGGAAGATAAGAACATAAGAATTGCTGCTACTGGGTGAGACCAGTGGTCCATCGTGCCCAGCAGTCCGCTCCCGCAGCGGCCCGTAGGTCAAAGCCAGTGCCCTTTTTGAGTCTAGGATGTGGTAAGAGCAGATAGCGTAGCTGGTTTTAAGAAAGGTTTGGACAAGTTCCTAGAGGAAAAGTCCATAGTCTGTTATTGAGAAAGACAAGGGGGAAGCCACTGCTTGCCCTGTATTACATTACATTAGTGACTTCTATTCCGCCAGTACCTTGCAGTTCTAGGCGGATTACAAAAGAAGATAACTGGACATTTCCAGGAAAATTACAAATTAGGGTGCTGTTTACATGGTTGAGACTTTGATGGGAAATTTACAAAAGTGGGGATAGTCATGGAGATGTGTTATGATTTCTTGATAAACTTTTTTGAATAAAAGGGTTATGATTTCTTTTTGAAATGATCTGAAGTCGGTCGTTGTCAGCATGTTGGAGATGGGGTGATCAAGTTTGGTAGCATGGAATATTGGCCAGATACTAGTGACCTGGATTGGCCACTGTGAGAACGGGCTACTGGGCTTGATGGACTATTGGTCTGACCCAGTAAGGCTATTCTTATGTCTTATGTACACCACTTAGGTAGTTACTATTGTGACTTTAGAACCTATCAGCATTATGCCTATTTAAAGCCTGTGCTATACCTGTGAAGTAATAGGCTTAGTAAGAGGGATTCTTCAAAACGTTTCCACACTTCTATATTTTTGTGGGAAATGGTTGAGGTGGGAGAAGTAAGAGAATGTGTCAAAGAATGTCATGTGACTAGCAGGGCTGTGGAGTCAGAATCGGAGTCGAGGAGTCGAAGGAAATTTCGGGTACCTGGAGTCGGAGTCAGAAGTACAAAAAACTGAGGAGTCGGAGTCGGAACATTTATCTACCGACTCCATTTTTGAACTTGGCATACCAATCACAAGCGATTCTTTCAGCTATAGCACCCACTATATACATAGCACAAATGTTGCGAGCAGCTTCTGCGGCCTTAGAACCTTGATTAAAAGCAAAAAGAAGGTGGTGTCAAAAATGCTCATTTCTCTCAACTTGACATTCCATTTTAACGATCTGAAAATTAACCAGTGCTGTGGAGTCGGAGTCGGAGGAAATTTCGGGTACCTGGAGTCGGAGTCTGAAGTACAAAAAACTGAGGAGTCGGAGTTGGAACATTTATCTACCGACTCCACAGCCCTGGTGACTAGTCAGTCTAGGCAAGCTGGCTAACTTTGCAGGTAATGATGTAATTTGCTTTTGAGATATTTAATAAATAGTATTTAAAAAATAAGTGTGGAAACCTTTTGAAGATCCCTCATATATTTATATTAATAAAGAGTTTTGTTTCATTGCTGTACACTGATCTGACTATATTAGTGAAGGCCCATGCTTCCAAGTTAACATATCCCTTTCACTCTACTTGGATACAGATGAGATTTTCACCTTAACCAAGTTATAGGAATACTTTGAAACTCCACCACTTAATCTTGTTCTTTTGTTAGGTACAATACTAGATCTTGCAGCTCGACTAGCAGCAAACATAACTGCAGAAGATGTGATGCATATTGCTTTTTCAGACCCGTTTAGATCCTAACCCAAAAAAATCTGCTCATACGTTTCTAAATAACCACATGCTGACCCATTTTGTTGCCTTAAAACAAGCGTAAGGTACAAGCTGTCTGGTGTTTAAAAAACATTGTTCCAAGAATGATTCCAGAATCACAAACCCATTCTGGAAAAGGAACTGGAGTACTGGCATTCCTGTTTCAGCTGCCTAAAACTTAAAATGAAAAGCACTTTTGAGATTTGTCTATAGAGAAATATATATTTTACAAAGTTCTTTTTTCCTACTGTTTGGGGCACTGCATATTTATAAAAGTCTAACCGTACAATAGATGTTATTGGCTACTGTAGTTAAAACAACTGCTATAGTACAAATTATGCATACCCTCTCTCCAGGCCAGCTATCCTATTGACCCTATTTTGGAGAAGTTCAGGGCGGTATAAAAAGAACCTACAGTTGGTTCAACAGTTCATTTCTTGACTTTGCTAAAATGTCACAGATTTAGACATTTGGGCCAGAGAAGTACAGTTTGAACAGAAATTGTCATAAGAATGGGCTTTGGAAACCACAGGCTGCTGTAGTGGCCTTTTGGGAACCTGAGGAGGTGGTAAGAGTAGTGCTTTTTTCACTGAAGTAACAAGTTCTTGATCGTTGATACAGGCAGTCTCAACAATATTCGTCATTTTATTAGGATATTTGTTTGGCTCACCTCCCTGAGGACACGAAACCACACAGTGGACACCTTTATGCAGAGCCATTTGTTTCACACTGAAAAAGTCTTGTCCTGTGGCACAAGCCATATGGAGTGGCGTGGTAGTTTTTACTATTCTGAAGAAACTAGACTGCCCATGTATTGTTGCAGATGATTTCGAACGACTGAAGATACTCCCCGACAACAAAGGGTTATCAATATCTTGTATGCACAATACTGGCACACTGCCAGAAGGTCTCCATGGAAATGAGTTTGACTTGTTCAATAGTCGAGCCTTCATGCAACCCTTGCTTCTTCCAGAGAACTGGTGTAGATCTAAAACCTCACAAAAAGATGAAGACTTGTACACGTCACTTTCTGAATCAGGAGTGGATGTCATTGATAACTTATAACCTTGTTCCCAATCAAACAAGTTGTCATACTGAGATATGTTGGATGGGCGTCTTTTTTCTTTATGATCAAAAAAAGGAAGAGTAATTTGTTCCATTGAGAATTTATGAAGGCATGAAGGTTTGTGAGTAGTCACCAGGCCGTTGCTTGGTGGTGAAGGCCCAAGCTCCTGATTATCAAGAGACAGGCCATCTTCTTGAAGTAGCTCCATAGATGAAGAAACAGCAGCTTTCCCTTGCTGTACAGCTGGACAGTTCTTCAGGGCATCAAATTCTTCAAGTATTGGGGATGAAGTTGTTGGGAGCATGACTTCTGGTACAGCTTCAGATAAAATATCCATTGACTTAATGTGTAAATCAGATTGTGATTTCGTCCTGTAGAAATCACTACTCCCAGCAGAGCTGTTTGTTACTTCATTCAAATGTGGTTGTGGAAGAATCTGTTTCTGATTTTTACTGTGTACCTCAATATTTCCAGCAGAACGAGATGAGTTAGTCTCCTGCAAAGGTGAAAAAGTCTGCGTCATTGTTGCCTGAAGATTCTCTGGTGGGCCACCCCCACTATCATCTACTTCTGTAGGAAATTCTTCCTTTGAAGGGAAGCTTTGAGTCGCTCTTACGTTTTGAGGTGAAGCACCTTGCATTGGGATTTCATGGATTGATTTTTTTGATGAGAAGGCTTCAGTTTCTTCTAAAAAGAGCTGTACTTCATTATGGTCAGATTTTTCCATCAGCACTGCATGCAAATTGACTTCTGCCTTAGGAATTCTGTCCAGGATGGGTAATGCAGGAGACAAAGTTCTATTATGAGGAGAAAGTACCGTAGTTTTATCCTCTTGGCTAGAGACTGTATTCACATTAACACTGCTTATCCTTGGTGTTGCCTCTTTGGTGTCTATGCCAGTTGCAGTATCTTCAGGAAAGCTACTCACTGCAAGGTAGGGTTGCACTGGTAATAAGTCAATAGCCATCTCTTGACCCAGTGGCTTCTTTGGAAATTCTTCTGGTTTTGCTTTAAATGTAAAACCATAAAAAAGTTAGTTGATAAAGTAGCACAAGAAGAGTCCAACAAGACAAGATCCCACAAACACCGAACAGAGAAGGCAGTGGGAACGGACAATGAGCAATCCACAAAAGCCAGAGGTATGAGTCAGCCTTGTTTATTTTAATCCAGGACATACAGTAACATGGACCCATGGGTCCATTAGAATAAAACAGGCTTTGACTCATACCTCTGGCTCTTACCTCAGATACCTAGACCTACTATAATCTCCCCAACCCTGAAATGTCCTGTCTAAATTAGATTGTAAGCTCTTCTGAGCAGGGACTGTCTATTGTATATTGAAATGTAGAGCGCTGCGTATGCCTTTCAGCGCTATAGAAATAATAAATAGTAGTAATAATAATCTTATGGATTGCTCATTGTCCGTACCCACTGCCTTCTCTGTTGCAGTTGATGAAGTCAAGCAGATGGTTAACTACCAAGACTCATGGAGACAATTCTACGACTGGGTGGCTCCAGTTAGGCACCCTGAGGGTGGGCAGTGGGAACCTATTCTTTTAACAGAATCTATATACCACATTTCAATTATAGAATACCAGCATTCTTGGTAATGGGATCTCTAAGGCACACTGTACCCTTGTGTACGCTCACTTTAAAATATGTGCTATATAAACTGAGTATTTGTAGACTAGCACTTATGCTTATATGTGCACATGCTACTGTTCTAAACATGTATGTGCACAATGGGCGTATAAATGTTAGCATCCAGTTTATAGAATTGCCTTTATGAATCGGCCTAAACTAAACCCCGATTCTGTAACCGGCGTCATGTTACAGACGCGGGTTAGAGAATCGGGTTAGATTAGACACGGCCCGCTACACTTACGCGGCAAGGGATCTCTCTGCCGCTATAAGTATAGCGGGCCGTGGCCCCCTGACCGATCACTGGCAGGAGGGTGCCCAAACCCTCCTGCCCGAAGACGCACCCCCCTCCCCGACACTACCGACCGCCCCCCCTCCCGACACTACTGATCGCCCCCCCCGACAATATCGATCGCTGGCAGGAGGGTGCCCAATCCCTCCTGCCCGAAGACGCACCCCCCCCGGCGCTAACAACCCCCACTCCACCAAACCTGTTCTTACAGATGGGTCTTGCACGTCGACAAAAAAAGAGTAAGTGATCTAATGTCCCTACTTCTATTTTACAATGCCAGCATCTATTGGATCTAGTATTATCTATCTTTTGCAGGCGCGTCGGGGTCCATAACACTCTATGTAATAAAAACATCCATGTTTGACTCATAGATGCTGACTTTGTAGATCTTAATTTCCAGGACCAAAATCGTGGCCATTGAGACGCAGAAATTGTCTGTCCAATCTCAATACTCCAAATATCCTTATCTAAGTCCAATGTGGTGTTTGTTTTCAACGTAACAATCCACATAAAAACCTTAAGGACCTAGTCCGCTGAAAGGGTAGGACCCAACACGGTCTGTGTTTTGACAAGGTGGTCTTCCTCAAGGGTCTCTGATAGTCCTATGGTAGTAGATACATGGAAAAACTAATCAATCCAAAAGAACAGTTGCGTGGAGGTTCACATAGCTTTTGGTTTTTGCAGCGCATTCTATGTAAACCTTCACGTAACTTGTTCTTTTGGATTGGTTAGTTTTTCCACGTATCTTTTTTTTTTTTTTAATTTTAAATTTATTCATTTTGAATTCTTACAAGTGAATTAAACATAATACAAACGATTTTCACATATCACTTGTATTTACAAACAAATAATCTTGTAAGATAAAATAAATACCCCCCTTTTTATCAATATTCCTAATTCCATATGATATACATTTCCCATCCCACCCCCACATATCTTCTATCTATGTGCTATGATATCTGATCATTAGAATAATTAGTCAATGGTTCCCATATTTTTTTAAAATTATGAAGATTCCCTTGTTGTAACGCTAACATCTTTTCCATCTTATATATGTGACAAACTGAATTCCACCAAAATGTATAATATAATTTAGTATAATCTTTTCAATTTTGAGTAATTTGTTGCATGGCGATCCCTGTCAATATTAATAATAACTTGTTATTATTTGCAGAAATCGGACTCTGAGTTCTCATTGTTGTACCAAATAATATAGTGTCATATGAGAGTCCTACATGGTTTTCTAATAATTTATTAATTTGAGGCCAAATTAGTTTCCAAAAAGCATTTACACAGGGACAAAAATAAATTAAATGATCTAACGTCCCAACTTCTAATCTACAATGCCAGCATCTATTGGATCTAGTGCTATCTATCTTTTGTAAACGCGTATCTACTACCATAGGACTATCAGGGACCCTTGAGGAAGACCACCTTGTCAAAACACGGACCTACGCTCTCAGCGGACTAGGTCCTTAAGGTTTTTATGTGGATTGTTACGTTGACTTTTGGAACTTTCAAATCTTCAATAAAGTCCATTTCAGGAACTTCGTCACTCCACAGTGTTTTTTTGGGTTTCTCTCGCGTGAATAAAATTACCCATGAACAAAAGGGGATGACAGAGAAGACAAAGGGGAAAGATCCACATTGACAGGCAGATCTTTCTTGACTATAAGAAATTTGAAGGGGATAAGGTCATCTTAAGAGAAAAGGTAAAGAATAGTAGAGTTTATATCTGAAGAGAAACTTGATATGTTCAAGGGAGGCAGAACTTCTATGACAGTGAAGATAGTGAAGGAGTGGCTGAATTTACCTAAGCAGCAGCTCAGAATACCCAAGAAAGGATTAATGCTACCTTGCAAAAGGAGATCAAGTAGGCCTGAAGTCACATGAAGCAAAAGCTATTCAATAAGGAATCACGGTTGCCTGAGGGAAAGATGTGAGGACCAGGGTGGATAAAAAATCAGTGATTAAAAAAAAAAATTGGATTTAAAAAAATTTTAAAAATCGGACTTTTAGATTTAAATTGGATTTTTTAAAAACAAAATGCTTTTATGAGGAAAAGTATAGCTAAAGATAGTTTCTATTTAAACTACATTATAGTTCAAAAGTTATTCATCATGAAAAAAGGATTAGTTTTCAATTATGCAGCATGAGGCTGTATATCCATGCAATGTTTAAATTTTTTGGTAAATGAATTCCATTAATCCATTCAGTATGTCACGGGCATGATTTAAATCAAGTCTACCCTGGAAGGGACTGAGATTACCTGGGAGTGGTAGGTCTAGTTTTATCTTCCGCAGCTCTGTCATCGATGCTTGTAAATGATCAACAACAATGTCGTCATCATAGCTCAGCGATCTGGCGATCTTCTCCTGGAGGAACTCCCTTAGCTCCTCCAGTGACATCTTCAATAAATGTTCTATACACAAAGAGAAAATAAATATTACGACTGCACACTATACCCAATAACATCTCTGCAAAGCGTGTGTGTGTTTGTCTGACCACCACCACCCAGGAGTCTTATACTGTAAAGCGCTCAGAGCATAATCACGCCATAAAACTCAAAGTATTTGTCTACGTTGCAGGAAGAAAACACAAGTTAGTTTAGCCTCCTCTTATCTATAAGGCACTACTTTCTCTTCAGGCTTTCTACTTTCAGGTTATGCTTAATATTACCGAGAATGACACAGTGACAGAATTCATCACTGTTCCCGTCCCCACGGATAACTGCGGGAAACCATCCCGTGTCATTCTTTAGTGTCCATCTCAACCTCAGTCCTTCTACGCCAGCATTTGCACTTGCAATCTTGCCTTCCTTATAAAGTTCCCTTCCTTTCAAGCAGGGTAAACTACTTTCCCCTAATTAAGGTCAGAGCTCCAAGTGCTGCCTCTGTCTCACAATGCAGTAATCAATAAATCTCTCTTCCTAAGCTAAGCACATACTGCAACAGAGCTACACAGTTGTCCTATTTTGGCCCTTACAACCTAGCCCCAAGGTCTCTGGATCCACAGCTAGCGTAACCTATGGACCAGGTGAGGCTCTGGTCTAGGGCATCAAACTCCTGGAGCCATGACATCACCGGCCCACAAGTTAACATACACTTCTCCTCTTTTCTCTTCTGACGTTGCTGCCCAGACCTGGCAGGGTGCAGCTTCATAGGCCAGCATCAGAGGAGGGAAGTGAAATATGTCCTTCCTTCCTCCTCTGATGCTACTGCTCGACACCGATGCTGGCCCTCCTTCCCAGCGGCAGCTAGCCTATGAAGCTGCATCTTACCGAGACCAGGTTGAAGAAGCCTTACAGTTCTGTTGAGGCTTGGCAGTTCTGTGTGCAACCCTTGCTCTCACTGGGTGACAGACTGCTGTTGGCTGCCTCATTGCCCTGGAAGAGCACCAGTACCCCCAGAAGCCAAGCCGGGTAGGGAGAGGGAACAGCGTGATCAACAACAATGCCCAGGCTTGCAGAAGGTCATACAAATGCTCCAAGCTGACATTAGGTTTCCTGTGGTAGGGCAGAGTTTCTGTAAGGGTGCTATTTCTGAGCATTGGGAGGGAATGGTTCAGTAACTGCATTTGCATGCTATTGGTACTAATCTAGAGAATGACTGATGTGAGGACAAATTTTTCCCCATCTGCACAAGCCTCAAACACTTTAAAATCATACGTGTTTGAGGCTTGTGTGGTTAAGGCAGAACTTACAGGAATGGAACAGGGACAAAACATGGACAGTGACAAAACTAACGGGAACAGGGAAATTTAGTTCCTGCGGGGACGGGAACAAATTTGTCCCTGCGTCATTCTCTATGCTAATCTTAAGTGCCCATGCTGTTCCCTGAGCTCATGACCTCTCAACATGTGCCCAGCCTAACACTGCTGCTAATTGCCTCTAGTGCCAGAGTTAGGTTCTGCACAAAAGAAAATCCAACGAAGTCTGCAGTCAATAAAGCAACAAGCAAAAACCAAAACACAAACTGCAGGCTATGTACAAGATGAAGGCAATGTTTATTAAACCAAACAAATGCCTTCCTGAACCAAAGTCTCAAAATGACTTTGGTTCAGGAAAGCTAAACTAAACTAAGCCTTAAGTTTATATACCGCATCATCTCCACAGAAGTGGAGCTCGACACAGTTTACAAAGCTTAAAAAATATAGGAACATAGAGGAGAAAGATTTACAGGAGCATATGAATAGAGGGGATGTAAACAGGAGAAGAGATGTTATATGTTAGAGAAAAGCCAGGTTTTGTTTGATCATTTTTATTGAAGTTTGTCCTAATCCTTATTTACCATGGACCCCTGAGGAAGGCGTGTTGTCCGAAACACGGACCGTGTTGGGTCCCTAGGATGGTAATAAGGTTGTATATTCACTGCAATTTCTTTGGTTTAATAAACATTGCCTTCATCTTGTACATAGCCTGCAGTTTGTGTTTTGGTTTTTGAGTGTTAGGTTCTGCACATCAGCCTGATTTTGTAATCTGCCTTGAACCCTTTTGGGGAATTATAAAAAAGTTAAATGAGATATTCTCAGATCACCACATCAGCCGCCTCTTTTACTTCCCAATGTACCGCTCTTACTTTTGTGCAGTTTCAGGATAGTGTAGGCCATGGCTGTAAGCACACGCTCCCCTTCCAGGATGTAGATATCCCATAGCCGCAGCGTTAGAGTGAATGGAGTCTGTGAGGACAGAGAGGACATTATTGTACTGTACAAGGCATACAAAGTATGAGTCAAACATTCCTTAGATTAGCTGACCATGAGGTTGTGACAACTAAAAACATGATATACAATTCCTACTCCCTTAACAAAATGTATCAGCAGTTGAAAATCATAAAAATATCACATCTTATGTAAAAGTGGCTCTGAGTTTTTAATAGAGGACCAATCGTCCAGGTACAGGAAAACCTGGAGCCCCTGTGTCCGCAGGGCTGCGGCAACCACCACCAGATACTTCATGAACACCCTCGGGGGAGATGCAAGGCCGAAGGGGAGAACACGGTACTGCAGATAGCGATTCCCCACCCGAAATCTCAAGAACGGGCAAAAGGCTGGATGAATCGGGATGTGCGTGTAGGCCTCTTTCAGATCCGGGAAGCAAAGCCAAGCCCCTCGTCCATGAGGGGGTACAGAGTCGGAAGAGTGAACATGCAAAACCTCTCCTTGACCAGGCATTTGTTGAGAGCCCGAAGGTCAAGAATGGGACGCAAGTCCCCGGTCTTCTTGGGGACTAGGAAAAACCGGGAGTAAATCCCCGAGTTTCATTGATGCTCTGGAACCTCTTCAACCGCCCCAAAGGCGGAGAAGCGCCTGGGCCTCCTGAAGCAGGAGGGGAAGATGAGTCCCGTCGGAAGGAAACTCCCGGACGGACTGGGCCGGAGGCACATGCTGAAAACGAAGAGAGTACCCCTCCAGAATTATGGAGAGGACCCAAGAGTCAGTTGTCAGCAGCTTCCACTGATGGTAAAAAAGATGAAGCTGACCCCCGATGGGAAGGGGGGGGAAGGCTGCAGGGCGCAGGACGCCAGAGCATCCATGCCGTAATTGGCAAAAAGACGGTGCCGGTTTCGCCGCCACAGGCGGCTGAGACTTGGCAGGACGCTGCTGCTGAGGGCGCCGAGGAGGCGGACGAGACAGAGGAGGGGTGGACTTCTGCGGATAGCACCGGAGGAAGCTTAAACTGTCTAGCAGGGTGGATTTCGCCTTGGGGCGCACCAGGGAGACAAAAGATCTCTCGTATTCTGGAGGCGTTTTGTGGCTGCTTCGATCGAGTCATCAAAGAGCTCGTTCCCTATACAGGGAAGATTCGCCAAGTGATCCTGCAAATTGGGGTCCATGTCCACCAGGCGCAGACAAGCCAAGCGACGCATCGCCACTGCAAAGGTCGTGACCCGGGACGACAGCTAACGTATCTTTTGTAAAGGTAGTCAAATGAATGATTATTGTAGTATCATCTGCATAACTATACAGTTTGACATCCAGAGAAGAAATTTGGAAGCTAAGTGGAGTAAGAAATAAATTGAACAATGTAGGAGATAAGGGAGAACCCTGAGGAACTGCACAATTGTTCTTCCATTTATGTGAAAAAGAATTATCTAATTTGTTGGCTAATGATGGTGAGAACTGTGGCTAGGAGCAAACCTAGATGGAAATCCTTAGCAACAGTTGTGATTATGGACTATCCACTCACAGCTATTACCCCTGAAGGGAGGGTGGGTTTTGCTTAAGATGCAGGCTGTATGGATGGTAATAAAAATGGTCCTTACTCGATCTAGGAAGCACTGCAAAAACCATTTGGTGGTATAAATCCCAGTGGACATCTGCTCCTTATCCTGTAGAGGAAAAAGAAAGAGAGAGTGAGAAAGAAAGAGAGAGAATGAGTCACAGGTTAACATAAAAAACTCAAATTCTGCTGGATTTCCAGGAGCCAACTCTGTGGGGCTGTGGGTACTTGAGCAAACCTTAATACTGAGCTAATTTTTTCCACTGTGTCCAGAGATGTGCAATTTCCATTGGATTTAGCACTAGATGTGGGTAAGTAATATATTACTGTTACATCTTTTATGGCTTATAATAAAGCAGTGAACAAAAGAATAATTTCCATAATTTCCTATCAGATTTAGATTTATCAAATGAAAGGAAATAAACTGAAGGGTAAGTAGCAGTAATATATTACTGGAATCATTAGTAATATATTACTTTTACAATGAATAACCACTATTGATACAGTTACTTTCC
The DNA here is from genome assembly GCF_902459505.1 of Geotrypetes seraphini. Taxonomy (NCBI): domain Eukaryota; kingdom Metazoa; phylum Chordata; class Amphibia; order Gymnophiona; family Dermophiidae; genus Geotrypetes; species Geotrypetes seraphini. The sequence continues at coordinate 31,241,104 of NC_047102.1, forward strand.
AACAGTAATATAAGATAGTCGCTAGTTTCAGAAGAAACAGGAATATGTTAGTTACTGAACTAGGTAGGTTACTGTAAAAGTAATTTATTACCACCAGCAATATATTATGCGCAATAATTCTGAAAAGTTGGCTCTTATGACCTCATCCCTAGCTTTTCCTCCAAAGAGATCCCCTGTGCTCCCTTCAGAGACCCTGCTGTATGGCTTCTATATTTCCCATCTAACCTTTCTTGCTTGCCATTTGCTCCCCCCTTCTGTAATTCTACACATCCATCCACATTGTACTAGAATGCTCTGTTGTAGTAAAATAATGTTACAATAAGAAAAGATAGAAGTATGAAGTTTTACCAGATCTTACCATATGTTTCTTCAGCTTTGGAATAAGTTTGCCTATAATTTGATCATGATGTCCTTGAAATCTCTGCAGTTTTGGGAATCCAGGTATAAAAAATCCTTGGAAATAAAAGAGCACTCCTTATTTAAGTCATTTAGTCACCAACAAAAAAAACCTGCATGGTACAAGTTTTATCTACACACAGTGCAAAGTTCCCTTATCCCCCCCAGATCAGGCAAAGTATCAAGAAAAGGTTTATGCTTCCCTCACACAAATACCCACCCACAACTGAGGGTAAGCAACATTTTCAGCAGCAGTAGACGTTTTCATCTCTGAAAGTTAAACATGTCATCCCTCTCGTCACCTCGAGCTTAGACTACTGCAACGTAGTTCTCTCGGACCTCCCACGTGCCCATCTATCGCCTTTTCAATCCATTCAAAATTCTGCTGTGCAACTCATATTCCGTGAGAGCCACTATTCTCACATTACCCCTCTCCTCAAGTCGCTTCAAAGGCTCCCCCGTCCATCTTCGAATACAATTTAAACTCTTCTTGCTGACTTACACTCTGAAGCCCCCCAATATCTCTCTTTACTTATCTCCCACATGCTCCCCCCATGATCTCCGTTCATCAGGCAAGCCCCTCTTATCTGTACTCTTCTCTTCCCCTACATCCCTTCCCTTCTTTCTTGCGGCACCGTATGCCTGGAACAGGCTGCCTGAATCAATACGTCGTGCTTCCTCCATAGCAGCGTTCAAATCCAAGCTAAAAGCCCACTTTTTTGAATCTGTTTCCAACTCCTAACTCCCACTCACTGATGTTAACCTATACCCATTATAATCTCCCCAATCCCGAAACGTCCTGTCTAAATTAGATTGTAAGCTCTTCTGAGCAGGGACTGTCTATTGTATGTTAAAATGTATAGCGCAGCGTATGCCTTTCAGCAGTTTAGAAATAATAAATAGTAGTAGTACTCCACAAATTATATACAGCATAGTCTGCACTTTAAGCTTCCTTCCTCCCACCACAGAACAGAAGCAACACTCAAAAACACTGCTCCCTCATGGAGCCTGCTATACCAGCAACGGACTTATTGGGCCAAGATTTGAAAATCAAATTTATACGTTTTCTCCCCCCAACCTAAACAGATTCCCAACAATGCTTCTTTTTAATTTGGTTAAAATTAGGTGTACTGAAAAGCCTGTTTATAATTTTAGCCATTCTGAGAGGATCAATTTTCAGCCAGGTTAATCTATTCAGGTGAACATAAGAACATAAGCATAAGAACATAAGCAATGCCTCTGCTGGGTCAGACCTGAGGTCCATCGTGCCCAGCAGTTCGCTCATGCGACGGCCCAACAGGTCTAGGACCTGTGCAGTAATCCTCTATCTATACCCCTCTATCCCCTTTTCCAGCAGGAAATTGTCATATCCTTTCTTGAATCCCAGTATCGTACTCTGCCCTATTACGCTCTCTGGAAGCGCATTCCAGGTGTCCACCACACGTTGGGTAAAGAAGAACTTCCTAGCATTCGTTTTGAATCTGTCCCCTTTCAACTTGTTCTTTTATTATTCGAAAGTTTGAAGAATCTGTCCCTCTCTACTTTCTCTATGCCCTTCATGATCTTGTAAGTCTCTATCATATCCCCTCTAAGTTTCCTCTTCTCCAGGGAAGAGAGACCCAGTTTCTCCAATCTCTCAGCGTATGAAAGGTTTTCCATCCCCTTTATCAGACGCGTCGCTCTCCTCTGAGCCCTCTCGAGTAACGCCATGTCCTTCTTAAGGTATAGCGACCAATATTGGATGCAGTACTCCAGATGCGGACGCACCATCGCCCGATACAATGGCAGTTTCTTTCGTTCTGGTTGTAATACCCTTCTTGATTATGCCTAGCATTCTGTTTGCCTTCTTAGCAGCCATTACGCATCTGCCATCTCATCGCCCATTCCCCTAGTTTGTTCAAGTCCCTTTGCAATTCTTCGCAGTCCTCTTTAGTCCGAGCTCCACTAAATAGTTTGGTGTCGTCTGCAAATTTTATTATTTCGCACTTCGTCCCTGTTTCTAGATCATTTATGAATATATTAAATAGCAGCGGCCCTAGCACCGAGCCCTGCGGGACCCCACTCGTGACCCTCCTCCAGTCCGAGTAGTGGCCCTTCACTCCTACCCTCTGTTTCCTACCCGCCAACCGGTTTCTGATCCATCTATGTATATCTCCTTCCACCACATGGTTCTTCAGTTTCCGGAGTAGGCGTTCATGGGGCACCTTGTCAAAGGCTTTTTGGAAATCTAGATATATGATGTCTATGGGGTCTCCTTTGTCCATCCGTTTGTTAATTCCTTCGAAGAAGTACAATAAGTTTGTTAGGCATGATCTCCCCTTGCAGAAACCATGTTGGCTGGTTATCAGAAGTTCGTTTCCTTCAAAATGTTCATCGATGTTTTCTTTTATCAGTGCTTCCGCCATTTTCCCCGGAACCGAGGTCAGACTCACTGGTCTGTAGTTTCCCGGGTCACCTCTTGATCCCTTTTTAAAGATGGGCGTAACGTTGGCTATCTTCCAGTCCTCCGGGATCACGCTTCAGGTTCTCCAAAGACAGGAGTTTACATGATCTTAACACATGGGTGGTATAATCCAACAGACTGGGAAGGAAATATTGAAGTAACTGGTGCTCATTTTCAAAAGAGAAAAGTGTCTCAAAAGCGACGGATGGACGTTTTCTTTGCCAAAACATCTAAGTTGTGATTTTTGAAACTCAAAATTGGAACTTTTATTCCACATTTCCTCTAAATTGTAAGGAGGGAGTGTTTGAAGGTGTGTTTGTGCGGGACTTGGGCATTTTAAATCTGGACATTTTTCTGGAAAAGAAAAATAGGTCCAGGGTAGAAAAGAAGTACGTTTTTATCTAGGGCAGTTTCAGTCACAACTAAGTAAGAAAAGGGTACCCTAAATGGCCAGCTGACAACTGAAGGAATTAAGTCATGACCCCATCCTGATGCCTCCTCCCCCCCCACAGTGATCACTGCCACCCTCCTACCCCCCAAAAAATGTGACAGCGATACCAAGCTTTATGACAGCTCTGAACATTAGGGCCATTCCTAAGAAATAAGCAAGTGGATGGAGTACATAAGAATTGCCGCTGCTGGGTCAGACCAGTGGTCCATCGTGCCCAGCAGTCTGCTCCCAAGGCGGCCCCCAGGTCAAAGACCAGTGCCCTAACAGAGTCTAGTCTCAGTTAGGGTGCTGGTCTTAGACCAGAGTGCCGCCGCGTGAGCTGAATGCTGGGCATGATGGACCACTGGTCTGACTCAGCAGTGGCAATTCTTATGTTCTTAGCCTTATCTGCGTACGTTCTGGTTCAGCAGGAACTTGTGCAACTTTGTCTTGAATCCCTGGAGGGTATTTTCCATTATAACAGCCTCCAGAAGAGAATTCCAGTTTTCTACCATTCTCTGGGTGAAGAAGAACTTCCTTACGTTTGTACGGAATCTATCCCCTTTTAACTTTAGAGAGTGCCCTCTCGTTCTCTCTATCTTGGAGAGGGTGAACAGCCTGTCTTTATTTACTAAGTCTATTACCTTCATTATTTTGAATGTTTCGATCATGTCCCCTCTCAGTCTCCTCTTTTCAAGGGAGAAGAGGCCCAGTTTCTTTAATCTCTCACTGTATGGCAACTCCTCCAGCCCCTTAACCATTTTAGTCGCTCTTCTCTGGACCCTTTCGAGTGGTACAATGTCCTTCATGTACTGGATGCAGTATTCTAGGTGAGGGAGTAGCATGGCAGTGGAATGATAACCTTCTCCGACTGTTTGTGATCTCCTTCTTAAACATTCCTAGCCTAACAGTCAGTGCAATGGACAGTGAACAATGGGACTCAGGTTCAATTTCCACTTTAACTTGTTCATTTCAGTACAAATATGTGCTCTCTTCTGGAATACAGAAATATCTCCAATACCTAAATATATAAGTGAAATGGAAGCCTTGCGTTCTGAGGGTGCAATACGTTTGTTATTGATGGATTTCTCAAAAATGCATTTCAAGAGCACAAGAACTTCTGCTATTTCCATCATGGGAGTAATGCTGTGGAACAAATTAACTCCATCTGACACTCAGATGTTTAAAAAAATACTTAAAACTACTCTATTTTTAGAAGCTTTTTAATAAATGATACGTTGTTTAATGCTGGTTTTAAGATGAATGATTCTGTGATGATTTATGAAATCTTGGTTTTAAGATGTAACTATTCACTTGTACTTTAAGATATGTGTATAAGTAGTGTTTATTTTACTTCTGAGAGTCTTGGGTTAACGCCGCCTTTGGCTTCTGCCGTACTTGACCTTTGGCCACTTTACAGCTTGTATTTCTAGACTTGGGTTTTGGTTTAGGACTATGGTTATCTCATATAACCAAATTAAAGCCCTTTCCTGATTTAATTTTAGCTTTCTCTCAGCTCTTTTCCTCAGAATTCACAGGTTTCGCTTTCCTCAAAGTAGGTCTAGCATGTTTTATTCTTTCCTCAGATTTGGGTTCCAGTCCCCTCCTTGGGCTCACTCCAGTTTCTCCCAAGATATTCATTCTTTTTTTTTTTTTTTTTTGGAGGGGGGACTTCACTACCCTCCATCCAGGGAGTTTTGCCAAATCCTACAGATTGAGATTCCTTCCCATCTGTAGTTATTTTACTGGCACCCTGGTGCCTAGGTGCAGGGTAGTAGTGAACAGCAAACTAGGGGATATCCACTTCTGGGAGAACTCCTCTGTGGTATAAGAATAGCCTTACTGGATTAGACCAAAGGTCCATCAAACCCAGTAGCCCATTCTCATGGTGGCCAATCCAGGTCACTAGTAAGTATTATCACCTTTGGAAAAATTGAAGAGGCTGTAGACTTTCTATAACATACTGTATGGTACTGAATATTTTGGTAAATTCGATATTGCTTCTGTTAAGCGCTTAAGTGAATATACTTTGTTTTGGAACTCTGACTGTGGCCGTGGCTCATATCTGCACCAGCCTACAACATATCTGTCCCTAAAATCTTAATATTTATATTGGCTTTAGTGACCTGGAGCATGTCCAACCCATTCTTACCAAATCACCACATCTCAGGAATACATTTACAGCCCTGCAAATAATATTAAATTAGACAACTAATTTGTGTCAGTACTCCCCTGGTTGGATCCTGGAGTTTAGCAGGAAATTAGCCATTCCAAGCTAATAGCTGCTGCTTTCAAAAGCTGTTTAGGTTCATCATCACTCTGTGGAAAGGTAAGAGAATATTGAAAAACTGTTCTTACCATGCATGGCATGCTTCTGATTGGTCAGTAACTGTGCCAGTGCCCAGAAAGCATCCTCCTCATTTAAATACATTAGCAATACAGCAGCAATCTGGCTTATTCCTTGACAGTAGCTGACTTCCTGGAATAAACAAGGTTCGCACATATTTATGGCCAACGCAGTGTTACTTTTGGTATATACAATATGTACATCAGACAGCCTTTCAGGATTAACACATACAGTGAGCTTCCAGTGCAAGGTAATTACATATATACACCAAGCTATCAGGATACGGCGAACTCCACAGATAGAGCTGGTATAACACATTGCAAGACAAGTTGCTAGAACTCAGAGGTAGTAAAGCCTGAAAGAATTATAAAAAAAAGATAGCATTTACTGTGCTAACAGTTTACCTTGACCATACCAGACTGGAGAAAAAAAAAAAAATTTGTGGCAGATGTCAATGGTGTAACAAAACTATCGAGGGCCCTCAATGGAGGGTTCCGGGGAAGAACATTACATTGAAATCTACTAAAAATACAGATTGTAATAGCACCCATGTGGTTTATGCCATAGTTTATCCGTGTGACCTTCTGTATGTGGGTCACACAAGTAGGGCGGTAAAAGTTTGTTTGAATGAGCATAAATCCAATCTGACTAATAAAAACTTACAAGCTCCTATGGTACAACACTGGGTGACGAAGAATTATAGGGTGGATGAATTACAATGGCGTGCGATTGATATAATAGATCAAGGGTGAGTGGAAATATTGAGCAAATTCTTAATGAAAAAGAAAGGTGGATCTTTAAAATGGGCACCGTTGAACCACGGGGTCTGAATGTAGAAATAGAATGGGCGTCCCTGATTGGCTAGTTCTCTTCCAATGGGGTGCAGGGGATATCAGCTGTTAAGAATGTTATTTAAAGCAGTAAAAAAGATGCCGTCACCATCGTGCTTGCGAAAAGGCTGTAAGTCGGATGACATTATCAGCCATGGTAGGAGTAATTTATTGAATGTTAATGTTTTTAAAGTAAATTTTAGGGAATTCAGAGGATAGAAATCGATTCCTTTGTGTTCTTTTATTGTAGGGGGACCCTTGATAAAGCACGTTTGTATGAAACATGTTGAGTCAGACCAGCTGACTAAAAAATGCTTCGCTATCTTATGGAAACTAAGAACTATAAAAATATATTTTGACATAGTGTCTTCTAGGATACTAGTTCAATCCACCATCCTATCTACCTTGGATTATTGTAATATCACATATCTAGGGTCAACCAAGAAAATATTGCTAAGACTCCACCTGGTTCAAAATGCAGTTGTACGTTTGATCTTTGGATGAAAGAAGTTTGACCATGTAAGCCCTTTTTATAGGCAACTTCATTGGCTCCCTTTTGAAGCTAGATTTTAAAATTTGGCTGCATTTGTTATAAAGCACTCTTTGGGTTACTACCATCATACTTATCCTCCCAATTAAAACTATTCATATCAAGTAAAAACACAAGAAACTCGGGTATGTCTATGTACCCCACTCTGAAAGCTTGTCGTTTTAAAAGCTTTTTAGACAAAAGTCTGACTTTTCAAGCGGGGAAAATGAACTCCTGGATGTGTTCTCCGATTGCCCATTCCCAATCTTACTATGAGTTCAGAAAATCGTACTTGTAATCTGTCTATTTAATGTTCACACTTCCCCTCCCCTTATAATTTAATTTTAACCTTTTATTTTTAGCATTGTAAACCGGCCAGGTGTTTGTCGATGGTCAGTATATTAAAATAAATAAACTTGAAAACCTATTTGTTTGGAAAATTTATGCAATAATTCTGCATTGTGTTATACTGTATCACACTGCATTGTAGTCTACTGAATCCTACTGTATTTTGCATCTTCACTGATGTCTCAGTTCTCTTGTGAACCGCCCGGAACTTCTGGTTGGGCGGTATAAGAAAATAATAATAATAACTTTATTTTTGTATACCACAGTACCACGAACAGTTATTCTAACGCAATAGCTGTGGCTGTATGATATAAAAGGTTTTCCATAGAAGGCAGGCAGTACTGACAACCAAGTCCTCAGCATGCGAAGAATGAACACCTACATTCTGCTCCCACCATCTGATTCTAAGCCCCAAAGCTGACCCTGGGAGGGAAAAGCTGTTGCATGGCGTACTTTGTTTTGAAGTTGCTGGTGGACATACACTGCAAAGCACAACTAGGCCCATGTTGGGCTATTTTTAGAAGATTTGCGTGTGCCTTCTCTGTTCATTTAAGTTTTTGTGCAATCGTAGAATAAATTCATTTTTTCAGTTAAAGTTGTTTGCATAAGTCAATTTTATATATTTTTATGGTACTTTTAGTGTTTACAATACAGAGGTTGGAGAACTTTAAAGTGCTACATCCTATTTTTCTCCTAGGTGGCTCTCTCCTTTTTGGTACTGCTATTCCACACATACCACAGGCTGTCACTTCAGGGTGTAACTTTAAGAGCGATATCTGGCCAGGATCCTGAGTATTGTACCACTAGTATTCCCAGCCCAAAGAGCAGGATATAGAGCCAGGAGTAGTACAATGATGAGTAGCCATCATCTTTAAGAATACATAGTAACATAATAGATGACGGCAGATAAAGACCTGAATGGTCCATCCAGTCTGCCCAACCTGATTATACCTGGTTCCAAGGATTCCTTAAAACAAGAACGTACAGAGTTAAGATAAATGATACGAAATCTAACCCATGGTCAAACCCATGCGGAGTCCCGCAGGGATCCCCACTATCATCCATTCTATTCAATCTCTACATCTCTTCCCTCGGTACCATCCTAGACAACCTAAATGTAACATCATTCAGCTACGCAGACGACATAACTATTCTCCTCCCCTTCGAATCCCAAGACCACACCACAACAGGACACCTGGAAACAATACTGGATGAAGTAGAAAAATGGATGACAAACCACAAATTAAAACTAAACTCGGACAAAACCAAATTCTTAATGCTTGAAACGGACAAAAACCCATCTATAACAGACCTGGAAATTAAAGCAATCAAATTCCCAATCCAAACCTCCTTCAAAATCCTGGGAGTGCTGATAGACAGATGCTGCACTATGCAGACCCAAATCAATAAAACTACCCAAAAAGCATTCCTCACAATGCGCAACTTAAGAAAAATAAGGAAATACTTTGACAAAGAACACTACAGAATCATAGTACAATCCCTGGTACTAGGTCTTGTGGACTACTGCAATATCCTATATCTACCATGCCCTACAAACATGATCAAACAACTACAGACCGTTCAGAACACAGCCCTCAGACTAATCTACTCCCTCGGAAAATTTGATCACATCACCAATGCCTACCTAGACTCACATTGGCTACCGATTCGAGCCAGAATTCAATTCAAACTATACTGTCTAACCTTCAAAGTAATCAACGGTACTGCACCTGCCTATCTAATCGATCGCCTAAACTATAACCTTCCACCCAGAACAAGAAGAACAATGACACCATTCTCATACCCACCATTCAATGGCACTCATCGTAAAAAGCTTTACGATAACCTCATAGCAACGCATGCAGCAAAACTCGAACCCTCCATTACCAGGCTATTAACCTCAACATCCGACTTCAAAGCATTCCGTAAAGAAATCAAAACGCTGCTATTCAAAAAGTATATACAAACTACCTAACCTCCCTCTCCTCTCCCCCTAGAAATCAAAACACTACTGTTTAATACCATTACAATCTTCCTAATCTCCCTCTCCTCCTCCACTTACACCGATTTACCTTCCAATGTTATTATGTCTATACACTCATTCTGTTATTAAGTCTATACCCTCAACCTGTATTCTCCAATGTCATGTACCCTCCTGGAAATGTCCAGTTCTCTTCCTGTGTAATCCGCTTTGAACCGCAAGGTACAAGCGGAATAGAAATCAGTAATGTAATGTAATGATTCAATTTAAATTTTTTAATTTTTTTTTTAGCTATTTCTGGGCAAGAATCCAAAGCTCTACCCGGTACTGTGCTTGGGTTCCAACTGCCAAATCTCCATTAAAACCTACTCCAACCCATCTACACCCTCCCAGCCACTGAAGCCCTCCCCAGCCCATCCTCCACCAAATGGCCATATACAGACACAGACCGTGCAAGTCTGCCCAGTACTGGCCTTAGTTCAATATTTAATATTATTTTCCGATTCTAAATCCTCTGTGTTCATCCCACGCTTCTTTGAACTCAGTCACAGTTTTACTCTCCACCACCTTTCTCAGGAGCGTATTCCAGGCATCCATCACCCTCTCCGTATATGATCGTTTTGAAATAATTTAAAAAAAAAAAAAATTTCAAGTTAATATTCAATCCAATCCTTTAGTCAAAGAGAGCTCGACTCGGTTTACAAATATTAAGCTGGTCATAGCGGATTTTTAATTGCCGACTGTCACTGGCTAAATTAGATCCAGATATTCAATGCTGGGACATGTCCAGGCACCGGCATTGATTATCTGGGCCTGGCCTGACATGCTGGCTGCCAGGTCTTATGCAGATCCCAACTGATATTCAGCCAGGAATTGCATAAGAGGATTTCCAATTCTTCCCCCTTCCCCCCAAGAGTAGCACCCTCTCATGAACCCCCCCTTCCCTTTGTAGCTCCTCATAGACGTCCCTCACAAGAGTAGCAACCCCACACCCATACCTCCTGTAAGCCCTGCCAGGCCTATTTAAACAATCCCTGGCAACTAAAAATGAATGGCTATGAAGCTACAAGATAAATGAACATCAACCTTATGTATTTTACTCCCTACTGTCATATTAATTGTAGTTCTCCCCCTTTCCTATTGTATATTATCTAGTATTAAATCAAGTTTAGTGTTAAGCCTATCTTTCTATTTGTAGATTGTAAGACACCAAGATGGTATACACTTTTGTGCGGGGTAATAAACTTGAAACTTATTCCTAGCTGTTCCTGCCCATGTCAGCTCTGGTCTCAAAATGGCTGCCATGAATTCTAGCAGCAGTCATGTGATACCCCCCCTAGAGGTCTCAGCAACCATTTTGAAGTTGGAGCCAGTATGGGTAGGAGCGACTGGCGATTGCTCCTGCCTGGAATACTCTACTAGACCATAAAGGAATGTTAAAGTAGGCCCAGCATGGGACCACAGAGGTTGGGGGAGATAAGGAGTGCTACTGTTAAGTGGGGGTGGGCTGGGAGCAGGAGTAGGGGTCTGGGAGGGGTGCTACTCTTGCTGGGGGGGAGGGTCCTGGAGGGAGTTTTGCTTGTGTTCATGCCACATCCCAGAAGCTATGCAGGTGCTGGCCCATATTCAGTGTTGGCACCCGCATAGTTAAGTGGCCAAAGACAGGATTGCATAAAGAGCTGTCCCATAAGGGCAATAGCTCTGCAGGAACCGGTGCTAATCACCACTGGTACCTGCATACATCCCAGCTCCTCCTCAACTTGCCCCCAGAACACCCTCCATTGCCCAAATTGGGATGGTGTGGTTAGTATCAATATTAGACAGCACTTCCTGGTAAAGTGCTGCTGAAGAATATCGGCAGTTGGCCTGCTCAGCCTGGTTTAAGCGAGGAGTCATCTCTCTTACTTAAACCATGCTATTTTGCTTAGAATGAGCATTAGAAGTAAGATCCAGTACTAGCTTCCACATACAATTTCAGATACTTGAGAACTACTTACCATGTTATAAACGGAATATGCTGAGAGGACATCAAATAATGCTTGCTGTCTGTGGAGAGTTAGAGAAGACAGAGAGGTCTGTGACTGCTAGGGAAGTATGCAGTGCGTTCAGCATTGGTTGCACTTGCTATCCCAGACAGAGCCAGCAACAGCAGTTGTCAGTCAGTCAGCCCACCCCCCTCAGACAAACACAGGTGAGACAATCAGCAAGCACTCACTCTGCAGCTCCTGGCACATGGGACAGACTGAAAGATAGCACAGCTACAGAGAGCAAGGTGAGTAAGATGAAATGGAAGGGAGGTGGAGACAGAGGTATCAGGTAGGAGGCATGGGGGGAGAAATAGGCGAGTCAAAGAAACAGGGCAGGTCACGTAGAGACAGGGACAAACACACAAAGGCAGGCAATGTAGAAACCCAGTAACTCTGTAGTTATTCAGGCACACGCTCTGTTCTAGTTTTCTAACAGCAGAAGATCACTAGTGGGTAAAAAGACTAATTTGGGTTTCACCTTATGCACTTTTTAAAGAGGTCTAACTGTAGGTGTGTTTCGGCATGCCCAAGGCAAAATGCTGTGGTTTCCATTATCACACTTGAACGTCCTGTCCCTAAACATGCCCACAGAACACCCACGTTTTCAAAGTCTTTTGCTGGATATTTTACAGGTCTAGCGGAGTTCTGGTCGTCTTTTCGATTATTTGACTTGGACATCTAAGCTGCTATTTGGGTGCTTCTGGGACATCCTTCTATTTTGATTCTGAACTCCATAGGTCATAAATTTCTTCACACCGTCAAAAAATGTAACAGTTTAATACTTGATCTACCAACCCTTCAAATACTGTACAATTAATACATAAACACAGTTTATAATTAAGACATCAATGTGTCAATAAATTAATCTCATATAAATGAACCATTACCAAAATACTAACTCAAGTTTCAAGTTTATTTTATATTTGATTAATCGCTTACTCAAATTTCTAAGTGATGAACATATCATTAAAATCACATACAATTAAGGGGGCAGCAAAACAAGCAGAAACTAAACAAACGTAACATGTTAAAGACTAACGGTACAAACATGTAAAAACGAGGGGAAAGGATGAGTAGAGAAATACAAATTGCTGATAGAAAAGAAGACAATTATGGTAAAAAAAACAATAGGGGAGACTAAACAATGAACCTTAAAGAGGTTATGGAAATGAAATGAAACACCTAGTCAAGTTTTTTAAGTATCAAAAGCATCTTTGAAAAGAAAGCTTTTTAGTTTGCTCTTAAATTTATCTAAATTGTTTTCTTCTTTTAAGTAAATGAGGAGGGAGTTCCATGTTTGAGGAGCTGTAACAGAAAAAATAAATGCTGACTTTGTTCCATTAAACCATCTCTATCTGAATGTTCAGTAATTTTGTTCTTTAAAATAGTTTCAACTAATGGAGTGAAGTTATTTGCTTACTCTTTCCAAAAATACTAGGACTAGGGGGCATGCAATGAAGCTACAAGTAGTAGATTTAAAGCAAACTGGAGAGAATATTTCTTCACTCAATGTGTAATTAAATGCTGGGATTCATTGCCGAAGAAAAATGATAAAAGCTGTTACCTTAGCAGGATTTAAAAAAAAAAAAAAAAAAAAAAAAAGATTTGGATAACTTCCCTAACGAGAAGTCCATAAGCTATTATTAAGATGGATGTGGGGAAGTCTGTTGCTTATTCCTAGGATAAGCAGCATAAAATGTGTTTTATCTTGCCAGGTACTTGTGAACTGGGTTGGCCACTGTTGGAAACAGGATACTGGGCTTGATGGACCTGCAGTCTGTCCCAGTATGGCAATTTTTATGTTCTTATGCTTACTGGTATTTCCTGGATGATCTCTGGAACCATTTTTAAATTGGCATCATTATTAGCCACCATCAAGTCTTCAGGTTCTTTACACAATTTTAATGATAGATTGCTAATATTAGATCTGCAATTTCATTTTTGAGTTCTTTCAGCACCAAAATAATTTGCTATTTTTTTTTATGATTTCCCCTATACTTCCTATAACTTCTTCCAGACTCATTGAGATTCGTTTCAGTTTCTCTGAATCATCATCATTAAGGGGGAAATTCTATAAACAGCGCTTATACTTAGGCACCTAAGTTAATTGAGAAATACTGTTTGAAAGAACGATTAACATTAAATGTAAAGCGCCTACCAGTGGAATTACGCCTCTGGAGGCACCTACCATCACTGTGGGTATGACTAACGCTGAAAGTGGCATTAGGCGTGATTCATGGCAAAAATAGGCGCCGGAAATGTAAAGCTGGAAAACATTTCCAGTGCATCTTTCACAGAGCCGCAATTCTCTATAAGAACATAAGCAGTGCCTCTGCTGGGTCAGACCAGCAGTCCGCTCACGCGGCAGCCCATCAGGTCCAGGACCTGTATAGTAATCCTCTATCTATACCCTTCTGTCCCCTTTTCCTTCAGGAAATTATCTAATCCCTTCTTGAACCCCAAAACCGTACTCTGTCCTATCACACCCTCTGGAAGCTCATTCCAGGTGTCCACCACCCTTTGGTGAAGAAGAACTTCCTAGCACTGGTTCTGAATCTGTCCCCTCTCAGTTTTTCCGAATGCCCTCTCATTCTTGTAGTTTTCAAAAGTTTGAAGAATCTGTCCCTCTCCACAGCGCTGTCCCGTGATTGGTGCCATATAGAGAATCCGGGCCTAAATATAATTTCTGGCACGGGTCGTTCCCTTTATATCCTCCTTAGTAAAGACCAAAACTAAGAATGTATTTAGTCTCTCCACTATGGCCTTGCCTTCTTATCCCATAATCATCTAATGGCCCAACTATTCCCTTGCAGGTTTCTTGCTTCAAACATATGAAAAAAGGTTTTTGTCTTTTCAGCAAGCTTTTTTTCAGATTTTCTTTATCAATACTTTGAATCTAACTTAACAGTGGTTATGTTTCTTTATTTGGATCCTGTTCCCATTTTTGTTATGTTATTTTGGCTATAACAACCTTTTTCATCTCACCTTATAACTATGCTGGCTGTCGTTTGGTTTTCCTTCTGTCTTATCTAATACATGGAATGCATCTTATTTAGGCTTCCAAGTGGGTATTTTTGAACAATGTCCACATGGTACCATTTTCCCCATTTTAAAAGTTTCCCCTTTAAAAGTTAAATGCTAGTGCAACAGATTTCCTTAGTGACTTCCCTCCACTTGTAAAATGAAATTTGATCATGTTATGATCATTATTGCCAAATGGCCCCAAACACTATTGCATCTTGCACCACATCCTGCATTCCATTAAGAGCTAAGTCCAAAATAGTTTCCCCTCTTATTGATACAAGTGTTTGTTCATTTAGAGGATGAAGCAGACACCGGTATTACAACTGAGAAATGTTGCAATGCTGTACCAACGATCCTTTGATAGTATATATTTCTAAATTTGTCACAAAGGCCACGTCATCAGTGAAAGATGCATCTGGGTCACTTACTTGACTCCATAGCGATCCCGGAACATGATGTGGTTCCTAAATGTTCGGTTTATGTCCAGGTCTATTTGTTTGATCTCAGTAGAGTAGAGCTTGGCTTGTTCTTTCATTCTCTGCAGAGAAAAAGACAAAACACACACAATGAGGACATGAAACTAGAGTTATCCAGCATCTACCAATCCTGTTTGTCTGTCTATCCCCGTGCCCTCTGCCTGTCTTTTTCTCGTGGCCCTTCTCCCACGTACCTTTTTTTTTTTTTTTTTTTAAAGAGTGCAAAGGGCAACTGGCACACAGAAACCACCGCTGGCTCCAGCTGTAGGAAGTATAGGAAAGCACCGCACACGCTGAAAACCACCACCTGCACACGCACCGCTACTACCATGTCTCTGCCTACTCTGCCACAGAGCTACAGATCAGGGAGGCAGGGATTACGGAGATATGAGTGCGCATGAGCGCTTAGGGTTTTATTATTATTGATGAATGGGGAGCATAGGATGATAGATTTAGTGAGACAGTGGCTAATTTAAAATGGAAGACAAGAAAGATATTTTCTGTCTGAAATGGCTGACAGATCCGACTGCTTAATTGGGTTGTTTTTCAGATCAGCAAAGGGCATTTGCTTTGCTATCTGATAATTGGCAATGACCATATGTTTGTTGGACTCAAATATGGATGATCATGCAGAATATGCAGGTGGCTGAAGAAAACAGACTTATCAATAACACGACATGGTTATGTTTATTAAAAGTTTTTTTTTTTTTTAAATATCTTTATTCGTTTTTACATTATGCAAACAAGTGTACAATAATTCAAGTCATACTATACATTCTTCACTTGAAACTCTACATTCATTTTATACCATAAACTATCTCCCCTCCCTCCCTTTCCATATATTACCCCTCATAATGTCATAAAACCCACCCATCCCTCCTTCCCCCTACATATATTTAATGGGGATAAATATAATTATTTATTTATTATAATACTCAATTAATGGTCTCCACACCTCTTTAAATTTCTTATAATAACCTCTCTTGATTGCCAATGTTTTTTCCATTTCATACACCTGACAAACCGAACTCCACCAGAAACAATAATTCAATCCTCTATAGTCTTTCCAGTTATGTGTTATATGTTGGATGGCAACTCCTGTTAAAATCATTAACAGTTTGTTATTATTTGATGAAATTTGACTTTTGGCCCTCATAGACATTCCAAACAAAACTGTGTCATATGATAGGGCCACAGGATTCTCTAACATACAATTTATTTGACCCCAGATCAATTTCCAAAAATTATTAATAAAAGGACAATAAAATAATAAATGATCTAGAGTTCCAGCCTCAAGATGACAATGCCAACATCTATTAGACTTAGAGCAATCCAATTTTTGTAAGCGAACAGGGGTCCAGAGTGCTCTATGCAACAGGAAAAACCATGTTTGCCTCATAGACGCAGACATTGTACATCTTATCCTCCAAGACCAAATACGTGGCCATTGAGATGCATTAATTTGATGCTTAATCTCAATGCTCCAAATATCTCTAAGTACAGTCCTTGGTTTTTTATTTAAATATCCAGATAATGTTTTATACCACTGTGCGGCCTGGTGACCCATAAAATCTGCCTGGAAGCATAAGAATTCTAGAGTAAAATGAGTATTTAAAGACTTCCATTCAGGGAACCCTGCCTGAATAGCCTGCTTCAATTGCAACCACTTATAACTTTGTTTTTTATTAAGTCCAAATTTATGTTGCAATTGTGAAAACTCCAGCAGCTTACCATCATTAATAACATCATCTAAAGTACGTATTCCTGCTTCAATCCAATCCTTCCAGACAATCATAAAACCGCCTATTTGTATCTTGGAGTTCAGCCATATATTTTGACAAGTAGATTTTTGAATAGTAATAGGAGTTAAGTTGTTTACATACTTTAATGTTGTCCATGTGTCCATTAATATCCTATTGGTTTTCCTTATTCTAGGCATTTTAATGCTAAGCAGATGACGAAGCCTGATAGGAGACATGAGCTGCCACTCCAACCATAACCAATCTGGAAGCTTCTCCATGAGTTCTGGGAGGACCCAATACATACCTTGGCGCAATATATAGGATTGATGAAACCTATAAAAATTTGGAAAATTTACCCCTCCCTCCTCAATTGGTTTTTGTAAAGTCACTAGAGCAATTCTTACAGCTTTACCCAGCCAAATAAATTTACTAAGAATATTATTTAACTTTTTGTAAAAAGACCCCTGAAAAAAAACTGGTATCATTCCCATTTGATAACAAACCACAGGCAATATCATCATTTTGACAGTTTGAACTCTTCCCCACCAAGATAAATGTAAAGGATTCCATTGCTCACATAACTCTGTTACTTTTTGCAATAAACTTTTTTCATTCATTATAATTGTCTCATCAAGCGTGTTTTTTATCCATATACCTAAGTATTTTATTCCTTCTTCTTTCCAAATAAAAGGTAATGAGTCAAATAATCCTTTTGTGCAATGCACATTTAAAGGAAGAACTTCTGATTTAGTCCAATTTATTTTATATCCTGAAAACTTTCCAAATCTTTCAATCAAAACCAATAAATTTGGAATGGTTGTTTCCGGATTCCTCAAATGAAGTAATATATCATCCGCATATGCAGAAACTTTATATTCTTTATCTTTATGTGGTATACCCTGTATCTCCTCCTCTTGTTGAATAGCTAATAATAAGGGTTCAAGCACTATATCAAAAAGTAAAGGAGACAAAGGACATCCCTGTCTAACTCCCCTTTGCAATTTAAAACAATCAGAAAAATTATTATTGATATATAATCTAGCAACAGGAGAGCTATACAGAGTTTTAATCATTTGTATAAATCCCGAACCAATACCAAACCACTCCATGGCCTGATACATAAATGTCCATTCCACACGATCAAAAGCTTTCTCTGCATCTAGAGACACAGAAAAAGCCGGATCTCCAATTTCTTTTGTTAAATATAACATTTGCAATGCCAATCTGGTGTTATTAGAAGAGTGTCTCTGAGCAACAAACCCTGTTTGATGCATACCAACTATGTGAGGAAGAGCTTTTGCCAAACGTGTAGCCAAAAGTTTGGCTAATAATTTACCATCTACATTTATCAATGAAATAGGCCTGTAATTTGAAACCAACATGGGATCTTTATTTGGCTTCGGCAAAACAATAGTTAATGATTCTGCCATAGTGCCTGATATACAACCTTTCTTTAGTTGATTCTGATATAAATTTAATAAATGAGGTAAAAGAGTATTTTGAAATGCTTTATAAAACTCTACCGTAAAACCATCACCACCTGGAGCGGTCCCTACTCTAAGAGATTTCAATGCTGTTTGTAATTCTTGTAAAGATATTGGATTTTCCAAACTTCTCTTTATATGATCAGGAATCTTCGGACCTTCAATATTATTTAAAAACACTATACCATCTTTTTCTTTATTTAAATAAATAATAATTTAAAAACTGTTTTAAAATAGGACCAATCTGAAAATGAGTTTCACCTTTTTCATCTTTTATTGCATTCAATTTCATCTTTCTTTTTTTCACTTTAAGATAATTAGCCAATAATCTTCCCGCCTTATTTGAACTACCATAATACAAAGCTTGCTGACACATAATATTTTTTTTAGCCAAATTAGAAGAAATCTCATTATATTTATATTTTGCTTTTAATAAAGTTTGCAACGTAGAATTCTCCCACTTATTGCTCAATTTTAATTCTAAATCTTTTATTTCGTGTTCCAGTTCCGTAAATTGCTTATTTAATTGTTTTTTAGAATAAGCTGAAAATGATATAATTTGCCCTCTCATCGTTGCTTTAAAAGCATCCCATATTATTTCTGTAGATATTTCCTCTGTAATATTATTTTGAAAATATTCATCCATTTTTAATTGAAATTCTTCACAAAATTTTGGATATGCAAGCAATGCATTATTAAATCTCCATACAGGCCTACCATTATCCGGGTCATTAAAATTTAAAGAAATCCACACTCCTCCATGATCTGATAAAATTATTGGTTCTATAGAGGCTTGTGTAACATCTTGTATTAGCCCATCAGAAACAAGAATATAATCAATTCTAGAAAAAGATTTATGAACATGTGAATAAAACGAAAAATCTCGATCATTAAAATGAAGAATTCTCCATATATCTTTTAAATTGCAAGAATTTATAAAATTATCCAACCCTAAAGATTTTAAAATTTTACTAGGTTTTTTATCCAATAAAGGGTCCACAACAGCATTAAAATCTCCTGCTACTATCAAATTATTAGCAGCCAGTGGTAAAATTATTGGTTGTAGAGTTTTAAAATATTCAATTTGATTCGAATTAGGTACGTACACATTAAATAGCGCCATAGTATTATTGCCCATACTCATGTTCACATGCACCCATCTTCCTAATTTATCTGCTTTCACCATATTAAATCCTGCTGAACATTTTTTATTTATTAAAATTGCTACCCCAGCTTTTTTCCCCACCGCCGGTGC
The DNA here is from genome assembly GCF_902459505.1 of Geotrypetes seraphini. Taxonomy (NCBI): domain Eukaryota; kingdom Metazoa; phylum Chordata; class Amphibia; order Gymnophiona; family Dermophiidae; genus Geotrypetes; species Geotrypetes seraphini. Next base: position 31,260,416 of record NC_047102.1, read on the forward strand.
AAAAAAGCAATCTCTCACCCAATTACCAATTAGCTTTTTTGATTCATCTCCATTAAGGTGAGTCTCCTGTATGAAATAGACATCCGCATTTTGTTTTTTAAAATATAGCAATACTTTTTTCCTTTTTATCGGGTGGTTGAGACCATTAACATTTATTGAAAAAATTTTTAAAGTCATTATATCAAATCAAAACAATAATCAATAATATTCTTCACATCAATATTATAACCTCTTTTCCCCTTTTTAAAATTATTATTAGAACCCATCCCCTCCCCTATACCCCTTCCCATATTCTTAATCCCCTCCCCCTCCCATCCCTCCCTTAAATTACTTGCCAACTTTGAAACGCACACCTTGACTAGGCAATAGATAAACTCCCCACAAGCTATATTTATAATTTTAAAACCATTAGCCAGATCATTATCATATTAAAATGAATATCATTTTATCACACAAGACTTCTTTATCAAGGATTACCTCTTTTTTTTTTTTTTTTTCCTTTCCTTTCCCCCATCTCTCATGAACCCTCCCTTCTCTACTCACTCATTTCCATTAAGATATTATTGAAATACATAAATAATCACACCAAATTTTAAAATTACATTCATCCAAACCACATCCATCTTTCATGTCAGATTACATCACATTCCCTCAAGTTAAATATCACTTTTAAATATTATTAAATATATAATGGAAATCTTTTTTCCTAACTTTTCCTATTCAAAAAGTCAATAAATTCCCCAAAACAACAATTTTTATCCCTTTAACATAACCCTCCTAACATTCCATACCCATTTCCACACTAGCATATTTGCTACCCTTTTAATTTCCACTCCATTTACAACATATATCATATGCTTTATATTATAACATCCAAACTTTCCTACATCCTTCGCTTTTACCAAAACTTCTAATTAATTTTTTTTTTTTTTTTAATCTCCTCATATATCCACCATTATTTATATTAAGTTCAGACCAATTTTTATCCCAAACAACAATATTATGACTCTTGTTGCATTAATAGATTTGCAATTTTAAAACTATAGTCCATACATAACAACAAATTTCCTTTTCTTGTAATAAGATGCTATATGTCTCATAAAGTCTCATTTCAAATCTCCTCTTGCTTGCAGATCCATATCAAATTCTATCCTCTCACACTACTGTTTATACATTCTCAGTCTCATCTTTTGATCCACCTTAAATCTCCTTTCCAATTGTTTTGCATAAAGATTTACAATGACCACAATTTCAAACTTGTGGTGCCAATCATAGATCCTTCACATTTTACATATACAAACCCTGTTCCTTTTTTTTTTTTTTTTTTTTTTTTGACCATCGTAGCTCTGTCATTTTTATTTTAAGGTCAGGCCAACTATATACCAGAACCATCTTCAAAAAATCCTCTGCTGCATTTAGAGAATTTCCATTACAATGTCTTATTCCATATATCACAGCTGACTTCCCCTTTTATGCAAATGAAAATTGTAAGGCTTACAAAGTCACAGTCTAACTCTCATCTTGCTTGCAGATCCATTCTATTTAATGTCCTCTTGCTTGTAGTTTATATCTTCTCAATACTATTTAGAACTTATTTCCTTCAATCTGTTTTGCACAATCCTCTATCGTTTCTCAGTCTGTCTGTCCAAACAGCAAGTTAGTACAATCCATCTTATTAACCTCTGTCCTTTAAAAGGTCTGTAATATTGCATCTCTTATGCTCTTGCAGGCTACATTCCATTTGCCTCATGACAAGATAGAATGTGGAATGTATTTGAAATCCAACTGCAGCCATGCCTTCAGAATCCTATTAACTCTTTTTTTTTTCTTTTTTCTTCCTTTAACATAGAAATTTCCAAACAAAAATAAACATTTCAACCAAGAACACAAATACTTCCATCCAAGTCTCTATTAAGTAGCCATTGGTGATTCACACTGCTCCAAAAACTCCTTAAGTTTATCTGCAGTATCAAAATTCAAAGTTTTATTTTTATAAGTGACCCGCATAGTTGCCGGGTATATGAGCCCATATCTAGCTCCCAGACTTCTCAGCTGTGGTCTCAGGTCTAATAGCTGCTTTCTCTTTTGTGCCGTTGCTCTGGCAAAGTCAGGCACTATGTAAATCTTTGAATCCTGACACTTTAAGTTTTTATTATCTTTAGCTAATTTAATTATTTCAGCTACCTGTTGATATCTAAGTAGCTTAAAGATCAGTGGACGTGGTCCTTTTTGGCTGTTTGATAATCTCGTTGGGACCCTGTGTGCACGTTCTATTTCCAATGGAAACTTGTTTTGCATCGGGAGCACCTTGGGCAAAAAATTAATCAAAAATCCAATCGGATCCGACTTTTCAATTCCCTCCGGGACCCCAAGCACCCTTAAATTGCTCCTTCGTTCCCTATTGGACAAATCTTCCAGCTCCCTTTTCAGTGCTTCAATTTCCTTACTGTGTTCCATGTGCTTTATACTTTCCTCCTCACACTTTTCCACTCTTTTCTCAATTTGATCCACTTTCAATTCCATTGCTTGCAGTTTATTTGATAAACATACCACCTCTTCTTTCACTTCTTTTATATTTTTAGCGCATTCCAATACTATTTCCTTTACCGCCTGTATTTCCTTCATTATGTCTTTATTTTCTACATCCTCCGGCGGCAACGGAACTGACATCGGTGAAGCCGTATCAAGTTTCGATCGCTTCCCGCTTCCTGAGCTGCTCCCCGCCGCCAAATTTTTGTTTTGCTTTCCCGAAGCCATTATCCACCTCTACCTCACTTTTCAGAGTGAAATTTGAATTTTTTCTGGCTATGATCTCTGTCAAATAGCTTGTCTTCACAGAGCAACTCCACTACCCAGCCATTTAGTTCCGCTCCAAAGCCACGCCCCCTATTAAAAGTTTTTAACTGCACTTTGGTAGGCCAACAACACGGTGTACAAAATATTTTTTTTTTTAAATGAAAAGAATGCCATAAAAAATAGAAAAGCAAAAGAAGAACAGAAAAGAAAAGAAATAAAACTATAAAATTTTAATTAAACCTAAATAATCAAATGTCAAAGAAAATAAATTTGTTTCAATCTTGTTCAAATAGTTGCCAGAAAACAGGATAACAATTTACAAAACATTCCCATGTTTCGTTTTGAGGAGCAAGATGACCTGGACCAGCAAGAGGAATTGGCGTGATCATATGTCCACCAATCACAAGTTCAGAAGGGGTATACCATAATCAAGCCAGTGGAGATGGGCTGGTATTATGTATTTTGTTCCTCTCCTTTGGGAGTTGTGCAGACAAGACATGTGCCCTAAAGCCATGAATTTTTTAGGACTTTCCATCATGGTCACATGATGTAAAATTTATGGATAAAAGTCTATTCTGGGAGGAGGGAGGGGGGGTCTGCTGCCTTTGGCCTGCTCCTTTACCAGGTACTTGGGGTAAAGTATAATTTTCCTTTGATCCAATTTAAAGATTTAGGGCTCCTTTTACAAAGGAGCTATAAGTCTATGGACGTGTTAGCGTTTAGAAAACGTGCCTTTGTAAAAGGACTCCTTAGTTACATTTCTAGAGAGAAAGGATAGGAGCTAGCTACTTTGGTCAAAAGCTGTAATTCATTGGTGAAGCCTCCAATTGCCCATTAACTCAAAGCTGCATTAGTTCAATTTTTCCTTGGAATTATCTAATTAATTCTTTCAATAAACCGATTTGATTATTTAAGTTCTGTTCTGGTTTTCATTGTCATGTTTGAGAACATTGCTTGTGAAGGGAGGTTAAGAGTTCTGAATTCCACTTTCCTGACAAAAGATCAAAGTTCACATTCTTTAGGGTATAAACTACAAATGATAGCAGTCCTTTGTTCAGTCTGTCAAATTGCCCTATTACATCTTTCAGTATTACAAAGATTTGTTTCAGCATTGAATACAATATCAACTCTACTCTCAAAATGACTGCCGTGACTTCTTGTGGCTGTCTCGCGACATTGCCACTACAGGTCATGGCAACCACTTTGAGAGCAGAGCCAATCTGGGCAAAACCAGCTGGAGACCATTCCTGCCTTGACTATGCCCCTATACTGCCAGGCCTGAGGGGGGCAGAGGTAGCCTGTTTGGAGGGGGAGGGAGATAAACAAGACAAAGCACAAATTTTTGGCTTTCACTGAAAATGCGTGCTCACTTTTAGCTGAAACAAACTGGGCAGAGAAAAAGATTGGGGGCCAGTTTCAGCAGCATGACCAAAAGAGAAATTGGGCGAGACTCATTATTTTCCTGGTTTGTAAATTAAAAGCTGAATAAGCTTCCAACAGAAGGTTGTATCAAGTATGAGAGGCAAAAGAGGAAAACACACTTCTTAATAGAGGCCAAACTTTTTAAAAAGAGGTTGGTCGAAAAAAAGAAGCCTTTGAGGAATGCACTGAATGCGGGTACAATGTGATTTTGGAGATAACAAAGCTTTGCAAGTCAAGTAGGCAGACAAAGGAGGCAATATGCTAGCGATGGCTAGCACAGCTGATATAATCCTTAGAACCAATTTGGTTTGTCATATTCTAATCCAAGGCCTACATACCTCATACTTCCCTGTATTTGCAGCCTTCACAGTCTCCAAATCCAATAATAGTGCCCAGACCTGTCCACGCATCTGCAATGGGATTCCTTTATACACTCTACGGAACATCTAAAAGACAGTAAAAGTGCATCAGTGAGCTCACCAAACATAACAGCAGTCAGTTTTCTTCTCTGTGAGGTGGCTCCCTTTTATCAAGCTGCGTTAGGGTTTTTAATCGCCACTGCTTATAGGAATTCTGTGAGCTTCGGAGCTTTTGCCACAGCGGCAGGTGATAAAAAAAAAAAAAAAAAAGGTTTGATCAAAGGGGGCCTATTTTTCCATGATATGCAGTTGTGAAAGAGAACTTGTTCTTGTCTTTAATTATAACTCAGGGAAGTGATGAGAAGACAAACTGCTGGAGAGTTGAGCCTGAAACATGGAATTATGCCTTCGCCTACCTTTGAAAAATACACTTTAGAAGACACATTTAGGCATTTGCAAGAAAGTGTGATGCAGTGATTAAAGTTACAGCCTCAGCACCCTGAGGTTGTGGGTTCAAACCCACGCTGCTCCTTGTGACCCTGGGCAAGTCACTTCATCCCCCCCATTGCCCCAAGTATACCGGTATTAGATAGATTGTGAGTCCACCGGGACAGAGAGGGGAAAAATGCTTACAGGCAGTCCCCAGGTTAAGAACGAGTTAGGGTTTTGTATGTAACTCAGAACTTGAAGATTTTAAGATTCTTGCTGCTTAACCTTTGCTCCCAGCTGACCTTACCAATGTTCCCTCTAAGGTCCAGCACACACAACTACACTCTGTCCTTAATGTGGCCATCCATCTTTCCTGAATCTGCTACAGGAGACGTGTAGGAGTCTATGCCACTGGAAATACTGCTCAGTGAAATCAAATGAAGCCTCAACCACATTCTTAAGTACAAGTCATACCTAAGTCGGGTGCCTGTACTTGAAGAAATTCATATAAACCGTTCTGAGCTCCCCTAGAATGGTACTGTCTGAAAGCTATCAAAGTGGTGTACATTCAAATACAGTAGTATTTTTCTATTCATTGGAGTTTGCACATGAGGCAACGGGGGGTTTCGTGAATTGCCTAAGATCACAAGGAACTGCAGTGAGGTTTGAACCATGCTTCATTGAGTCCCAGTCCACTGCTCTAACCTTTAGGTTACTCCATTTGGTGTAAAAGAAAAGAGCACTTCAACTGTTGAGTCTTTGGATGATGCCGTGTGCTGCGACAGGCTAGGATCCTATTTTACTGGATTTATCTACAGCTACTCTGATAAGATCAGGCGGAAAGATGGTTCCCAGAGGAACAGACCCTGAAGTGGCACACAGCAGGCTGGCCCCACAGGTCTGTCCAAAGGTTTGTCCTGTGAAGCTGCAGTCTGGTTTTGCGGAACCTGCACCCTTTCCCAAGCAGAGATTCCCTAAATAAGGGATTTCCGGGCACCAAAGCCACCAAAAAAGTTGAACTTTCATCAAGAATAAATGGAGAAATAAGAAAAATAAAGCAGAGTAGATCAGAAACACCTCTGCACGGTTCACTTGCAGAAGGGAAAAACTGAAGGGGGCACTATCCTCCTGGCAATGTGGGAGGTACTGAAAGCTGCCAGTGTCACTTTTGCAAGACCCAGTTTGTGGGTTCAGATTGAACACCATTTGTACAGAATCCAGAGTGGATGTAACCGAAAGTGGTTTTAAGAATAGGATACTGACTATACCGATTGCTTATTTTCTTCAAAACTCCAAGAATCTGTCTCAAATTATAGTCTCGGGCTTTGATTCAGGAAACAGCTATGCAGTGGAACAATGTGAGCATGAGTTGGCTCAAGTGGCTATAATTAATCAATTCTATACTGTGTATTAGTGAACTTGGAGAATTTGGTCAGATATCATAACCTAAGAATTAATACATTTTCCTCAGGTTTTGTCTTTTTTTTTAAAGGTACCCGAGGCTCTTAAAATTCCTGAACTCAAAGAAGCAAGTGGCAACTCAGCAATTTATTAAGCATGATTTTTCAAGGACCAGCGTCCACTTCATCAGATGCAGAAAGTGAAATTCAAAAGCTGGGTAGGAAGAAGCAGGATTCAAAGAAAGTACTGAAAAATGCAAGGCAGGGTGTGAAGTGGCAGTGATAGCAGATGCATAGTTTAGTTAGTCAGCAGCTGTCCTAAATGAGGGTGAACCACTAAGCAAACCGATTGTGTACCGATGGGTTTGTGAGCCCTCTGCGACCCGATTTCCCTCCTGCAGTATTCACTAACCTGTTTTGCGATCCGATTCCAATCCGTGCATGCAAATGAGGGGAACTGCATGCAAAGTAGGCACTGAACAAATTTGCCGATTCGACTGTGCTGGCCGATCAACCCAAAAAGCGACTGCTGAAACCCTTTCCGACTGCCTTCTGCCTTCTACCGCCCTGCTCAGCCCCAATCTTCTGCTTCCCGATCTGCCAGCCTGCCCTTACTGTAGCTGCCCTGATTTCCTGCCTGCCCCGAGCTGACCTCATCACCTGCCTGCCCTGACTCTCCCACCCTTCCCTGCAGTGTAATTTACGCCCATGGTTTTAACCTGCAGACTTTAAGCGGGTTAAAACCATAGGCTGAAAAAAAAAAAGGGCCGGAGGTCCAGCGCATGTGCAGGGATTGCTGTAGAGCAATCCGTGCCAGCAGATGGAGGCATTCCTTCGATCACTCCCATCTGCATGTTGCAGTTTGGTGAATTCGTCAGACCTGCCCGGTTTGGGCCCGATTGGGCAGGTTAGTGAATCTAGCCCAAAGAGAGAATGATCTCAGAATAGTTAAATCCCTTCACACCTGCATGCCATGAATTCACTGTTCCTGTTCATGCCTAGAGTAATGGTAGTAAGGCCAGGATTCTCAAAAAACAGCGTTAAAAAGTGATGGTCTGCTAACGCAGCCGTTTTCAAGTTTATTAGGATTTTATATACCGCCTATCAAGGTTATCGAAGCAGTTTTTACAATCAGGTACTCAAGCATTTTCCCTATCTGTCCAAGGAGACAGAGACAAAGAAAAAAACAACCCCAAAATAGACATCTACTCTAGCACCCGTTAATGTAACGGGCTAAAATACTAGTATCATAATAATACTGGGACTCACAAAGCTGGCATCTACAGACAGGTGTGTTAGCCTGCCACTGTTTGTGAAGTAAGTTAATTCTCAGAGGTTTATCATGATCTACCATTAAGCAACTGCAATAATAATGAGCTGCTTTGCATTCAATCCAACTTATCAGTTTTGCTACATGTAGCCCTCAATATTTTCATAGTACTTGATACCAACAACAAATGTTAGTTAGCCCGTTCTCCCCAGGAGCCCAGAACGGGTTACAGAGGTACAGTCACAATCGTCCTGAAGATATTAATGGGTTTTAATGCCAAATGCATGTTGAAAATGTTTTCATGCGCTTAGTGCTTAAAGGGACTGAACTAGCATAAGCTTGACAAGTATGAACTTGGCTATCTGACTGGTAAGGCGTTATGTTAATGTGACGTTTTTATGCCGATTGTAATGACACGTGATCTGCCTCTATATAAGCTGTTTAGCTTTCAGGAGGGGTATTCGTTCTAAAATATTTTCCTGTGATTCCTTGTGGCATGTAGCCTTGTTGCCTGTGTCATTGTACCAGACATCACTCAGGTCACAGACTCTTACCTTCTCACTGCTCTGGTATTTGTCCCATTTACGCAACATTTTTAGCCACTTGTCCACCCGCTCAATCTCTTGCAACTTGAGCTTTAAAGAGAAAGAAACCTCCAAGTCACAGCTCTAAAAAGAAAGAATATCCTATGCAACTTTGTCTAGCACTAGTATTAATAACTCTGAACCACCACCACAGAGCTCTGGGTATTTCAGTATAGAGTGCATGATTTTTAACACCTCACAACTCCTTATGGTAATATCTCTACACAAGCTAACCTTTACAGAAGCTCATGTACTGTAGCACCTTTGCAGAGGCTCTTATAGATCGCTCTTAATTGACTCCCCAGTCATTAGTAGCGGTACAGAAACTCTCAATAATCATAATAGTGCTTTGAAGATTTTGCACACGGGTTTAATTTCATCATATTACTCCTCTGGTCAAATACAGAATTCAGTTTAAGATTTTGACATGAGATTCATCAAAGCCTTATTAATGGCACAGTCTGCTTATTTGACTAATTATCTTGTTTCATATTCACCATTATGTGATCTAAGGTCATCTTATTTTAACCATCTTCTGCTTTTTTGTTTTAGATTCACAAATGATTTGAGAAATATCAGTTCTTGTGGCTTTTTGGACCATTGTTTTGGCCAATCAGTGACTTCCTTAGGCTCCTCCCTAAGGAAGTCCCTGATTGGCTCAAGTGCTTTAGGTCTCTCCCAAGGGATGCACTGGGGCGGGGCCTAAGGCCGACATTGCTTGGAGGCTGGAAGAGGAGGGACTGAGCACCCCTCCTGCTCCCAACTTTTAAAGGTTTTTAAGGAAATTAAAACATAAGGGGGTAATTCTGTAACTTGGTGCCTCCAGTTAAGTGTGCCAATACTGAGCACCAGTTTGCTAATGGGATCTGTCCATCAAGATGCCATTCTAGAATACTAGCAGAAGCCCAGATTGGCATGTCGCCAAAAACAGGAGATACTACCTTCACAAATGTGAAAGCAGAGAACAAACAACGAATGTGTCTGGTCGATGATCAGTTCCTTAATTTAGAGTCTGTTATTGCATTTAAAAGGACAAAACTGATATTTTTCACAACAGTTCACTTAGGGTTTGCCATGTCACTCATACTGTTTTCTGAACAATAAGTTAGGAAAATTTCAGGAAGTGTGGGGTTTCCCCCATGTCATTATTAGCATATACTACTGATATAATTTGATCCAACTGGAAAAAATTAACACATTGGAAACTAAACAAATTGAAATGCTTTTACGCACACATCTCTAGTCTAAATAAAGATGGAAACAGACCTTGATTTGATAAATTAATTGAAGTTCCAGTGGATGCCATTGATTAACAAAATATACCAAATGCATTCAAAAGGACCACATTATAATAAAAAACTTGGCAACACTAAATTAAGAACTCAACATTTAAAATGTATAGAACAGTCCAGCAACAAGATGGGGTTATCTAGTTTTTTGGCACCAAGTGCTACACACAATTATCTACCAGATAGTAAGAGGTTGTATGTGTGCATTCAGTGCAATGAGCTCCTGGCTCTTGGGGCGCAGGTTTGATCTCGAGAGGCTAGAGCAGGGGTGGGCAGGAATCCAGCCAGGTTTTCAGGATTTCCCCAATGAATACGCATTGAAAGCAATGCATGCAAATAGATTCATTGGGAAAATCCTGAAAACCCAACTGGATTCCATCCCTTGAGGACCGGAGTTCCCACCCCTGGACTAGAGTGACAAACTGGAGAAGTTGAAGCACAGAGCTTTATAGAAAAAAACTTACCGGGACATGGTGGCAATTTCTCAACTCTAATCTGGTAGCTCCTTGGCGAGGCAAGGTCACCACCTTAGTGTGATAGGAAATGATCTTGTAGCAGGATGCGACATCCTTTTGCACAGAGGATGAGATCTACAACAACTTAGAACCATTGTGGTTGGCAATTCAGTCATTAGGAATGTAAATACTTGGGAACTTGTCTGGTGTGAAAGTGGAAAACCCCACGAGTCACAGACAAGATTTTAGACATCGCATTCTTATGACACTAAATATGAAAAATCACGTATTCACAGATCCAGATAGGCTTTAACCATGACTCAAGGGCATAACAACCACACATAAGTATGTATCTTCTATAAATGACTTACCTTTTCTTCCACAGCACTGCGTACAGGCAGCTCCTGCTCACTATAAATGATAAAATTAAAGGTGTTATTCTGAGCAATCGCTGTAAATTTATTGGGATCAATATTCAGTTGGCAGTAATGCTGCCTGATTTGCTGATTCGAATCGATTCACCAATTCACTCTGGTGAATCGATTTGTTGGGTTTTTTTAAAAATTGGGCTCACCAATTCAGTGACCAACCCTTCTCCCCACATACTTTTGGGTCTCCTAAAACAGGAGCAGTAGCACAATGGCAGCAAAAAGCCTGTCCTAAGTGCTGCTTCTTGCTGTCCGTCAACTGCCGCTGCTGCTCCTACTTTAGGAGGTCCGATGTCAAAGTTCACGGTGGTGGTAGTGGAGGGGGGGTCAGTCGGGAAATGCTGCATAAGGGCATAGGCACCAGCGCTGTGGGTACCCAAGCATCTGCAATATTTTGGGGACCTCTCATGACACGTTTCCCTCGACCCTGTGGCTTTAGAGGGCTCCCCGAAAGCCGACATGTTTTCCCCATCTCCACCATTGTCCAGCTTCCTCCTGGCCTCCCAGTCTCACTTTAAAAACTAACTATGACCTTCAGAAGATCACCGGTGCTGTAGCGATTCTAGTAGGCTGCCATCGGCCTCCACGACACATTCCCTCTACCAAGGTCCATCCCAGACCAAAACAGGACGTCACGTCAAAGCAGGGGCAGGACTGCAGCAGAGGGAATGTGCATCGGAGGCTGCCGGCAGCATGCTAAAAACACGTCAGCACCAGCAATCCTCTGCAGGCTGTAGTTTTTAAAATGAGACCGGGAGGCTAGGGGACGACGACAGTGGAGAGAAGGGGGAGGGAAACATGCTGCCTTCTGCAGCAGGAAACTTTCCCTCTGCTACTGCTTCATGGTCCCACTTAGGCGCGAAGCAGTAGCAGAGGGGAAACTTCACTCACGCTGTCAGTAGCCCGAAGAGTGCAAGTGTACTGACATCAGATCCCATGGAGGAGAGGAACCGGTGGAGGGGGGGGGAGGGAGTGGTCATTTGAGAAATGCTGGACTGCGGGGATGGAGATGAAAAATAGTCAAGATGCCAGACCTCCAGGGAGGGAAGGGAACTGGAAGGGAGGACAAAGATGAAAGATGGATGGTGAGCATAGAGAAAGAAGAAAACGTTAAATGGGCAGAAGACCCTGGCAAGCAAGTTATCGCAAGACAAAAGAGAAACCAGAGCCTGGGACCAACATGATTTAAATAATGATCAGACAACAAAAGGTAGAAAAAAAATTTTATTTTCTGTTTTGTGATTATAATGTGTCAGATTTGAAATGTGTATCCTGCCAGGGCTGGTGTTAGACAGCGTGAGCTAGGACTTAACAGAGAGAGGAAAAGTCTTGTTTACACCACAGCACCAGCATGGGTAGGAGACGGCAAAGAGGGTGGGTGAAGAGGCTACAAAATAAACCCACCAGGATGGTTTTTTTTTTTTTTTAAACACCCAATTGGGCAGGAAAAGTAATTCGAAAAATCGATTCAATAGGCTGAATTGAATCAAAATTTTTTTCCCTGAATCGGGCAGCGCTAGGTGGCAGTGCTTTTGCTGACAGTTGTCAGCTCTATGTCTGGAAATTCAATGCAGGGCCATGTTCAGGCTTTAGCACTGAGTTTCTGGATTTGCAGAGCCAGTTACAGTGTAGCTGCTTAAGTACAATATTTAGCAGTTAACTGGCTATTGGGCACTGCTTAAAGACATGAATTACTTTTATACGCATTTACCTTGGCTAGATAAGTGATGAATGTTGGTACTTAACTAACCAAATGCTGACTGCCCCCAAATAGCCAATTTTGAGATAGGTGTTAACGGGACATTTTCAGCAGCACTAACCAAACAAGCAATTTAACTGGCCAGAAGGCATTTGAGGCCAGTTGAATTGCTTTGAATATCAAACTGTATTTTAGGCAATATTTATAGAATTCAATCATAAGAACATACTAGGTCAAACCAATGGTTCATCCAGCCCCGTATTCTGTTTCCAACAGTGGCCAATCCAGGTCACAAGTACCCGGCAAAGAGGAGCAACATTCCATTCTACTGATCCCAAGACAAGAAGTGGCTTCCCCCCATTCTGTTTCAATAGCAGACTATGGACTTTTCCAAATCTTTTTTTAAATCCAGCTATGCTAACCACCATTACCTCATTCTCTGGCAATGTGTTTCAGAACTTAACTATTCACTGAGTAAAAAAATCAATTCACTTTTACCCATTCTACAGCACTCAGGTTTGCATCTCATTACTATGCAAATACCCTAATGGCACTTGGTGGCAATATACCGCAAATTATATTAGGGCCCAAAAATCATTAAGCAAAGGTTATTTTATTACCCAGGACCATCAAGTTGCATGAAGATTCCCCCTCCTCCACTGTCTTGCCTGCATCCCTCCACCTAAAATCCCAGCCTTGCATATCCCAGCAACCCCCTCCTCCCAGGGGATACCTATGAAATCACATTGGTGGTTCGGCGGGGTCAACTGGGTGATCATGGTGGGGGACCTGAGGGTCTTTGGGCAGTAGCAAGGCCTAATTGCTCATGCCTTCTCAGCTCCTTCCTGAAATGGCACTTCTAGTTGCGCTTCTGCCTGAAGACCCTTCAATCCCCAGAGGCCCCCCCCCCCCCCAACCTAGACCCAATGAGTTTCACAGGTAGCCCCTGGGAGGAGTTCAGATGTGCAGGGGGGAATTTTAAGGGGGAGTGTAGATAGGACAGAGAGATCTTCTCCATGCAAACCGAGGACACTCCAGAAGAGGTAGCTTGTAAGCAGCATTATTCTTCTAAGGCAGGATTCAGCAACCTGCAGTACCAGGATTCCTCGATCTTTTACCACTCTGATGAATTTTCCCCCTAAATGAGCTACTTGTAGGCCCCATGTTTCCAAGTGTATTTTACAATTGATATCCCACCTATCAAAGGGTACCGTATAAGCAGCTTACATGTAAATCCTGTGCAATGGAATTCTACAGAAATGTAGACTTGGCCAAGTACAGAACAAGGCACATGTGGTATTACTCCCAAAATTTGGTAGAGAGCTGAACCATCTTGAATTCTGAAGTACCTACCCTGTCTTATTCATAAGGACTTGTTAAAAGTCCTAATGGTAATACGACTACTACAAGAGTCTTTAAAAGAGCTATTATAGCAAGTCTAGATGTAGAGAAGGCTTTTGATATGGTATCATGGCATCATTTCTTTTAGGTGTTGGAGAGAGATGGTATTTTCAGGCTTCTGTAACCTGGTAACAGCACCATACATGCAACCATCACCCACACCTTTGAAATACAGAAAGCAAGGAGGCTTGCTTTCCCCTCTTTCTTTCTATTGAGTCTAGAGCAGACATGTCAAACTCTGGCCCGCGGTGTAGTAAAATTTGACCCAACAATTAAAAAATTTAATTTAAGTTGGCCCACTGGCAGACAGTGTGATTCAGGAAGTGCTACAGTGCCTCCCGCTCCTTCTGCTAATTTCGGCAGCCTGCAGAGGATCGCTGTAGCGATCCTTGCAGGCGGCTGTCGTCCTGAGCACCATGTTCCCTCTGATGCCATCCTGCCTCTGACGTCAGAGGAGGGGCAGGATCGTGGCAGGGGGAATGTGGTGGTGCTCAGGACGATGGCAGCCTGCAAGGATCGTTACAGCTACAGCGATCCTCTCTGCACGCTGCTGAAATTAGCGGAAGGTAAGACCTTGCTTTAAGGAATCAACGGTAGTATCTTTTCCCTGCAATTTAGTTGTACAGGAAAATTTTCATATACTCGACCGTCTACCAGAGAGGTTTCTTTTCCCTTTTCTACCTCTTGAACTGTGTTTCTGTTCACTAATTTTAAATTAAAGACCTAGGTCTTCCATTTCCAGGGAAGCCTGCATAGAGGCCACCAGTTGTTGTTTTTTTTTAACTCCTGCAGTTCAAGGGCATGAGGAAATTCTCCAGCTGAAAGTCCTCTCTCAGGCAACTGTTTTCCACCAACTTCTTTCCCCAGTGGCTCAGGGAGATGATCTTCTAAAATTTAGAGGGTTGGAGAGACTAAGACTAAGGGGTTAGCGTACCTTAATAAAAGGACCCCTAAGTATCTTAATAAAAAATTTGACCCACGACTTACCCTATGTTTTAGATTTTGGCCCCTTATGTGATTGAGTTTGATACCCCTGGTCTAGAGCCACTGGTAACAAAGGGGTTTGTAAATAGGAAGCACATATTGCATTAGCTTATTCCAAGTTTATTTAAAAGTTTCTATCCTGCTCTAGGGAGAACCTTCAGGGCAGCGTACAGTCTAAAACATAATAAAACAACAATACAATGTACAAAAATAACCCATACAAAACACATAAAATAATGGGGTGCTCCTTTAAGAGGCTCGAGTCGATCAGAATATGAAATTAATTATGATAATCGTAGATGATTTCTTTGTGACTCTGTACAGCACTGCATACGTCTAGTAGCACTAGAGAAATAATTAGTAGTAGTAGTGTTAAAAAATTATGAGGCTAAAAATTATGTTAAATCAGAAGCACTGGTATTTAAAAAAAAGGAAATGGTCTAAGAACTTGGGAGTGGAATTTGCTCATGAGTAGTTAAAATACCTTGGCATTATGTTGAGTCTAAACAAAAATATTCTATACGAGCAGAATGTCACAAACTTCAGAGAAAAGATCAAGGGTTTATGTTATAAGTGGCAGAAATTACCACTATTGCTGTTGGGACGTACTGTGCTTGTGAAGACAGTAATGCTCCCAGCGTCCCACAAACTTCCTCGAGCCACGGCACACTAAATGTAGTGGCCACAGCCTGAGGCATCCGCAGACGTTGCCATGATGACATCACGTGCATGCCAACGTCCACACATGCATGAAGTCCCTGAGACGCCAGTGGGGGGGTGCTAGCAGAGAAGGAGAGGGGCTGGTGCCGGCTGACTGACTACGAGAGGCACATCCTGTAGGCAGTCAGCCAGCACCAGCGCCTCTCTTCTTTCCCAGTGTGCCTCGGCACCCAGTTTGCGATGCACTGCTCTATCCACTCCAAACAATACCCTAGGAGTTTTATTTGGAATTCTAAATCCAGTGAAATTGTTGGGTTTGTGGCTGTGCAACATTGCAGCAATCATGTGGTAGGAGCACGTACAGGATGGGTTATTGAAGAATTGGTGTGTGCCAACCTCTTATTAATACCTTGCATGTTACAGAGGGGTGAAGGGATGAGGACAGAACTATGGGTGTTTCCTTTCTGTGACCATTATCTTTGGCATGAAAGTGATGGTGCAACCGGAGGAAGAAAGTTGTACAAGGCATTCCCCCTTTTTAGCTTGAACAAAAACCCCACAGTTCACACCCAGGATTGAAGATTGGTGTTCTCTCAATGGCACGAGAAGAGATGCAACTGCTTCGGATCTTTGCTCCAGCTCTTTCCCTTCGTTGAACAAGCTGGCTATTATTATTTAAAAAAAACCTGACAAGTCAACACAAACAGAAATGGGAATACAGTGACTTAGACAAAAAAAAAGAGGAAAAGATGCCACAGAGAAGGCAAACCAGAAAAATGTTTACCAGTGGGATTGATTGCTTATTCACGTTTTATTCTCTCTTTATATAGATATAGATTTTATGTAGTAATGTATTCATTTATATTTATGCCGACTTTCTAGACTTCTGAGGCAGACTTAAGTTAAAAAAAATGATTTGTCTCAAATTTTCTGAAATTTTGTATTAAAGACCTTCATGAATATTGCTGGTTGACCTGATTCCTTGTCGACCCTGCTGTTTCGGCCCCAAATTATTTACGAGAGATTACTACCTTAGATAAATCTTTTGTTTTTTCCTATTTTTGTTCTTTCCTATCATTGACTGTAGTTCTTCCCTTTCCTCATGTGCCAGTTTGTTTTGTTCTGGTTAGTCACATCAGTCACTTGATGGAATGTATTTGCTGTTTATCCATTTCCTGCATTTTATCATTTTTATTATGCTTTGGGATAACAAATTTTAAGAAACTTGAAACTTAGGTTGTTAGGTTTTTTGTGGTAATACAGTAACCTAGACAGAAAGTTAATTTGTAAGCATATGGCAATCAGAAGTTGCAACAAGGATGGTTTTATTAATGTATCAATCTGTTGGCAGCCCCGCTATTTTCATTGTACTTTATTTTTTAAATTAGAAATTTCTGATTTGGCTCATTATGTAAATAAGTTCCTACATTGCACATTATACTCTATGAAAAGTGATGTGAGATACTAGATCATAAATTTCAGAGAAATCAAAACGTACTGCATGAAGCCAAAGCGATCAGTGACTTTATACAAAGTGAAGTTAGAATCTTCCCAGGGATCAATCTGAGCACCTTCATGTCGCCCCTGTAAAAAGAAAAACGAAAAAGGAGGATAACAAAGCATCAATTGCTTAGAAATTAGGTGATGGCAAATAAAGATAGCTCAGTCCACCCATTTATACCCCGGGTCCTGTTGAGGGTCTTAAAACTGCCAACTCTAGTTATAATGATAGGGATTTGAGATGATTAAGTTGGGGGGAGGAAAATTAAGCATTTTGAATGTTTTCAGACTTATACAAATACTTTTCAATTACATTTCTATCTACACAAAAAGTTGGCACATTTTTTGCCTTGATTAAAAAAGACTAGATCAGCACAAAGTGTGGGCACTGTTTGCATCCACGAAGTTGGATTATTTCTCCCTTTCAGTCTATCTCATGCATTCTGCCATTAAGTTTGGCTCTTACCACCTCTGCTGAAATCTCCAGGGCCCAATCTAACATCTCCCACTCCAATGAAAAAAAATAATCAATGAATAAAAAGTACTTGGCTGCTAAAACTAAATGGCAATGCACCACAGTAATGTTAAACAATGTTCTGTAAACCGCTAAGAATTTTTGATTCAGCAGTATAACTAATTTTTAATCAACTTGGAAGCTACATTCGAAGGCCCCCAAATACTTACCTTTTCATATTTGGAGATGATCTCAGCTCTTTCCTTTGCTAGTAAAGCTTCGATATCTTTCTTCATGTCAGAAGCTGAAAAAGGAAGAGAAAATTACCTATTAGGGGAGAGTACTGGTGTCTTGTGCTAACATTTCATCTAGAACAAATAATTCTGCAGAATAGTTTGTCTTTCTGGCTAGGGACTACGTAAAGCTCTGGGTCTGAAAACACTTGTGCCGATAAAGTACTTATACCAAAGACTCTACTTCTTCTGCCTAGTAAGCTGGAAAGACAGGAATCCCTCCTGGTCTGCCTAGTCTGGAAGCATTGTACCTGGGAACTGTGTGAGCTTGATTTGGGGACTCCAGATTTATCAGTAAATTTATGAAATTTTGGCGACGTGTCTCAGCTATCCAGATGCTACTGCTGTATAAAAAAAAAGCACACTAAGACACCCATTGCACTCACGCTGCAAGTAAAAGACACTTGACATGCCACCAGAGGGAAATAAACAGCAGCAGACTATGGCATTTCTGACAGATACTACACTCAGAGCAAAAAGCAATAGGGTGTCACTTTTCAGTCAGCAAGGTGGCAGTAGCAGGAGCCCCAGAAAGATTGATTTTAAAAAGGGAAAGCTGCCTGATTCAAGGTTTTAGGGATGGGAAGGTGAGCTGGGTACAGGCCCTTGGATAGGGCCAAGAATGAATGGAGAAATGGGAATGACTTTGGATCAAGCCTGGTGCCCCCCTGCTTGTTGAGAGAGCCCACCACTGTCACACTGTCCGACATCACTTGGACCACTTTCCACTGGGAGGAGCTCCACCAGTGCTAATCTCGCTGCCCAAATTTTCAGGCAGTTGATGGGCCAAAACCCCTGTGCTACTAGGTTTAAACAGGGAGTTCCTCGGCAGAGGAGCTCACATTGGAAGAACTCCCCAAAGGAGACATCTGGGATTGTCCCACAAGTCTAGGTTGTGCCACACTCAGGAAGGAAGCTGTAGACTGCAGTTGAAATCTAGAGAGACCAGGACACCAATGTAAACAGGCCATCTGAAGGGGACACAAGCCTAGGGTACCACTTGCAGAGTTGCCGCTATGGACTCTAAAAAACTGAAGATAGTCCTAGGCCCTGGAGGTCTTGAGGCTGTACAGGTTGCAATTCTGGGCCTGCAGTTTGTCCATGCACTCCTTCATACTGAAGGTCACACTCAGTGCTGTAATCGACCCTGACCCCCCACACTCCAGGGTAGTAGAGAACAGGTAATTCTTTGCCCAATTCACTACCCAAAGCAAGGTGTGCTCCAAGATTAGATTACATGAGAAGTGAACATAAGAACATAAGAATTGCCACTGCGGGTCAGACCAGTGGTCCATCATGCTCAGCAGTCCGCTCACGCAGCGGCCCTCTGGTCAAGACCAGCACCCTAACCGAGACTAGCCCTACCAGCGCCCGTTCTTGTTCAGCAGGAACTTGTCTAACTTTGTCTTGAATCCCTGGAGGGTGTTTTCCCCTATGACAGACTCCGGAAGAGCATTCCAGCTTTCTACCACTCTCTGGGTGAAGAAGAACTTCCTCATGGAATCCTCCTCAGAAACGACTCCGTCCCCTTTCACCTTCATCCTATGTCCCCTCATTCTACAGCTTTCCTTTCAACTGAAAGAAACTCACCTCCTGTGTATTTATGACAGAGGTATTTAAACATCTCTATCATTTCTGCCTTCTTCCGCCTTTTATTTCAAAGTATATTGAAATCTTTAAGTCTGTTCTCATCCAGTTTGTGAAGGCCACTAACCATTTCAGTAGCTCTGCCCCCTCTGAACTGACTCCATCCTGCTTATATCTTTTTTAAGGTGAGGTCTCCAGAACTACATCTGGTCCATTTGTTCTTGGAAAAGGAGAAGAGGGTGTGTCACACAACAAACTTCATAACAGATTTTGGTCTTACATATATAGATAGCTACACGTAGTGTGACATGAAAGAATAAGAGGCTATGACGGTAATTCTACGAGAACATGCACCTCAGTTTAGGCACTCTGATGCCGTACCCTTAGCACCAATTCTATAACAGCCTCTTGGTTCCAATATTCCATTATAGAATAGTATAAGTCAACACTGCAGTGCCCATGTTCAGGCAGGCCTCGTACACTATGTCAATGGCAGGAATAAGCTGGCACATCTAACTAGTAGATACATCCATGGTTTGCCCATGTTCCACCTAAGTGTATGCCCTCCTTATAGTTAGATGCTATGGTAAGTGATTTCTTATAGAATAGCACCTAGTGTACACAGGCGTCTATCAATTAATGATGCCTTTGACATGTGCAAATGGTGCTTACACCTTGGTGCCAGTTTATAGAATTGCTCCTGTAAGGGAGTTTATAAGAAGCTACTGTTTCCCCCTTAACAGTACCCCCTTTATGTCACAGAGCAAGGAGATGACGACTCAGCAAGAGCAGAGAAGAGAGGTCAGCAAAGCAAAGTCTTGCTTGACAAACTTACTGCACTTCTTCGAGGGAGTAAACAAGCAGATAAACAAGGGTGACCCGGTCAACATTGTATATCTAGATTTTTGTCGTTTGACAAAGGCCCGCATTAACGACTACTTCAAAAAATTGCGAGTCATGGAATCGAGGGTGATATACTCACGTGGATTAAAAACTGGTTGGCGGATAGGAAACAGAGAGTGGGGATAAATGAACAATACTCGGACTGGAAAAGCGTCATGAGTGGAGTGCCACAGGGTTCGGTGCTCGGGGCCTGTGCTCTTCAACATATTTATAAACGACCTGGAAATTGGTACGATGAGGTGATTACATTTGCGGACAATACAAAGTTATTCAGAGTGGTGAGAACACAAAAGGATTGTGAAGACCTACAACGAGACAAACACGCTCGAGGAATGGGCCACAAATGGCAAATGAGGTTCAACGTGGATAAGTGCAAGGTGATGCATGTCAGTAACAAAAATCTTATACACGAATACAGGATGTCCGATGCAGTACTCGGAGAGACCCCCCAGGAAAGAGACCTGGAAGTACTTGTAGACAAGTCAATGAAGCCATCCGCGCAATGTGTGGCGGCGGCAAAAAGGGCGAACAGAATGCTAGGAATGATTAAGAAGGGGATCACAAACATATCGAAGAAGGTTATCATGCTGCTTTACTGGGCCATGGTGCGCCCCCACCTGGAATACTGCGTCCAACTCTGGTCACCATACATGAAAAGGACATTGTGCTCGAAAGGGTCCAGAGAAGAGCAACTAAAATCTCAAAGTGGCTGGAGGAGTTGCCATACAATGAGAGATAAGAGAAGCTGGGCCTCTTCTCCCTTGAAAAGAGGAGACAGAGGGGACATGATTGAAACATTCAAGATAATGAAGGGAATAGACTTAGTAGAGAAAGAGAGATTGTTCACCCTCTCCAAGGTAGAGAGAACAAGAGGGCACTCTCTAAAGTTAAAAGGGGATAGATTCCGTTCTTACGTAAGGAAGTTCTTCTTCACCCAGAGAAATCTGGAACACTCTTCCGGAGGCTGTTATAGGGGAAAACACCCTCCAGGGATTCAAGACAAAGTTAGACAAGTTCCTGCTGAACCACAAAGTACGCAGGTAAGGCTAGACTCAATTAGGGCACTGGTCTTTGATCCAAGAGCTGCTGCGTGAGTGGACTGCTGGGCACAATGGACCACTAGTCTGACCCAGCAGTGGCAATTCTTATGTTCTTATGTGATCAAGGCTGGAACACAACTCAGTCAGGGAGGCCCAGAAAAAAGAAGCCTATGGGGCTCATTTTCAAAGGAGTTAGCCTTACAAAGTTCCATAGATGTAGAAGCCCTACTCAGATAGGCCAAATTTATCTTGGAACCCTACTGAAACTGTACCTTTGAAAGTCAGGAACAATAGAACTCTAACTTCGAGGTTCATAGGAATTTTATTTAAGAACATAAGAATTTGCCTCCGCCGGGTCAGACCAGAGGTCCATCCTGCCCAGCGGTCCGCTCCCGCGGCGGCCCTTCAGATCTATCACCTGTGCTGTGGTCCCTGACTATTCCTATAACCTACCTCAACTCCTATTTATTTAAAATTTTATATACTGTATATTACCTATACATAGCCACAGTCATAAATAATGGACAGTACATACAAATTAAATGGTAACAAAATAAACTTTGCATTTAGCACTCTGGGTCGCAATAGAAACCTCTTCTGTGGCTAGTAGAAGGGAGGAGGGTGTTAATTATGTAGTTAATTTGGTCTTCCATAGTTAATTTAGAATCAAATAAGTATTCCTAACATTTTGATCAATTTTTCCAATTTATATATGTTATATTTTCTATTACAAAGGATAAATCATTACCAAATTCAACAGAAAAATTTTTTCCCCTTTTTTAACTGTACAAAATTGTTCCTTATCCAATTACAGATAATAGACATACACCTAGTTATTGTAGACAGTGTATTTTCTAATATAGAATCAACTATAAATACAATGGCGATATCATTAGCATATACAGTATGTAGACTTGATAAGCAGTCCTTTCAAATAAATGACCTAGAGATTATAGTTGGTGCATTAAACAAGAATACCATATGGTTGCAGTGCTCATTTGTTGCACCTCCTAGCCAAAGACTTCAGTATCCCAGAAATAAGGACTAATATCGTTGAAATTGCTAAATACTCGTACTTCTGAAAAGAATGGGTGGAACTCTGTAGTGGACTGTTTTGAGCCGTTTATCAAGAAATGGCCTATTTTGATAACAGTTTGTGAACAAAATTGAGAGAAATTAGATGGCACTGTTACAGCCAAAATCCTCACTATTGGGCTTAAGAGAAACGTTGAAGATATGCTGAGAATCCTGAAACACATTTCTGAAGCTTTAAACAAAATACAGAAAAATAGCTGTTTTACTGCCGATGCTGTTGAAATTTGGAAGGAACTGAGCGAGCTCTTAAAAACAGAACTGTACAAAGGCAGAATTAAATTACAAGCATTAAAAATTGAATGGACAAACACCGTCTCCAGCTCATTTTCTTGGAAATATTTCCATTGAGTACCAGGGTCAAACCTTAAGTGCTGAAAAGGAGCTAGCTATGACATGCCTAACCAGGAATCATCCATCTGTAATACCAACTACGAGAGTGGTTCAATAATTTATCTACCTGAGTATGACAGAAAGTAGCAAGTGTGTTGAAACAAGTCTGTGCATGTTCTGACATGTCTCAAGACTATTCATGCACAGTTGCAGCTCAGTACAAATCTAATATTCCAAGAGACAGGAAGTCAGGAGAGTCCTCGTGCAAACCAAGTAAGAAACTGCTAGATTTGGAGCACTGTTCAGTGATAAAACTTCTCACAAAAGAAGGGAAAAAGTCAAAGGAGACCCATGAACACATGACTGCAGTTTATGGTGAGTTTGCCCATTATCCTACAAAGTAAAATTTTGGAGCAAGCAGTTTAAGTAGGGTAGAGAGTCCATTGAAGATGACCCTCACACTAGACAACCTGTGGAAGCAATTTCCACAGAAATGTGCAAGAAAGTTGAGGATTTAATTTTGTCAGACAGATGAATTAAGGTTTCCCAAATAGCTGAAGATATGGGCGTCTCAGCAGGTATAGTTTAGAAAATAATTCATGAAAAGTTGGGTGTGTCCAAGCTTAGTGCAAGATGGGTTCCAGAAGGCCATGAGGCTCTAGTGCTGTCAGGAGAACGTGGAGGTGTTCTGTGAAGACCAAGTTAATTTTTTTCATTGTTTGGTGACTGGAGACGAAACTTGGGTCTATCACAGAGATTATGAGTCCAAAATGGAATCAGTCAATGAAGAACAAGTCATCCCCCACCCCAAAAAAGTTCAAGACAGAAAATCTGCAAGCAAAGTCGTGGCAACTGTTTTCTGGGATGATTAAAGACTTTTGCTTCTGGAGTTCATGCCACACAGGACAACCATAACCAGGGAGAGTTACACCAACACAATGATTGCTTTGTGGAAGTCAATCAAAGAAGAAAAGAAGAGGAAAACTCAAAGCAGGCACATCATGACAATTACAGGCTGCCATTCAAGAATGTGGGTTTCAGCAGCTTAACCATCTACCCTATAGTCCTGACCTGGCTCCCTCGGATTATTTCCTGTTCCGAGTTTTGCAGAAATCTCTCGGTGGACAGCAATTTTCAAGTAATGATGATGTCAAGGAAGCTATGATGTCCTGGTTTGAAGGTCAGAAAGAATTCTGTTCAAAGGGGTTAAAGTAATTTCAGGAAAAGTGGATGAAGTGTATGGAGCTATTAGGGGATTATATTGATAAATAAAGCAACATTTTTTAAAAAACCTCTTTTCTTTCCTAAGGTAGATAAATTATTGAATGCCCCTAGTATAATAAACTTCAGAGCCAAGGGGGAACCATTCAAGAAAAAATATGTTTGTAGATGATTCTTTAAAGAAAGTCACACCAGTGAACTGATAGAGGTCACTTATTAAGCACTTGGAATTTAGAGATTGTTGAAATAATGGATTTCACTTTTAACAGCAGTGTTTTTTTCTGCTGGCATAGAAAAAATATCTTCCTTTGGACTCATTCATTCCAAATGGATAAATCGTTTGGGATCCAATAAAGCAGGAAAGCTTGTTTTTCTTTTCCAGAGTATGAACAAACAAGAAGATGAAGATGGATGAACTACTGAAGACAGTATTTTAAGTTTTTCATATGTGTAACTGCCTGATATAAAAAAAAAACAACCAACTTTATCAGTTAACTTGGATGTTTAAGCAAATACAAAAATACATGTGCTATAATGTTATTGTTTTGATTAAATGTATTAAATGATTAAAATTAAGGTAATGATTATTTTTCTTCTTTCAATAATGTACAGCAGACAAGTTGTCCAAATATGAATGATTGACCCATTAAACTCATAATAATTTCATAATTACAAGGATTCTTCAAAAAGTTTCTGGTGAATGTGGATGGTGATATGTTAAGCATTAAAATTTTCAAAATAAAAATATATATATTGGAAATCTGAGCCCTGAAGACATGACAGCAAAAAGTTTCAGCACTTTCAGATTTTCTCAGGAAATGGCCAAAGCAGGAGAAGTGGTAAGAGGAGTCATGTGACTAGTCAGTTCGGCAAAACCTGCGCCCTCTTTTACTAAGGTACGCCAACCAATTAGCGCATGCTAAATGCTACTGCGTCCATAGACTAACATGCACGTGTTAACGCTTAGCGCACCTTAGTAAAAAGAGATTTTTTAAGCTCAAGCAATTGGAAGATTTTCTCAAAGCTAAGGAAGATGTGAAGGTTATTGTGTAGCCTTTATGGTCACCATTTAAGGCTGGCTAGAGAAGAAGAGATAGGGTTGCGTCCTCAAAAAAAACTTCTTCTCTCCTTTTTTCTTTTATTCCCAATTCTTGGAGCCAACTTTCTTTTGCTTTGTGGTCTATAATTTTAATTATTTCCATTGATTGTATCGTATTGTACTTCTCTTTTCTTTGCTATTGTGATATGTTAAGCATTTAAAATTTTCAAATAAATAAATAAACTTGGACGTTTGATTGTGTAAACACCGAGCCCTGAAGACATGAATTGCTTATGAGCTTAGCCGTTCTTGATCCACTAAGGGCTCCTTTTACAAAGGTGTGTTAGGGCCTTAACGCACGTAATAGCACGCGCTAGCTGCTACCGCCTCCTCTTGAGCAGCTGGTAGTTTTTCGGGTAGCTGCGTGTGCTAAAAACGCAAGCACACCTTTGTAAAAGGAGCCCTATGACCTTACTTCCATTCATTGTCTATAGGATCAAAGCAGTACCTCGAGTTCACTACACTAATGATCAGACACATCGTACCATAGAGAAAGTGTGTTTGGGAGGGGGGGCTCCTGATCCTGGCACTTTTCTATTGGACTTCTGATTTTGTTATAACACACTCAGACTTCTAAGTCTCTGGATGTGCCAGAAGCTCAGGAAGGTAGAAAAAAAAGTCACCCACACTGGGAGTGAGTTCAGAGGAAAGCTGAGATCTCAGAATAAGTAACAAAGAGACCCATAGAGAACCCCCCGTAGCCCGAGCATGAGAACAGCAAGCAGCAGCTGCAAAGAGTTCTGCTTTCTGCTGTGACTGTGAGCAGTTTATAAAGAGATTACTTCCCAGCATTACACTGAAAACTCCCAGCCTAACTGAGCTGTCACTGCCTGGCTCCTATTAGAACAATGTTACACTCATTTGCATTATCCTTCTAATTATCTCCAATCCTATCAATGACAGATTTCTGGTTCAGGAAAAACCAAGTCCACAAATGCCTCTAAGGATTACAGTAGACACAGATTTTCCATGAGAACTACAATCTCAAATCTTAGGAGTAGAAATTGATAGTTACCTATCCATAAAGAACCACATACAAATCAGCAATAAAACAATATTTCCCTGTGATGAGAAAGCTAAGGATCCATCAGAAAATACTTCAAAACAGAGGCTTTCTGAATTTTAGTGCAATCCCTAAACCTATCTTGACTAGAGTACTGTAAAGTGTCACTAGTTATTTGCTCTAAAACAGGGATCTCAAAGTCCCTCCTTGAGGGCCGCAATCCAGTCGGGTTTTCAGGATTTCCACAATGAATATGCATTGAAAGCAGTGCATGCACATAGATCTCATGTATATTCATTGGGGAAAACAAGAAAACCCGACAGGATTGCAGCCCTCAAGGAGGGACTTTGAGACCCCTGCTCTAAAACACTGCTATCATGTGTACAACTAGTTCAAAGTGCAGCAGTAAGACACTATACGGACTACAGAAATCAGAATACCTACAGCCCTACTATATGAAACTACATTGGCAGCCCATAACCACAAAGATCAAGTTTAAATTAGGGATCACTGCCTTTAAGATCCTGAGAGAGAATGCCGCTGACTACTTCCTAATATTGCCCCTGAATCTACTACCACCCCTCAATCTCAAATTATGTCCTCTGGTTTTACCATTTTCCTTTCTCTGGAAAAGATTTTGTTCTACGTTAATACCCTTCAAGTATTTGAACGTCTGAATCATATCTCCCCTGTCTCTCCTTTCCTCTAGGGTATACATATTCAGGGCTTCCAGTCTCTCCTCATACGTCTTCTGGCGCAAGCTTCCTGTCATTTTTGTCGCCCTCCTCTGGACCGCTTCAAGTCTTCTTATGTCCTTCGCCAGATACGGTCTCCAAAACTGAACACTATACTCCAGGTGGGGCCTTACCAATGATATGTACAGGGGCATCAACACCTTCTTCCTTCTACTGGCTACGCCTCTCTTTATACAGCCCAGCATCCTTCTGGCAGCAGCCACTGCCTTGTCACACTGTTTTTTCGCCTTTAGATCTTCAGGCACTATCACCCCAAGGTCCCTCTCCCCGTCCGTGCATATCAGCTTCTCTCCTCCCAGCATATACTGTTCCTTCCTATTATTAATCCCCAAATGCATTGCTCTGCATTTCTTTGCATTGAATTTTAGTTGCCAGGCATTAGACCATTCCTCTAACTTTTGCAGATCCTTTTTCATATTTTCCACTCCCTCTTCGGTGTCTACTCTGTTACAAATCTTGGTATCATCTGCAAAAAGGCACACTTTTCCTTCTAACCCTTCAGCAATGTCACTCACAAACATATTGAACAGGATTGGCCCCAGCACCGAACCCTGAGGGACTCCACTACTCACCTTTCCTTCCTTCGAGCGACTTCCATTAACCACCACCCTCTGGCGTCTGTCCGACAGCCAGTCTCTGACCCAGTTCACCACTTTGGGTCCTAACTTCAGCCCTTCAAGTTTGTTCAACAGCCTCCTATGAGGAACTGTATCAAAGGCTTTGCTGAAATCCAAGTAAATTACATCTAGCATATGTCCTCGATCCAGCTCTCTGGTTACCCAATCAAAAAATTCAATCAGGTTCGTTTGGCACGATTTACCTTTTGTAAAGCCATGTTGCCTCGGATCCTGTAACCCATTAGATTCAAGGAAGTACACTATCCTTTCTTTCAGCAAAACTTCCATTATTTTTCCAACAACTGAAGTGAGGCTCACCGGCCTGTAGTTTCCTGCTTCATCCCTGTGACCACTTTAATGAATAGGGACCACATCCATTCTCCTCCAATCCCCAGGAATCACTCCCGTCTCCAGAGATTTGTTGAACAAGTCTTTAATAGGACTCGCCAGAACCTCTCTGAGCTCCCTTAGTATCCTGAGATGGATCCCATCTGGTCCCATCGCTTTGTCCACCTTCAGTTTTTCAAGTTGCTCAAACACCCTCCTCCATGAATGGTGCAGAATTTACTCCATTTTCTTGTGTAACTTTGCCAGACAATCTCGATCCTTCTCCAGGATTTTCTTCTGTGAACACAGAACAGAAGTATTTGTTTAGCACATTTGCTTTCTCCTCATCACTCTCCACATATTGGTTCCCAGCATCTTTTAGCCTAGCAATTCCATTTTTCATCTTCCTCCTTTCACTAATATATCTGAATAAATTTTTGTCTCCCTTTTTTACATTTTTAGCCATTTGTTCTTCCGCCTGTGCTTTTGCCAGACGTATCTCTCTCTTGGCTTCTTTCAATTTCACCCTGTAGTCCTTTCTGCTTTCCTCTTCTTGGGTTTTTTTAATATTTCACGAACGCCAACTCTTTCTCCTTTATTTTCTCAGCCACTAGGTTGGAGAACCACATCGGCTTCCTTTTTCTCTTGTTTTTATTGATTTTCTTCACATAAAGGTCCGTAGCCATTTTTATCGCTCCTTTCAGCTTAGACCGCTGTCTTTCCACTTCTCTTATGTCCTCCCATCCTAACAGCTCTTTTTTCAGGTACTCTCCCATTGCATTAAAGTCCGTACGTTTGAAATCTAGGACTTTAAGTATCGTGCGGCCGCTCTCCACTTAAGCCGTTATATCAAACCAAACCGTTTGATGATCGCTACTTCCCAGGTGAGCACCCACTCGAACATTAGAGATACTCTCTCCATTTGTGAGGACCAGGTCCAATATCGCTTTTTCCCTTATGGGTTCCGTCACCATTTGTCTGAGCAGAGCCTCTTGAAAGGCATCCACAATCTCCCTACTTCTTTCCGATTCCGCAGATGGAACATTCCAGTCCGCATCCGGCAGATTGAAATCTCCCAAAAGCAGAACCTCCTCTTTCCTTCCAAACTTTTGGATACCCACAATCAGATCCTTATCAATTTGCTGTGATTGAGTCGGAGGTCTGTAGACTACACCCATGTAGATAGAAGTTCCATCTTCTCTTTTCAGAGCGCTCCATATCACTTCTTCCTCTCCCCAGGTCCCTTGAATTTCATTCGCTTGGATATTGATCTTTACATAGAGAGC
Source organism: Geotrypetes seraphini (assembly GCF_902459505.1). Classification (NCBI taxonomy): domain Eukaryota; kingdom Metazoa; phylum Chordata; class Amphibia; order Gymnophiona; family Dermophiidae; genus Geotrypetes; species Geotrypetes seraphini. Next base: position 31,289,102 of record NC_047102.1, read on the forward strand.
TACTCCTCTACCTTTTTGACCATCTCAGTCCTTCCTAAAAAGATTATATCCCAGTATGTTTGCATCCCATCCTTGTGATTCACTGAACCATGTCTCTATAATAGCGACAATATCTAGACCTGCCTCTAACGTCAGGGCTTGCAGATCATGAATTTTGTTGCTTAGACTGCGAGCATTTGTGGTCATCGCTTTCCAGCTATTTTTCAGTGATAATCTCCTTTTTCGTATGGATTTTTGTTTCATTTCACTTTCCGTTGCAATACTAAGAAATGAGTTGCTGAAATTGTTTATGTTGCAGTCTTTACTACTATCACATCTTTTCTTTTGCCGGGGGTGGTCTCTATAATTGTCCTTCGTACATATACCACCCCCACCTTCTAGTTTAAATGCCTAGAAAAATATTGTCTAAATTTCTCTGCAAGGTTTCTTTTTCCTGCGGTAGTAATATGTAGCCCATCAGTACAATATAGCTTCTTGTCCTTCCATGTATTTCCCCATCCTCCTATGTACCTGAAGCCTTGAGCCATCTATTAAAGTCCTCTGTGTTTTTCACTCTTTGCTCTCCCTTTCCATATGCAGGCAGTATTTCAGAAAAAGCTAAAATCTTTACAAAAGGTTTCACGCCCTCACCAAGCTCCCGAAAAGCTTTCTGTGCTGCAAGTGTGGAGTTGTTGGCCAGGTCATTTGTTCCCAGATGGATAACAACATCAGTGTTAAAATCCTTAGTTTCTTCCTTAATTAGAGTCTGTATTTGCCTGGAACTCCTGGTAGCTGAGGATCCTGGAAGACATTTCACTAATTTGGTCTCCTCGCCTTGTGTTCCAAGGTTAATGCCTCTGATGATGGAATCCTCCAACAGTAATAGTTTTCTGTTTTTGGCTTTTTTATTTGTACTTAGGGTGCGCTTGTTCTCTTGAGTTACCTTCATTGGTTCCAGTCCCACCTCCCTTCTGTTTTCCTGAGTATCGCAGTGCACTAGTGGAGCGAAGGAATTCTGTAGAGGTAATATTTGTGAAGGTGGATGTTGCTGTGTTACATGTCGCAGTCTTCCTGAGCCTACTGTGACCCATTTATTCCTGGGCTGTTTTATTCTTTGAGGTAGAGATGGTAAGTTGGTATGATTTTGTGGAGTGATGGAAGCTGCTTTAATTGTATTCAATTCCTGTTTAAGTTTGCAGAGCTCCTCCTTAATACTGGCAAGTTGATGAGAGATGGGGCAAGCCTTAAGCCTCCAAATAGTATGTCTTGGAATTAAAGCACCACATTGATTGCATAGAATAAAGGTCATCTTGATTGGTTGTGAAGTGACTTGATTTGAGTAGTCCTGATTATTTGGGTCTCTATATATGAAAAGTGGTCCCTGGGGTTGGTGGGACTATAAGTCTTACCCTTATTCCTATGAAGGGAAAGAGGAAATACGATTTAACAAAGGAAAGACAAGGGTTTATTTTTTTGTGTTTTTTTAAGTAAGAAACAGGGAGGAGAAGAGAAATTAAGCAGATATAATGCTGGAAAACAGTGAAAAGAGCAGAATATGAAATGCTGAGTAACATGACAGATCAACATCTCCAGGATTCTCTGAGACTAGCCCTCACACAATATTCACCCAACTTCAAAAAGCTGGTGGATGGAATTCAGGCTCAGACGTCTCACTAATGAGCAAGAGCGTACTTTCCATTTCCCCTTGCAGTTCTTACTGGATCTTCGTCTCTCTGTTTTGTTTTTGCTTAACAGCTGATCACATCCAAGTAAATGACAGAAGGTTCATTAAAAATGAGGGGGGGGGGAATCCTCCAACTTTATTGGGTTCAAATTTAATTTGAAACTTAATTTTCATGGTGGTAGATCACCGGCACTTTTGGCCGGAAAAAGTAGATCACGACCTGTTCGAAGTTGGACATGCCTGTTATATTCAAACACTTTTGCCACTTTTATTGTTACCGCTCCTATGCTTTGCATTAATTTTTATGGTTTTTGACACAGTTTATATAAATTTTTATTTATATAGTTGCTTAATTTAAAATTCATTTCGTGTTTATACATGTGTATTTTGATTTGTTATTGTTTTTAATTACTGAGTTTGTCTAACTTGTCAGCTCTATCCCTGGTGCAGCCTTATTAGGGCAAAACATGGCCACATTGGGTGTTTGGTTCAAATAAGTTGCATACTTCTACACCTGCTGGTCTGCTTTGTGTTGTGAGCTCCAGGATACCCCAACCCTTATACCAGTAAGGTCACTGGAATAGTTCTGTATCTTTACCTCCAAATGCTGGTAGGACAACACGAACCATTGGTCTGGACTAGTCCAGCTGGCCCAAAAAAACCCTTTTTTTTTGTTGTTGTGGGATTTGTAGTTTTTTTGGGGGGGAAGCAATTTTTTGGGGTCTGGCATTCTGATTTTGTTATATGCACCGTTAGAGATTTGAAAGGTGCATATCAATACGACTCCAGAGATTTCTGGAAGACATCTCTGGACACACTAAATTCAGACAGTCCAAGGGCTCAGCATACTGTACAATTGGAAACCCACATGCACTGAATGCTTTGGGTACACCAGAGGCTAAGAAAGACCGAAAACTCAGTACATACATACCTTATATAGTTTCCTTCACAGTTTCTCAAAGAAAACCACAAACCAGCTGTCCTCATTCAAGGTACTACCAGCCTGTAGTAGCTCCTTCAAAATAAAACTCAAAGCTTTAGCAATTATCAGTCCTCTATTTTTAGGACAATTTCATCTGCATATACTAAGACTAAAAGACCATGATAAGACAGGGAATAAAAAGTCATGTTATGTAGCCTCATTCTGTAGAACCTCAAGAGGCTTTTTACCGTCAGTTCTTTTCAGAAGCACCAAAGACATTGGCAGGAAGGAAACAGCCACATGATCTATAATTATAGCAAATACTGCTGAGGTACAGGGCCGCTGTATGCTTGAAGCTCTGGAGTCTATAGTCTGAAACCAATCTTTCATTTCCGTTAACTGTGGCCTTGCTGTTCATACAGCCCTGCCTTCTATATGCAGACATTGCAGATTGCATCATATGTTGATTTGTCCCTCCCCAGCTTCATGTACATGTAAGGGTGCCATTTTTTTTGTTTACGCCCTTCCTATGGAATTAACTCCCTGGTGAAATTCATAAGGAAGAATCTCTGAGGTTATTAAAGACCCACATTTTTGAACAAGCATTTGAGGCTTTCAATAAAACAGGGGAAGTAGGCTTGGCTTGGGGCATCTGTGTGATAGGTATGTTGGATGAATAGCTCTTTTGTGCCTGTTTAGGTCTTTTCTATAATTAATCTTTATATTTATAGGTCTAAAATTTCATAAAATACAATAATTCAACACAATTAATCTAATGACATTTAAGCCCTTTCCCCCAACAAAACTGTAAAAGTAGATGAATTGGGAGTACAAACCAGAAAGACAAGTCAATTAGCTTGTATTTTACAATAGTCAACTGTGAAAAATTGGTAAATAGTCATCCTAAATAAGAGGATTGTAGAAGCCTGTTTGCAGCAATAATGAAGTATTAAGTAAGGGGCTGAAAACTTATAAATATGTAATCAAGATGTTTTGGTTTCATAAGCGTTGGAACATGTAAAGTATGGTATGTAGATCTACATTAGTGCTTTTATTTTTACACAGCAGAACATGAAAAATGTAAAAAGAAGTTTAGGCTTTACGCAAAGTAGAAAGCCTGATATTTGTGGATGCCTATTTGTAGAGCTACTCAGCCTTCTTATTACCATATTTCCTGATAGATGTAACTTCTGTCTTGACTCTGCGATTGAGTCAATATGTCGATTCTTCAGTGCTTTTGTTATTAATTGCCTGGGCATTGTTTGTTGTTGGGTGCAAAAGGTGGTTTGTTTGTTTTGTTTTTTTATAAAGAAAATGTATTTTATGATACTGTAATTTAGTTTTAATTTTAGAAATGTAATTCTGTTTTGTACTCTGCAATTATGTATGTTTATTTTTATGGAAACCGCTTTGTTTAAAGGCGGTATTATAAATTTTTAAAATAAATAATAAATATCCTTTTCCAATGCAATAGGTGAGATTTTCTAGACAAGTGGGATGTACCAAAGCTTCGCTGGCCTTTAAATCCAAGGACCCAAAGACAGAGGAGTCCTGTCTCGCCGTCACATCCACCTCCTGCACCTCTATACAGAGCACAGTTAAATCCCTCACACTCATAGCTCGCCACACCAAAAAGGATTACTGAAATTCTGCCTTCATCTCGATAACATCAAGACAAGTATCTTCTGCTACTGGGCACTCTGAAGTAACATCGATCTCTGCAATAAACACATTTAGCACATATGTTGCAATCCTAGTGTACCAAATCACCCAAAACAGCTACAACCCAGATGGTAATGCAAATACTGCAACATGCTCTAGAACTCCATTACATCTCATACTGGAAGGTGCAGATTAGAAAATACGGACCCGTTACACAGAAACTACATACTGTATTTGATTTAAAAATTGATAGCCCACATATCCACCAATTCTATGTGGGTAACAGTATACCATGCGTACAACTAAGACAAATAATATACTATCGACAGCATAGAACATAACTATAAGCAAGAATCTATAATAATAAAATGCTAAGCGCATGCGCACTCCTACCTGCATGATCCGTATGTCCGTGGTAGGGAGAAGGCCTACTGCTGGACATGGGGGAGGTAAAAGGAAGGGAGTAGGGCTACTGCTGAACAGGGGGAGCAGGCAAGGGGTGGTGGTGGACAGTCGAGGAAAGAGAGAGACAGAAAGAAAGAGACAGAAAGAAAGACAGACACACACATCTATTCTAGCACCCGTTAATGTAATGGGCTTAAATACTAGTGTTAAATATTACAGTTAAAAAAAGAAAGAACATCTTTAAAAACTTCACTATAGCATCAAAATCATACATCCCTTCTGTAAATCGAGAGTCAACCTTCCTAATGCCACGACCCGTTAATAGAGTTTCTCATGTTGTGGTGACCCTCAACCATAAAATTTTTTTCGTTGCTACTTTTTAACTGTAATTTTGCTACTGTTATGGATCATAATGTAAATATCTGATATGCAGGATGTATTTTCATTGTTACAAATTGAACATAATTAAAGCACAGCGATTAATCACAAAAACAATATGTAATTATATATTGTGAAATATTTATTTCTAATTACAAATAAATGTATGTGGACGGACCCGCCTGGAGACGAATAGAGGAGCAGTGTCTCGGTTCCTAAGACCAGTGTTCTTCAACCTTTTGACACCTATGAACCGGCGGAAATAAAATCATTATTTTGTGGACCGGCAGTTGAAGAACATTGGGCTAAGTCGTGCCCATCTCCACTTAATCTCCGCCCCAGACCCCACCCCCATAACAGTACTAATTGTAACACCATTTTTCCATTCATTTTTCATATATACACACAATATAATTGTATTAACAACACATAATGGTTAACCACAAAATTAAAATACACAAAGCACACTGTATGCTTTTCAACACTCTTTCCTACCAGAAAACAGATAACCCCATGCAAATGCAGGACCAAAAACTCAAAGTACTAATATTCACAATCAAACCCTAAGATGCACGACTCTGCAAAAAGTATAACTCCAGAGGAAAAGAAACAAATGCATTTCTTCCTGACCAGACAAATTAATCACTAAATTAAAAAAATAGAAGCATTTCCCCTACCGTTGTTGTCTCTCTCCTTCTGACCTGCTCCCTGGTGTTATCTTTGGGCCGGTCCAACGCAGTCAACGCAGCATCTTCGGGTAGGCTCCCTGAATGCTGCATTGCACAAAGCTGTGGGTAGCATCCCGTGCCTCATCTGGAAGCCTTCCCTTTGATGTTGCGACGTCAGAGAGGCTTCTGGTTCAGGTGCAGGCCGCATGTAGAAGCCTTTTCCCACGGTTTTGTGCACTGCAGCCCTCAGGGAGCTGGTCTGAAGTCGCTGCGTTGATCGCAATGTGGGCTGGCGGCTGAAGAGCTCTGTCTTGGGTCTGATGGATGTGCCGGCCTTGCAGACTGGCGGTTGAAGAACGCTGCCTAAGACCATCGGAAATATGTGTTTTCCAATGGTCTTAGGCGACCCCTGTGAAATGGTCATTCAACCCCCAAAGGGGTCGCGACCCACAGGTTGAGAACCGCTGGTCTAACAGATGACCAACACCCCTTCTCAGGTAGCAAAAGTGCGTTCAAACAAGACTGTTTTCAACCTCTTTCTAAACTGTAAAATGTTTAAAGCCTGTCTTAGCTCCAAAGGCAATGCATTCCAGCAAACTGGACCCTGTACAATAGCATTGTTATACAAGTCCCCAATAACCTCACGGCACTCAAATATGGTATATCCAGGCAAATCATACTGGCTGATAAGTATGCAGTAATGAGCCTAAAACAAATGGACAACTATACTTCAACAGCCTGAAGATTACACACAGGACCTTAAATTCAATGACAGCACCAATTAGTAACCAATGTAAATCCCGAAAGATTTCGAAGCCCACACAAAAATACATACAGCAGAACATCTGATATCAATCAGACATGCAAAACACAGACAGTTCCTTAAATAAAGAATATGTTACCACAGACTAAAAACAGACAAAAAAACTGAGCTGAAAACACCAACATAGCATACAATACAGTCAAACCTTGGTATGTGAGTAACGCGGTTTGCGAGTGTTCTGGAAGATGAACAAACACACTTGAGCAAATCGTGCCTCAGAAACTGAGCGTTGACTCGATTTGCAAATGCCCTGAGAACTGGCATCGCCCCCCACCCGCGAACACTCCTCCCAAGAACCGGCATCGTCCCCCCCACCCGCAAACGCCCCCCCCTCACGAACCAGCATCGCCCGCCCACACAAACACAAGACCTTACCCCGATCTTGCACCAGCATGCAGCAACAACTCATAGGACGTGCCGGTGCCTGAAGATCCTGCCTCTTGCCTGGGCTGGGCCTTGAGCATCTGCACATGCTCAAGGCCTTCTGGCTCCCACTCTCCCCGAGAATCTCGGAGAGAACGGGAGCCAGAAGGCCTTGAGCACGTGTAGATGCTCAAGGCCCAGCCCAGGCAAGAGGCAGGATCTTCAGGCACTGGCACTGGCACGTCCTGTGGGTTGGTGGTGCATGCCGGCGCCAGATCAGGGTAAGGGCTTGTGTTTGGACGGGTGGGCGATGTCAGTTCGAGAGGGGGGGTGGAAGGGGTGGAAGCACGCCAGTGGCCTCAGGGGTGGGGGGTTCTTTTTGGGATGTGGTAGGGTGAGGTGGAGCAGCACCAGTGGCCACGGGGAGGGAACCAATCAAGCGAATTTCCCTTACTTCCTATGGGGAAACTCGCTTTGATATACGAGCATGCTTTTGGAACGAATTATGCTCGTAAACCAAGGTTCCACTGTATTCCTATAAACTGTTTTGATTCTTGTTTGAAAGGCGCTATATAAAGTATAGTACTAATAAACCAAACATACGTATTATATTCAACACCAGAGAAAATAAAAATAAAAATGCATTTCCTCCTATACAGATGTGCACATTTCCAAAACCGACAATCAAAAATGGCCCACAAAAGAACATGAAAAATGATGTATAGTCCTGTAAAGAAAGAACCCCCCCCCAACAGTATCTATAGCAGTGTGTCGCAAACTTTCCAGCTGGCGGCACACTAAACTCAGTGTCCTGGTCGGCAGGCACCCAGAAGTACACGGTCATCGACACGATAACATCATGCGCATGTATGAATTCATCGTGTTGATGCCCATCTGGCTGTGACCCGCTTCGGTGGTGGGATCCAGGAGGTGCAGGAAGAATAGGAGGGATGCCGGCAAGGAGGACAGTCATCTGAGCCAGCTGACTGGCTACAGGACACGAAAGGCACGTCCTGTAGGTAGTCAACCAGCGTGGATGACTTTCCCCTCCTTGCAGCACACCTGAAATCTCAGGAGGCACACTGGTGTTTGCGATACACTGATCTATAGCAGTGTTTCTCAACTTGGTCCTGGAGTATCCCCTTGCCAGTGAGGTTTTCAGGATATCCACAATGAACATACATGAAAAGAATTTGCATATAATGGAGGTAGTGTATGCAAATCAAGTTTATACAAATTCATTGTAGATATCCTGAAAACCTCACTGGCATGGGGAAGTATTCCAGGACCAAGTTGAGAAACACATAATATCCCACTAGCAAGTCAAAAATGTAATCCGACAGGGACAATTCTAACTGGAAACATAACCTGCGATTTACCCCCATATCCTTCATTTTTACTGTTATGTGTCAAAGTAACATGAATTAGATACATCCCATGATCTCAAACCAGCTGACAAGAATAGTACTGAGGCACCAGACACCCAAAAGCGAGTTGTAGGACAGATACTGCAGCCTGTAAGGCCTAAGTTCTAACCACCTGTTTCTCCCGGATGCTGGCAGAGGGCACACAAAAGTTGTTTGATTTGTTGAGGACCAGATCAGGAGACATCTCTTTAGGTCTGGGCTCTACAGCTTGCACAAGACTTCCACTCACTCCTCTAAATGAAATCAGATTGCACCGGTACCGGTAGTTGAAAGAATAACTCCAATCTTTACTTCTTGTAATGCAGAAGAAGCAATACACTTGAACAGTTTCTTTTCAACAACTCCAAAATTATGTACAAATTACAAATCAGATGTAAAATGTTCAGATACGCTGGGATCCTACTTGTTGGATGGATCCAGCTGCAAAGTCCAAATCGATTACTTCCAGTGCATAATAATATTCACCCAGGGCTACATTAGAAATAATTTGACTCAGGCCTAGCAGTTAGTGCTTTTAAACAGCCAGCAATGCCTGCATGCTCCAGACAAGATCAATCTTGTACTAAACCTTCCATCTCAAGGAATGCTCTTTGCATATTTATGCCGAGTAGCCCTAAATGGTAAAACAGTGGCATGCCCCTGAAACCAGCACTTTTTAACATATTTAGGGGGTCTTTTTGCTAAAGGTAAGTGCATGTTATCTACCACAGAAGCCATTTTATTTCTATGGGCCCTGGTGCAGGTAACAACAGTTGATCTTTAAAGACCCTCTTATAAATGATCTGGGAAAAAGGAGCGATAAGAAAAGTAATTCAATTTGCAACGACAAAATAATTTGGGAATGCAGGAGGATTTGTTACAGTGTTACAAGACGTCTAGGAAAACTTGGACATGTCCTCTTTTTAAGGAGGACGGACCGGGTGTCTGGAGGGATTCCCAAAACCCGGCAGTTTGTCTGGGTTTTGGAAGTCCCTGATGTCAGGGCCACGTCTGGACAGCGTCTGTGCCTGCATCAATGCATTGATGTCATATGCATTCGTGTGACATCACCTTGACACAGTCCTGAGTTCGGGAAGGTTCATGAGAGGGGGGGGGTGCGGAGTCAAGAGGGCAGGGGCCAGTGTCCTCTTTCAAACAGGAAATCTGGCATCCCTAACTTAAGACTGGAGAACTGGGTATCTAAATAGTATGTGAAATGGAAAGTGTGGACAAGTGCAGTGAGTAGTAAAGGGAAAAATATTTCTGTCTGTTGCGTTCCATATCAGGCACTACTGTCTAGGATGATTAGTCAGTAATCCCCCGATATTTGCGGGGGTTCCATTCCAGGAACCCCCGCAAATGTCAAAAAACCGCGAATATGGTTTTTCGCCTGGGGAGGCAGGAGAGGGCAGCTGGAGAGGCAGGATAGGGCAGCAGGAGCACTGGCAAGTGATGGAAATCACTCGCAGTATGCTCTGACCGCCTCTTCCTGCACTAAAGTCAGGCTTCACCAATCAGGAGCAGCTTTGACATGCAGTTTCTTTAACACAGGAAATCCCGGTCCGAGAATACTGCGAATGACCAGGGGAACACTGTACATTGAAATCCTTACTTGATGTGTTAAAAAAGAACCCAACATACATTCTTCTTATTTCTGTTATCCAGAAAAAAAAAGAGAATAAAGCAGAGAATTTCATTAATACTTCTGTATTGATTCATGATGTGACCACATACGGTAGTAACTGTGTGTAGTTCTGGTCAAGCCATCACAAAATGACATAAAATGGAACTAGAAAAGATAAGGAAGAACAAACCCAAATGACAAAGGGGATGAGTCACACCTAAACCAAAAAGCTAAAACAATTGAGAAAACATAGCTGTAAAAGGAGCATGTGTGGGAACAGAAGAGATAAATAGGGAACAGCTGTTTAGTTTTTCAAAGGGTGCTAAGACGAGGTGACATGCCATGAAACTAAGTGGTGGAGGCGCTCCCTGTTAAAAACTAAATATAAGCTAAGTAAAGATTATTCTTATTTATGATTCATTATTGGATAAAAGAAAAAGAAAAAAGAAAAAATATATCAAATAAGATACATTTGGATCCCATGAAGATCGGGTTCTATGGGTTATCACCCATTTGAACCTTTGGGTAATTCGACCCTCTGAGGATCGTATATCTCATTCCTCCTTATGAATTTGGAGTGCATTAGTATTATTACACTGGAAAAATTTTTTTTTTCTCTTTTGGCATAATTAACATACTAAATCCAGTTTCTGTATAGCCATTTATTCAAGGATTCTATAATTATGAAACTAAGTAGCACATTTTAACAAATGAGAAATATTTCACTTTCACAATTGAGCTTATGGGAATAGGGCCTACATGGGGGCAGGGAAGGGAAGGAAACAATGAGGTCACTTGCCTCTGCTTCTTTTCAGAAACAGCTGAAAACTCAACCTGTTCATGGCAGTCCTCCAGGAATGCCGCCTTGATCTTTGGTGTTAAGGACATGCAACTCTTACCACCGATTACACTTGGTAATTTTGATCAACTCTTACTTCACCGTCATTACTGAACCACCTTTGTAATTGTAAACCGCTTAATACACGATGTATCAAATGAATAAATTCAGTCCAATCCAACCCATGCCTAGGAAGCCCCAAATCCATCTCAAGCTGAGGAAGGTTTTTCAGCCCCCTGCAAGGTTTCTGCTCTGGGCCCAAGTATGTTCAACATCAGCCCTGCATCAGAGGATGTGGTCATGGCTATTAGAATAGCGGGACTCAAAAAGAGTTTAGACAAGTTCCTGGAGGAAAAGTACATAAACCATTATTAGCCAGTGAGTCTTGAAAAAACCACTAGGGACCGAGAAAGTATTTGTATATAATGTGTACGTCCAGCAGTGCTAAATAAATGATTAGCAGCAGTAGTTCTTGAGATGCTGCGGGTGTGTGTAAATATTCACTCCCTGCTCTTTTCGTACTCTGAACTAACCAGGTAGGGCTGTCAACAATTCAAGAACACAGAAACTTTGCCCATCATTATTTACTCCAGGAGTGAGGGGATAAGACGAGGTGCTTGCTCTTCAATATCCTCCTGGTGTGAAGAATACAGCCACTACTGAATTATAAGTCCATGTGAAAACAGTATAGTAAGACTGTGTGGTAAAAATGTGTGGTAAAAAAAATAGCAAGTTAAACAGTCTCCATTGAGAGCTATACACTTAGTCCAGCAAGTTTCCAGTTTTTTTCATAAGCTATTTCTCCTACAATACAAAGATACAAACAAACTGGAAACTCACTGGACTAAGTGTAGAGCTCTCAATGGAGACTTGCTTTTTTTTTTTTTAACCACATTTTTCAAATCACCCTTATACTTAATTTCTTTGCCTCCAAGACGTCAACACATTAGCTCTCCAGAAGGCACCATCCTAGGCTCTCATGCCTTTCCATGTTTTACACACCCGGATATGTATTTTAGTTTGTCCAAAGTGTGGCAATTTTTCACTCCAGCTTTTATATTCAGCTCTTTCAAGGATCTTTATTATCTGCCCTACTGTTCAATATTTGATATTGCACCAACAGGGAAGGTTCTTCAGGGGCTTGGAGTTCATCTATGTGGATGATATTCACTTCTTTTTTTCCAGCAAAAGAAATAGATTATGTGGAGAGGAAATTGGCTGAGTGCATGGAGAGGATAACATCATGGATGCATGAGAATAAACAAAACAAACCAACCAACCCAGAAATGATGGTTGTTGGAAATGATGAGCAGGGAGAATTGAAAATACAAGATGTGATTTTCACTATAGGATCACACATTAAGATAGATGTTAGGTGTTTTTTTTGATGCGCAGCTTTCTATGACGGCACAAATCATGCATGTTATTAAAGAAGCGTTCTTTCAATTAAGATTGCCGTCAAGAGTGACAAGTATGATATCATTACAAAAAGATACAAACTACAGTCATTTCTGTGGCAGGTCCTCAAAAATGAGTTCAAATATGTTTATTAAAGTTTTATCAAGGAAAAACAACAGGAGAAAAAGCAATCAATTAATAAATAATACAAGGTCTAGAAGGGACTATTCATCAGTACAAAATAAACTATCGAACCAGAATCATTACAAGGATTCAGTCAAGATATACGTGAAGGCCCCAAAATGGACTAAAGACAATCTGGAGAAGGAAGTAAGAAGAATAAGAAGATAGAAGAAGCAGATAGAAAAAAAAGACAAAGACAGTCTATATCAGGAAGGACGTCGAGAGCAAGGAGGAATGAACAAGTTTGTAAAATTGAATTAATGGAACAATTTCGATATGGAACAGGATATGTCAACGGTTACATAGAGAAACATTTTATAGGATCCCAGATCTTGGATATGGCTACACTTCTGTTAGAAAATTCTGCCGCTTTTGACTCGTATAAGTGTATCATAAGAACAGTATTCCACCAAAAAGTAATATTGAGTGAATCTGCAGATTTCCAGTTATGTAGAATTAGTTGTATGGTTAAGGCAATCAAAATGTTTAGGAGAGATTTTTGGCTAGAATTGAGGGTATCATTAATAGCCAGAGCTCTAAATAGGAGAACATCAAATGAAAAATCGGAATGAATTGGAAGAATGCGTTTAATGATGCGCCAGACCTGTGACCAAAAGGGGACAATAACTGGACAGGCGAAAATCATATGACGCAGATCACCCATATCCGACAAGCAATGCCAGCATAGATTAGAGTCCCGTAATCCTGCTCGAAACATTTTATTAGGAGTCCAAAAAACCTTAAAGGACAGGAAGTACAAAGATTGTGAGAGATTAGATGAAGCCGTAGGCCAAACACTTCTCAGAAATGGAATGCTTTATCGACTATATTTGTGTCTACATGATCGTGTATGTTTACACTGAAACGGAGAAGAAATCTTTTAAAAAAAATAAAAGTAAGTATAGTTCAAAAGGTTCCAAACATTAAAAAACCCTCCATTATAAAAATACTTTCATTCCATTCAAACCCCTCATCTTAGCATTCGAGACTGTGACTCAAAGAAGAACATTGCCTTTGGCTGAAGCAGTAAGAAGCAAGACGACCACTATTATTTTTTGTGACTGCTGATGTCGCAAGAGATTTTTCTTCTTTAAAGCTAAGTTTTTTTTAAAGTTTAAGTGATGTTTGCATATATAGATTTTTTAAAAAATATACTGTATGTTTTGAAGCATTTTGGGCACTAACTGATGTCCTATGATTAGGAGTGAAGATTTTTTAGCTAATGTTATTTTCCAAAGTCACATTCTACTGAATACTAAAATGAGGGATCTGAAGCTTTTTCTCCCCCTTTTAATTTATATGATTCTAGGTGATTTCAGGGTTAGTTCAAGAGACTGTGGAGCCTCAAACCATGCCCCTCCCCTGGTCCATGACCTGCCCCGCCCCTCAGCCAGTTCCTTCCTCCCTCCTCTGACAAGAAACTGTGTCTGAACTCAAGAAGGCGTGAGATAGGCGTGTGGGATCTCTGAGAGAGAGAACAAGATAATGGTTACTGTAGATGGGCAGACTAGATGGGCCATTTGGCCTTTATCTGCCATCACGTTTCTATGTTACTTCCCAGTCTCATCAGGATGTGGCTTCATAGGGCCAGCATCAGCATCATGCAGTAGCATCAGAGGAGGGAAATGGGAACTTCCCTCAGACACTGATGCTGGCCTATGAAGCTGCCCCCTGCTGGGACTGGGCAGCAGCTTCAGGAAAGGAAGGAGGAGGGAGGAAATGTTGTAGGTTAACTTGTGGGCCAATGATGTCATGGCCCCAAGCATATGGCACCCTTTAGTGCTAGCGCTCTGGGCCAGAGGTTAAGCTGGTCCTGGGTATTTTGAACGGGACTAAAGCATTGTATATTGATTTTTTTTGTTTGTTTGTTTGTATGGTTGTGACATTTATTAAATTATACTCCAGTTCAAAATGCTACAAAGAGTCTTAAAGTAATAAGTTTCAGTCTATGGTGACAAGTCTGAAGAAAGTCCTAGTTTAACAAGTCACTTCTCCCAGCATTGCAAAATAAGCAAAAGGATGCAGCAGCTGATTTCTGGCACTGAACGCATTAAGTATGAGCAAAAGCAGGCATTGGCAATTTTTTTGGAATCTGTGACTGCAGTAAAGAGCACAGGGAGTTGCCGGTAGATAGAAGTTCTGCTTGATGTACTACAGCTTTTTTCCCATTCTATCACTACGGAAAAAACCAATTTGTCCTACTCTCAACCCTCCCACCTCATCCCCAGCATTGTCAACATCCCATCTCCTCTTCCTCACTTTAGGCTACCACCCCCACAGCATCTCTGAACTCCAACAGGTTATCCCTTCCATCTGCTCTTATGATTGTCACAAGAGTTGTTCCTTCCAGTTGGTATCGCATGACTTTCAGTAAGTTTGAGCCACTGAAAGTAGGAAGTTTGGGTACCACAGGGCTCAAATTCACTGAAATCACCAGAGTGCTGAGGGGCTGGAGGAGTTGCCGTACAGTGAGAGATTGGAGAAACTGGGGACATGATCGAAACATTCAAGATAATGAAGGGAACAGACATAGTAGATAAAGACAGATTGTTCACCCTCTCCAAGGTAGAGAGAACAAGAGGGCACTCTCTAAAGTTAAAAGAGGATAGATTCTGTACAAACATAAGGAAGTTCTTTACCCAGAGAGTGCTGGAAAACAGGAACACTATTCCGGAGGCTGTTATAGGTGAAAACACCCTCCAGGAATTCAAATAGGGGAAAACACCCTCCAGGGATTCAAATAGGGGAAAACACCCTCCGGGAATTCAAATAGGGGAAAACACCCTCCGGGGATTCCTATAGGGGAAAACACCCTCCGGGGATTCAAATAGGGGAAAACACCCTCCGGGGATTCAAATAGGGGAAAACACCCTTCAGGAATTCAAATAGGGGAAAACACCCTCCGGGGATTCCAATAGGGGAAAACACCCTCCGGGGATTCCAATAGGGGAAAACACCCTTCGGGGATTCAAATAGGGGAAAACACCCTCCGGGGATTCCAATAGGGGAAAACACCCTCCGGGAATTCAAATAGGGGAAAACACCCTCCGGGGATTCCAATAGGGGAAAACACTCTCCGGGGATTCCAATAGGGGAAAACACCCTTCGGGGATTCAAATAGGGGAAAACACCCTCCGGGGATTCAAATAGGGGAAAACACCCTCCTGGAATTCAAATAGGGGAAAACACCCTCCGGGGATTCCAATAGGGGAAAACACCCTCCGGGGATTCCAATAGGGGAAAACACCCTCCGGGGATTCAAATAGGGGAAAACACCCTCCGGGAATTCAAATAGGGGAAAACACCCTCCGGGGATACCAATAGGGGAAAACACCCTCCGGGAATTCAAATAGGGGAAAACACCCTCCGGGGATTCCAATAGGGGAAAACACCCTCCGGGGATTCCAATAGGGGAAAACACCCTCCGGGAATTCAAATAGGGGAAAACACCCTCTGGGGATTCAAATAGGGGAAAACACCCTCCTGGAATTCAAATAGGGGAAAACACCCTCCGGGGATTCCAATAGGGGAAAACACCCTCCGGGGATTCCAATAGGGGAAAACACCCTCCGGGGATTCAAATAGGGGAAAACACCCTCCGGGAATTCAAATAGGGGAAAACACCCTCCGGGGATTCAAAAAGGGGAAAACACCCTCCGGGGATTGAAGACTAAGTGGAGAAGTTCCTTGTAAAGTATCCAGGTGAGGCTGGACTCAGTCAGGCGCTGGTCTTTGACCTGAGGCCGGACAGCTGGACCATTGGTCTGACCCAGCAACGGCCTTTCTTCGTTTGGTCAAGTGCAAGAGGCAGCAGCAGCCTTGCTTAGGTGGGAGAAGGACCTTTTGATGCCAAATCCCCGCCTCCCCCGTCCCTTCGTCTCTGCTACTCACGTCAGCCTTTCAGCTTCCAAGTCGCTACTTCACGCCATCGTCCGGCCCCGACGCCTCGCGCCTCGCTTTGCCCCGCGCTCGCACAGCTCGGCGACGGAACGAGAGCAACGGGCGGGCGGGCGGGCGCGCGCGCAGCCAGAGACCCCCACGCGCTCGCCGTCACAAAAGCCGGAGCCCCGCCCCTATCGCTCAGGACACGCCGGACGTCCACGCCTCCCTGCGTGGAACAAAGGAGTAACCCCGCCCACAGAAACCTTTGGCATTTTCTTTTGTATTCCAAGGAAAACTAGGTGGGGGGGGGCTGCTCTTTAAATACCGTTATAGTACATTCTACGATGGTTTCTAGGAAGTCTGCACTGCACCAATGACACACATAGAGTTTACATTGAATAGTGTCAAACCAAATGAGTAATAACAGCTGTTTACCCAAGACGGGGAATTAGCTCAAATGGTAGAGCGCTCGCTTAGCATGCGAGAGGTAGCGGGATCGATGCCCGCATTCTCCACAGCGACATTTTTTTTTTTTTTTTTTTTTCTTTCTTTCTTAACAGAAACCCTGTTGAATTTGTTTATAAGACTTTCCTTTTTGTCTGCAGGAACACTGTTTTGAAGCACTATGGGAGGGTCATGGGACTGTAGCATTTCACAGTCTTCTTAATCATTTGCATGCTGAATACATGGCTAGTGAGGTAACTGGCAACTAGATAACTCTCCAGACCAAGTTCTTTAGCAAACTTCAGTTCACTCTCAAATGCACTGAGTGACAACAGAGCAAAGCCCCAGAATGTACATAATTCTCTCGGGTGGGACACAGGGGTCCACTGCACTTCTGCTCTTATGTGTGGTTTGCACCCACACAGCAAAGTGAAAGCAGAAGTGTCCTGGGCTGCTGTCATGCAAAGAAGAAGGCAACTCAGATTGAATTAGGTAAAAATGCTTAGCCTTTGGGGTCTTGGCAAGTTGTGGATAGGCAGAAAAGAAAGAAGTATTTGAAGGAGATAAAAGGAAAAAAATCAATGCTAAGACAAAAGTAAGAGACACACAAAGACAGCATGAGAAAGAACAGGCCAATGGCCAATAGACTCTGGAAAGAATTAGCAGAAAAGAGAGACTGTGACCAACATAATTGGAAAAATAACCGAGGTGGAGATATGTCAGCTTTGCTAAATGTGTATTTCTGCTGTTGGATTTTGCATAACAGAAGAGGAAAAGCCTTTGCTGGGCAGAGGGAGAAATGATGGAGAAGAGGAAGAGATTTTGGACCCAGAGGAGATGGAGCTACACAAATCCGGATGCTGTGCTCCTCCTCAGGTTGTGTAGGTGGTAAAACTGAGCAGCCTTTCATTTCTGGAGTGCAGTTGGCCACCTACATGACCCAGGGATTGGTGTAGCCGTATCTTCTGGCACCAAACTGGGTTTCCTGAGTGGGTCTCCTCTCTGAGCTGCTGTCCTACTGAACACTGACGCTGCTTTTTTTTTTTGGGGGGGGGAGATTGAGAAAGGGAGAGAGCGTACGTCTAGTAGTGCTATAAAAATAATTCATAGTAGTCGAAGAGAAGGGCTAGGGAGCTGCTGGACAATAGGGCAGAGGTGGAAGGGAAGAGGGAGTCAGAGAATTGCTATACCATGAAGGGGGAGAGACCATAAGGAGGAAGTGGGGAGAGAGGGGACAGGGAATGGAGTGGAGAGAAAAGGAGAGGGGCAGGGAAAGAAGGGTAAGGGAACCATGTGGAGGATGGTAAGTACAGAGGAGAGGGAGTATTATGTTTATCCTATTGTTCTCTCTGCAAGATACTTTCCAACTCCTTTCTGTCCCAGTTATTCTGTCTGTCTTTCCTAATTCCCTTTAAATCTCTATGGGCTTTGGGGCCGTTAGCACAGCGCAGCTTTGTAAGAGAGACCATATATGTTGCATGTACCTTTCGACGCTATAGAAATGATAAATAGTAGTAGGGAGGAGATGGAAAGTTGATAGAAAGAGGAAATATATCCGAGATTGACTAGACCAGAAGACAGGAAAACAGAAAAGAATACACCCAAACAACAAAGGTAAAAAACAAGTGTTTTCTTTTCAATTTATTTGGTGGAATATATTAGCTTTGGGAAATGTAGTCCAAGAGGACCTGTATTTCTGCTTTTATTTCTCCTATGCCTTTGTATTTGGTATGGGGTTGTCTGTGTTTTGTGGGTGACAGAGGTGAATTCCGTTTGCAAGTAATTTCTACATAGAACTCTATAGCAGTCCCACTTAGAAACATACTGGCCCATCTAGTCTGCCCATCCGAAGTAGCCATTCTCTCTTTCTCTCCCAGGCCCTCTTGAATTCAGTCTCTGTCTCCACCACCTTAGAATTTATTCAAGTTTTGTGTTATTACACAATGTGCCTAATAGTGGAAGGGTTGTTGTTTTTTTTTTTTTTTTTTTGGGAGGGTGATATGGTAACTTCCATGGAGACAATTATGACCTGTTGTGGAGGGATGGAGATAACATTTTGTGGATTCAGAGCATGTTTACACTTAATACATAAGAACTGACCAAAGGTCCTTGAATGGTGTGTCATGAAAGTATCGTCCATCAGGTGTCTCCTGACTGAATAAAGGTTGGGAATCATTGATTACAATTATCTGAAGAAAGCTCTGCAGCTTCTGTTTCTTCCAAATTTCTTAAATTTTCCACCTGATCTGGTATAAAATATATCACAAATACAAAGAAAAGGGGGTTTGTCTTCCCACTGCAGACAACAAATCACTACAAAACAATGGGAAAAGACCATTCGAACTAACAGGTCTGCAAATCTCAAAACATAAACAATATTTATTCACCAATTGAAGTTCTTCTCTATATAAAAGTGTCCACTTTTACACATTAAATTTGTAACTTGAAAATCAAATTCTTATAGTTCTAGATTTGACTAATATAATTGTGATTTTTACCATAATATATTTTAGGACATCAAAGAATCAAATGGCTAAAACAAGTCAAGGAGCAACACCTCTGAAGTGTCTAGACCTACACAATTTTCACAATAATTTGCCCATAACATTTTACAAAATAAATTATGCTCCAAGTTCCAAGTATGCAAAATAAAAAACATTTTAAACATCAAGCAAATACTTAACTGAAACAGCGCAAGAGGGATGGAGGGAAGAGACAGTGAGAGATGGATCTGGGCAGAGGGGAGGGAGGGATGGAGAGATGTTGCAATGTCATGCCATCTCATCTCCGCCACGAAAATTCTCTCGAAAAATTCCAAACCAAACCCAAAACCTTTTTATTCCAAGATAAAAACCTTTCTCCAACTGCAGCACACTTTTCATAAAGAACTGCTTCTATGAAGCGACCCCCCATTCCGGGCGGGTTTTTCTCCTCCCCTTGTACCTCCCTGTACTTTACTCATGTCCAGTTATGTCAATGTCTTAGTCTTCATTTTATTTGATTTTTCTTTAACCCCGCTATACATTTAATTTTAAACTTTTAGCATTGTAAAGCAGCCAGATAGAAGTAGATGGTGGGTATATTCAATTATAAATAAACTGGGAATGCTAAAGATGGACTTAGGGCAGAAAGTGAAGGAGAGAGAAACAGCAAATCGATAAGAAGGCGCTGGAAATAGAGTTAAGGGCACAGACAGAAGGAAGTACACCAGAGACTGGGAAAACGTGTAGAAAACTAAAATCGCCAGACAACAGAGGTAGAAAAAATGATTTTATTTTCAGCGTAATGATTGAAATCTGTTGCTTTTGAGAATTTGCATTTGTTTCTATTTCTCTGGTGTTGTACTACATGCATGCAGACTCTTTTTATCAAGCTGCGCTAACCGCTAACGCCTCCCTTGAGCAGACGGTAGTTGTTAGGCCAGCGCGGGGGTTAACACCTGATGAAACGTCGCTTGTGCGGCTTGATTAAAGGAGCCCTTAGGGTTTTGTTTGTGTATATTATGACTTTTAATTTCTGCTCCTGTATTTGCATCGGGTTGATCTGGGTTCTGCATGTGTGATCGTAGTGTGGCACAGTGGTTAAAGCTCCAGCCTCAGTTCCCTGAGGTTGTGGGTTCAAACCCACGCTGCTCCTTGTGACCCTGGGCGAGTCACTTCATCCCCCATTGCCTCAGGGACACTAGATAGATTGTGAGCCTGCTGGGACAAAGAGGGAAAAACTGCTTGAGTACCTAAATAAATGCATGTAAAACTGTTCTGAGCTCCCCTGGGAGAATGATATGGAAAATGTAATAAAAAAAATCAAGGCCAGATGTTCTGGTAGGAATGAATGACGAGAAATGTTATTGGTGTCATGGCCCAAAGTAGGAACATATCTGTTGGCTCTCCTTCACCCCTTTTGGACTCAAAACAGCCCTTGCTTTATGGAAGTGGGGAGGAGAGAGAGGGCTCAGGCAGGTTTTTCAACGCTCATAGGAATTCTATGAGCACCGGAGCCTAATGCGGCTTCGTTAAACAGGGGTGGGGAAGGGTGTGGAGGGTTGCTATGAAGCCACATTAGGGTTTTTTTAAATCACCGGCCGTGGTGGTAAAAGCTCCAGTACTCGTAGAATTCATATGAGCGTTGGAGCCTGCCATAAAAACGCCTAACACGGCTTCATAAAAGGGGTGTGGGGGGGGGGGTATTTGTTAATTTGTAAAGTGATGATTGCTATTTATCTGTTTTGTTTTGTTTAATTTACATCTGCTATCTTTATATTTTGCACAATATTAGGGGACATGCATCACTGTTTCTGTTTCTGTTGCATTGTATGCAGAGTCCAGCTTCTTGGTGGTTCAGTTTTTAGCGCCAGCCGCAGTGGTAACAGCTCCAGCGCTCATAAGAATTCTATGAGCATCAAAGCTGTTACGCCATGGCCAGTGCTAAAAACTGCGCTACAGTTTTGGAAAAGGGGGGGTGGGGGTAAAATAGAAATATATAGACAAAAGTTAAACTGATTTTGTAAAATGGGGGGGGGGGAAATTCATTTGTGATTACATAATCCATACTAAGCAAAGGTGTTTTCTGTGTTCTGTGTGTTCGAAAGACATGGTTTTCTGTTAGGATTGACTGTGCAGGACTGATCTGTACTAGTCTGGCTTGTTTAGTTGTACAATGGGTGCACTGATGCTCACTGCAGTATGTAAGATGCTACCTTTCCCTAGATACACTCTTGTTGTGTGACGTGTGGATTGTTTTTCATACAGGCGAGAGGTGTGTGAAAAAATGGTGAGCCCAGGTGTCACATATGCACTGTGCCAGCCAAGGTCCCTGTTCCTGTCTGTGCTATCAGCTTCTTATCCCCAAGTAGGGTTGCCATATGGCTCCAGAAAAAGGAGGATGGATTGAGACACTGGTCACCATACATGAAGAAGGACATAGCACTACTCGAAAGAGTCCAGAGAAGCGCGACTAAAATGGTTAAGGGGTTGGAGGAGTTGCCATACAGTGAGGGATTAGAGAAACTGGGCCTCTTCTCCCTTGAAAAGAGGAGACAGATGGGACATGATCGAAACATTCAAGATAATGAAGGAAATAGACTTAGTAGATAGAGACAGGTTGTTCACCCTCTCCAAGGTGGAGAGGGCACTCTAAAGTTAAAAGGGGATAGATTCCGTAGAAACGTAAGGAAGTTCTTCTTCACCCAGAGAGTGGTGGAGAACTGGAATGCTCTCCCGGAGTCTGTTATAAGGGAAAACACGCTCCAGGGATTCAAGACAAGGTTGGACAAGTTCCAGGTAGGGCTGGTCTCAGTTAGGGCGCTGGTCTTTGACCTAAAGTACGCTGTGTGAGCAGACTGCTGGGCATGATGGCAATTCTTATGTTCTTAACCCTACCACCAAGCATACGTATACAGCTCCCTTAGATTTTTACTCCCCAAGTGCTTATTCCCAACCAAATCTACAGCCACTTCCACTTCTGACAGCTTGATTTCTTCTCCTTTTTTTGGTTTGGGTGTAGATGGCTCTCTGGGATTGTCATGCTAATAAAGCTAGGTGAATCTCACTCTGCTCCCTTCCCGGAAAGGCCCAAGAGTTAACCAGTGCTCAGCCTAGCGGACCTCAATTGCCACCAGACCTTCCTCTCTGCTCTAGTCCTGCAGGAAGCTGGTTGTGACGTTGTCAGAAACTGAAGCTTTGAATTGGCAGCTGCAGTAACCAAAGAAGTGACAGCTTTCCTCATCCCGCACAACTTTAGTAGGAGAGCCCGGGAAGGTGAGTCACAGCTTGAGGATGCCAAAATCCTGCCTCACTGGCTCAGCCTTCAGAGTAACCAGAGCAGAATTTACGCTCTCTTCTTTTCACTGCTACGGCTGAAGTTTTAAATGCCAGAATAGGATTTTTTTTTCCTTCTGTTTAAACTTTGGATGGGAAAGGGTTTGGGACTTGTATACAGGTTTTTCAAGTATTTTTCCTATCTGCCCTGGTGGGCTCACAATCTGTCTAATGTACCTGGGATCACAGTGATGGGAGCAAAGCAATATGCTCTCACCAGGGCTGTTGTTTGGGTGGGGGCAAATAGGGCAGCTGCCCTCCTGGGCCACACAGCTCCAGGGGGGCCCCTGATGCTTGGAATATCTTTCCCTTCTTCATACCTGATCCAGAGGCCCCCCCCCCCCCCCACCATGCCTTTTAATTTGCAAGGAGATTGCTGGCATGGCAGTGATTCTCTGGCATTGCCCATGGCCTCTGCTGTGGTCTGCTCAAGTGGAAACAGAAAGTTGCATCAGAGGGGAACAGACTGACACAGAAATAGTGCTGAAGAGGCTTTGAGAAGCACCAGGGAATCACTGCCACACTGGTGACCCCCTTGCACTTTAAAAGGTGAGGGGGCTTCAGAAGCAGGTCCAAGCCCATGTGGGCCCCCCTGGAGTAGCTGATTTTAAAACGATGGGAGGGCATGTGGTTGACATGGGGATGGAGGGGAAAGAGGAGGAGAAGGGGAGAAATGCTGGATGGGAGGGCATTTGGTGGGAGGGGGCAGAGAGGAGAGGAATTGGGGGTCCCCCTCTTTAATTTCTGCCCTGGGCCTCAGCATGACCCTGGCTCTTATCACAGTAAAAGGTAATCAGTGATAGTGGTAGAGGTGATGCCAGTGCGGGGAATGGGGGAGGGGTGTGTGTGGAAGGGACCAGTTCAGGATGTCAGCACTGGCCTT
Organism: Geotrypetes seraphini; assembly: GCF_902459505.1. Taxonomy (NCBI): domain Eukaryota; kingdom Metazoa; phylum Chordata; class Amphibia; order Gymnophiona; family Dermophiidae; genus Geotrypetes; species Geotrypetes seraphini. The sequence goes on from NC_047102.1 coordinate 31,312,460, forward strand.
AGCTTGCCCTGCATTAGCTCATTGTAGGGCTTAATCTGCTGCCGTTTCCTGCATGTTGTATATTGAAAAGGCTTGTTTGGCTAAGTTTCAAATTAGTTGGACTATCCACAACTGTTAAAAATATTTTCCCTGCTCAGCTACTAAATTCTACACGGGCAATTTGTCATCTGCTCAAAATTATACTCAGATAAAAAGAGGCAGCAGTGGAGGCATTAACTAGTTGGCATTTTTACACCGTGCAGACTCATTAGTTACCTAGATAATTCTGTTCAGACAAATATCTGCCCTAAAATGATCCCAGCTGCTTTTTCCAGATATAGTCCAGTGTTCTCCCTAGCGTCTTCTAGCCGGGTGCTCCACCCGGCTAATTTAAGTGAGCGCCCGGCTGTCTTCCTCGAATGTCCCGCTTCCCCCCTAGTCAGTGTCTCACCTTTAAAATGCTCAAGTCTGCGAGAAGATCCCCAAGGAGGCGACAGTGATGTGTAAGCAGTGCAGAGGTTTTTAGTGCGGGCCAGCGAGGTAAGTGCTCTGCTGCTCACATGAATTCTATGAGCACTGGAGCATTTACTATGCTGGACCACGCTAAAAACCTGTATCGCAGCTTGATAAAAGGTGCCCAAAATGACGTCTATGACAAATGAAGGTCCAGAAAATACAACGTATGCCAAAACAGGAGTAAATATTGAAAACCGAAAAGAACAAATCATACGATGAACAGGAAATGCTAAAATCTGAAAAGCCATGTGGATATATGGTGAGTGCAAGTCAATACAGAAAACACCCACATATACATAGCAAATTAAAAAAATTCAGCTTGTGGATAAATTGTGGGCGAGAAAGTAAAAAATTAAAATAAGCTGATACTGCTGGAAAAAAATGTTATGTATAATAGATAGGAAATGGTAATATCGCCATCTGGTGGACACGGTAAAAAAAAGACAATGAATGTGAATGGACTGAAAAGTAAAAAAATTCAGTATTTCAATTACAATGGCGCCATCTGGTAGAAACGGTAAAAATAAGACAATGAATGTGAATAGGCTGCAAAGTAAAAGATACAGTATTTCAATTACAATGGCGCAAATCCATCACAAAGGACAACGAATGGACTGCAAGTGAAAAAAAGATGTACTGTATTAAATAAATGGTGACGGGACTAAATCTCGCGAGACAACAGCGCGCAGACAACTGAGGCAAGGTTGACAGCGCGCCGAAGAAAAGCACTATTTTAAAGGGTTCCGACATGCATCACTTATCCACGTTGAACCTCATCTGCCATGTCGATGCCCATTCCTCGAGCCTGATTATGTCACGTTGCAGATCTTTGCAATCCCCCTGCGTCTTTACTACTCTGAATAACTTCGTATCATCCGCAAATTTAATTACCTCGCTTGTCGTACCTATGTCCAGATCATTTATAAATATGTTAAAGGGAGAAACCTGAAACAAAGAGGCAGAAGAGAGGGGGGTAGATGTTGGACTTAGGGGTGTATAGAGGGAAGATATAGAGACTGCAGAGAGGTGGAAAGATTCTGGACCCAGGAGGGAGGAAGAGAGAGAGAGGTAGAGAAAGAAGAACAAATGCTAGACATGGGGGGGGGGGTGTTGTAAGCATAAGAAAGACAGAGAGAGATAGGCCTGGACCAAAGGGGAAAGACAGGAGGCAGATGCTGGACTATGGGAGGTGCAGACAGAAGAGACAGAGGGAGAGAGACCCTGAGGAAGAACAGATAGATGCAAGGTCATAATAGAGGAGGGAGAGAGAGGGAAACATGTTGCCAATAGGGGTGGAGGAGAGAGGAAGAAAAGTTGGACTCATGGAAGGACAGAGAGAGATGTTGGTTGGGGGAAGGGAATTCAAGGTAGGAAAAATGATTTTATTTTCAATTTAGTGATCGAAATGTGTCAGTTATAATCTTCTATAGTTGTTACTGAGGTGACATTGCATATTTTAAAGGCATCTGCCTTGACCTCTTTGAAAAATAAAACAAATATAAATGATAATTAACATTTTCTCTGCTTATATTGTGCTTTGTGGGTTTTTTTTTTAATTTTGTAGTTACCATTATGAATTAATAAGATTATATTGTGTGTACATGGAAAATGAATGGAAGAATTTGCATTACAAGTACTATTATAATGGGGTGGGGGTCAGGGGCAGAGCATGGGCTGGAGTACTCAGTTGGTATTTGTTAGACTTAGGGGATACTTGGCTTGAAGAAGTTGAGAAACACTGGTCAAACTTCACGCTTCTCTGTTTCTCTTTTCCTCTGGACTCTGTAAGGCAGGGAAACTGCTTTGCTCTCTCCTTAATTGTAATGCTTAATTGTAACTTTTATGAATCTTGCTTTCTCTGCACAATATATCTATTCTTTATGCAAACACTTTTAATGGTCTTTGTGAGTGATTTTACTTCCTAATGAATCTTCTGTGAGGGTATTGAATCCGGGACCTGGCGTTTGTAAGGGCGCCTCACGTACCACCTCTAACCTTACAGGTATCACTGGATGAGGGGTGTTCTTATACAACTGGGGTTCACCCGTCAGAAATTATTCTAAGATAGGGGCATATGTGCCAACATTTCAAAATGAGCCATATTGGCTGCTGGCTCCTGCTCCAAACCCTTCTCCAGGTTTTTCATCTCCTCAGAGCTGGGTGTCGCAGCAGCAGAGCTCCGGTCCAACAGGTGGCTGAAAGCCCTCAAGTCCTGACAAGCACTGCTATGGGCCCTGCACCATGCATGGCTTTTTCTAGCAACAGAGAGCCCTTGCCCAGGAGGGGAAGGTCCTGCTCTGCATTTTTTGGACCGTAATCTAGGACGAATAGCACAGTGGCAGCAGGGCCATAAGGACACATGGCAGCGATGGCATTGTTCCACTTCCTATGAAATTGGAGACAGTTGGGGAGTATGTGGTGTAGTGGTTAAAGCTACAGCCTCAGCACCCTGAGGTTCTGGGTTCAAATCCCACGCTGCTTCTTGTGACCCTGGACAAATCACTCAATCCCCCATTGCCCCAGGTACATTAGATAGATTGTGAGACAGGGAAAAATGCTTGAGCACCTGAATAAATTAATGTAAACCATTCTGAGCTCCCCTTGAATGAATGAATAAATAAATAAAGAAATCAGTTATCTACATTGTCTAGGCCTCAATCCAGACCTAGCCTGTTTTTCTTTGACCAGATTATTTTCTGTCCGATAATACAGCACAATTGCTTCTAATATTACATCTTGTTACCATTTAGGTCGCATCCATGTTGGCCCTCGATCAGGATCCACGTGTTTTCACTACCAGCACCCTGCCTTCTGATCCACGTCTCATGGCAACAGTTGCTAACGGATACCTGGGTACCCGCATTTATGGGGACGTGTTCCATGTGAATGGGGTATATAATGGAGCAGTGGGGGATTGCCATAGAGCTGATGTACCCAGCCCACTGTGTGTCAGACTGAGAATGTCCTGCGAGGACGAGATGAGCGAGACCTTCACCCTGAACACCAGAACAGGTACACACAGGTCCATCTGCCCTGCCAATTGAGATAGCAGAGGATTAAAAGAGGATTGCTTATGGAGAGCCTACGAATAAAGCAAGAAGGGAAGAGAGAGACTCTTTGGATGCCATAGAAGGTGTCTAAGGTGTGGGGTGGGGGCTAGTGAGTGTTGGTCCTGTCATCTAGAGGTGGGAACTCTATGTTGGTATCAACGTGCAACAGTTTTGGAGGTTTGTGTAAGAATTGAAACTATTTTTCATTTTCAGGTGTCACTTATAAGCTTATAGTTTTGTGGTCTTTGGCATAGCCCCAAATTTTGCAAAAGACTAAGGCACAGTTGTTTGATATATTAATGGGGTTAGCGATAGAGCATTTTTTAACTGAATGGAGGAATAGTCTGTTTTATCTGAATATTCATGGTGAAATGCTGTTTGTGTAGAATGGAAGCGGCTGGGGTTTGGGGTTTAATGGCTTCGTATTGTCAGTCTGATGTATGAAGACCTGGCTTTAAGTTAGGTTCTTTATTACTCTGAAACTAATCTAAATGTTGGACCTTTGTAACAGATTTTTTTTCCATAGCAAGATTGAAAAGGCTGTTCTGAGCTGTGAGAGAGCAGGTTTATCTCTTGCTGTCAGATGATGTCACCTACTTCTGTGCCTTAGGAATTCTGATTTCTATGAATTACATTGTTAATGATAAGCAACATTGCTTTTTGTAAATGAGTATTTTTATAAGATGCTTGCTCCTGTTGCACATTTAAGGAAACGTGTATTTCTTGTGGCCCTGTATGTAGGCTTTTTGGCAAATAGGCTGAAAATTGTGAATGGCTTAATTTGGATGTTCCATTTTCACGCTAGATGCCTTATGTAAAATGAAGTTTTGAATGTCCAGTTAATGCAATCCTTGCAGAAGCTGCAACGGTGTTGCTTAATCTGCATCTTTAGGGCTGGGGTGGACAATGACAGTTGACAATGACAGTGGATGGTATGGGTATTCTAGAAACATGTATGATTTGAATTTATAAAACCTGAAAGGGTCTGCTTTCTTTTCCTTTGCTCTCTAAATGGCAAGTGTATATTTGGATTGCAGGTAGTGTTCCTAGAGATTTGAAGTAGAGAATGACACAAGGACCGTTTACCACGGTAAACCATGGTCACTGGGTTTACTGCAGTAATGGGGACATTTGCAACTGGTTTACCGCAGGAATGGGGACAAGACCTTTTACCGTCCCGTGTTAGTGGTGAAAAGTCTTGCTCCTGTGGTAAAAAAATTGTGCCCGTGTCAGACTCAGCATCTTCTCCCCAGCTCCTCTTGTGCCTATTTTACCTTCAGGAGCCAGCCATGCCATGATGGAGACAAAAGGAACCCAAAACCAAAGCCTGAAGCCAATATGATTTGAAGAATTAAATTACCAGACAACAAAAAGTAGGAAAAAAAAATTAATTTATTTTATATTTTGTGATTAGAATATTTCAGATTTGTATCCTACTAAAGCTAGTATTAGACATAACTGGGGACTGAAAAGCCCAGGCAGTGCTTCTTTAGCTTCCAGCTGGTTTAGGGCTCTCTCTCTGACCAGGGGGCAGTTGCCCTAGTTGCACTCCCCTAACACTATTCCTGCCATGTGTGACTAAAGTATTCTGTTAGCTTTATATTTCTATGTAGCATTCTGTAGTAATTTGGTTTGTTCAGTTTTCACAATAGTGGAGGGGATATTTGTGAAAGGGAGGGGAGACAGGGGTTTTGTTGATCCTTGCTCTGTATTATTTGTGTTTATAAAATGACAATTGTACAGAATAGTCTCTTTTTATACTTTAATAAAATAAGTTCAGTATAAAATCATAACTATTCGAGGCTTGTACGGGTGGGCTCTGACAGCTTGCAGGGCGGGGATGGGGATTGAGTTTGCGTGGACAGGGCAGGGACGGGGACAAGTTCACGGGAATGGTGATATTTTTTTTCCCCCGTGTCATTCTCTAATTTGAAGTAAATATTTCTCCTTTCTGTTCTCAGGTACCTTCATCAGTGAGCTTCAGAGCTCACAGTGTAGAATCACCCAGCGAATATTTATACATCGAGCATACCTTCACTTGATGGCCTTCACTGTGTCCATAGAGCGCTCAGCAACCGCAGCTCAGCCAATCACAGTGCAGCTCAAGTCAGGATTCACACCCCAGAGTCAAGACCTACACCTGGAGAAAGGACATGATTTCCAGGGAGCCCAGTGAGTGGGTTTTTTCAGGGGGGAGGGGGAAGATGTCTATGACTGTAATGGGCCGATATTCAGTGCTATTTAGCTGGCCAGAAATGGCTTCTGGCTGGCTAAATAGCACATAGCCGGTTATCCACTGGTATTCTGTGGCTGGTTATCTCCTGCTGAATACCCCATTTGGCGAATTGGTCAGTGACTGGCTATGTCATGTGACTAAACTGTTCACTGCCAATATTGAGTGGCTGTCCAGCTAAGCTTAGTGGCCAAATAGACCTGCCTAAAAAGCAGGTCTACCTTTTGCCACTAGGACTTAGCCGGTTAAGCCAATATTCATCAGTTGGCTGACTGGCTGTTTTGGCCAGCCAAAAAAACCCCTGTAAATTCAATGTCGGTTGCTGGATATGGTGCCAGCAATTGAATTTCTAATGTTACCACCAAATGCAGGAGACAGTTGGCCGTGCAGCATTTCCTTCTTCCCATGCAACTCTCCCTGCCTTCCACCCTATGTCCAACATTTCTATCTCTTCTTCTTGCATGTCTCTCTCCCCTCCACCAAATGCAAGATTTCACCCTCACCCCTTTCTATTTCTTTGTTGCATCTCTCCATCTCCTCCACCCCATGTTCAATAATTCTTCCTTTCTCCTCTCACCCCCAAAGTGAAGTAGCTTTCCATCCCTCCTATCCCCCTGTACAGCATCTTTCCATCCCTCCTCCCATCCCCCTGTGCAGCACTTCCTGATTGACGAGCCCCCCATGAGACATCAACTTTCGGGCCTCCTACAACAGCAGCAGCATGAACAGCCTAACTGCCAGTGCTCCCTCTTCCTGTATCATCAGTAACGTGGCAGAAGAAAATCCCCAGCGGAGCAGGCCAGGAGAAGCCTGTTCAGACTGCCGACTCTGCCTGCCAGGCATTGCCGTTGCTGCTGCTGCTGCTAGAGGTATTGACAAACAGCCCCTGCCGGTACTGAAAGCTAAGGACGCAGTGAGAGCTATAAGAACGACTCACATGCTAACTACATCTCTGGAAGTACAGCTGCAGGGGGCGCTTTTCCTGAGCCCGGAGCATCCATTTCCCCCTCCCCTTTGTCCTCGCTGTCTCATGGCTGGTCCTTTCCTGTGTCTGACCCGGTAGCTGGTGGTTACTTCCCTCTGTCGCCACTAAGCAGAGAGCAAGCAGGACCAACGCGGGCCAAATTAGGGAATTCACTCACGGGCCAAATTTGGACCGCGGGCCAGAGTTTGACATGTCTGCTCTAGAGCCTTATAAAAGGAATCCGAAAACAGGAGAGGTACCATATTCAATATATAATTAATCTTAGGGGTCAACACCATCTTGATCACCTCCAACCTACCTCACCAAGTCAAGTACATGGGAGACCACCAGAGAAAAAGCTCATCTACCAGCGTAAGCAGCAATTGCCTAGTCAACCCAAGTGAGTTATCAACTGAAGGCCCAAATACTTCAACTTGGTGACTGAACCTTTGAACATGCACAGAAGGAAGCATAACCACCAACATATTCCAATTCATCAAATAGCCTGAAATACCTGAAAACTTCCCAATAGTTATAAACAAGCCTGGCAAAGAATACACATTAATGTAAAACAATAAATCACCAGCGTATGCTGACAGCTTACAATTTACTGCTCCAGTTCAAACTACTGAAATATCCCTTTTTTGCCGTATTGCAATGGTCAAAGGTTCTACAGCCAAATTAAGTAGCAAAGGAGAGAGCGGACACCCTTGCATATCATCCCGGATAACGTGAAAGCATCCAACACTCCATTAAAAAAACACACAAGCAGAAAGAGAACTAGATAACAGACCCCCCATTGCAATAAACCATGCACCTAGTTCAAAGCAATCCAGGACTTTAAATAAATATGGCCACTTTATCCTATCACATGTCTTTTCTGCATCTAAAGACACCACCACCAAGGGCTCAGACAGAAGCTCTTCTTTATCCATATGTTTATTCACCCCTTTGAAGAAATGTAGAAGATTGGTGAGGCAAGATTTCCCTTGACTAAATCCATGTTGGCTTTTAGGGGCATTTTCAAAACAAAAACAGCATAAATTGACACTTGGATGCTTTTCTTGCCAAGACCTCCAAGTAGTATCAGTTTAAATATCTTTTTCAACGCTCGTTGTTTGCCTCATCCAAAGATGCTCTTCACTACTTCAGCCTTGGCTTATCCTGGTCCGAGAGGCCTACATACTTTTTTGAAGCGTGCCTTATTGTTTGGAAAGAAAACTATTTTAGTTCATTGGCTGGATACACAATGGCGATCCTTGATGATTTATCAATTGAAGATGGAACGTTGTGACATTTCTGAGATGGACTCTGTGAAGGGCCATCAATTACAACTTACTTGGGAGCCTTTCTGGGCCTCTTTGACTGGATATGCTCGTAGCCATGTATTGAATATTTGACTGTATAGTTATTTTCTTGTATTGTTTGTGACATTTGCTCTTCTGCTGCTCCATGCCTTGTATTTCTTTATATATATATATATTTTTTTTTGTGGGGGGGGGGGGAGGGTTTTATGGTTTTGAAACTTTGGTCTATGTGGTATTCTTTTGTCTGGTGGATTTTGATTGTGCTTTTGACCAATAAAAAGTTTTGCAAATAAATGTCTTTTTCCAGGGTTTTGTGTTATTTTCCAAAGTGTCTGGTCCTGTTTAAAAGTAGGTCCTTGGCATCCAAAATAACAATGCAAAAGATTAGTGGTCTCTACATCCTGTAAGTACGTGCTATTCCTGAGGTGATAATCACAATTTGAATGGTTTTGAATACTGTAGCTCCATTGTTGAGGAATATGGAGTTTTTCAGACCGAACTGAAGGTGCAGAGTTTATATTGAGAATCTGTCCAATCCTGTAGAGAATTCAGACTTCACTCCACACCGAAGAATTTGTTGAATGATGCTATCAATTATAATGGCAGTTGTACCTGGAGGGGGAGGGTTTCTTTATGGCTAGGAGGCCATGGTGTCTTATACTATTAATTTTAAAAAGGGGGTTGGGGGTGTGTGATATGGTAGTAGATGTTGTGTGGAAATGTACTTTGGCTTTTCCCCCTCTATTCCTAGCTTGCCCTCCACCTGCCATCCTAAGTATTTCTGTGTAGAACAGAAGCTGCGTCTTACATCTGTTCGCACTTCACCTTCTTATTTTTTTGCTTTTTCGCTCTATTTCTCTTTCATTCTCCCCTTCTTTCACTCATCTTACTCCCTTCTCCCTTGTGCCCACTTCATCTTTTCTTTTCCTGCTTTCCTCTACCTTCCTCTTCCTCCCTTTCTCTTGCACTGCCATTATAATCCCATCCTTTGCTTAATACCCCCTTGATCTCCATGAAGGGATAGAAGGATTTTGTTCATTTTATAGGTTATAATTTTCACTGTTGACAAAAACGCTGATATTAAGATTGCTCATTTCAGATACATCTTTGGAAGAACACTGACACCGGAGGTGGAAGGTGGTCCCCAGCCAGAGGTGCACATGATCTGGGTTCCACCTCCTCCGTTCCTCACCCTACCATATGGGGAGCAGGCAAAGACATGGGAGTTTCTGACTGCAGTGGCAGAGTCAGAGGAGAATGTAAAGAAGTATTTCATTGAAGGACTGAATCTTGTCATCTCAGGCCAACTCATTCTGTCCCATGAGCAAGCATGGACAGAACTCTGGGAGAGATGCATTATAGATCTGAATGGTCCCATGTCCTTGAGGAAGGCTCTCTATGGATGTTTATATTATATACTGAGCTCTCTTCCTCCCCAGAAGTCTTCGCACATTTTTCATGGTATCAGCCCTGGAGGTCTCTCCAATGGTCGTAAAGCAGAAGATTACTGGGGTCATGTGTTCTGGGATCAGGTAAGCACAGTATTTTATTTCCTTTGGTAGTGTTTAGAAGCCACCAGTCCTAACTGATAAAGAGGTTCAGTTTCCAAAAGGGGGGTACATTATGTAACCCGTTCTGAGCTCTTTGGGGAAAATGAGATAGAAAATGAATGAAATCAATCCATCAATCCTCAGCTGATTATTGGGTCCTCCTTTCCTCGGCTGCTTTGAGACTTGCTGTGGTGTCCGAGCTGCCATAACAAGTTTTCAAATGACTCCCCGTTTTAGGTTTTTTTCTCTTCTTCTTACATTTGTTATTGTCATTATTTATTATTCATTTCATTTCTATTTTTATTTTCATATTACAGTTGTATTTAGGCCTGCACTAAAATGAGAAGATTTTTATTTCTTTTTCATTTCTCCTATGTTACATTACATTACATTACATTACATCAGGGATTTCTATTCCGCCATTACCTTGCGGTTCAAGGCGGATTACAAAAGGTTAGTTTAAGGACAGAATTACAATGAATAAAGAATTACAGCGTTACAGAATGACAGAATTATATGAATTGTAGAGCATAGCTAGAGAGGTAATATGAAGATCTTGAGGGCTTTTAGTGGTCGTGTTTTTATTTCTGTTTTATGAATTTCTTGAAAAGTGTGGTTTTTATTTCTTTTCTGAACGTCTTATAGTCTGGGGTGGTCATCAGAAGGTTGGAGATTTGGTTATCCAGTCTTGCAGCTTGTGTGGCTAGGAGGCCGTCATGTTGTTTTGTTCTTTTCACTTCTTTGGATGGGGGGGGTATGAATGGGGAGTGCGTTTTTCTGTGTCTGGTGCTGGTTGCTTGGATGAGGCGATTATTCAGGTATGATGGGCTGTCTCCGTGTAGTGTTTTAAATAATATGCAGTAAAATTTAAATTGGATTCTTTCTTGGATTGGGAGCCAGTGTGAGTTGATGTAGGCTTCAGTGATGTGGTCGTATTTTTTCAATGAATAGACGAGTCTTAAGGCTGTATTTTGGATTGTTTGGAGTTGTCTTATCGTAGTCGCCGGACATGGGAGGAAGAGAATGTTACAGTAGTCCAGTATTCCTAGTACTAGTGATTGTACTATTAGTAGGAATTGTGTGCCTTCAAAGAATTTTCGGACTTGTCTCAGGTTTCTCATGATTGCGAATGATTTTTGAGTTGTTTTGTTTATTTGTGGCTGCATTGTGCAGCATCTGTCTATGGTCATGCCTAGTAGTTTTATGGTTGTTTGGATGGGATATTTGGTTGCGTTTATGTCTAGGATGGTTGTGGTTTGGATCCTGTCGTTTTCTAGGAGGATGAATTTGGTTTTGTCTTGGTTGAGTTTAAGTTTGTGATTTTCCATCCAGTTTGTGACTGCTTCCAGTGTGTGGTGAAGTTCCTCTGTCATGGTATGTTTGGAATGATCGTATGGGATGAGGATGGTGATGTCATCTGCATAGCTATAGGATGTTATGCCTAGATTATCCAGATGGGTTCCTAGAGAGGCAGTGTATAGATTGAAGAGGGTGGGGGACAGTGGAGATCCTTGTGGTACACCGCATGGGTTTGACCAGGATTCTGATTTTTCTTTGTTTGATTTTACACTGTAGGTTCTGAGTTTTAGGAATCCTTTGAACCAGGAGTATACTTTGTCTGAGATGCCTATTGCATCTAGTATCTGTAGAAGGATGTTGTGGTCTACTAGGTCGAATGCTGCCGATAGGTCCAGTTGTATGAGCAGCATTTTTTTCCCTATACTAAGTTGTTGTCTGACGGTATCCATGAGGGAGCCTAGTAATGTCTCTGTGCTGAAATTTGTTCTGAATCCTGATTGCATGGGGTGTAGTAGGTTGTGGTCCTCTATGTAATTGGTGAGGAGTTTGGCTACTAGGCCTTCTGTTATTTTGACATATAGCGGAATTGAGGCTATAGGTCTATAGTTGGAAGGGAGGTTTTGTGGTGCCTTTGGGTCTTTTTGGATTGGGGTGATGACAATTTCGCTGAGGTTGTCCGGGAATGTGCCCTCTGTGAGCGTGAATTGGATCCATTGTAGAATTATGGTGCGGAACTTTATACTAGAGGTGGTAAGGAGATATGGGGGGCAATGGTTGAGGTCACAGGAGGCATGGCTGTATTTTTTGTATAATTTGTTAAATTCTGGCCATTTTATGTTTGGGAATTGAGACCAAGTTCTGTCTGCTGCGATTGCTTCTTTTCCTGTGGGGTGGATTGTGATTGGATTTTGGTTGGATGGGTTGAGTATGAGTGTGGCTCTGGTGTTGGTGATTTTATTCTTGAAATGTTCTGCTAAGATGGTGGGTGATGGTGGAGGTGTGTTGGTGGTGGTAGTGTATGGTTTGGTGTCTGTTAATTCTTTTAGTATTTGGAAGATTTTTTTGGAATCTTGTGTTTCTGTGCCTATGAGCTTGGTATAGTAACTTTTCCTCTTGTCTTTTAGTAGATTTTTGTATTGTTTGTTGATTTTTTTCCAGTCGGTTTTTGTTTGTTCTTGATTCTTTTTTCTCCATTTTCTTTCTAATCTTCTACACTGTCTTTTGAGTTGGAGTAATTCATTATCAAACCATTGGTCTGATTTCCTTCTGATTCTGGTTTTGGTATGTAGGGGTGCCAGATTATCAAGTATGTTGGCGGATACATTTTTCCAGTGGGAGATGAAATTTTTTGGGTCGCAGTCTTGGATGGTTTCGTCTACCTTTGACCAGAAGATGGTTGGGTCGATATGTTTGCGTGAGGTATATGTGGTTTTTTTTGTTTGAGGTGTGTGTTTGGTTTTGGTCCAGTTGATGTTGAAGTTAAAGATGTAGTGGTCTGACCATAGTGATGGGGACCATGTTCCGTTAGGAGTTTGGATTTCTTGATTGGTTGGTTGGTGAGTCATGAATGCTGCAATGTCCAGTTGATGACCTTTTTCATGAGTGGTTTGTGGGTTTAGGATCTTGAAGGATAATGCATTGAGGAAGGATAGACAGTTGTTTGCTGGTGTGGAGGTTTGATCTTCTAGGTGTAGGTTTAGGTCTCCTAGTATGAGGTTGTAGTCAGCTGTTAGTGAGTTTTGATAGATGAAGTTTTCAAATTCGGGCTTCACTGTGGTCCAGTTTCCTGGTGTTATGTAGCAGAGAAGGCAGTTTAGAGAGTTTTTTAGTGTTGTGTTTGTGAGTTGGCACGCTAGGAAATCCAATTGTGGAGTGGATACTTTCTCGAGTATGTTTAGAGTTATGGTGTTCTTGAATATTATTGCTAGACCTCCTCCTCTTTTTTTCTCTCTGCAGGTTACTGTTATTTTGTATCCCGGCGGGCATACTTCTTTTATTCTAGGGTCTGTGTCTGAGGTTAGCCAGGTTTCAGTGAGGAATAAGCAGTCAAGTTTTTCTGTTGTTATCCAGTTTTTTATGTTTTCTGTTTTGGGTCCTAGAGATCTGATATTGACATAGGCACATGTAAGGGAGGTCGTGTTGGTCTGTGGAATGTAAGTTGTTTCCGGGTATATGAGTGTTGTGGTAGTTGTTTGAGGTTTTGTTTTTGGGGGTGTTGATCTTCTTCTCCGGATAACAGTGATGGGTTGTTGATTGTTGGTGTGTTGGTTTGGGTAACTTGGAGTGGGTGTTCTTCTGTTGGGGATTTGGAAGTTGGTTGTGCTTGCGGTTGATGTTGTGGTGGGTAGGTTGTTAGCTGTTGTATTCCAGCTAGAAATGAGGAGAATTATCAGGATGGCTGCTATTTTGTGTGTATTTCGGGAGGGCTTCATGTTTGATGTCTGGTTTGGAGTGTTCGGGTTGTTAGGTAGAGGGAGTGGTTCGTTCTTAGAGTTCTGGCTGGAGTGGGAGGAGCGGGGGATCTTTCGCTCCTTACCTTATGGTGGAGGTAGGCAAGAGGTCTGGTGGAGTGGTCTCCGAGGTGTAGGTATTCACGTCTCTAAGGTCTGTTGGTGCTTCTCTCCGTTGCTCCTCTCAGGTGCTCCACGAGTCGGCACGCCGAACGGCGGCGCGCCGTTGGCGCTGTTGTTTTTAATTGTGTAGTCCTCCTGCTGGATCGGGGGGGGCGGAGCAGGGCTCCCACGCCGGCCCGATCTGGCTGGCTCGTGTGCGCTGGCTTTTTTAATGTAAAATGTCCTCCTGCTGGATCGGGGGGGCGGAGCAGGGCTCCCACGCCGGCCCGATCTGGCTGGCTCGTGTGCGCTGGCTTTTTTAATGTAAAATGTCCTCCTGCTGGATCGGGGGGGGCGGAGCAGGGCTCCCACGCCGGCCCGATCTGGCTGGCTCGTGTGCGCTGGCTTTTTTAATGTAAGATGTCCTCCTGCTGGATCGGGGGGGCGGAGCAGGGCTCCCACGCCGGCCCGATCTGGCTGGCTCGTGTGCGCTGGCTTTTTTAATGTAAAATGTCCTCCTGCTGGATCGGGGGGGCGGAGCAGGGCTCCCACGCCGGCCCGATCTGGCTGGCTCGTGTGCGCTGGCTTTTTTAATGTAAAATGTCCTCCTGCTGGATCGGGGGGGCGGAGCAGGGCTCCCACGCCGGCCCGATCTGGCTGGCTCGTGTGCGCTGGCTTTTTTAATGTTCTGATTCTCTTCCTGCTCTTTTCCCTGCTCTTTCTTTTAATTTGAACTTAATATTGTCTGTTCTTTTTTTCTCCTATCTGTTTAAAGTTCTCGTTAGCCCAGATTGTGATCCCTATCTGGGACAGATTTTGTGTGCCGTACCTGCTCATGGGTTAACCAATTTTAATGTTAATAATTTTTTCCTTATTGTATTCTTGTGTACACCGCCATGAACCGAAAGGCAAATGTGCAGTATATAAATAAAGAATGATGTTATGTTATCTTGGGTTCTGCATGCCCAACTCTATGTCATGTCTGTCTGTTCAGGTTAGATTGTAAGCTCTTCCAAGCAGGGACTGTCTATTAAATATCAAAATGTAATACGCTGCGTACGCCTTTCAGCATTATAGAAATGATAAATAGTAGTGGGCAGCTATTGTGTGCATCAGTCAGTAAATTACTTTGATGCTAAACCAGTTCGAACTGGTTTAGCGATGATTGTTAAATGCATGCTGAGTTTAGTGCATTCGGGCCTGAATTAGGGAACCAGCAAAGGTGTCCCAAACTAGGCTTGCAGTGTCTGAAGATGGACTCCAGCAAAGCAAGGAACTGCCTCAGCCTATGCTTCATTTTCCCCTTGGCCTTGTGAAATTCTAATCCTTGAGCTGGGTTTAGTTAATCTCGAAGTCAAAGACTAGTGCTCACTATGACTGTGGAGCTTTGTCAAGGACAGGGTCGTAGGAAGATTATTATTGAATTTGAAGAGGCTTCTATTCCTCGTTTATGCAGTCTGTGAAGGGATCAGGCTTTACCTACCATGTTCAGCCTGTGATGGTCAGTGCTTTGTAAACAATGACTACTGCAGTCAGAATTAGCCCACATATTCAGGATCAGGCCATGTCTAGGCACTAGTATTGAATGTCCAGGACTAATTAAAGTTGAGCTAGGTGCTGGAAATAGCTGGACTGTTCCTGGGGTCTGACTGCTAGACCTAGCCAGAATATTGGCGCTGACCAGCTATTAAGCCAGGACCTTCATAAGACACTTATAAAGTGCCTGGTTAAATATTAGTTGGGACCTACATGAGTTTCTGCCCAGGTCTGGACCCCCCACCCTATTCTCCCTATCACCCCTTGGAATAGCATATACCCCCTTCCAATCCTCCTTTCACCCTCTGGAAATGCACCCCTTCCCATCCTGATCCCTCCCATTCCCCAAATATAAATCATGCCTAGCTAGAACCCTCCACCCCACCCCCATAGGCCTACTTTGATGGTCCCTGGTGGTCTAGTGGAATAGATGAGTAGGAGTGATGTCTATCTGTTTCTGTCAGGTGTGGTTGCCTGTTCAAAATGGCTGCTGTGACTCTAGCAGCAGCTCATTGTACTACCTAACTAATCTTTTTCCAGCGCCATTTTTGTGTCAACGAGAATACTGTTGCACATTTCTAAACGTAAGACCCCTGAAGAAGCCCTTTATTTGTGGTGAAACGGGTCCCGTAGGGCGTTTAGCCATGTAACGAACAACTATGCACCACAAGCCAGCTATGTGAAAGATAAGTGCGAAAAAGTTTTTTTGATATATCTTTTAGCATATTTATTATATTTAGCACTTTATACGAGCTTGCTGCATGATTGTGGTTTTTGCACACAAAATACCGACTCAATGAAAGACATCATTTACCTGGAAATATGGTTCCAAACACTATTGTGTTAGGACATCACAGGGTTCTGAGAGCGGTATTATAACCAGCAAGGATTGATTTCTACTTGAGTCCTCACTTGTTTCAGTTGATATTGTTTTGTATAAGAGGACTTTTTGCCTATTAGAGTGGTTGAGTTTATTAATGTTTCTAATATCTACATGTCCTCATGTCAAGGGGGAAAAGTATCAGAGTAACACAATCTTTCCTTTCGTTATTGGTATATGCTTTCTCCCGCAAATGACTGACATTATATCTCTCCCCAGGACACATGGATATACCCCAATGTCCTTCTTCTCTACCCTGAACTAGCCCGAGCTGTCCTGGGTTATCGGATCCAGATGCTGAATGGAGCACTACGGAATGCAGAGGAACAAGGATATCAGGTCTCTGAGAGGCCTACTATATGTTATTTTAATCAGGTTTTCTATTCTGCCTTTACCTATTTAGTTCAAGGTCAGATTACATTATAAGAGGTTGGGTTAGTTACTCAGGGAGTTACAATGGACATGTTGAAACGGACCCTGGAATGCCTTGAGGACAGCATGTTGAGGATGAAGTGGTGATCAACAGTGTCGAAGGCAGGAATGGATGAACAGTTTTGAGGGAATGGCAATATATATTGACTAGTGGAGATATTTCTTTTTTTCTCACAGGGTGGAAAGTTTCCATGGGAAAGTGCAGCTACTGGTTATGAAGTCTGTCCTGATAAGATCTACGGAGAAGAAGAAATTCATATCAATGGGGATGTCGTATTGGCATTTCAACAATACTATTACACTACACAGGTATTTTTACTTCATTCAAGCCTTGACCACTGGAGTAGGTACAGCTGGGCCATGAACACCTTTCATTTTACTGATCCAAAAACTGTAAGAACATGGCAACCATATTTGATAAGTTTAGTACATTTCTTAGCTGTTTTCATTTTGCAAAATTAATAAATGAACTTACTGGTGCTTATAATATAACATAACATAACATCACACTTCTTAACCGCGTAACCAAAAGTTCAACGCGGTTTACAAAAGATTATAAACAACAAACAATTTAATAATGACACCCTTATAATACATTGGGGCTATTCTAGAACTGTCTGTAGATTGAATACACCTGTACACGGTGATTTCAGAAAGCTGCGATATACATGGGCAGAGATTTCAAGAGGCTTTAGTGAACAGCGGCTTGTTTAACTTGGTTGCCACCGTCAGAGCATCCCTCTCCTCCAGGTGTGTCACCCTCCTCGCACCCACCCATCCTCCCTTCCCCCAGTTTGGGGGTACATTGAGCAGTTGCAGTCTATAGGCAACTCCTGCAATTGGTTCTACCAGTCCCCTGCCCCAGAACAGGAAGTTGACTTCAGAGGGGGCAGGGGACTGGCAAAGTCGACATCCCCATGCCTGTAGACTGCAGATCCACAACTGCTCAATGCACCCCATACTGCATGCTTAAATTGTAAGCCCTCCAGGGACAGAAAAATACCCAATATACCTGAATGTAACTTGCCTGAGAATGGTGTGGAGTAAATCCAAAATCCAGTACGAAGCATAATGTGAAGTAATGTAAAACACTACATGTGTACATATGTCACTTAGTAATTACAGACAAGGCAGAAATTAAGGAGGGGGCCCTTGATCCCGTCTTGATCCCCCTTCCCCCATATCCTCACCTCCCGTTATTACCACACATAAAACAATTTTAAATGACTTCTTTAAACACAACACAGACAAACCTTTAGCAAATACAGAACAAGGGATCACAAATTGAAACAGAAATTGAACTGGGAACCCCAACAAATTAAACGCAGCAAGTATTACAACACTGGAGAAATAAAAACAGATATGTACATCTTTCAGTACTGAACACACTGGGATTCCACCAGCAAAAATTAGCCTTTCATTCAACTTATGTAACTGTAATATTATCTTTTTTATATTTCCTTAAAAGACAATCTTCTGTTTAGTTAATAGTTTGCTAGCAGAACTGGAACACTTCAAATTTTAGTATTTCCATCACAAGAAAAGAGTCTTGGCAGGAAAATAAGTTTTGGGTTGTTGGTTTTTTTTGCAAAAATCGACAGCAATTTATTTCCCTACTGAGCATTACTGAGATCTTTTCCTTCCTTTATAGCAATTCTCTGTAGTAACATTTGAGTGCTATATACTTACTATTGGTTGGGTTATCTTATAATGAATACAATACAATCTTTTACTGCCAATACCATTACGTCATTCATAGCGGTTTACAAACGCTATAAAACATCACACGTTCAATTAGCCTGTAATATATTTCTTAAAAAGATAAGTCTTTACTTCCTTTTTAAACATTTTAAAATGATGTATCATTCTAATATAACGTGGCAAATCTTGCCAAAATTTTGCTGAAATAATTTAAATATTTTCTCACTTTTGGAACCTGAAATAGAGAATGTAATCACAAATCATATTTGGTAGATCTCCGTCCATTTACTAACGATACCATATGTACCGGAGCTTCTCCATAACAAATTTTAAATATTAAACGATAAAACTGAAAATTGATCCTGGCTTCAATCGAGAACCAAGGGGTAATGAAAAAATTAAATAAATGCAATATTTTGTAACATTTGCAATTTCTTTAGCATAGACCTGGAACAATCTAGATAAATAACATTACGATAAAGATTAAACTAGTAATCAAAAATGATGTGTAAAATATTTCCTAATTTTTGCCAGGTACTTGTGACCTGGATGGACTACTGTGAAGACGGGAAATGGACCATTGGTCTGACCCTGTAAGGCTATTTTTATGCTCTTAATCTCCAAAATAGAGCAAATACTTTCTTTGTCAATAGAGATTAACGTCAGGTTCCAGAGACAAGGATTTATCTATTTGCACATCCAAAATCCTAATCACCGAGGACAAAACAGAATTAAATTGATTTTACCTAAGTACTGCACATTCCATCAACATCAATTTGGGTTTCTCTTTATTTAAGTTCAATCCAAAATTCCACATCCAATCTTCCAAAATATTCATACAGTTAACAATTTTTGAAGCTTCCTCTAAAGCTGGTTTAATCGATATAAGTTCTATGATGTCATCAGCATAAATGAATATTTAGAAATTTGCTTTTTCCGACATAAAACCTAAAAGATGTAGAAAAACATTGAATAGTATTGGTGACAGCGTAGAACCCCGAGGGACCCTGTTTGATAAATGCCAGCTATTTGAAATAAAGGAATGCATCTTAACTTTATAAACCTTTTAAACCAAGTTAATACTTCCCCCACTACTCCTAAATCACCTAGCATATCCAACGGGATCTCATGATCAACGGCACTAGAAAAGTCAAAGTGCATAATTAACATCTTAATCCCCGCTGATACTTCCCATCGAATTCTGTCTAACAGCGTCCCCAATGCTGTTCCGTACTATGAATGTAAAATCTCAAATTGATCTATAAAACTAACTAACCGATCCCTACATACAGGGATTTGTATTGCTTGCTTAGACTATTTGTGTTTTGAATAGTTAAGAACATAGAATAGCCTTACTGGGTCATTCCAAAGGTCCATCAAGCCCAGTAGCCCGTTCTCATGGTGGCCAATCCAGGTCCCTAGTACCCAGCCAAAACTCAAGGAATAGCAACATTCCAGAATCCCAAAGAGTAACGAAAGATTCTAGATCTCCAGAGTTTCAAGATTCCAGGCAGAATCTCAAAGAACAGCAAGATTCTGGAACCCCAAAGAGTAGCAATAGTGGCTTCCCGCCATTTCTTTCTCAATAACAGACTATGGACTTGTCCAAACCTTTCTTCAAACCAGCCACGCTATCCGCCGTTACCACATCTTCTGGCAACGCGTTCCAGAGCTTAACTATTCTCTGAGTGAAACAAATGTCCTTCTAATGGTTTTCAAAGTATTTCCCTGGAACTTCATCGAGTGTCCCCTAGTCTGTCATTTTTGATGAAGTGAAAAATCGATCCACTTGTACCCGTTGTACTCCACTCAGTTGTTTTCTACTATTAAATCATTTTATTTCTTTTTTCCTTTTCTCCTGTTTTTGTTTATCTTGGGCTTTTATGGAACTAACCTCTTGTATATTCACTTTTCCTTACCCTACTATTTTGGGGGGGGGAAATCAGCCCTGGTTTTGACATCTTTCTCACTGCCATACTCCATTCTACCAATGTCTGTAGAACAATTACTGTTTCGTATATTGTCTGTGTTCTTTTATATGATGATTGCTCTGGTCTTTGCTTATAGGATTTAGAGCTTTTTAGCAAAGGAGGAGGCTGGGAAGTCATTAGCTCTATTGCCAAATATTGGTGCAGCCGAGTGCTCTGGAGTGAGAAGGAACAGTGCTTCCACCTACGAGGTATTTCGCAGTGCTGAAAGAGTAACAACTTACTAATCTTACATAAGAACATAAGAAGTTGCCTCCGCTAAGGCAGACCAGAGGTCCATCTTGCCCAGCGGTCCGCCCGTCAGGCCTAATTGCCTGAACAGTGTCCCTGACTAATTTTGTAACTGCCTCTAATCTTATCCCTATAACCTACCTCTACTCCTATCTGTACCCCTCAATCCCTTTGTCTTCCAGGTACCTATCCAAACCTTCTTTGAAGCCCTGTAGCGTGCTCCTGCTTATTACATCCTCCGGTAGTGCGTTCCATGTATCCACCACCACTAGTTACCTTGAATAATTAGCTCTAGATAGGAATGTTGTTCCAATGCTGTAGGTACAATTGTTAGCTACTATTTTGATGAGTTTGGACAGAACAGATCACCTTAGCATGGTTTTATCCTGGAGGTACATGCAAAAATTTATGTACTAAAAGCAGCGGAGAACAGCAGTAAAAGTCACATAGGCCCCGATTCTATAAACGGTGCATAACTTCAAGGTCCCATTCAGCGCAATTGTTAATCATCCACTAGGCACCGTTTATACAATCACACCTCATGGTACCCAAGTGGTCTTAGGTGCTGGTAGGCGTTGAAACTTTAGGTCCACACCCATGCTCAAAATTCACGCAGAATTTGCCCCCTAACCACGCCTACTTGCTGGCTGGGCTCTACTGAGTTAGCTCCTACCAGCTAGTTCATTTTTAAATGTTTTTAATTGGGTTTTTTTAATGGCACTTTCAATTAACAGTGCCAGTTGTTCCAGTTAAGAAAATTCTTCTTATGTACTGTAGTCTTAATTACATGTGAACCGAGTCAAGCTCCATTGAGAGATGACCCGGTATATAAATCAAAGACTAGATTAGATTAGATTAGACTGTGAGTACCTCCTTTATTTTCTATGGGAACTTTGGGATGTGGCTTGTAACTTGCTTTAAACTCCATTTTTCATAGTTTCTGAGGAGAGGATTCAGGTCCCCCACTTCCCCAGACCACAAATTGCTATTTTTTATTTTTGATGTTTTTAGAATGAATTTGAGACGGTGGCCATCTTGGATTTTTAAAAATTGATATTTTTTCTAACTTTAAATTCTGCCTCAAAAACCTCTCAATTTGACTCAAAATCAATTGGGAAGGATTCCCCAGCCTTTAATCTATTGGATGTGGACATTGATTGCATTGGATGGGTGCCAGATGGGAGATTTTGAAACATGTGCTGTAGTGCACCAGGGGAGGGGGTGGGAGCTTCGGCCTTCGTCTCCTCTGTGTCCTCTTGGGCATTGACAGTATTCCAGCAGTCTTCCTCAGTCAACAGTTCCTGGTCTCAGGAGCATGTTCCTCTCACTGGAGCCATTCCATCTGCTCTTACAAGAGCTGGGATTAGCCCCAGTAGGTTTTGTTGGCTTCAGCAGAGTTCTTGAAGGCCGGGTGCCTTTTCAGTCGACAAACAGCATGGAAGCTAAGGCCAGTTGCCTTGGTTTGGCCCTGGCTGGCTCACAGGTTCCTGTATGATGTTCCCTCCAGGGCCTCTGCATGCCACTGAGCTATTGTAACATGGAAATATTCTAGAGAACATTGTTGATTCCAGGTCTTCAACAGATTGCAATCTGTAGGAGTAAGACGTGCTTGTAGATTGTGAGCCCACTAGGTACCTGCATATAATGTGTACAGCACTACGTACGTCTAGTAGACTATAGAAATGATTAATAGTAGTAGGATGGCCAATGGAGTTTGAATTTCCTCTGGGTTAGAGCAGACATAGACGAAGATCTAATCTTCTTTCATCCTAACCAGTTTCATAATTTTGTCTTGCTCTAGGTGTAATGCCCCCTGATGAGTACCATTCCGATGTAGCTAATTCTGTTTACACCAATGTTATTGCTCAAAACAGGTGAGTACATAAATGAAAGCATCCTTTCTCACATCTGTGAACTTTTGATGAACAGTCTGATGAATTCTTATTAAATTAACTTGAAGGGCAATTCTATAGCTGGCGCATGCATTTATCCTCCCTTTCCTATACAAGTGCCAGCATGGTGCCAAAGCACAGTTTTGTAGATGCAAGAGATGTGTACGCATGGGCGAAGCATGGGCAGGACTTATGCACACAAGTTACAGAGGGGAGGAGAGGCCGAGTGGTTAGAGCATTGGGCTTGAACTCCAAGGGGTGCCTGGTTCAAATCCTACTTCTGATCCTTGTGACTTTGTCTCAGGAACAAAATGAGCTTGTAAGCTCTCCAGGCACAAGGAATAACCTGGAGCTGCTATTGAAAAAGCTGTGAGCAAAACTCAAAGAAATAGTCTATGGCTGGTTTGACTGCAGCTTTGTAAATGTTAGGTACACCGATACCAGTGTGGTTTTTCTATAAGAGCATCAGGGCACCCGAATGCAGGCACTACTTACAGAATTGTATAATTCCTAAGAGAAAAGGTGGGAGATGATGAATCAACATGCAGAGGTGATAGGAACAAAAATTAGTACATGGCACGTATGATGTGTGTGTTTATTATTTATTTTCCATACCACAGTTGAAATGAGGGAATCATTTGATTAAGTGATTTCTGTGTGTATCAAAATGTATTGCACTTCTCCAATCGTAAATCAGTGCATTCTACAAAGGCATCCACCTCTGGTTTTCAATATCAGGCAGCAAAGACTTTGACTGCTGAGCTTGGATGAATCATGTCCCCTTTTCAAGGGAGAAGAGGCCCAGTTTCTCTAATCTCTCACTGTATGGCAACTCCTCTAGCCCCTTAATCATTTTAGTCGCTCTTCTCTGGACCCTTTCGAGTAGGAAGGGGCCAGAGCCTCATAGCCCTGTAAATAAGGGGCTGGACTGGTAAAGCCTAGGAAATTGAACTGAGTTTGAGTGGCTATTTTTGGTTGATCATTTTTGCTATTTTGAACTTACAAAGTCTTGCTAGTGAAACACAGAATCATGTTCATATTTTGGGACTAAGTTGGAAGAGATGTACGTGGTTTTGTTTATGGCTCCTGGAACTGGGTGAAATAAACTCAGTGGAAAAGATGAAACCTTATTTCTGGATCAGAGTGTTTATTCTGCCCCCAATCCCATATGGCCACTCCGGGATCGCTCGGCCTGGTGCTGCGTTGAGGTGTAAGGGCGGGCAGTACGCTTCCCTCCTCCCCACCACAATATTCAGGTCATCAAGTATCTTCTCATACATCTTGTGGTACAAATACCATTTTTGTTGCTTTTCTCTAGTCCTTAGCAAGATACTGCCTCCAAAACTGAACACACTATTCCTAGTGGGGCCTTAAGAACAACTTGTACAGGGGCATTAATATCTCCTTTCTTCTGCTCATTATACCTCTCTCTAGCATCCTTTTGGCTGTGGCCAACGCCTTTGCACATGTCTCATCACTTAAGATCCTCAGACACTATCATCCCAAGGTCCCTCACCTAAGCTGTGCTTATCTGGTACATCTTGTGGGGTTGTCTGTGCTTATCTGGGGTTGTGGGTTCAAACCCACGCTGCTCCTTGTGACCCTGGGCAAGTCACTTAATCCCCCCATTGCCCCAGGTACATTAGATAGATTGTGAGCCCGCCGGGACAGACAGGGAAAAATGCTTAAGTACCTGAATAAATTCATGTAAACCGTTCTGAACTCCCCTGGGAGAACGGTATAGAAAAACTGAATAAATAAATAAAAAAAATAAAAAAAATCTTGTTTGGATTTTTCACCCCAAGTGCATTTCTTTGCATTAAATTTTAACTGCCAGACCTTAGACCATTCTTCTAATTTTTGGAGACCTCTTCTTGCATTTTCTTCTGCCAATCTTCATGTCATCCACAAAAAAAGGCAAACTTCTTCTAACCCTCTGGCAATGTCACTTACAAATATACAGATCCCATTTGCCTATCAGATAACCAGTTTCCAATCCAGTCTCCACTTTGGATCCTAATTTCAGTCAGTCCAACATCCCTGACTTAAATGTGTGGAATTCCGTTACCTATTTACTTTTTCCCCCCCAATGCATACATAACTTTCTTCTATGCTGAATAATCCAGCCAGTTTGGAATTGGTTCCTAAATATAAATAGGTCCACATAAATGTCAGTGCTATCTTTATGCGGTTCAAGTGCTGAATATTGGTTTAATCAGCTCTGTAAACTCAGAAATTCAATGCCGGAACCCAGACGTGGCCCGACATTGAATTTCTGGGCATAATAGTGGCAGCAGTCAGCAAATTCTGGACACCGCTGACTGAGTTTCAAAGAGCTGAATGAGTGGGGTTTCCAACCTAATATCATGCCGACGTGAAGTGGAAAAGAGAGTGTAAGGAAGGAGCCGAGGAGGCTTTTTTTATTTTAGGAAATGATTTGCACTTAAAACTATAGCACAGTGTATTTTGCTTCCTTTCTGTATTCTTAGATGATATATGTTTTACCTTAAGTTTGCAGCTTTCTCTACAGGTCTATTTTATTTGTAATTTGTTGAAAGCTTAAATAAAAAATGTAAAACGAAAGAACTGTGGCACAGCCAGGCCAAACTGTTTCCTCCTCATTCAATATCTTCCACCCGCACGATGCAAGGGCTTCACATCTTTCGCTTACGCTGATGACTTCCAGCTCTTTCACTCTTTTGACCCATTAGTCATAATTTAAATAAAATTGCAACTGCTTCTTCCTAAATATTTAGAAATCATAGGTTATCCTATTTTCCAACGATGCTCCACCAATACTTCTCTCAAACAATATTGAAACTTCTAGGCATCACATTTGACTCCAAACTACCTTCTCAATCCCAAATCTCCTTAGTTGTAAAGCGCCGTTTCCATAAATTATGACTAATTCACTCTGTCTCACGCTTCCTCTACTCTTCTGTGATCATCATACTTGCTCACTCACTTGTAATCACCCACATAGATTATTGCAATGCTTTATACAACGGGATTTGAAGAAAGGATTTACAAAACACATTGATCAAATTCAGTACCAGTAAATTGAAGTATGACCATGTTACTCCTTTACTAAAATCCTGCCATTGGCTCCCAGTATTGCACAGAGTAACATATAGAAAACACATCAGTCATAATCCCCTCCCTCATTCCTTCTGCACACTTTGTTCACGCCAACAAAATCTGCTCAACTTCTGTGACAACTTGTCGGTGTCTGGCCCTACGCTTTGGGATGCCCTCCTAACACAGCTCAGACACGAACCTACACTAGAGCGTTTCAAATCATCCCTTAATATCTGCCTTTGATTAATCCATCCATTTAGTCTTCGGTTAACCCCCTCTAGCTTTACTTCAGGGGCACTGCACTGGAAGCCCCTATTCCTCCTCCTCCTCTCTCACTCTTCTATTCTCACTTCTTAGCTACAATTTCTTTCTAACTTCTACATGTCTACCAACCATATATGTAAACTGCCCTGATGCTCTCCAAAGTGAGATTGAGATTGGGACTTGTATACTTGAAATTTGTTAATTTAGCTGCCAATAATTGATTTCCCAACAGAGAAGCAATTGTGTGTTCTTGTAAGTATTTTCAGTATTGTGAAGTTTAGCTTGTGTGCATAAGAACAACTAAAGGTCTTTTATCACACCTCTGGTATAACTTTCAGGCATCGCTTCCTCTGTGCTGTGACCAAGCATTCAGTAAACTCATTTGTGCCTCGTGCCTTTTCAGCCTAAATTTTGCTGTGGACTTGGCAACTCAGCTACAAATCCGTGTACCTGAAGAGTGGCAGAAAATTGCACAGAAAATCAAAGTGCCCTTTGATCCAGAGAGGAAGTACCATCCAGAGTTTGATGGGTACAGACTAGGTGAGAAGATGCAAATGGAACGCCTTGTGATGTGATGTGGGATGTAAGATTTCACCACACATTATCTCATTAGGTACAGAAATACCATGCTGGCAAAACTTCTTTTGATTAAATCAAGTATAACACCTGTACAGAAATAGAGCTGATATCAGAAACAAGACTGCTGAAAGTGCACAATTTTAGGACCTCCAAGGTTATATGCATGAAGGCATTGAGCCAGGTCAAACTGCTTCCTTGTTCTTCAATATCTTCTTGGTCCCCTAACTATAGGCTTCACACCTTTCGCTTATGCCAGTGACATCCAGAAGTCAAACTGAGACCTTGTAACATCCTGTGTGTGCCAGTGCCTGACAAAAGCAGATAATTTACCACATCTGTGGCTTCTCATGTCTGGCTCACATTTCTTGTAAGTTCCTTTGCCTAGGAAAACCTCTTGTATGTTCTAATGCTTCTTAAACTATAATCTCATCACACATCCTGTGTTCTTCAGCGCCTAGCAAAGGTTATTTATATCACAATCCTTGGCAAAGTTGATACCTCGCCAAAGTACCAACCTGCAATCTCTTCATTACTTGGCTTATGTCTGTTTCTGCAGGTGATTCTGTTAAACAAGCAGATGTGATATTACTGGGCTTCCCTCTCCAGTATCCCATGAATGCTGAGGTACAAAGGAATAACCTGGAAATCTATGAAGCTGTCACTGACCCTGGAGGACCTGCCATGACATGGGTAATCAGTACTTTATTTTCCTCTCCCTACCTGGGGTGAGGGAGAGGAAAGGATTCATAATATAGAGAAGTTCAATAAGTGGCTCAAAGTCTGATATCAACAAGAACATAGGAACATAAGGACAGCCTTACTGGATCAGACCAAAGGTCCATCATGCCCAGTAGCCCGTTCTCACAGTGGCCAATCCAGCTCATTAATTCCTGGCCAAAACCCAAGGAGTATTAATATTCCATGCTACCAATCCAGGGCAAGCAGTGGCTTCTCCCATTTCTTTCTCAATAATAGACTATGGACTTTTCCTCCAGGAACTTGTCCAAACCTTTCTTCAAACCAGCTACCCTATCCGCTCTTACCACAACCTCTGGCAATGCGTTCCAGAGCTTTAACTACTCTCCGAGTGAAAAAAATTTCCTCCTATTGGTTTTAAAAGTATTTCCCTGTAACTTCATCAAGTTCCCCCTAGTCTTCACCCAAGAGTGCTCAGAGAGCTGTGCGATGTTCTGGCGGAACCGTTAGCCATGCTCTTCAACCTCTCCCTAAGTACAGGGAGAGTCTCCCTAGACTGGAAAACAGCAAACGTTGTTCCTCTGCACAAAAAGAGAGATTAGAAAAACTGGGACTCTTTTCCCTGGAGAAGAGGAGACTTAGAGGGGATATGATAGAGACTTACAAGATCATGAAGGGCATAGAGAGAGTGGAGAGGGACAGATTCTTCAAACTTTCGAATAATAAAAGAACAAGAGGGCACTCGGAAAAGTTGAAAGGGGACAGATTCAGAACGAATGCTAGGAAGTTCTTCTTTACCCAACGTGTGGTGGACACCTGGAATGCGCTTCCAGAGGACGTAATAGGGCAGAGTACGGTACTGGGGTTCAAGAAAGGATTGGACAATTTCCTGTTGGAAAAGGGGATAGAGGGGTATAGATAGAGGATTACAGTTCAGGTCCTGGACCTGATGGGCCACCGCGTGTGCGGACTGCTGGGCACGATGGACCTCTGGTCTGACCCAGCGGAGGCACTGCTTATGTTCTTATGTTATGTTCTTAAGGGTTGCAGAGCAGAGGCTGCGAATTACAGACCAGTGAGTCTCACATCAATAGTGTGTAAACTCATGGAAACTCTACTTAAAGGTAAATTAGACACGATTTTGGATGAGGGGAATCTAAGGGATCCCTGTCAACATGGATTCACTAGGGGTAGGTCATGCCAATCCAATCTTATCAGCTTCTTTGATTGGGTAACAGGAAAGCTAGACTCGGGAGAGTCTCTGGGCATAGTGTACTTGGATTTCAGTAAAGCTTTTGACAGTGTCCAACACCGTAGACTATTAAGCAAGATGAAATCGATGGGGTTAGGTGAGACACTAAATACATGGGTCTATGATTGGCTGAGTGGAAGACTTCAGAGGGTGATGGTCAACGGCACCCTCTCTGAGACATCGGAGGTGACTAGCGGAGTGCCACAGGGCTCAGTCCTGGGTCCATTCCTTTTTAACATATTCATAAGAGACTTGACCCGGGGGCTTCAGGGTAAAGTAACACTATTCATTGATGATGCCAAACTATGTAATATAGTAAGTGAAAGCAATCTGCAGGATAGTATGACGCAGGATCTGATCACATTGGAAAACTGGTCCTCGACATGGCAGCTGGGCTTCAAAGCTAAGAAATGTAAGGTCATGCATCTCGGCAGTGGAAATCCATGCAAAACTTACACCTTAAATGGAGAAACACTAGCTAGGACTTCAGAAGAACGGGACTTGGGAGTAAGCATCAGTGCAGACATGAAGGCTGCCAAACAAATAGAGAAGGCCTCATCCAAGGCAAGGCAAATGATGGGATGTATCAATAGAAGCTTCATCAGCCGCAAACCTGAAGTCATAATGCCACTGTACAGAACCATGGTGAGACCTCATCTGGAATATTGTGTGCAATTCTGGAGGCCACATTACCGTAAGGATGTGCTCCGAGTTGAGTCGGTTCAGCGGATGGTCACTAGGATGATCTCCGGGCTCAAGGGTCTCTCATACGAAGAAAGACTAAACAAATTGCAGCTCTACACTCTAGAGGAACGCAGGGAAATGGGAGACATGATTGAGACATTTAAATACATCACAGGTCGTGTCGAGGTGGAAGACGACATCTTCTTTCCTAAAGGACCTTTGGTCACAAGGGGGCACCCGCTCAAACTTAGAGGAGGGAAATTTAATGGTGACACCAGGAAGTATTTCTTCACAGAAAGGGTAGTAGATCACTGGAACAAGCTTCCAGTGCAGGTGATCAAGGCCACCAGCGTGCTTGACTTTAAGAATAAATGGGACATCCACGTGGGATCCCTACGAGGGTCGAGTTAAGGAACTAGGTCATTAGCACTCAGACTTAATGGGGTAGGTCAGTTGAGTGGGCAGACTTGATGGGCTATAGCCCTTTTCTGCCGTCATCTTTCTATGTTTCTATGTTTGTAATTTTTGACAAAGTAAAAAAATCGATCCACTTGTACCTTTTTAGTCTTTCACAGTGCGCAGCGGCCGCTAAAAGAGCGAATAGAATGCTAGGTATAATCAAGAAGGGTATTACAACCAGAACGAAAGAAGTTATCCTACCATTGTATCGAGCAATGGTGCGTCCGCATTTGGAGTACTGCATCCAATATTGGTCGCCGTACCTTAAGAAGGACATGGCGTTACTCGAGAGGGTTCAGAGGAGAGCGACACGTCTGATAAAAGGGATGGAAAACCTTTCATACCCTGAGAGATTGGAGAAACTGGGACTCTTTTCCCTGGAGAAGAGAATACTTAGAGGGGATATGATAGAGACTTACAAGATCATGAAGGGCATAGAAAGAGTAGAGAGGGACAGATTCTTCAAACTTTCGAATAATAAAAGAACAAGAGGGCATTCAGAAAAGTTGAAAGGGGACAGATTCAAAACGAATGCTAGGAAGTTCTTCTTTACCCAACGTGTGGTGGACACCTGGAATGCGCTTCCAGAGGACGTAATAGGGCAGAGTACGATACTGGGGTTTAAGAAAGGATTGGACAATTTCCTGCTGGAGAAGGGGATAGAAGGGTATAGATAGAGGATTAATGCACAGGTCCTGGACCTGTTGGGCCGCCGCGTGAGTGGACTGCTGGGCGCGATGGACCTCAGGTCCGACCCAGCGGAGGCATTGCTTATGTTCTTATGTTCATCATCTTGGTCGCTCTTCTTTGAACCTTTTCTAGCATTGCTATATCTTGAGATAAAGAGACCAGAATTGAAACCAATACTCCAGATGAGGTCGCACCATGGAACGATACAGGGGCATTGTAACATTCTTAGTCTTGTTAACCATTCCTTTTTGAATAATTCCTAGCATCCTGTTTGCTTTTAAGGTTTCATTGTATTGTCTACAATGACACCCAGATCCTGAAACATGATGGCAGTTAAAATGGTTCATCTAGTTTGTCTGATGAACTTTATTTTTAGTACTTTGCGCTCCTCCAACTCCAATTAATTGCTCTGTCAGGTGTGTGTGCTAGGCATACAGGCTTGTCCAACTATCAGGCCTACACCCAAACACAATGTACCAAGGCAGCTGGCTCCACCCCAGCACTATCTAAAATCTTATCTTAAATAAACACGGATTGGAGAAATTTGTAGTACAGGCCACTTTTCTGTTGAAACTGTTGGGTAATCCAGAATCTTTGTCTCTTCTACAGAGTATGTTTGCTGTTGGCTGGATGCAACTCAAGGAGATCCAGAAGGCACAAGATCTGCTTAAAAAATGTTATGGGAATATTACCGAGCCATTTCAGGTCAGAGATGGGAAGTTGCCTTTTTAAGAGGACAATATTCAAAAGCCAATTAAGGGGATAAATGGCTCTCTGTTTGAAAATTGCCCATACTCTATCATTGTTCAATATTTTGCATATTTTTTTTAATCCATATTGAATGTTTCAAGTTTCAAGTTTATTAAAGATTTGTTTGACCGCTTAATCCAATTTCTAAGCGGTTAACATAATAAAATTACACAAAAACAGGTTAAACATATTAAAACAGGGAAGACAAGTGACTTACACAAACATACGGCAACAAAAGGACAGATGGGGAAGAACTACAATAAATGGAGACATTCCCAGGGAAGTAAATGGTAGAAATGCGAAATGTGATCGGAAACGGTGCTCTCCAAGATATCTGCTCGAATAGCCGCTGTAAACAACCGGCGATCTAGAAGAAGGTAATCTAGGCGAGCGTACGTGGTATGAGCATGCGAAAAGAAAGTGAAGTCCCTATCAGAAGGATGTAAGGTGCGCCATATGTCCACGATGTCTAAGTGACTAAGTAGGAAGTTAACCCCTCTTGCGGCATGATCACGAGGCGGCACTCGGGGTGGCTTACAGTCGAAGCTCGGATCAGCAGTGATATTAAAGTCCCCATCCAAGATAAGGTGATACTCGGTATATTCTGACAGTTTAGAGAGGAGATTAGAGAAAAAGCTGTGAGTGTATACGTTCGGGGCATAGATATTGCAGAGCATCAGCCTCGTACCCCAAAGCTCCCCCAATACCATAACAAATCTCCCTTCGCGGTCTTGAACCAACTTGTGAAGCTGAAAAGGTAACTGTTTGCTAAGAAGGATCGCAACCCCTCGCCGCCTACCCCCAAAGGAGGAGGAGTATACCTCGCCCACCCAGCTTCTACGTAACTTAAAATGTTCCAACTGTGACATGTGAGTCTCCTGTAGATAGGCTACATCAGCACTCAATTTGCGTAAGGAGGCCAGTACTCTCGATCTCTTTATAGGTGACCGAAGGCCAGCAACGTTAAGAGTAACCACCTTTAAATCAGCCAGTGTCAAAAGGCCAACACTCAGAGAATTGACCATTATAGAAGTTCAACCACCCCAGCGGGACCTCCCAGCTAAGTCCCTGGGTAAAGAAAAGATAGGTGCCACTCCCCCATCTAGGACCAGTCATACCATACATCCACAGCCACACGAACAGCCACCCGACCCATGCATACCCAAACATACAACCCCCAAAACCCCCCACACACTCCCCCCAACCCAAGACCTTCCTCAGCGATAGCTCCCTTCCCCAGCCTCGCACCACCCAAAGACACACCTCCCACCCCACTCACCTGGGAGCCCCCCCCCCCCACCTCCCCTTCACATCCAAAAGGAAAAAGAACTCAGCAACAATAACACTGTGCCCCACCAAACGGGTGTACATAGAAAGGCAAAACAGAATCACAAGAGTCCTGCAGAATCAGAAAGGTCCTTACTAGGCCCTGGAAGAAAGCACAAAGAAGGAATATAGAAATATAGAAAAACAGTCCAAACGGGCCCCAGGAAGTTAAAGCAGAGTCCAAAACTGGCTAGGCCCCCGCCCACCCCCATCAAAGAGGTGATGACAGCAGGACATAGCATAGCAGGGAGATACTCGCTGTCCGGGAATCCTAGTGTCCTGTCAAAAGTACACTCTGGAGTCCTCCCTGCGCAAGATTTGTTAGTAGGGAATGCCATGGGTCCTACAAGAGTCAGTCCGGACCACGTGACCATTCATGCCTGGAGAGAACCAGCAGCCTCAAAGTTTGTCCACAAAGCGGCGGGCCTCATCCGTGTCCTGCAAGGTGAATGATTTACCATCCCTCCAAACTCGCAACTTAGCAGGAAAAGCGAGGGCGAACTGGATGCCTTTGGAATGCAGCACCGAGCAGAAAGGTGACATCAACTTGCGCTGCGCCGCCACTCTGACGGAGTAATCATTGAAGAGAAGAATTTTCACTCCCTTGGATTCCAGAGGTCCTGCCCTGCGATATGCCCGTAGAATGGACTCCTTCTCACACCAGTTGACATAGCGGGCAATGGCGGTGCGTGGTCTCCTGTTCTCCGCTTGCTGCATGGACCCAATCCGATGGGCACGCTCACAAGCGAAGGCCATACCAGACTCCTGCAGCTGCAGCTGTTCTGGCAGCCAGGAGGAGATGTGATACAGCTCCGCATCCGCGACCGCCTCTGGAAGCCCCACCAGCCTAAGATTGTTCCGGCGGCTCCTGTTCTCCTGCTCGTCCAGCTGTGCTTTCAGTGCCTCTGTCTCCTTTTGCAGCGTGATCACTCGGGCGTCCAGGCCGCTACAGACATCTTCCTGCCCAGAAATCCGCTGCTCCATGTCGGCAATCCGACGTGCATGAGAATCAAATTTTTCATGCATCTCCTCCACGCCCGACTGAAGCTTGTTAAGACGGTCCGCCAGCGCAGCCGACACCGACCGCGTGATCTCCTGCACCCAGTCCCCTGCGGGGACCGTGAAAGTGGCGGTCTCCATCGCCATCTTGGTCGGGGTCAGAGCCGGCCTTTCTTTAGCTGCCCGAGCCTGTTTCACAGGCATTCCAAGCAGTGGGACCCGATTAAGACACCGCAGCCGCAGCGGAACGCAAAGCTCACTTTTATTCGGCAGGTCAGCCGCTCGGCGGGGGAGGAAAGCAGGATAAATTTGCCGATTTAGCAGGGGATCTGAGGGAGCTCCACCAGCGCGCGTCCTATCAGATAGGCTGCA
Organism: Geotrypetes seraphini; assembly: GCF_902459505.1. Classification (NCBI taxonomy): domain Eukaryota; kingdom Metazoa; phylum Chordata; class Amphibia; order Gymnophiona; family Dermophiidae; genus Geotrypetes; species Geotrypetes seraphini. Next base: position 31,345,719 of record NC_047102.1, read on the forward strand.
TCACGTGACCCCTACACTAACCACTGTTATCACGCCTTCTGGCAACGAATCCCAGAGCGTAACTATTTGTTGAGTTAAAAAAAATTGTTTTAAAAGTATTTACATGTCATTTTATTAAGTGTCCCCTGGTTTTTGTACTTTTGGAATGGGTGAAAAATCAATTCACTCCTACCTGTTCTACACCACTCAAAATTTTGCAGACCTCAATCACATCTCCCCTCAGCTGTCTCTTTTCCAAGCTGAAGAGCCCTAACTTCTTGCCGAATCGGGCCCGAAGAGATTTTTTGACAAACTATTTGGATTCCAGGCAGGCAAAATGAATTCATGGTTATGTACCATCATTCCTTCAGGAAGCTGCTGAAAACTGATTTGTTTGATAAATTTGTAAATTGATGTTTTGAATCTTTTTTTTTTCAAATAAAGCTTTTATTGAGATATACACCCAGCATAAAATATACATAGTAGATGCAGCAGCAGTAAAACAAGGAACAAGATGTTTTGAATCTTGACTGGTAAATTGTATATTGATATTTTAAATTGTTTATTTTAGTTTGATTTTAATGAATTTTAAGTCAATTGTATCAATTGTATAATTTTTCTCTATATGTGAACCGCCTAGAATTGTGTGATGTGGCGGTATACAGAAATGAAATGATTATTATTATTATTAGTGTAATCTATCCATTTGTGATTTCAGGGTTCTCTCTGCACATTTGATATGAATACTTTTTTTTTGTTTTCTTCAGATTTGGACTGAAAATTCAGATGGATCAGGAGCTGTAAATTTCCTGACTGGGATGGGTGGATTCCTGCAGGCTGTGCTTTTTGGATATACTGGATTCAGGTGTGTGAGACAAGAGTAAAGATTTGTGCAGTCTGTGCTCAGGTATGACTAAAGCAGAGCCTGACAGATCACCTATCCAAATGTCCACCCAGTAGTTGGGTTTGAGCTGTATAAATGCCTGAATTCTTGTGCAGGTCTGATAAGATCATTGTAGAAGTTCAGGCACTGCACAATCCAAATATATTTTGAATCACACAGGTGTAGAAACAAAAACAGCTGATAGGGAACAGTAGCAGTGCAGGAAGTGTCTGGAGGCAATGGCATAAAACCATATGGTAGGGAACCCCATTGGCCTCTGAGCCTGGGGGTCTCCTTAACATCTTCCCTTTTTTTTTTAGTTGCTCCTTCCCAGCGGCCGTGGTTTGTCATTCCCTCCACCCTCCACGGGTCTAACCTTCGTTTTAGCATTTGAAAAGTCATCGTCGTGGGCACCAATTCCCAAATGCTGCCCTACTGCTGTTCCAGCCTCTTCTCTCTACTGCTGCCCGCTCCCGTTATATAGTTCCTGTTTCTTCAGAGGAAGCCACGATAGAAAGAAGAGGCCAGGCTGGAGATAGGGCAGAGTTTGGGAATTGCTGTCACAGCTGACATTTCAGATGCCAAAACAAAGGTTAGAGTTGGGAGCAGTTGAGGATGGAAAGGGGGGAGATGACAGACTGAGCTGGGAGGGTGAGAGCAAGAGTCAGTATGTAAGTGAGGAAGCAGAAGGAAGAGATGTACTCGGTGGGGGATTAGGAGGGAGGAAGAAATGTCGACTGGCCCCCCTCATTATTTTCCCCCCACGGGCTACACTACTGTCTGGAGGGTAAGAGCACGGTCCAGGAGAAAAATCAGAGCCAAAAAGCAGAGGAGACTAATTCAAACTAGTGACTTGCTGCCTGGGTAGAAAGATGGGAGAGGGATGTAGAGGGATGACTTCCTAGGAATGATGGGTAAGTGGTTGCTTAGTTTAGGAGTGTGGCTGGCAAAGGCTGGGAGAGAATGGCTGGAACAGGGGAACAATGATGGGGAAGATTGTGTGGATAACTGATTAACTGGGAGTTTATTGCCTGAGGGGATAATTAGCATGGGAGAGAGATGGGTGAGTATAGGGTGGGAGATTAACAAAAGAAAACTAATAGAAACTAGGAGAGGAGAGGAAGGGAGTATGGAGAAAGGGCAGGGAAGAGAGGCAGTGAGGGGATGGGAGATAGAGGGAGAGAAGGGGGATTCAGCAGTGAAGTAAAGGTTGATTTAGTAAGTTTGCTTTCCCTTGATAGGGACAGAGCTCATCTATCGAATACAATGCTTGTAAGTTCTATGCAGATCACATAAGAAGCAGCCAGGAATACCTGGGAAAATACACTTTTGACCTTTCCATAAAAACATTTTGGTATAACCTGACCTTTACGGAAGCAAATATCTTTCAAATAACCAAATTTTAAAACTCTCTGAAACAAAACAAAAAGAATGGTGCAAACCCAGAAAATCTCTCAATCATATAACTTTATCATGAGTTGGGAAAATAATCAACCCACAATAGTGAGTCAATTCAGTTCCTATGGGCTGTGTTGCATTTGCCACGCCAGGACCCGCTACCATGGCTTTGTAAAAGAGGCTGATATTAAGGAGGCAACAAGGTGAATTTACAGACCTATTTATCTATTGAAGGATCACCAGGAACAGCTTGAACTTTGACCCTATATGTCCTGATGACATCACCTGCCTGAAGATCACTGGAGTGTGCTATCTTGGAAATAGATTCAGCTTCACCCTGGAGAATGAAAAGGTCACCATAATGGTGACCTCACAGTGTGAGACTCGGACTCCTTCCCTGGAGGTTGTTCTCACTGAATCAGGACAACATTTTCTCTTACGCAAAGGTATTTGCAGCAAGGAATTATTAGGAAAAGAATGGAAAATTAGACAAAAATTAATAGAATACCTTTGTAATGCTTGATGGTCTGACTTCATCTTGAGTACTGTGTGCAGTTCTGATCACTGTATCTCAAAAAAGATAGAGCAGAATTAGAAAAGGTTCAAAGAAGGGTGACCAAAATTAAACTCCTCGTATGGCTAAAGAGACGGATGAGGGGGGATATAATACTGTAGAATTCCACAAAATCCTGAGTGGTATAGAACGAGTAAAAGCGAATTGATGTTTTACTCTTTCAAAAAGTACAAAAACTAGTGGACACTCTATGAAGTTACATGTAATATTTAAAAAATGAAAAGGAGGAAATATTTTTCCACTCAACGAATAGTTGCCAGAGGATGTGGCTACACTGGTAGCTTGTCTGGATTAAAAAAAAAAAAGGTTTGGACAAGTTCCTGGAGGGAAAATCTGTAGTCTGTTATTGAGATAGACAATAGACATGCCATTGCTCTGGATTGAACATAATAAGAACATAAGCAGTGCCTCCGCCGGGTCAGACCATAGGTCCATCATGCCCAGCAGTCCGCTCCCGCGGCGGCCCAAACAGGTCACCTGTCTGAATCATCAGAAGGGGCCCCCTTGCCACCCTGGTTTCCCATTGAAGTCCTATCTTCCCATCGAAGTCCTAACCCTCCGGTTTTGCACATGCACGACCTGGTCGGGTTTCTATACTTATTTCCTGGATACTTCTCTCAGTATCCCACGATCCCTTTATCCCTCAGGAATCCGTCCAATCCCTGTTTGAATCCCTGTACCGTACTCTGCCCGACCACCTCCTCCGGCAGCGCATTCCAAGTGTCCACGACCCTCTGGGTGAAAAAAAACTTCCTTGCATTTGTTTTGAACCTTTCTCCCTTCAGTTTCTCCGAGTGCCCCCTCGTACCTGTTGTCCCCTTCAGTCTGAAGAATCTGTCCCTATCCACCCTCTCTATGCCCCTCATGATCTTGAAGGTCTCTATCATATCTCCCCTGAGCCTCCTTTTTTCCAGGGAGAAGAGCCCCAGCCTATCCAACCTCTCGGCGTATGGGCAGTGTTCCAGCCCTCTTACCAGTTTCGTCGCTCTCCTTTGGACTCTCTCAAGCACCGCCATGTCCTTCTTGAGGTATGGCGACCAATACTGCACGCAGTATTCCAGATGCGGACGCACCATCGCTCGATACAATGGCATGATGACTTCCCGCGTCCTGGTTGTGATGCGGCATGTGATGTGGCATGGAATCTTTCTACGATTTGGGATTGTTTTGCCCTAGCCGTACTGTCACCAATTCCTATAAAGAGAATAGAACAGCACCAACTTCTATTAAAAGCACATATAACATTTTTTTAGTAAAGAAAAGATCACATCATCCTTTAGTCTCTCACAACCAGTTAGGCCTGAACGGTCGGCCATTTCCATGGGAGGGGCTCCAAGCTGAACAATGATGTGGAGCAATGTTTACCTTTCACAACATACACATGCCCAAATCCAAGTCATCTGTCAGAGAGGACTTCCAACAGAGAGAGTGTGGCGCAGTGGTTAAAGCTACAGCCTCAGCACCCTGAGGTTGTGGGTTCAAACCCTCGCTGCTCCTTGTGACCCTGGGCAAGTCACTTAATCCTCCGATTGCCCCAGGTACGTTCAATAGATTGTGAGCTCGCCGGGACAGAGAAGGAAAAACTGCTTGAGTACCTGAATAAATTCATGTAAACCGTTCTGAGAACGGTAGAGAAAATTGAATAAATCGAGCAATAGTCAAAGGAGACAAACAAGTCATGAAGCTCTACTTAGACTTCCAGGGATACTTGTGACAAGATTCTGGGTAGACGGACCATCGGTCTGACCCAGTAAGGCTATTCTTATCTTCTTTTCCCCTCAAAGACTCAGGGCTCCTTTTACTAAGCCGTGTTAGGGCTTTAATGCACGGAATAGCGTGCGCTCGCGTTAGTTCTAGAAGCGTAGCGCACGGTAATTTCCTGCGTGCATTAAAAACGCTAGCGCACCTTAGTAAAAGGAGCCCTCAGAGTCTTTAATCAATAATCATCATTTTTATTTTACTTTTTCCCGAGTTAAATAAAAATTTAGAATAACTACGATGTGATACAAAAGAATTTCTCCTGAGGGCCGGACTTCAAAATCTCTACTTTGCTCAAATCAAAGAGATTCGTTCCTGCTCTTAAATAGCCTGTTTTCATGCAGTGAGAATTCTTTGCTTTCTCTCAAAATGACATCCTGGGCCATTAATTAGGGTCCTCTCTAGGCGCTCGGCAAGTCTGCCTACCTTGGGTAGCCCTCATAAATTTCTTTCAAGTTGCCAATGTCTGGTCTTCACAACATCCCGCATCTGCTCTTTTCTTTTCAATTCCTTCAGATTCATGACAAGTATATAGCGCTGATAATAATACCATATAGCATTATATTATAACTCGTTCAACATGAACCTTGGTAAACGTTTCATCTTGATAGTGGCTAAGGTTACCATATTGGTGAAGTTAAAAAAGAGAACATATGACCCTGATCTACCCCCATCCCGCTCCCGGCTCCACCTCTGACCAATCTTATCCCTGCCCCCCACCTTTCACCCATTTCCCATCTTGTGTACCCTTTTAGGGTATGACAATACTAGGTAATGTTAAGATACAATATTTTAAGCATTTTGCACTCTGCCCTCTTCAGGAGAATATCTGAAACAAAGGAAAAGAAGTCCCATTCCCTTTCCCACCCTCCCACCCTCCCTCCAACCTCTTTCTCTCTCCACAACTCCCCTTCCCCACAGGATCCTCTCTCTCTCCTTTCCCTTGGTGGTGCTTTCTCCCTCCCTCCACCCTCCCAATCAACCTCGCGGGATGGTGCTTCTGTCTTTCCCCTGCCTACCTCCTCACCAAATTTAACCTTCGGGCTAGCTGGCAGCAGCGAGGTGAGCTTGCTGCCATCAGCCTGCCCTGGAAGCTGCTTCTGTAGGCCGGACACTCTGGAGAAAAGGCATCTGGGGCAGGCTGACAACAGGAGGCTCACCTCACTGCTGCTGCCGACTGGCCCAAAGATTCAGTGGAGCAGGAGGAAGTAGGTGGGGACAAGGATGGACAGGTTAGGGCTGCAGCAGCATGACACTGTCTCCCCAGACTGGACACCCAGACCCCAGGACAGTCTAACTACTAATGTTACCTTGCCAAATTGAATGTCAGCCCATAAATTTCCACATAAGATGCTCTGTCAGTTTCAGCAGTGTAGCTAGAAATCTCCTGTTGAGCAAAATAGGGCAACCTGGGTAATAGATGCACAGGAAAGAAATGTTTGCCTGTTCCGGTAGCAACTGTAAGGGCACATCATTCAGATAAGTGTTTACTTTCCTCTCTGGATAATATGAAACAATATTATGTTTATGTTTATTGAAAGCTTCTATGACCGGGGAATCAATTCAGAGCCATTTACATGAGCTTCTATAAAGGTGTTACAATACAGAGTTAGCGTGTTTTGAGATGGTTTTCAATCATCCTACGTAGATGTACACCTTTATATCATGGTAAATCTTTCGGTGTCCTTTTCTAGTTTGGATTCCTTTAGAAGGGAGTTCCGCCAACTTGGAGCTATCACTGAGATCATTCTTGTCTTAATGCTTTTGTATTTGATGTCTCTGAAGGAGGGTATTATCTTAAATATGAAACACATAAGAAACAAGATTGTTTTTTCATCTTAAAATAATGTATATGAATCTATGTTTAAAATAATATAGATAAATCTGTACTGGTTTATTTCTCTCCAGACCATCCAGTATCATTCCCCACAGGCCCAGGTGAGATCCGGAAAACCAAATCCTGCTCTCTATTTTGAATCTGGCTGTCCCGTTGCTTGGCTAGAAACTATGGCCCTTGCTTGTGAAACACTCAAGAGGCTTTCACAGACCACATTGTAACCAGGATATCACTCAGCATCCCCAACCAAAAGAAGAGAGGCCTTGGACAAATCACTTAACTCTCCATGGCTTGAGGTACAAAATTAGACTGTAAACCCTCCGGGAGACAGGGTCAGCAGGACTTCTGAACGTAACTCACTTTAAGCTACTGTACTCACATATACTGTGTTTCAGCAAGGATAGGGGAGTAGCTCAACCCCCAAATCAGCATTCTGTAATTCCACTATGTAAGAAAATTGTACTTTTTTTGTTCCTGGGAAATAAGCACAAAAGTACAGAAAATGCCTCTCATTCATTACATTACATTACATTAGTGATTTCTATTCCGCTTGTGCCTTGCGGTTCTAAGCGGATTACATTAGAAGATGGCTGGACATTTCCAGGCGATGACAATACAATTATTTGTATAACTTTACAAACTTTGCAAACCTAACTTTACTTAACTTTTCGTACATAACTTTACATAACTTTACGTACATAACTTTACATAACTTTACGTGGAGTTACTTTGTGTTACTTTACATTATCCTTACCGTGCTTGCATAACTTGCATTAAGTTTACATAATTTATCTTACATAATTTATCTTACATAACTTTACAAGACTTTACGTAGAGTTATTTTATGTTATTTTACCTTATTATTCCAGTACATTGCATAACTTACATTACATGATATTACAAAGCATAACCTTATGTTATATTACAACGCATAACCTTATGTTACTTTACATAATATTACAACGCATAATCTTATGTTACCATCTAATCGTCTGTTCCTAGGTTGCTATATCTGATTTTTTCGGTATTTGGGGAGACTGTGTTTCTAGATATGAATTGGCTTTACGCCCGATGCAGCTAGATTAGATGTTGCCTATGGGGACGAAGTTGCAGTTGGTTGTGAGTTGCAGTAGGTTATGAAGGGAGAGAAGATGATGGTAGATTATAATATTGGGATGTGTTTTTTGAATAGTATGGTTTTTATATCTTTTCGAAACGCTTTGTAGTCCGTAGTTGTGGTCAGCAGCTTGGATATGGTGGGGTCAATTTTCGCGGCCTGTGTAGCAAGTAGGTTGTCATATAGCTTTTTGCGTTCCCTCAAACTTTCCTTTTGTGACCAGGACACTGATATTTTGAAATAGACCTTCTTTGTTTTAGATGGCATCCAGAGGCTGCAAACATCCGAACATCTACAAATAATACAAAACAGTGCCATAAAAATTTTAACGAACATGAAGAAATTTGATCACGTTACCCCCTTGCTAAGGAGTGCTCACTGGTTACCAATCCCTCATCGAATTACATATAAAATTGCTTTCATTGCCTTCATTCATAAGCTCCTCATCCCTCACGATCCTTAAGATCAGCATCTCAGCACCTTCTTCACGTCCCATCTTTTAAAATCATTAGTACTCGTAGGGCTTCTTCATTCGCAACTACAGCCCCTACAATTTGGAACTCGTTACCTTCACATTTAAGGTCTGAGCAAAATTTAGACAAATTTAAGGGAAACCTTAAAAGTTTCCTCTCTCTGGGTCCACCCTTGCCGATTTCTGTATTGATCCCATTCAACTTTTAATCTGATTTTAAATGTACTCTTTTCTTTTTAAAATTGTAGTTCCCCCTACTATCCTCTTGCTTTCATGCATGTTATGTCTTGTCATTGACAAGTATGTTAATTGTTCCCCATTATAATTTTGAATTTAGGATTAGTGTTTCATCAAATTTTAACAAACTTGAAACTTGAGATGCATTTTGCTATGTATGCAGCCAATTTACCAGACAAAAGGGAAAAGTACTCCATAGAAATATCTGCTACGATGTGCGATGCCTACAATGTATATTTTGGCATGCCTGTAGGGGATCAAGACAAACCTTGGGCACCTCCCTTCACATGTGAGCACTGCCCAAAAAACTCTGGAAGGGAAGACAATTTTGTTTCTCGCTAGGATGATATAATTTTCTGCTATAAAAGTTTTTAAGGTTGTGTAATTTTATGTTTAAAATACGTAGTGAATTACGGAATTAGGTTAAATTTATAGGTACATGAATGATAAAGAATAATTTGAATGGGGGGGGTTATTGATCTGTAAGAATCTTGTAATATTTTAGTGATGTCTATAGTGTAAATGTTTTATCTACTTTTCTTCATTTATTGAAATTATTTTAAAATGAATAAAGATTATTAAAAAAAAAAGTTCTTGGAATGTTTAATTTTTTAAAATATTTTAATTTAAAAATTCTCAATGTTTGAAAATATATCGTATGTGACATATGTTGTGAGGTATGATGTGAACTGTTCTCAGTAGCTTCTGATATATCATAGCTTAAAACCGTGAAAAGACCTCAAACGCCCAAGTGTTTGAAAGACTTTAATGGGGCTTGAACATCATCCCTGGTGTGCTGGAGAGTCTGCCATCAGGACTTTGGGTCAGATTCTCAAAACTTAAGGTTGCCTTTAACGCAGTCGCTAAACTGGTTCCAGCTGGTTTAGCGTGCATGTATTTTAGCAGTGGATTATCAAAACAGCTTACCGTGGTCTTTTCCAAACTTCCTAGCAGTCTCTTAGTCTGCCATGCAAATGGATTCATCCATATTTAAAGAAGCACTCCGGTAGATTCTTCAACATTGCCAAGTCATTCTGCAAAAATCAGCGACTGGTCCGGGGGGGGCCGGTACTGTGAAAAGCGCATCTGTGTTTTGACTGGCTCATGAAAAAAAAAAAAAAAAAAAAACCCTACATGATTTACATAAATTATAGTCTCTTTTTTTTTTTTTGGGGGGGGCAGGGGTGTGTGTGAGAACAAAAACACACATCTTGAGTGCATGTACTATAATCACATCTTTGTTTCTGGCTGTGGTTCATGATAAAATTTGACATTACAAACAAATAAGATTTACATAAGCTATAACAGTTTTGGGGGAGAAAAGGCATGTCTTATGGGTGCTTACTGAAAGCCGACGTGGCATCTCCTCTCCCTTCATCCAGGAGCTCTGGCACGCTTAGGATTGACACACCGCTTTTCCCAGCACATGGGCACATTTACACCTCTTTCTTGGTATATTCTCTGCATGTACCGATTACTATCACCAGCGACTCATCTCCGCCAACCTCATTTGCATGTCTGGCTTTTTGAGAATGACTCACCTTTTTGAAATCACTACAACAGCGGCTGCGACAGTGGCCCATCATTTTTTACTGCAAAGTTTTGAGAATTTAGCCCTTTGTCCTTTGTCGACAGACTACAAGCCCTTTTCCTGGGGGGAGGGGGCAATGGAAATACATCCTTTTACACTCACAGATGGGTAGGCTCTCCTACTGAGTAAATGAGGTGACCCAGTGGTTAAGAATGCTTACTCGTTCATTCACAGTCCCGCTCTTCTGTCGTGCACATAAGTTCTTCACCCCCTAAACTGTACCGTTCTTTCGGGTTTTTGCAGCCCATGTGATGTCACCTCAGGAACAGCCCACGTTCCTTTCACTGCCAGACAACTTGCAAAATAACATCCAATTCTGCATAAAGGCACTCGAGATTTACATAGGAAATTTACCACGCATAATAGTCCTATCTGTTGGAACAGATGGTGCAGGAATGCTACCTCAGTCCTTCGAACACCAATATATCAGCTCTAGGAGAATTAGAGCAAGCTTGACTTTTATAGATTTCTGCATGGACACGACATACCAGCAAAATCCTTCACCTCTGGACAAGATATGGGACCACAAATTAGAAACAGAGGCAGTGCGGTACTGAAAAGAAACCCCCAAATGCACTCTTGGCATTCTCCTTGTCAAAGCCTTTTATCTTCTCTTATCCCTCTTTTTTACTCCCATAGTTTCTTTAGAGCCATTCAGGCGTCCAGCGACGAGGTCGGCAATCGTTTCACAAAGTCCTGGTGCTGGTGGTCGTGCAGAAGCATGTTGGACCTTACTAAGCTAATAGACTTCCTTTTGGTTTGCCTCTATCAAACCATTTCTACTTTATATTTATTTGCAAACTAAAACTCATATTTCTCTGCTTTATTGAACGAGCAACGTTTTGGACTTCTCTCGTGGGAGTCTGGACAAATCTGGCATCTGCCTAGTTGCACCTGTCTTGGAGCAGACATAACTTTGTTGGAGCACATTTGTGCAGTACCGGACATTGCTCTGGGAGCCTATTTGATAAAGGAACACGTTGCCTCCATAATACTCCCCACCTACACACGTTAAAATTCTGCACATATATGTGAATATTACACAATACAATCACTGACTTTGAATAGTAATGAACTTCAAAGGCACTGCGGTGATAGAAAATTATTTTTTTTTAAGCAGAATTTCCCAGGAGATGGGAAAAACAGTGCAGGTGAGCTGGGCAGGAGCAGATGTTTGGCTCCAGCTCTCTCTTCACACGTCTCCTGCTTATTTTCTGTGACTGCAAAACAAGTGCCACAAGCACACGAGGAGAGGCATTTTCAAAACATACGTTCAAAGTCGGCAGTAATAAAATGCCTGTTTTCCAAAGGCAAACCACCATACGTCTAGAAATCTTTTTTTTTTTTTTTTTTTTTTAAATCCTCTATCTGGACGTTCAGGACATTGGGATGCCCAGACCGTCAGGACCTCTATCTTTAGACCACATTTTCAAACAAAATTTCATCCAAGCCCCAAACACCCAGAACAAGACTATTTGGACGTGTGAGAGGCCAGTTCTGTAATGGACAACAGAGCAGTGGGGCATCTTACAGGGCACTGCTGTGAACTTCACAAACATCTCACCAGAACTCCCTTATAGATTATGGTGAGCCCCCCCAACACCCACTATACCCACCTGTCTACAACTCCAATAGCCCTTATGGCTGCAGGTGGCATCTATATGGTAGTAGAGTAGGGTTTTGGTTTTCCACCATGAATGTAGTGGTTAGACTGGCTTATGGGCCTGGGTCCTCCTCTCGATGGTCCACTATCCCACTCAGCTCTACTAGGCTTCCCCATACCAGATGCTGCTGTTTTGGAGACAGGTGTGTACCTTTTTGTTCTCATTTTTGTGTGGTGGAATGCATCTTACCTTGATGCATGCAGTGATCATCTGATCAGTGTGGGCACCTTTGTGGCACTTAGACCCTTCTAGAACAAGTCTAGTTCCATCCAGAATGTCTTGAAAAATGTTTGATTATTGCTGCAAAACATCTATGTCTAACCCATTCTTGAGACCGTCCAAAGCCCACCCACAACACGCCTCCACCATGCCCATCTCATGCTCTAAACATACAGAGGCTTGAACACTTTGCTAATACAGAAAGAAGGTTTTGATTATCGGCACTTTGATGTCCTGATGATTAGGACGTCCAAGTATTGATTTAGGATGCTTTTTGGACATCTATGTTTTTTTTTATTATGGGCTCCATTGTGTATTCCAGAATAATTCAAGTGAAGAGAATGCCAGATATGGCAGAAAACGATAGGAAAAGAGAGCTGGCCCACTAATAAATAGTTTAAAAATATTCAGAGATTTCTGAATATCATATCTTTTGCCAAAGCTACAATCATGGGCTCTTCCCTCTACATACAGAGCCCCAAATACAGTATCCTTTTTCAAAGAAGAACCTCCCCAAGTCAACAACACCAGCTCTTGTTCCTGTTAACCATTGCTCTAGCCACTTGTGCAGGTAAATATATCATTTGAATGACCACAATAGGGAAACTACATTTTATCATTCCGCTCTGTTTAGCCAGGGATTGAAGATTAACTTTTTGAACTGACTACTAACAGTGCACTGTGTTCTTGCCTTGTCCCTGTTCTGGCATCAATTGGTTAAATATATAGTTATGTACTAAACAATCCTTGAGGGATCATATTAGTTTGTGTCAATACAGAGAACTTCCTGGCTAAGCGAAGGTGCAAAGAACAGGTTTTTCTGGAACACGACACAGGCACCTGGCTCCTGCATTGAAACAGAAGTGCAAAACTCCTAAATTCCCTGCAAAAGTTATTCCACACTACAATCCACATAACAAGACTGTCTCCAGAGAGTAGACGTTGTCTAAGTCTGGAACTGAAATGAACCTTTTTTTGAGTTTAGAACTGCTCAGAACAGCCTGCAGACACGACCTGAGCCTGGATGTACTGTAAATCTTATGTAGGCAGCAGGCACAATCCCGAACTTTGAGCCACTGTGGATCTCCAGCAGTCAGCAGCAGATCCCTGGGCAGGAAAGGTCAGTGGTACTTTTGACTTCTCTTATTGTCTATATTTCTATTCTAAAGTTCTAGATGGATTACAACAGACATACACGGCATTAATCAAACTATAGACAATGAACAGTTAGTGATAATTAATAAAACACCAAACCACGATGGTATACGATCTTGTATTATTGTTAGGTGCCATTGACTCATGTTCGAGTCCTAGCGACTTGAAGAATTACAGATCTATAAAGAAATCGGTTTTGTGCTAGTCTATAGCGTCATCCCCATGGTCGTCCTGTTCGACTGGTTCCTTTGATCGACCCAAGCATGGTAATTTTTCTCTTCTGATGGTTTGACCACAATAAGACAGCTGTAACTTTATCATTTAGTCTTCGAGTGACAGAATCAATTTTTTAGTTCTCCTGGCAGTCCACAGCATGCATAAAATCCTTGTGATACAGGCAAACTTGTACAGCCTTATGGCTGCACACAACCTTATTTAGTAGGTGCAGCGTATGGAGCAATCTGGGGCCATAAACGGGTACAGATGAGACCTACACAAGCATTTGGTGAATATATGTATTATTCTCATTTGCATGTTCTGCAAAACATATCAAAAATGCCCCACACAATACCCTAATGTCAAATGGTTTATTGGTCTCACTCTGTTCATTTTAGGTCATTCTCCTCTAATGTGGTTAATGAAATAGTTAATTTTCTTTCCTTTTATATTGATGGTATAGTTCTTTGTATGGTGAATATGAACCTTCTTTGTACGGTATATTTTTTGTGAAATGTCATATAAAAAAAAAGAAAGCCAGTTAGCCAGGTAAGAGAGCCTCTTGCCCAGCAGGGTTATATCCTTCTTTAGGTAGGGAGACCATTGTTGGACACAGTATTCCAAATGTGGTCTGACCATTGCTCTATAAAGCGGCATTATGACGTCCGCCGATCTACTCATGATGCCCTTCTTTATCATGCCCAACATCCTGTTTGCTTTCTTTGCCGCTGCTGCTCATTGAGCCGACGGCTTCAGGGTCCTGTCTATCAGTACCCCCAGGTCCCTTTCTTGTTCGCTTTTGTCCAATGTTACACCTAACATTTTATATTCATGTTCTTTGTTTTTCCTGCATTTTTCTATATTAAATTTCATCTGTCACTTTTCCGCCCATTTCTCTAGTTGGTTCAAATCTCTTTGAAGAGGCATCTCTGTCCATTTTCGACCCAACTGCCCGACATAATTTTGTGTCATCTGCAACCTTGATTATGTTACTTGTTGTTTCCTCTCCTAGGTCATTTATGAAGATATTGAATAAGATGGGCCCAAGAACCAAGCCCTGGGGCATGCCGCTCGTCACCTTCTCCCAGTCCGAGAACTTCCCATTTATGCCCACCCTCTGCAATCTGTTCTCCAGCCATTTGCCTATCCATCTTAGTATATCCCCTTCTATTCCATGGCTTTGTAGTTTCCTCAGAAGCCTTGCGTGTGGTACCTTGTTGAACGCTTTCTGGAAGTCCAAGTATATTATATCCACTGGTTCTCCGCTATCAATTTGTTGGTTCACCTTCTCAAAAAATTGAAGCAAATTTGTCAAACATGACTTCCCATTCCTGAAACCATGTTGACTAGCTCTCAACAGGTCATGATTTTCCAGGTGTTGCACTATGCTATCCTTAATTAGTGCTTCAACCATCTTCCCAGGAACCGACATAAGACTCACAGGTCTGTAGTTTCCCGGTTCTCCCCTTGATCCTTTTTTGAAGATTGGGATGACATTTGCTATCCTCCAGTCGTCTGGTATTTGCCCGGTTCTAATTGACAAGTTAGCTAGGGATTGTAACAGTTCTCCGATTTCTACCTTAAGCTCCTTTAGCACTCTCGGGTGAATTCCTTCCGGTCCAGGGGATTTATCACTTTTTAATTTGTCGATCTGATAGTATATCATGTCCAAATCCACATTCTCTGTGATGAGGCTTTCCTCAATTTCTCCCTTGAATACTCTCTCTAATAAAAGGTGTGGAGAATTTGAGCTACAAAGAACGCCTCGAAAAACTGGGATTGTTCACCCTCAAGAAGAGAAGGCTGCGAGGGGATATGATAGAGACTTTTAAAATACTAAAAGGTTTCGACAAAATAGAGCAAGAAACTTCGTTATTCACATTGTCAAAAGTGACTCGAACAAGAAGTCATGGACTGAAACTGAGGGGCGGCAGACTCAGGACTAATGTCAGAAAGTTCTGCTTCACACAGCGAGTGGTGGACACTTGGAATGCTCTCCCGGAGGAGGTTGTGACAGAGACCACCATTCTGGGATTCAAGGGCAAGTTGGATGCATACCTTCTTGCAAATCACATTGAGGGATACGGTGAACAAGGTGTCCATCAGGGAACATCTAGCTTAGCCTCCGCGTGTGTGGGTCGCCGGACAAGATGGACCTAAGGTCTGATCCGGTGAAGGCATTTCTTATGTTCTTATGTTCTTTAATTTGTAGATTAGTCTAACGGCTGTGTTCTGGATGAGCTGCAGTTTGTGGATAAGAGTAGTGTTGATGCCAAGGTAGGCGGAGTTGCAATAGTCCAGTTGAGATAAGACCATCATCTGAATGATCAGAGCAAAGTGAAGTGGGTGGAAGTTGACGCATAGTGTAGATGGTCTTTTTCCGAAGGTTAGAGATTTGTGGTTCCATTGTGAGAGTGGCGTCTAAGATGCAGCCGAGTACCTTGGTGGATTTTTCCTTTGTGAAAGTGATGCCTGATGGAAAAGTGAGGTTAGACATGACGTTCTGTTGTGCAGTACAGAAACCAATGGCTTTGGTCTTGGTGGCGATCAGTTTCCGTATGGTCATTAGTAAACAAAGCTATGTACTTGTAATAATGAATCCAATTTATGTATTCTTTTGATCTTTTGTGTTCAAGGTGCCACATTCTCTACTGTATATAAGGGGCTGGCCTCTGACCAAGATTTAGAACAGGGGTCTCCAAAATACGGCCCGCGATATGATTTTATCTGGCTCATGGATGAATTGTGCGGAAATGTGCCAGTTGGACTAATTTCCCAATGAGAATCCACAAAAAAACCAAAAAAAACCTACAGGGTGTTGATAGATTTCAAATGTATTAATTAAAATTGTGTTCAAAATATATTGATATTCCATATTATGTTAATATTATTCACAACTTTATTTAATACTGAATCATAATTGTCTAATAATGTCTAATAATGTTCATGTATGTCTAATAATTTAAAAATGTTCGTCTCCCAGTTATTTTTAATATTTTGTACAACGCTTTGTACTTTTGGATAAGCATTTAATCAAAACTTAAACTATGAAACTACTTTGTGGTATTTTTTCGTACTTGTTTGGCCTCGATCGACAGTGGCAATTCGTGGCGTTGACTAATTAAATTGAATCTGGAAGTTTGTTACTAGTCATTACGGTTAATTGTCTATAAGAATGCTTGCAGTGGTGCAGTGTAATTTGTGATGAAAATATGAGATGTACTATGTACATCGCTTAGAATGTTGAATAAGCAATTAATCAAATATTGAATAAACTTGGAAACTTGGAATTTGCTGCTAGTGTCCGTCGTCATTAATATACGATAATTTAATCTCAAATACTCTGTAATTAGATTATAAAATGTTCTGCTTTCAATAAAGCTTCCATAGCTTTTCAGTGATTTGCTTACTCTGGCATGTTAGTTGGACCCAGCTTTGTTTTATCCCAGACCTGTCATCTCTGAACATATACGCCACAGTGACCCCTGATGCAGGCGTTTCTCAGACGCCAAAACACAGTGCTGTGTCGGGTCCACAGCTTCTGCTTGTGTCCTTTACTGAAATAAACAAGTTGGTTTTACATCAGTGATCCTCAGTGGAGTGTTCATTGTCCTTTCCCATTTCTTTTTGTATTGTTTTATACCTGTGGGTTCTCTGTCCTGTTGGACTTTTTGGTGTTTACATAATCTTGGGGACTTCAGGTTTAAGGTATGAATTAATAAACTCGGATAGCGGCCCCAAAACCGAGCCAATCTTTGAAACAATTGGGCGTCCCAGTGGACTTAACAAAGATTTATGTATTTTGAGGACAAAATAGATGAGTGGAGTCTTTGGATGTTTACAGTTCAAAAATTTAAATTTGCCATCATTAATATGCACGATTCAAGTGCTTGCAATAGTATATTAGAAATTACACCAGTCAAATTGTTAGTTGGATCATGATCAAATTCTTTGTAATACATTTCTTCAGATAATTGGCACCATGCCTCCTGAATATACATTTGTGTGGCACAACCACCACCCCGCCCCTCTTAACTGCAGGGTGTAAAATGAAGTTAGTATATTGTAGCATGGCCGTCCCTTGCGGTACAGCAGGGACCGGCCCACAGCCGCAATATAGGCCAGCCATGCTTCCCCAAATAGGAGGAAGTCCCTGTACAGGTGTGCTTACCACAATAAACATAGGTCAGAATGGCAACCAGATGAAAACAGGTAAGCTTTCAATAAGTTCGTTCATTTTCCATACAGGATTGTTCAGGAAATAAAGCAACAACAAAAAACCCACAAGGCTTTCCTGACCCGGCTGAGCAGGCCAATCAGAGTCCTTATCCCATTGTCCTGGTAAGTTCAAACTATTTTCCAACAACAACAACAAAACCCATTCCAAACAGAAAACTAAGAGTTCCTGAGTCCAGTTCTTACAGTCCTTAATCCAACCCAGCCACAAGAATCAACAGGTTGGCTTCAAGGTACTACAAAGCCCCTCTCCTCTGACTTTGTTAGGAGAGCGAGATTGGTGAGTCTGCCAAAATAGGCACTTTGAAAAGCACTTCAAAATGCAACCCTCAAGATCCACTCCAACGATGACGGGCAAACTCAAGCCTCCAATCTCTACAGAGCTGGAATTTGCTTGGCTTTAGCAGAGTCCTCGAATCATATTCCTGCCTGCAGCGGCAGCCATCTTGGACAAAAAAAAAAAACACCTCTTAGCAAGGAAACAAAGATATAAACCCAAAATGTCCAGTACTTGGGAAAGTTGAAAATAAAACTCCCGCTTTAATGAGTCCACCATCAGCTCAGTCCAGAGTCCTAGGCTTCAGCCAAAAGTTGCAAAGCAAAAAACAAACAAACTTTCCCCCCCCCAAACCACAAGCAAGCTTAACTTACTTCCATGGCTTCCACCATAGGTTGTTCAGGCATGATTCCCACCTCCATGGCCTCAGACCCATTCTGCCATGCCAGTTCACTGTCCTACTCAGGAAATACCATGTCAATATCTTCTGGCTGCTGGGTCTCCTGCATGGGTGCTGCCTCCTTAACTGAGTTTCCAGGCATCTAAATCCTGCAGAGCTGCAGAGCCATGCCCAGCCCTGCATGGGGGATGGTCCCTGCTCAGTTCTGACTGCCTCTCAGCCTGTTCAGCCAGCAACTTCAAAATGGATGACCTTAAAGGGGCAGAGCCCTGTTTTTCCTGGCTGTGCTTGTAATGTAGTGAAGATAGTGTTCTGTGCCTAGTGTTTGGTCCAGGCTCAGCGGGATCTCTATATTATGGATTCAGCCCAGCAGAGACACATTGATCTGCCCTAACCAGCTTAATGGGGTTATTTCTGTGTCTTCTAACTGGCACAAGGCTGGTACGACATAATGCAGCAAGAACGTTGAGTGCATGTTGTCAGGTTAAACTGTGGCCATGTGCCCCGTGCTTCAAAGACTATATGTCTTTTTCTACTAATTGCTCAAAAACTTGAATATGTGGGTGATTTGGTCCTGGAGGGCACCAGATAGATTTCCCCCCTACTTTGAATGTCACTTCCATGAGATGAATCTTGAAAATAGTACATAAGAACATAAGAATTGCCATCTCCGGAACAGACCCTGGGTCCATCAAGTCCTGTGATCCACACACGCGGAGGCCCCGCCAGGTGTACCCTGGCATAGTTTTAGTCCCATATCACTCTATGCCACTCTTAAGGAGATGTGCATCTAGTTTACCCTGAAATCCTAGAACGGTGGATTCTGCAATTACTTCCTCTGGGAGAGCATTCCAGGTGTCCACCACTCGCTGCGTAAAACAGAACTTCCTGATATTCGTCCTGGACCTGTCCCCCCTCAGTCTATGTCCTCTTGTCCGTGTCACATTGGACATTGTAAATAACTGCTTTCCCTGCTCCATTTTGTCGAATCCTTTCAGTATTTTGAAAGTCTCGATCAGATCCCCTCGCAGTCTCCTCTTCTCAAGGGAGAACAACCCCAGTCTCCTAAGTCGTTCCTCGTAGTCCAGGTTCGTTGCTTGTCTCTGCACCCTCTCTAGCAGTTTTATATCTTTAGGTATGGAGACCAATGCTGGACGCAGTATTCCAAGTGTGGTCTGACTATGGCTCTGTAGAGCGGTATTATAACTTTCTCTGATCTACTCGCAATTCCCTTCTTTACCATGTCTAGCATTCTATTTGCTTTCTTTGCCACCGCTGCACATTGCGCCGACGGTTTCAACTTACATTTTCTCATAAATTTATACAGGGGAATTCTCATGTCCAATGGGTGATACCAACTCATGGGGACATAAAGACAACCCTTTATTCAAAATTGAAAGTTCAACATCATTCACCGATTACATGTTGTGAGCTTTTGAATGTACTATTGGTCTTCTGGGCTCCTGATATAAAATGTTTATTATGTCCTTTAGTGCCAATGTTGTCTACAAGAGAGTCACACCATGTTTAGGTTGGATCTGGTCATCCTCTGAAAAATCATCCTTGTGGCAATTGTAAGGTTTGTCGATTTAGTGTCACATCTAATCAAATGATGCTACCTAAGTGGGCATGGAATTGAAGTGAAATGTCCAATTCAAATTGCAGTACCTGTGGTTGGTGTATGTAGTACCCTATTATATGTAGAATACACAACCAGGAGTGTTGAAACCCCTATTGGGGAATACCTAAGTAAAATCAGAGGGTAGGAGTAAAGGGTAGGAGTAAAGGGCCACTACGCGGACTGGAGGAGGGTCACAAGTGGGGTCCCTC
This sequence comes from Geotrypetes seraphini, assembly GCF_902459505.1. Classification (NCBI taxonomy): domain Eukaryota; kingdom Metazoa; phylum Chordata; class Amphibia; order Gymnophiona; family Dermophiidae; genus Geotrypetes; species Geotrypetes seraphini. The sequence continues at coordinate 31,365,562 of NC_047102.1, forward strand.
AGGGCTCGGTGCTTGGGCCGCTGCTATTTAATACATTCACAAATGATCTAGAAACAGGGATGAAGTGTGAGATAATAAAATTTGCAGATGACACCAAACTATTTAGTGGAGCTCAGACTAAAGAGGACTGCAAAGAATTGCAAAGGGACTTGAACAAACTAGGGGAATGGGCGACGAGATGGCAGATGAAGTTCAACGTTAAGAAATGTAAAGTGTTACATGTGGGAAGCAAAAACACGAGGTACAACTATACAATGGGAGAGAATACCCAAGAAAGGGACTTGGGAGTAATGGTGGACATGACAATGAAGCTGATGGCACAGTGTGCAGCGGCCGCTAAGAAAGCAAATAGAATGCTAGGTATAATCAAGAAGGGTATTACAACCAGAATGAAAGAAGTTATCCTGCCGTTGTATCGGGCGATGGTACGTCCGCATTTGGAATACTGCGTCCAATATTGGTCGCCATACTTTAGGAAGGATATGGCATTACTCGAGAGGGTTCAGAGGAGAGCGACATGTCTGATAAAAGGTATGGAAAACCTTTCATACGCTGAGAGATTGGAGAAACTGAGACTTAAAGGGGATATGATAGAGACTTACAAGATCATGAAGGGCATAGAGAGAGTAGAGAGGGACAGATTCTTCAAACTTTCAAAAAATAAAAGAACAAAAGGGCATTCAGAAAAGTTGAAAGGGGACAGATTCAAAATGAATGCTAGGAAATTCTTCTTTACCCAATGTGTGGTAGACACCTGGAATGCACTTCCAAGGGGCGTAATAGGGCAGAGTATGGTACTGGGGTTCAAGAAAGGATTGAACAATTTCCTGCTGGAAAAGGGGATAGAGGGGTATAGATAGCGGATTACTGCACAGGTCCTGGACCTGTTGAGCCGCCGCTTGAGTGGACTGCTGGGCACGATGGACCTCAGGTCTGACCCAGTGGAGGCATTGCTTATGTTCTTATGTACTTGAAGCCCCCTCGTACAGCATTTAGTTGATGATCTGTGGTTTTCTATTTTGGAGGCCCCTCTATTCGCATGGGGTGGCAATTTGGCTCAAGTGTTGTGGAACAAAGAACAATGGTCTTAGACTCCTCCCTCTGTATCTGTTATTTCCTTAGCATGCCCTAATGTTACATTATCCTGTCATTGTTGGGATAATTGAAACCACAAAGCAAACCATAGCTCAAGGAGTATGCTCTCTCAGTCCTCTGTGACAAAAAGAAATAGTAAAGATCTCAAAATAGCCTGACACCCATATCTATCCTTTCATTCTCTCTGCAAGAAACTCCCCAAATCCTATATGTCCTGTCAGTTCATATTAGATTGTAAGCTCTTCTGAGCAGGGACCATTTATTAACATAGAAACATGATGGCAGATAAAGGCCAAATGGCCCATCTTGTCTGCCCATCCGCAGTAACCATTATCTCTTTCTCTCTCCGAGAGATCCCACGTGCCTATCCCAGGCCCTCTAGAATTCAGACACAGTCTCTGTTTCCACCACCTCTTCCGCAAGACTGTTCCACGCATCTACCACCCGTTCTGTAAAAAAGTATTTCCTCATATTACTCTGGAGCCTATCACCTCTTAACTTCATCCTATGCCCTCTCATTCCAGAGCTTCCTTTCAAATGAAAGAGACTCGACTCATGTGCATTTACATTACATAGGGACAGTATCTAAACGACTCTATAATATCTCCCTTCTCCTTCCAAAGTATACAGATTGAGATCTTTAAGTCTGTCCCCATACACCCACTGATGAAAATAACATACTATTTTGGTAGCCTTCCTCTGGACCAACTCCATCCTTTTTATATCTTTTTGAAGGTGCAGCTTCCAGAATTGTACACAATATTCTAAATGAGGTCTCACCAGAGTCTTATACAGGGGCATCAATACCTCCTTTTTCCTACTGGCCATACCTCTCCCTATGCAACTTAGCATCCTTCTAGTTTTCGCCATCACCTTTAGTAGTGGCAGCAATGCTCTTCATTTCTATTCTGAGATCTTTTTTCTCAACTTTTTCTTTCATTTCTTATTGAGCTGTGATTTGTTTTACGGATTTATTTACAGCTTTCTCCTTTTCCATCAATGTGGGCAATTGAAGCCATTCATTGACAATGAGCCAAGTATATTTAAATTCTTTTAAGACCATAAATTAGCAGCAATGAGGAGGAGCAAGACTTCAAACCCCCCGGACACATGAGAGCATCTGTGTCTTTACTGGATTTATACACAGCTTTCTCCTTTGTAATTAATATGACTCATTGAAACCAGCCTTTATTATGGTGTTGCCTAGTTTTTTTGCTTCCCAAATTTCTGCTAACATTTCTACATTCATCTGTTCATTCGAGTCAGGCACTCTCCTCTTTTGCAGGTGGAATCTCAAGGTGAGCAACCTTTCCGCTTTCAGAACTTTCAGTCTCTGATTCAACGTCCAGAACTATCACTCCACCAACCTCATCCACCCTATCAATGCAATATAATTTGTATCCTGATATCCTTCTTTCACCAGGGCTCATAGGTGCCTATTTCTCTTTTCATTTAGTGCACTAAACTCTCACTTCTTATTTTTTAGGTTCCTAGTATTTGTGTTTAGGCATTTCAAGTGATGCATTTTAGTCCTATTAACAACTTTCTTACCATTAAACCATGGGTATAGTTTGAGTTTTTCATGTGTGTGTGTGTGTGGGGGGGTAGCAAAGCATGGCATGTGGCACATTAGCATATCATTTGCATATATATTTCTTAAATATTAATTATGGTTATTAAAAAACCCCACAAAAATAAACTGAATAGGAAGCCAATGTGTCAGTGAAAATGTACACACACATTTTTAAAGTTGAAAATTAGCCATCTTTCTCTCCCTCCACTCCTCCCTGGGGCTTAGCATCTCTCTCTTCTCTTCTCCTATCCTCTCCCTTCCCTTCCTTACACATCCCCTGCCATGGTCTGACATTCCCCCATGGACTGGCATCTGTCTCCTTCCCTTTCATCTCTTTCTCCCTTCTCCCCTTCCCATGGTTTTTCATGTCTCTCCTCTCCTTCCTTCCACCCATTGTCTGACATCTATCTCCTCTCTTTCCCTTCCTTTCCACCCTTCCCTGTGGTCTATCAACTCTCTTCTCTTCAGTTTCCTGGTCTGAGCATTTTTCTCCCTGATTTAGCAGCATTCTCCCTTTCCCCTCCCTCCCCCCAATCTTCCCCCACCCCTTCCCCCTGTGGGATCTGGCACTTCCCCCTCTCTCTCTCATCCCCTCCTTGCAAGCTGCAGCTTGCAATCTTCAGGCTGCCAGCAGTTTCAAGTAAGATAAACACACTGTCTTCAGCGGCCCTGGAAGCTTTTCCTCTGCTTCAACTTTCTGTCCCAGCAGAGGCAGGATGCTGCAGCAAAGTGAAAACTTCCAGGCCACTGAAGGCAGCATGTTTAGCTTATTGATACATAGATTGCAAGCCACAGCATGGGGAAGGGAAATAGGCTTGACGCTGGGGAAGGATGGTGGGATGCCGCTGGTGGACAGGCAGCTTGTTTGGGGAGCAAACCTCACTGCTTATCTGTTGTCATGCTCTCTTTACTCCCCTACCTCTAAGTCCTTTGTGTTTTCCCGCCCGAGTTGCATGTATACATCACTTTTGTCCTATATGTCTTGTCATATTTAGATTGTAAGCTCTTTGAGCTGGGACCGTCTCTTGCATGTTTTTGTATAACACTGCATGCATTCTCAGAGATCCTACCGGTACTGAGGGCAGATGTGAAAAGGCAGGATGAACTACAATCAATAAATGCGTGGATGAGGAGATGGTGTGAGGAAGAAGGATTCCACTTCGTGAGGAACTGGACGACGTTCTGGGGCAAGAGCAAGCTCTACAGGAGAGATGGATTGCACCTGAACACAGCGGGAACTAGACTTCTAGCAAACAATGTCAAGAGAGGAATAGAACAGGCTTTAAACTAAGAAGAAGGGGAAAGCCGACAGTCGACCAAGCGTCGATGTTTCAGAAAAAGGTATCCCATGAAGATACTGAGGGGAAAAAAGGCTGGGAAGAAACAAGGGACAAATTACAGGAGTCGACTAACCAAGAAGAGGAGGTTAGAAAGATTGTAGCCAAAGAGAAGAATCGAAAGACAGAAGCACAGGGAAAGGAATTAAAGGCAACAAAATTCCAGGAGCTAAATTGCATATATACTAATGCAAGGAGCCTAAGAAACAAAATGGGGGAATTAGAAGCCATGATCATTGCGGAGGACATAGACATCATTGGAATCTCTGAAACATGGTGGAAAGAGGTGCTGGAAAGAATGAGGACACACGTAGACCTAGATGATGGAGGAAGGGAAGAACTCTAAGAAAAGGTAGGTCTTAAGTAATTTCTTGGAAGAAGTGATAATTGGTTGGTTTTTGATGGAGAGATGTTCCAGAGTTTGGGACCTACTTGTCTAAATGCAGAGTTCCTTGAGACTTTGAGATGAAGGGCAGAGGGGATGGTTAATAGATTCTGGTCAGCGGAGAGATCAGAGAAACATGCCAGGAGAGGGCAGGATTGTAGACAAGAAGGAGGATTTTGTATTTGATATAGAATGAAATGGCATCTTTTGATGTGTAAAGTAGAAACATAGAAACATAGAAATAGACGGCAGATAAGGGCCACGGCCCACCAAGTCTGCCCACCCCAATAACCCTCCCCCCTACCTTTCTCTGTGAAAAGATCCCGCATGGCGATCCCATTTTGACTTAAAATCAGGCACGCTCCTGGCCTCGACCACCTGCAGTGGAAGATCATTCCAGTGATCAACCACCCTCTCAGTGAAGAAGTATTTCCTGGTGTCACCGTGTAGTTTCCCGCCCCTGATTTTCCACGGATGCCCTTTTGTTGCCGTGGGGCCTTTGAAAAAGAAGATGTCCTCTTCCACCTCGATACGGCCCGTGAGATATTTGAACGTCTCGATCATGTCTCCCCTCTCTCTGTGTTCCTCGAGTGAATATAGCTGCAATTTTTTCAGCCTTTCCTCATACGGGAGATCCTTGAGTCCCGAGACCATCCGGGTGGCCATACGCTGGACCGACTCAAGTATCAGCACATCTTTGCGGTAATGCGGCCTCCAAAATTGTATACAGTACCTCATATTGTACACAGTACCTCATATTGAACACGTCATCTGTCCTGAAACAATTACGTTGGCTCCATATTGTGTGGAGAATTTGTTTTAAGGTTTTGATGTTGATTTTTTAAACTTTGTATGTCCTTATGCAGATCAAGGCCTTCTTAATGTTCTTTCTTTCTGGACCATCAAGTTAGATGAATATTGAGATCCTCCCATCTGAAAATATCCACCCGAAACTAATCTAGATTGTACGAGTACCTTGTACGTTTTTTGTATTTCCGGATGACAAATGTACACAAACTACAAACTCACATATTCAAACAGGCAACAGGATATGATCGATATCTTTAATTTGGTGCCAGCAGAATAATCAGCTCATACAGCATCTGGTTACAGATGGACAATATTCATAGCAGTCTTTATCCTCCTGTGCACCTTAAGGGGGCAATTTCTGGTCTGCATGTGGGATCTCTTCATGGAGGAAATTAGGAGGTGGGTCATTAGTGTGGGCAGACTAGATGGGCCGTGGCTCTTTTCTGCCGTCATTTTCTATGTTTCTATTTGCAGCTATATCTCCACAGTGCACAGAGATGGAATATCATGGGTAAGAAAAGAAAGGAAAATGCTCCAAAGAAATCTCCCCTTCAAAAAAATACCAGTACATAGTGCAATTATACTGATGCTATCCCCAGCCCAGGGACCTAACCAAGATGACCAGTCAAATATGAAGATATGGACAGAGCCTGGGCAGGGAAAGTTTCTCTCCCTCATTTACTAACTGAAAATGGAGGGTGAAGGTCTCTGGGCTGTGACAAAGCAGTGCAAACATGGGCATGTCAGATAAGAGACCAAAAGGTGAAGACTTCAATGCCTAGGAAGAAGCCTCTAGAAAGCCCATGTCATAGCTTTATGGGCCTAATTTCCATTCATAAAAGCAGGTTTGCACCATTCTACATTGGCTAACAGACTCAAATCTGTGGAATGCATTGCCCGATTATGCGCATATTAACACAATTTGCCTACATTTCAGGAAGCAATTGAAGGCTTATTTTTTTCAAAAAGCCTACACATAAGTTGGAGAATTGCTTTATGAATATGAGAGTCAGCAATGTTTTAAATTATTGTTTACTTGTATTACTTGATCAATATATGTTTATGATTCATTGCCAACTACATCTGTAGATAGATATAAGAATTTTACAAATAAAAAGAGTGTAAGGATGACCAAACTAATTACGGGGATGGAATGCCTCTCATTTGAGAAGTTAACGTAAGGAAAATCTTTCTTCACTCAGTAGAACCTTAGATGTTGTATAAATAGTTCTTGATCTGCAAGGAAACACGATCATTTGTGCAATGAACAATGACTACAGAGACTCTCCATGATCAACATTTCTAAAGCAAATTTGATTGCAGATGGAGTTTGCATATTGACTTAGGGATTGTCATTTGTTCCTCCTTGTTTTGATATATTTTCTGTTTATAGAGCATTGTTTTGTTGGTTTTCTTTGAGGGGTTGGGAATTTGAGATCGAGGGAAAATCAATATCAATATCATCTGAGCCACCTTTCAAACAACCTTCCAGGTACAGTTTGAGGAGGGTGAGACGCTGGAGCCTCCTTGGAAATATTCTGGTTTGCGATCTTCAGTGGCCTTTCAGCAACTTCATTGATGTCGAGACATTTTCATTAACCTTGCTGATAAAGGCAGTACAGTGGTAGTTCTCATCAATATTTGACAAGAGCACAGAGGCAATTATCTGATTATACATGGTATTTCAAATTGTATGAAGACCCGATTATGACAAAGTAACTGGATCTCACTAAGATAAGGGACTTTCTATGGTACGTAAGTAATCTTATTATGAACTAAAAATAATAATAATATTGTGGCTATAATATTTTACCAAAGATCTAAAATAGCTTTTGGGAAGCACGGCTATATTTCCAAGTGTCTGTTGCTTGAACCTTGTTTATTTGTGGATAATTGGTGGGACTCTTTCCAGGTTAACACCCTTCATTGAGGGAACATGTTTCGAGGCTGCTTATGGCAGAACAGAGAGTTTTTCTAGTATGAAGATTTGCCAACAGTGCTGCATGCAGCCTATGGTGCGAGTTACCTGAAAAAAAATCGGGAACTTGCAAACAATGCAATACATTTATTCCTGGGAAAAAAGCAAGTTGATCATATGATACTGATTTTGGCAGCCTTGCATTGGCTTCCGGTCAAATAGTTGTTATGGTTGATGGTTTTTTTAAGGCTTTACATGAGCAATGCCCAAAATACTTGGGTCTATTTCCTTATTCTTTATACACCATCTGGGCTTTGAGTTTCTTGGTTCTCCTACTGCTTAACAGGACAGCCATACTTAAAGCAAGTTTGCCAATGAACCTCACTCTCGGTCTTCTGTCTTCCTTGCAGGTCAGCAGGTGCAATGCATGGAGTCCTTTCTGCAGTTCCTCTCCCGGCTCCAGCTACCATTCTCCGATGCACTCAAATATGGCCTTTTGACTTTTGCACTGTGTATCTTCATAACAGCAGTGGTAATCCTCACCTGCCAGCTAAACCAGTACTGCAAGTATGCCTCCTCCATCAACACGAATGGTAAGGGCAGCGCCCTGCACATGGAGACATCAAATATCTATGGTGGGGTTACGATTCTACTGTCGTGGTGATTGTATTACATTAACTGGCAGCATAGCTTTATGCTGGTGAATATTGTACATGATTGTTTTTGATTATATCTAAAAAGGTGCAAGAAGCACTACACAAAAGTCTGAAAAGCAACCGCAGTAAGCTACAGTAAAACCTTGGTTTACGAGCATAATTCATTCTGGAAGCATGCTTGTAATCCATAAGAAATAATGAAAACTCAGACGATTCGTTCCACAACCCCAAAACTTTAATACAAAATACTGTATGTACTCGTATTGCAAGACCTTACTTGTATATCAAGTTAAAATTTAATCAAATGTTTTGCTTTTCTTGCAAACCAAGTTACTTGCAATCCAAGGTTTTACTGTATATTCAGAGGCATAGAAAACACATTGTAAGGGATGGAAAGGTTACTAAATACTCCAGTGTCAATTTACCTTATATTAAGCACTGTGAAGGGTCATTTATAGGGGGGGGGAGGGAATGGGCCTTCTATACTGCCTTTTTGTGGTTACACCCTCAAAGCGGTTTACATTTATAAAGGTACTTACTTTGTACCCAGGGCAATGGAGGGCTGGGATTTAATCCCACAACCTCAGGGACCTCTACACCTAGGCCACTCCTCACCTAGAAGGATACTTCTTTTATGAAGGCAACACAGGCAGCATTGTGTTTTTATAAAACAGGAAACTGCAACCGGAGGAAACCCTACTTGAGAAGGCACAATGAATGCTGAGAGGTGAGAGACTGATATACACGGATGGAGAGAGGGACCTTGGGGTGATAGCGTCTGAGGATTTGAAGGCAAAGAAACAGTGTGCCAAGGCAGAAGTAATATTCTTCCCTTGTATTTTATTCTAGCAGAGAAGAAATACCTGACTGATGAATATGGTGACATGAAGACAGATAAGAGCATCCTGGAAAAAAATCTGAGTCCTTCCCTCCTAGAAATTTCTAAGAAGAACCACAACATGAAGGCAAGTGGAGACACAGAGGAGGAAAGGGAGGTTGCTGTAGAAACACTAGGGAAACATCACTGCACCCTCCACGTTCAAGTCTGCCATACAATTCCCCATGGGATCACTGCAGCCGAGCCCACTGCCTTTGCATTATCTCCTTCCACTCTACCCTATCCCTTGCCTTTTTGCCCCCAAACCAGTCCCCGCTATTTTCCTACGATGACCTTTGAGGTTGAATGTCTGTCTAGATCTGCAAGTTAGTTCAGGACGGTATAGAAAGTTTAATTAAACTGTAGTTTTTAAACTTGCCCTAATAGTGGGTAATTCTATAAACTGGGGCCAAGATGCATATTAAGCCCTCCATCAAGGGATGGAGATGACTTCGTCCAGTGTTTCCAGTTTTTTCGTATCACAGGAAAAATAGCTTATGCTTTTTTTTTTTTTTACCAGACTTTTTTCAAACCACCCTTGTAGCCCCAGATATTCAATACTGAATCATATCCAGGCAGTAGCATTGAATATCTGGAGCTAATTCTGAATGTGTTGGCTACCAGGGTGTATGCAAATCGGGACCTGCATAAGGAAATCGGGTGCCCTCACCACCTCCAATTTCCCCTCACTTTCCCATAATCCTGATTGTCCCTCCTTGTCACCACAATGACATAAAGGCCATCATAAGTATGACACCCTTGTTACCCCCTCCCTGTACACAGTATGCAATTATAGGGAAGTTCTGTTTTGTGAGCTTATAGATGTGTACGTGTTTGTTTTGTGCTTGCACTGTGATTTGCCACTATAATTGAGAACTAACGACACACAATGATTTCTTTTGCCATTATTCAATTCCAGAAGCTGCAAGCACAGATGGAGAAGCTGGAGAGATGTCTGTCACCCCCTGAAGAGAGCAGTGAGAGTCTGAGTCCTGAGGAAGAGGAGGAGACGGCTCTTGGGGGCTTCAAGGGCAGGCTCAGGTTCTCTCTTCTCTACAACAAGAATCAACTGCAGCTTAGGATCATTGAAGGCATGGATCTGCCTAGCCACAGCACTGACCCGTTTGTCAGGATCAAGCTTTTCTCCAGATATCAGTCTCAAGAACCAGTACTGCAGTCTGTTATAAACGAGTGGGAGACCAGCGTGGGCAAGAAGAGCAGAAACCCGACTTTTGGAGATGAGTTCTCTTGCGCTCTCATGGAGAAACAGCTGGAGATGGTGACCATAAAACTTGAGGTCAGTTTTCCCATGCTCCTGATATATCTGTGATATTGCGATAAAGGGAAGGAGAAATACATATCTGCTTGAATTGCTGTCCTCTAGTTTTCATTCAACATGATTTCATTATCGTCAAGAGAACAATTATGTCGTTTTCCTACACTGATAGCTCTTAAGGGTGCTGGATTATTAAATGAGTAGACATTATACCAATAGCACAAAAAAATCACTGATATATCAAATAATCATAGACTGTAGCAATACAAGAGGGATCTGAAAAGTTTTTAATTCTGAGCATTATTCGGTCACTGTAGCTGAAAAGGGTGTTATTTTAGTTTGCCAATTTGCACAATCATAATGCTATGCTTTGACATTGTTTCAGATCATTGATTGAACCATGTCAACAAAAAGTGTGGAATTTTCACGTGTGGAACTCCGAGCCATCATGAAGGTCCTATTCCTGCAGAAGATAACTCCAAAGAAAATCCATGAATGTATGATGCCAACATTGAGTGACAAATGCCCATCATACTCCACAGTGAAGAAATGGTGTGCAAACTTTCAGTGCGGAGATTTCAAGACTGAAGATGCAGCAAAGTCTGGGAGGCCTCAAACGGTGTCAACTCCTGAAATTGTTGACCATGTCCATAACCTGATTTTGGCAGATCACCGAATATTGGCTAAAATAATTGCATTGCTGAGACAGTACAGATATCCAGGGAATGTGTTGGGTCTATAATCCACGAGCAGCTGGGTATGCAGAAGCTATCAGCCAAGTGGGTACCCAAATGTTTGAATGCTGATGAGAAATGAAGTCAAGTGGATACTTCCAAGTTAATTTTGCAACATAGAAATAATGACGGCAGATAAAGGCCAAATGGCCCATCTAGCCTGCCCATCCGCAGTAACCATTATCTCTTTCTTTCTCCGAGAGATCCCACGTGCCTATCCCAGGCCCTTTTGAATTCAGACACAGTCTCTGTCTCCACCACCTCTTCTGGGAGACTGTTCCATGTATTAACCACCCTTTCCGTAAAAAAGTATTTCCTCAGATTGCTCCTCAGCCTAACACCTCTTAACTTCATCCTATGCCCTTTCATTCCAGAGCTTCCTTTCAAATGAAAGAGACTCGACTCAAGCGCATTTACATCACGTAGGTATTTAAACCTCTCTATCATATCTCCCCTCTCCTGCCTTTCCTGCAAAGTATAAGTCCCCTCCACCTAACTCACATCTATCGTTCGCCCAAACTATGCTCAAAAGTAGACTTGCTTTACAACACCAATGTTTTACAACTGCTATGCAGCTCACTCTGTGGCACATGAGTTAGACCTATAGCCTTCCACCCTGATGTTGCTGGTTCGAATCCCACTCACTCCCTGTGACAGAAGATAAATTTTTTAAAAATCTGATTAATAAAATAAACTATAGTGGTGCCAGATTTTGGATGATATGGTAGCTAAAATTGAAACAGGTTTAAATGTCTGATAAATGGTTTGACAGAGAGCTTTTGAAATGAAAGCAGTATTGCAGAAAACTGGAATATGTAAGGAATAAGAATATGACAAACTAATAAAGCTCAGTGGTGAGAAGAGGCCAGGGTGAAAGATTTGAGAAGGATTTATTACTCAGAACTGATAGGTACTGATGTCATGGATACTAGGCTTTTGTTTAACTTAGTGCCAGATCTCACTCATTCTAGGGCCTATATGAGTGTTTCGTAGGACAAACCTCCTCTTGCGAGTCATCTGGCTGAATCGTTTTGTTCCACAGTGTCTTCTATTAGGAAGCTGTTTGGTACTGAAAACAGTTGCCTATTTGAGGAAGTTTTGTAATTTGAGGAATGCTTATGACCAAGAGATATGTTCTGGTCCACGGTTTCCTACCCAGATTGGTGTCATATCAATGTGTTATTTACTAACCCTCAGATTCTGTAAAGTCCACCTAAAGTTAGGCGCCTCTGTCAGCACACCTAACTGATATAGTCGCCTAACTTAACTGAGTAATAGGCTTAATCGGTGCTGATAACTGGACCTTAAGAACATAAGAATTGCTGCTGCTGGGTCAGACCAGTGGCCCATCGTGCCCAGCAGTCCGCTCCCGCAGCGGCCCTTAAGTCAAAGACCAGTGCCCTAATTGAGTCTAGCCTTACCTGCGTACGGTCTGGTTCAGCAGTAACTTGTCTAACTTTGTCTTGAATCCCTGGAGGGTGTTTTCCCTTTATAACAGATTCCGGAAGAGCATTCCAGTTCTCTACCACTCTTTGGGAGAAGAAGAACTTCCTTATGTTTGCACGGAATCTATCCCCTTTCAACTTTAGAGAGTGCCCTTTTGTTCTCTCTACCTTGGAGAGGGTGAACAACCACTCTTTATCTACTAAGTTTATTCCCTTCATTGTCTTGAATGTTTCGATCATGTCCCCTCTCAGTCTCCTCTTTTCATGGGAGAAGAGGTCAGGTTTCTCTAATCACTCACTGTACAGCAACTCCTCCAGACCCTTAACCGTTTTAGTCTCTCTTCTCTGGACTCTTTCAAGTAGTACCGTGTCCTTCTTCATGACCAGTGCTGGACATAGTATTCCAAGTGAGGGTGCACCATGGCCCAGTACAGCAGCATGATAATCTTCTCAGACCTGTTCGTGATTCCCTTCTTAATCATTCATAGCATTCTGTTCGCCCTTTTTGCCACCGCCGCACATTGCGTGGACGGCTTCATTGACTTGTCGACCAGTATTCCCAAGTCTCTTTCCTGGGGGGTCTCTCCAAGTAAGGCACCGGACATCCTCATAATTGCTGTTAATTGGTCCTAATTGACAGTTAGGTGCCTAACTCAAAAACGCAATTCTATAAAAAGTAGTTGCCTAGATCCAAGATAGTGACTGAGATGGATGTGTGAAACGTAGCTCCATGCTTCACCATCTGAATTTGTTACCCGTTTGGCTTTTTTCTTTGCGTACGCTGAGACATGTGCTGCCTGACTGAACTCTTCTTCACTGATATGCGATGGGGAAGAGAAAGGAAGCTTCACGACCGGGACCTCCGGCAGTTGGTAGCTCCAGAGGACTGATTCAGACGCCGTTGGTCACCAGAATTACACATCAGATGCAAGGGACGCCTCAGACCTTGAGAGGAGTGCCGATTTCATCCGCAAACCTTAGAGTGGATCAGGCTTCTCTGAGCCTGATCCAGAGGCAGCATCCTCCCTAACCTGAGGGTAATATTGCAGTGGTGGAAGAGGTAACCCAGCTGTCCTATGAAGGTGGCCAACCGGCAAGCCCCGGAGGAGAGGTGGAAGGAAAGTCTCTTGAGAGAAAGGCTCCCACTGAAGACAGTGCACTATCGGTGTCTCCCACAGCTCAAATTGGTGAGAATACCTCTTTTCTAAATGTTCAGATTGGAGATTTAACCAAGTCTGCCAAAATTAATTTAGATGATCTGTGGAAGGCAATAGTCACCATAAACTCTAACCTCAAAAAAGCAGTAACCTTGGTACGTGCCGATTGTGCAACCATTAGCTCTCAGGTCAATACACATGGGACTATTCTAAAAGAGCAAAGTGAGACTATCAAGAACAGATGAATCAAATAAAAAGTATGGAGACAGAGATTATCAAGGAAAGCTCTTATATTACAAAAAATTGGAATATGTAGAAAACAAGCAAAGGAGGAATAATTTAAGATTACTAAACTTCCCAAAATTACCTGTAATTGCTCCATTAGCAATGATGCGAAAGTATTTCAAGGAGATTTTGTTAATCCCAGAAGAAAGCTTGCCTCCAATAATTAGAGCTCAATATTTATCTCTGAGTGGGAAAAAAAACAGTTTGTCTCTACTCCTGGTCAAGAAACTGAACAACAGAAAGAGATTTAAATTTGACGAGTTTTTTGGAGGACTCACTTGAAGTAACTGAAAGAACCACCCTTATTGTGATTATTGCCCTAGAGTTTGATAGGGATTTCAGGCACTTAAATGATAAGTTTTTCAGTTCAACTATTCAAGTTTTTCCTGGTTTGTCTAAAGAAACACAATAAAGAAGAAAAGATTTCCTCAGTTACGGGCCAAGAGTTTTGGCCCTAGGTGCTCAGTTTCTCTTAAAATTTCCAGCAAAATGTTGTATTTCACTAGAGAGAAAGAATTTCCTATTTTATGAGCTGAAACAATTATTCTAATTTATTAAAGCCAGAGAAATAGGGGGGAGTCATTATTGGGTCAATTGGACTAGCCACAGTTTAGCGAACCGGCTGTCTGGGGGTCAACTATGTCCCTGCCTCTGGTTTTCCTTGTTCTTTTTCTTTGTTCTTGGATCCAATTTGTGGATGAAATAATTAATTAATTAATTTTTAATTTGATGTTAAATCAATTATATTTTGCTTGATAATTATTTCCAAATCTCTTTGCAAGTATGTTTGCTTGTTGTTATAATGAAAATTTTGAATAAAAATTAAAAAAAAAATACTTGCCGAGTACAAAGCACATAGTTAAAAGTGGGCTTGGTTAGGGAAGGATCATGGGCTTGTATTCGAGTTAGGTGCCTAATTTAGGCGCCCGCGTTTAGGCCAAGAAAACCCTGGCATAAATACGGTGTGCCTAAAACTTAGGACGCCTATCAATGCCTAAGCATAATCCTATACAGTTGCCTAATTTTTATAGTCAGCACTGATTGTTTAGGCAACATTTATAGAATTAGGACCTTAGTATCTTAAATGGTATTGTTTTCTGGATACCTGTCCTATTGTTTTGCAATTATGTTAATGTTTACAGTATTTGATATTTGCTATACTGCTTATGGTGAAGAATTGAAGCGGTGTACAATTTTAAATAACAAAACTGGCACACATGCCAGAAAGGAACTCCATTCATAACAGTAAAGAGGCAATTTAAGGGGCAGTTATACTGCTGGTTGGCGACTCTACACTCTGTAAATTTCCTACTGACTTGGGAAGGATTAATCTTACTCCTATCATAAAAAAAATTGCCAAAGAATCTGTTGCCTTGGCCTCAAATTACTGGCCTATTTCTTCCTTTCCAATTTTTGTTAAATCTATGGAGGGCATTATGATCTCAGTTCATGCAATATCTTGACCGAGGTAATATCTCATATACTTCTCAATCAGGTTTCAGAGCACTTTTTAGCACTGAGACAGTGGTAGGCTCAATAATGGATAATATTCATTCTCTGTTCATTAAGGGTAAAAGTGTTTTTGACTTGGTGGACCGTAACATCTTGTTGTTCTAGAAATAGGGAGATTCTGGATTCTCTACAAGAAGAACTGTTCCAGCAGTTGGTAAAGGAGCCTTCTCCTTCTCTTCCAATCCTGAGGTCTGAAGTCACTGTTTACCCTGTTCTTCTGTTTTCCTTCAGGTGAGAAAGTTTGATAAATACTCACGACATACAGTCCTGGGGGAGGTGAGAGCTACACTCAACAACCTGAAGACATCAGAGCTGTTGGAGTTCTGTGAAGAGATCCAACAGATAACAAAGGTGATGACATATAGTTCTCATCATATGATATATTTGTGAAATAATTACTTTGAAACCTGATAGTAGATGAGCACATGACCATTTAGGGCCAAAATTCTACATATGGTGCTGAAAAATCAATGCTAATAAAACTTCATGGTAAGTGCTATTGTATAAACTGTGCTCAGAGTTAGACACCGTTTGAAGCATAGCTCAATTTTAGATCCATGCTCAATTTTAGATATGAGGATTTACACTAAGTAAAACCTAGTACAAATTCTCGCATCCATGTGTACCATCTCTTCCCTTCCCTTCATCCATGTGCACCATATGTTCCCTCCTCTTCCACTTCCCTCCATTCATGTGCACCATCCCTTCCTTTCCCCTCTCTGCCCCCCCCCCCATATTCTAAACTAAACTAAACCTTAAGTTTGTATACCGCATCATCTCCATGGAAGTAGAGCTCGACACGGTTTACAGGAATTACTAAAGAAAGGAACTCCAATGGGAAGAAGGAGGGCTTGGTAAAAAGGAAGGAAGGAGGGGGACTAAGTAGAGTGGGGAGGGAGGAAGTGGTTACATTTTAGAGAAAAGCCAAGTTTTCAAATGTTTTCTGAAACGTTGGAGTGAGGGCGAACTTCGAAGAGGGGCAGATAAGCTGTTCCATAGCTCGGTGATCCTGAAGAGGAGGGATGTTCCAAGTCTTCCTGTATGGGAGATGCCCTTCAAAGAGGGGAATGACAGTATGAGTTTTTGAGTGGATCTGGTGGAGTTAGGATTCGGGAAGAGCCAAGATAGTGGAAACAGGGGAAGAAGGATGCCGTGTAGAGACTTGAAGGCTAGGCAGGCGCATTTGTAGTGAACCCTGAGGAGCACTGGGAGCCAGTGAAGCTTAGACAGAAGCGGGGAGACGTGGTCGAATTTGCAGTTTAGCAGGAACTTGTCCAACTTGTCTTCAATCCCTGGAGGGTGTTTTCCCCAATAACAGCCTCCGGAAGAGCATTCCAGTTTTCTACCACTCTCTGGGTGAAGAACTTCCTTACGTTTGTACGGAATCTATCCCCTTTTAACTTCTCTCTGCCCTCTCGTTCTCCCTACCTTGGAGAGGGTGAACAACCTGTCTCTATCTACTAAGTCTATTCCCTTCAGTATCTTGAATGTTTCGATCATGTCCAGTTTCTCTAGCCTCTCACTGAAGATCGGGTTTTTGTGATTTGTTCACATTAACCTATAGAGGCATCTTTAATAGCCCTCTGAGGATCATAATAAAAGAATATAAAAACATTTTTCATAGGAATGTGTTTGCTGGAATTTAGATTTCATACTATATAAATTTAGGTGCTGCATTTGCACGTTTTCCTTGGTTCTTGGGCATACACGCTATTTTATAAACCGCACTTAACTTTTAGGGCTCCTTTTACTAAGCTGGGATAGCGGTTTTAGCACGTGCACTAGATGATAACGCCAGCATTGAGCTGGCATTAGTTCTAGCCGCGTATGTATGTTTTCACCCATAACTAATATTTTCTTATATGTATGTTTTTTTGTATGATAATTTTTATCACATAACAAAAGTTAGTTTATATGTTGACACTAGTGTTTTATTTGTATATTTTATGGTATTGTACATCGCCTAGTAATTTAAAATAGGCGATTCATTAAGAACAAATAAACTTGAACTTGAAACTTGAAACTTTAGCGAGTGCTAAAAACACTATCACAGCTTAGTAAAAGGAGCCCTAAATGTGGCTTATAAAACAGCACATTTTATGCTGATTTTTGGGGGGCACCATACATAGAATTTAGCCCTATATGTTGGATTATATGACTTTTGAACGTTTTAAATGATAAAGGAGGAGATTTGGAAGGATTCATCATTTACATATGCAAATTTGCTTAGCTTATATTTAGCTCTTAGAGCCAAGCCAGAGACCTCAGCTTAGTTTTGCTCAGCAATCTATCCTGTGTGCAAGTAACAGCGCCACGCTTTGCGGAACAAGGTATGCTGATGGTGCAAGAGCCAGTTCCCGTGGAAGGGAGAGTACTGGTGAGATCAGACGGATCGATATCCCTCCGTTGCAAGGGCAAGTGGAGGACACATGGCAAGAGAGGGAGACCATGCTGCTGGACGAAGTCAATCTCAATCGGTTTCATCTTGACTTTCACTGGGAATTACTCTTCAGAAGCCTCCTATCGTTACTTTAGAAATCTTTGTGGACTGCTAGTTCTGAAATGGGTAAAGTCTTATCTTTACAATTGTCTGAGGTACTTCAAAAATTTCCTCTCCTCAACAACAAATATTACAAGCTAATTCAACTTTAGATGAACACACTAATCAAACTGTTAATGTGCAAACTTTGAATTCATGACGGATAATAATGATTGAAAAGGAAAGTTGAAAACTTGGAGAATGCGGCAAGATTTTCTGATTTCCTAAAGCTTCTTACATTACACCAAGAGACATACTGAGATTTTGCAAATACCACAGGAATTGATGCCATATTATTTACCAATGAGGAAAAAGGACATCTGAATTTTTGGAAGCTCCTGAAGAAGTAACGACTATCAGCTTTGTCAGTGACATTGGCTTTGTCATTGGACAGGGCTTGGCGCCTCCATTTTTCTTTAAGAAACGTAATGCTCTCTTTCGGGGTAATATAGTTGGGTTATATCCTGGAGTGCTCCTCTTCTTTCTTAAACACTCTTTGCAAGTGTATAATTAAATATAAGTCTATTAAATACATAGTTTTTCAACCTTCTCAGCTCTCCTCATTTGGCAGCAGCAGGAGATTGCGGGATAGAGTAGAAACCATGTAGTTCATATTGGAAAATTGAGACTCACTGCAACTGTCTGTGGGCTCATTTTTGATTCTAAATGATATTTCTTTGTTCATTCAATGTAATCCACTCTTCTATGGTTGTGGACTTGGGATTTTGGTTTGTATTTCTTGTTCATTTTTATATTTTCCTTCTAAAGTATATATTTCTTTAAGTTTCTTTACAAGTGTTTGGTACTTAACCCCCCCAATGTATCCTGTGTCATACCCACTGGTGTACCCTACTCTGCTTTATACCTAGTACTGTCCTGGCCTCCTTTCCAAATCTTCCCAGAAGCTGCTGGCAATCCAGTGCTCTTCAATTCAAACAGGTTGTTCATTTTTGTTATAGGACTTAGTGGGAGAGATCCTTGTGTCTCTGAAATATCTTCCCACAGCCCAGAGGATCGAAGTTGGCCTCCTGAAAGTTAGGAGTGGCTCTCTCAGTAGTGCACTGAACACAGGTAACCTCAGCATGTTCCTGGAATAACAACAGCTTCCGCAGAAAAGGGGATCCCATAGTCATAGAGCCCAGCGTAATAAAAGCTGAGTAAAGAATGTTTGTTAAAATCTTGCACATATTGTATTTTCTTGACTCATTAAAAAAAAAAGTTAATGCCCAATACAATAAGAAAATAACAAAAAAACATAAGGAAACATAGAAACAGGACGGCAGATAAAGGCCAAATGGCCCATCTTGTCTGCCCATCCTCAGTAACCACCATCTCTTTCTCTCTCCGAGAGATCCCGCGTGCCTATCCCAGGCTTTCTTGAATTCAGACACAGTCTCTGTCTCCTCCACCTCTTCCGGGAGACTGTACCATGCATCTACCACCCTTTCCGTAAAAAAGTATTTTCTTAGATTACTCCAGAGCCTATCACCTCTTAACTTCTTATTGCAGAGTTTCCTTTCAAATGAAAGAGACTCGACTCATGCTCATGTACATTACATAGGTATTTAAACGTCTCTATCGTAACTCCCCTCTCCTGCCTTTCCTCCAAAGTATACAGATTGAGATCTTTAAGTCTGTCCCCATATGCCTTATTACGAAGACCACACACACCATTTTAGTAGCCTTCCTCTGGACTGCCTCCATCCTTTTTAGAATTTTTTTGAAGGTGCGGCCTCCAGAATTGTACACAATATTCTAAATGAAGTCTCACCAAAGTCTTATACAGGGGCATCAATCCCTCCTTTTTCCTACTGGCCATACCTCTCCCTATGCACCCTAGGATCCTTCTAGCTTTCTATTGGACACTACAGTCTCGAGTCAGCTCTGGGGGGAGCTACTACTGCTGCTACTATTTATTATTTCTATAGTGCTGAAAGATGTACGTAGTGCTGTACATTTTAACATACAATAGACAGTCCTTGCTCAGAAGAGCTTACAATCTAATTTAGACAGGACATTTCAGGGTTGGGGAGGTTATAGTGGGTATAGGTATCTGACAGCAGTGAGTGGGAGTTAAGAGTTGAAAGCAGTTTCAAAAAAGTGGGCCTTTAGCTTGGATTTGAACGCTGCCAGGGACGGAGCATAACGTATTGATTCAGGAAGCCTGTTCCAGGAATACAGTGCCGCAAGAAAGAAGGGACGGAGTCTGGAGTTGGCAGTGGAAGAGAAGGGTACAGATAAGAGGTGCTTGCCCGATGAGTGGAGATCACGGGGGGAGCATAGGGGAAGATAAGTGAGGAGAGATATTGGGGGGCTTCAGAATGAATGCACTTGTAGGTCAGCAAGAGGAGTTTAAAGTGTATTTGGAAATGGACGGGGAGCCAATGAAGCGACTTGAGGAGAGGGGAAGAGCGGCTCTCACAGAATACGAGTCATGCAGCAGCATTTTGAACGGATTGAAGAGGCGAGAGGTGGGCACATGGAGGCCTGAGAGAAGTACTTTGCTGTAGTCTAAGTGCAAGATGACGAGAGTGTGGACAAGGGTTTTGGTCGTGTGTTCAGAGAGAAGAGGACGGATTTTGGTAATGTTTTAAAGGAGGAAGCGACAGAATTTGGCGGTCTGTTGGATCTGAGCAGAGAAGGAGAGAAGAGTCAAAGATCACCCCAAGGTTGCGAGCCGACAAGACAGGGAGGAGGATAGCATTATCCACAGAGATAGAGAATGGCAAGCGGGAGAGGTGGGTTTGGGGGGGAAGATAAAGAGTTTGGTTTTAGCCATATTCAGTTTGAGATGGCGGCGAGAAATCTAAGCGGCAATGTCAGACAGGCAGGCTGAAATTCAGGCCTGAACTCTCGCAGAGATATCCAGTGTGGAGAGGTCGTTCTGGGAGTCATCAGCATAGAGGTAATATTGAAAACTAAGAAGAAATGTGAAGGATGGATGAGGGGAAAGATGCGATAATGTGAAGGATGAATAAGAGCCAAGAATAGGCAGAAGGAAGGTATAAGGAGAAAGTATATAGGAGGAATGGAGAAAGGAAAAGGAGGCATAGCATAGAAGTAAGGGTGGCGAGTGGTGGATGTGAGACAGAGATCTCTATTGAGAGTGAGAAGAGACATATAGCTGACAGGCCCCCAGCTCTGTTATTCCTGCTCCCCCCTTATATATCTCTGGTGTCCAAGGAGAAAAAGGATTCTCTTCCCTATAGAGACCATAGTGAGTTCAGCTTCCTTAAATTTCTCATAGCTCTCCCTCATCACCAAGTTCTGTCCACAAAACCTCTCACACCTCCATCGTCTGTGATCAGTTCACGCTGGCAGAGATCCAAGTTTATTTATAATTTAATATACCGACCATCTACATTTATCTAACTGATTTACAATGCTAAAAATATTAAAACAAATGTATGGAGACAAAAATGTAAACAAAATGAGGACAAAGATCTGGACATGAAAGGAATAAGGGGTGAGGAAAGTTGATAATTACATCATAAAAATTAATTAAAGGAAGGTCCGGGAGGGGGGGGGGAGGGGAGAAACAGCAAGGAACGAGGATCGCTTCACAGAAACGGTTCTTTATAATAAAACGATGCTGCAATTGAGGAGTGGTTACTATCTTGTATTGTGGAATGCGTCTTCGAATAAATAGGTTTTGAATTTATCGAGAGAATTTTCGTGGCGAAAATGAGAAGGCATGGCATTCCAGAGGGCAGGGGCTATGGCAGAAAAAATTATATTTCCGGTGTAATAAAGTTCTTTCACCCAACTGCGATCTGCTCAAACTGACATAGGGTTACCAGACGTCCGGGAATTACCTGGACATGTCCTCTTTTTAGAGGACTGTCCGGCCTCCTGAACAGACTTTCCAAAACCCAGCATTTGTCCAGGTTTTGGAAAGCCCCTACAAGCTCCGACCACATCTGGAGGGCCTCTGAGCATGCGCGGATGATGTCATACACATCTCAGCATGCTCCAGGCCCTCCAGACGCAGCTGGAGCTCGTCCAGAAGAGAGGAGGCTTTCCTGGGGTGGGGTCACGTGTCCGGGGTTTCCCAGAGAAAAATATGGTAACCCTATCTCTCTCTCTCCTTCTGCTACCCATCACCTCCTGACCCAATGCTTTTTGTCTACTGCTGTTCTAGATATGTATGCCAGAGTAGATGTATTCAGCAGCCAGCGCCGGCAGAAGCATCAGAAATCCTCTCCACGGCCCAAGGCTCAGGTCATGGTCTTCAATGAAACATTCCACTTCTGCTTGCCAGAAGCTGCCAGTGCGGACTGTGTGGTGCTCATTTCCATGTACGAGATGCAAGCCAGTGGTCGCAAACTGATTGGACAGACCTCAGTGGGGAAGCACAGAGCTGGTGAGAGTGATAAGCACTGGAACCTCATGTTGCAATCGTTGCGCCAACCTGTGGCAAAGTGGCATCCACTCTTTATTTAGGTGCCCAAAGGGTTTCTTCCACCCAGTTTGACCCTCCTGGTCCATGCAGCAAAACTAAGCCAGGACTAAGTGCGGAACTCTTCTTTGCTGTAAATACAGACAGAGCTCAGAAAATGTGAAAATAGATTTTTTTTAAAAAAATTCTGTATTGATTTTCTAAACTTCAAAAGTGCAATTGGTGAAAATAGATTTTACAATCTTACTTGTTCTCACGTAGGAAGCATCCAGGGTAGGCTGGCGGTAGCAGGCTTACCTGCTGGTGCTGCTAACTACCCAAAGATCCAATTACAGCGGCTGGGCTGGTGGCGGGTGGGGGAGTCCAGAGGTGATAGGTGAGGAGGTAGGTGGGGGAGTCTGGACCTAGAGAGGTCCTGAGGTGAAGCAGTGTCGGAGGAGGGGAGAAACAGCATGAAGGGAGGGAGGAAGGGAGCTGGAGAAACAAGATGGAGGGAGGGCTGGAAAAACAGCATGGAGGGAGAATTGGTAAGTCCCTCCTATCTGCGCCCTTCTCTTCAACTGCTAACTCCAGACTCCGTCCCTTCTGCCTTGCTGCACCATATGCTTGGAACAAGCTGCACAAATCCTTATATCGTGCTCCATCGCTGGCAGTGTTCAAGGCCCAGGTAAAAGTCCACCTCTTTGACAGTAGTTTTGACTCCTAACTCCTCTCACCATGGGTTCTGCATCCCTAACCCTCTATGTTATGTCTGTCTGTCCAAGTTAGATTGTAAGCTCTTTCAAGCAGGGACCATCTATAAATATCAAAGTGTACAACACTGCATATGTCTTTCAGCTCTATATTAGTGATAAATAGTAGGAGGAGGAGGGACGGAGGGCTGGAGAAGCATTATGGAAAGGAGAGAATGCTGGAGAAAAGAGCATGGGGGAGGGGAGACAAACAGCAGGAGAGGAAGAGAGAAAGAGGGAGAAAGAGAGGAGTCTAGTATGTTATTGGCGAGCATGTTTTTTTTGTTAAAGTTATGTTAATTTGTATTATTTGTTTTTACCCTATTTTAAAATATATAACCACCTTGAAATACATTGATAAGGTGGTATATCAAATTTTTAATAAACTTGAAACTTGGAGAAAGAGAGAGAGAGAGAGAAAAGCACTAAAAGGCTAAAGAGAATGGGAAGGGGGACCAAGGAACTGGGTGGAGTGGACGAGGTCGTGTGTCCTCTTATTTTGTCTTCACAAATATGGTCAGCCTATTTTGCTGGGAATTAGAGGGAGAGGAAGAGGCAGAAAAGATTTTCAGGCATTATGATGGGGAAATTCTGAGCAAAAGGTTTGAAAATTCTGCATTCTTTGTAGTGTTTTTGCACAGAATTTCCCCAAGAGTGAGGTACAAACACGCTGGCTTTTACAAAGCTGCGATAGAGGTTTCTACTGTGGTCTGGCAAGGGAAATGCTCCAACGCTCTTAAGACTTCTATTAGCGTCGGAACATTTATCTCGCCAGCCCGCAGTAGAAACTTCTATCGCAGCTTTGTGAGCCTTAGAGACATGAAAATGCTTCCTTCAAGTGACACCCTACAAAAAAGGTTATGAGCTGCTTAAATATTTAAAAGAAAAAGGCTCTTCAATTCTGTTTCTCTTTATTCAGACAACCTCTCACCCACTTCTTTTTATATCACAGCCTACTCCCCAACTTAGGGTTTGTGAAGACAAAAAGGACAAATGACCCCGCCCACAACCCCACCCATTTCTTTGGTCCTCCTTCCTATCCTCTATACCCTTTTAATACTTCTCTCTCTCCCCCCTTCCTCCCCCACGGGTGCTTCTCACTCTCTCTCCTTCAAACCCCCTCTCCTCTGGATACTTTTTTCTTTCTCTCTCTTTCCAACCACCTCCCCCCCTCTCAACAGTTGTCACTCTCTCCTTCCAAACCTTCCATCCTTCTCTTCTGCAGTTTCTGTTTCTCCCCTCCCATCCAGCACTATCCTATTCCATGCTCATTTCTCCAGCACTCTTTCCTTTCCATAATGCTTCTCTAGCCCTCCCTCCCGTCTTCCATGCTGTTTCTCTAGCCCTCCCATCCCTTCCCTCCTCTGACACTGCTTCACCTCACAACCTCTCTAGCTCCCCAACACACCTACCTACCTCCATCCCCAGGCCTGGACACTGTAATTGAACCTTTGGGCAGAAAGCAGCAGCAATGAGGTAAGCCTGCTACTGCCAGCCTGTCCCGGAAGGTGCCTTTCTGCAAGTCCCACCTACGTGGAAATAGGAAGTCGCTGCAGAGAGGCTACTTCCCCAGACCCTCACAGCAGTATTATATTTCCTTTTACAGCTAGTCATCCCTCTTCCATCTCCTCTGCCTGCAACTCTCTCACATCCTGCCATAGGTCCTCTCAACCCTTCCTTTCCCGGCCTGTCTATTATCTTCTCATTCCCTTTCCTCTCTATCAGCTTTAAGAACATAAGAATTGCCGCTGCTGGATCAGACCAGTGGTCCATTGTGCCCAGCAGTCCGCTCCCGCGGTAGCCCTTAGGTCAAAGACCAGTGCCCTAACTGAGTCTAGCCTTACCTGCGTTTGTTCTGGTTCAGCAGGAACTTGTCTAACTTTGTCTTGAATCCCTGGAGGGGATAGGCTGCAGGGGGAACATAAGAACATAAGTTGCCGCTGATGTGTCAGACCAGTGGTCCATCGTACTCAGCAGTCTGCTCCCGCGGTGGCCCCCAGGTCAAAGAGAAGTAGCTTATGAGACACCAGACTTCCTGCTTTCAGTGGTAGCTTAGAGAATGACACGGGGCCCGTTTACCGGGGTAAACCGTGGTCACCGCAGTAAATCCGCAGGAATGGAGACATTTGCAACTGTTTTACTGCAGGAATGGGGACAAGAACTTTCACCGTCCTGCAGGAATGGGGACAAGACCTTTTACCGTCCTGTGGAAGCAGTGAAAAGTCTTGCTCCAGTGGTAAAAAAATTGCATCCTTGTCAGACTCGGCATCTCCTCCCCAGCTCCTCTTGCACCTATTTTACCTTCAGGAACCAGCCATGCCACGATGAAGACAGAAGGAAGACAGAGAAGCTTTTTTTAGCTTCCAGCTGGCTTAGGGCTCTCTCTCTGATCAGGGGGCAGTTGCCCTAGTTGCTCTCCCCTAACACTATTCCTGCCATGTGTGACTGAAGTATTCTATTAGCTTGATTTTCTATGTAGCATTCTGTAGTAGTTTGGTTTGTTCAGTTTTCACAATAGTGGAGAAGATATTTGTGAAAGGGAGGGGAGACGAGGGTTTTGTTGATCCTTGCTCTGTATTATTTGTTTATAAAATGACAATTGTACAGAATATTGTCTCTTTTTATACTTTAATAAAATAAGTTCAGTATAAAATCATAACTATTCGAGGCTTGTGCAGATGGGATCTGGCAGTTTGCAGGACGGGGATTGAGCTTGCTGGGACGGGGCAGGGACAGGGACGAGCTCATGGGGACAGGTAGCTCTATCCTGAAGTTTTCAGCTTTAGTACCAGTAATATTGTAATAGAACCCAGAGTTATCCCTGGAAGGCAAGAATACCAGACAAAATTGACCTATTTGGGACATGTGATGAGGGCAAATTCACTAGAAAAGGAGATGCTACTAGGAATGGTCAGTGGTAAAAGGAAGCAGGAGAGAACAAAGGCCCGTTGGCTGGATACCATCAAGAATGACACGGGAATGACCATCAAGCAATTGAAAGAAGCCATGGAAAACAGGGAAGCATGGTAAGGACTGACCTACAGAGTATGCCAGGGTCGGACTTGACTGAATGGATAGTAGAAGTCTTAGTACTGAAATCTGACCGATTAAGCACACACACAATCCATATTAAAAAATGAAAATAAAAAACCAAACTTGCAAACTGCAACAACCTTTCCTAGAAAATGCAGTACTATAAAGAATTTAGACCAGGGCTTAGACCATCTCTTCAGCCACAACATGGACAGGCAAAATAAGAGTCTACAATTGAAAAATAACACAAGCAGATAAAATGGGACAATGGAAACCTAAGAAGTGAAAATGTCAGCAGTGCATTACTACAGAATGAACATTTCTCAAGTAAGCCGACATATTCCAGGCTCTGTAAACTGAAAATAAAACCTTTTCTTTCCTATTTCAGTTGGTCACTCTTCTGAGGAGAACTCCTGATCTCCTACAGTGGTCAACTGTCCCCATTTCACTTTTGCCCCCAATTGTGTCAGTCTGTAAATGAAAATAAAAAACCATAGCTTTACTCAAATCAAACAATTGTTTATTAATATGAGGACACACAAAGTCTGGGCGCAGACAAATATGTTCTAAATTCTAGACAATGGCCAGCCCCTTATACTGGGAATTTGTCATATTGACTAAGGATCCATCATTATAGCTGCCTATGTCAATTCGTGTATGACTTCATATATGTTTAATCTCTTCTCTGATAGTATCCTTCACTTATTGCCTATCTGAGGTTCATTTTCCCCAAGTCAATGCTAAATATAAAAAAAAATAGTTTTCTTCTTTTCCTAGAAGTCACAGTGTCAAATACTGTATACTGTGCCTTGTTCTTCATTTCTAAAATGGTAAGAATGCATATCTGGTTAGGATGGAGGATCATATAAGAACATAAGAATTGCTGCTGCTGGGTCAGACCAGTGGTCCATCGTGCCCAGCAGTCCGCTCACGCGGCGGCCCAACAGGTCCAGGACCTGTGCAGTAATCCTCTATCTATACCCCTCTATCCCCTTTTCCAGCAGGAAATTGTCCAATCCTTTCTTGAACCCCAGTACCGTACTCTGCCCTATTACGCTCTCTGGAAGCGCATTCCAGGTGTCCACCACATGTTGGGTAAAGAAGAACTTCCTAGCATTCGTTTTGAATCTGTCCCCTTTCAACTTTTCTGAATGCCCTCTTGTTCTTTTATTTTTTGAAAGTTTGAAGAATCTGTCCCTCTCTACTTTCTCTATGCCCTTCATGATCTTGTAAGTCTCTATCATATCCCCTCTAAGTCTCCTCTTCTCCAGGGAAAAGAGACCAAGGTTCTCCAATCTCTCAGCGTATGAAAGGTTTTCCATCCCCTTTATCAGACGCATCGCTCTCCTTTGAACCCTCTCGAGTAACGCCATGTCCTTCTTAAGGTACGGCAACCAATATTGGACCAGTGCTCTAAATGAGTCCAGCCTCACCTGCGTACGTTCCAGTTTAGCAGGAACTTGTCCAACTTTGTCTTGAATCCCTGGAGGGTGTTTTCCCCTGTAACAGCCTCTGGAAGAGTGTTCCAGATTTCTCTGGGTGAAGAAGAACTTCCTTACGTAAGAACGGAATCTATCCCCTTTCAACTTTAGAGAGTGCCCTCTCGTTCTCCCTACCTTGGAGAGGGTGAACAACCTGTCTTTCTCTACTAAGTCTATTCCCTTCATTATCTTGAATGTTTCAATCATGTCCCCTCTGTCTCCTCTTTTCAAGGGAGAAGAGGCCCAGTTTCTCTAATCTCTCACTGTACGGCAACTCCTCCAGCCCTTTAATCATTTTTGTCGCTCTCTAGTTTAGTGACCTACTACAGTATATTCTAGAATTCTAGTATAATAGCTACTACAAATATATTTTTGAATACAATTTATCCATTTCCACACATGCATTTGCCTGGAAAATGGCACTCCTCCCCTCCCCCCACATGCATCCCCTCACTCAATCTCCCTTCCTTGTGTCTGGATAAAATATTCTGCAACTGGCCAAGATTTTGTGGAGAACAGCTCGGCATTCCTCAGTGTAGATTTTACCGCTTCTCTCTTGAGAATGAAAGAGGTCCCTCATATATAATTAGTAAAGACGGGTCAAGCAACAAGCAGTTTGGTCAACAATCCTCAGCTAATCCTGATGAGGGAAAGTCATCACTAATTGAGGCCCCTACTTCCAAACTTACCATCAGATGGCTCTCTTGACTATCATTTAAGAACATAACTGCCATACTGGGACAGACTGAAGGTCCGTCAAGCCCAGCATCCCGTTTCCAAAACTGGCCAACCCCAGTCCCAAGTACGTTGCTAGGTCCCAAGTAGTAAAACAGATTTTATGCTGCTTATCCTAGAAATAAGCAGTGGATTCCCCTGTCATCTCAATAATGGCCAATGAACTCTTTTAGGAAATTATCCAAACCTTTTTAAAATCCTGCTAAGCTAACTGGTTTCACCACATAAAAAACAACCTACAATTTCACTGCTGTATTAGCTTTATCATCAATTCAAGCTAACCTCTCCATCACATCCACCTGCAGACTCCTTCAAGGGTTCCCTAGGGTGACCCCTAACCCACCAATACCAACCCCACCCTTGGTGCCATTTCTCTCTCCACACTATGGCTCTCCTACACCTTCTTCTCTACTGACCTTACCCAATCTCCCCCTCCTCCCCAAACCATCGCATTTCTCAAATCTACACTATCCCCTTTTTGAATTCTGCTCTGCTGGGTGGCACATCTCTCCAGTGCCGATTATCTCTAGCAAACTTTCCTTGCTGTGTTCAGAGAAAGAAAGAAAAACACAAAGCAGAATTCTTTAATTCCCAAGTAGAAATTTACAGCTGCAAAGTTGCAGAGCTCCAGGCCTGCAGTGGAGACAACAGAGGAAGTCTGGATCTTTTCTCCTTTTACGTTTGCTTCATGTCAGTAGCTCAGTTTGACCAGTGTTCCGCCTCCCCCCTTCACTCCCCCTTACCCATTCTGCCGATTCCTCCCTATCATTCCTAGTCATATGTCCCAAACCTCTGCTCCTAGGGAGGTTGCCAGTTATCCAGCAGGAGCGTTTCCAGTCCACAACAATCTCACATCCCTACCCTGCATTCTGCCTTAGCTTTTCATAGAAGGCACCTCTCAGCAGCTCCAACATCTCCTTGCTGCCTGATCTCGTGTCTCCTTCACCATGAGGACATCACAACTGTGGAAGTATTTCAGTATCTGGGGGGTTCTCCTGTGCCACACCTGCTCACTCCCCACTGAGTCCTCATACTCACCAACCCTCCCAGGACAGGCAACACAGGTGAGTCAACATCTGCAGAGTTTATTCAAATTTCGAAGATATACTAAAAATTAAAGATAACTTGAAAACACAGGGGGGGGGGATAGATATTCAGCTCACTGCAGTCATCATTTTTATAAATGCCATGGACTGAACTAGCCCTGAATATTTAGCTCTGGGCCATATCCAGGCACTGACATGGAATATCCAGGTTTTGGGCACTGCTGGAATTATTAGGATGTTGGCTGAGAGTGAGGTGTATTGGTTATAGCTATAGCTTCAGCACCCTGAGGTTATGGGTTCAAACCCTGCACTGCTTCTTGTGGCCCTGGGCAAGTCATTTAATCCTCCACTGTCCTAGGTATATTAGATAGACTGTGAGCCTGACAGGACAGATAGTGAAAATGAGTATCTGAATGAAAACCAATTTGGTCAGGGGCCCAAAAGGTCGATCGCAATCTACCAGTAGATCGCAAAGCAACGCGAGTCGATTGCGGAGCCTGATAGACTCACATTGCCTTTGCGTTCTCCCTGTTCCCGATTCTGCAACAGGCCAGGCGCGTGCAGTCACTGCACAAGCACTGGGCCCACAAACCTTTCCCCCCCTCCCCAAAGTCTGATGTCAGAGAAGAAGTTCCGGGCTAGCCAATTGCTGCCTGGCTGGCCCGGAACTTCCTCTCTGACATCAGAATTGACGTCGTGGGGTGGGGGGAAGGCTTGTGGGCCCAGCACTTGTGCAGTCGCTGCACACACCTGGCCAGTTGCAGCTTTGGGGAAGCAGGGAAAAATCGATGGCAGTGGCTTCGGGGGGGGGGGGCAGGGAGAAAGAAAAAGGGGGGCAGGGAGAAAGAGAGAGAGAGAGAGAGAAAGAAAGGGGAGCAGGCAGGGAGAGAGGAAGAAAAAGTTGAACTCATGGAGGGACAGAGAGATATGTTGGTTGGGGAATGGAATGAGGTCTGGAGAGGTAGCATGCAGGAGGCAAAAAGAAAGGAAGAAATATTGAATGCACAGTCAGAAGGAAATGCAACCAGAGACTCATGAAATCACCAGACAACAAAGGTAGGAAAAATTAATTTATTTTCAATTTAGTGGTCAAAATGTGTCCATTTTGAGAATTTATATCTGCTGTCTATATTTTGCACTATGGCCCCCTTTTACTAAACCGTGATAGCGTTTTTTAGCACAGGGAGCCTATGAGCGTCGGGAGCAGTGTGGGGCATTCAGCGCAGCTCCCTTGCTAAAAACTGCTATCGTAGTTTAGTAAAAGGGGAGGGGGTATATTTATCTATTTTTGTATAGTTGCTACTGAGGTGACCGTGCATAAATTCATCTGCATTGATCTCTTTGAACCCCCCCCCCCCCGAATACAAATGATAATTAACATTTTCTCTGCGTACAGTATGCTTTGTTTTTTTAAGAACATAAGAATTGCCACTGCTGAGTCAGACCAGTGGTCCATCATGCCCAGCAGTCCGCTCACACGGCGGCCCTCTGATCTAAGACCAGCACCCTAACTGAGACTAGCCCTACCAGCGCACATTCTTGTTCAACAGAAACTTGTCTAACTTTGTCTTGAATCCTTGGAAGGTGTTTTCCCCTATAACAGCCTCTGGAAGAGCATTCCAGTTTTCCACTACTCTCTGGGTGAAGAAGAACTTCCTTACGTTTGTACAGAATCTATCCCCTTTCAATTTTAGAGAGTGCCCTCTTGTTCTCCCTACCTTGGAGAGGGTGAACAACCTGTCCTTATCTACTAAGTCTATCCCCTTCAGTACCTTGAATGTTTCGATCATGTCCCCTCTCAATCTCCTCTGTTCGAGAGAGAAGAGGCCCAGTTTCTCTAATCTTTCGCTGTACAGCAGCTCCTCCAGCCCCTTAACCATCTTAATCGCTCTTCTCTGGACCCTTTCGAGTAGTACCGTGTCCTTCTTCAGGTACGGCGACCAGTGCTGGATGTAGTACTCCAGGTGAGGGCGTACCATGGCCCGGTACAGCGGCATGATAACCTTCTCTGATCTGTTCATAATCCCCTTCTTTATCATTCCTAGCATTCTGTTTGCCCTTTTTGCTGTCGCCGCACATTGTGTGGACGGCTTCATCGACTTGTCGATCAGAACTCCCAAGTCCCTTTCCTGGGAGGTCTCTCCAAGTACCGCCCCAGACATCCTGTATTCGTGCATGAGATTTTTGTTACCGACATGCATCACTTTACACTTATCCACGTTGAACCTCATCTGCCTCATTTTATTGTTGGTAGATCATTTTCATTTGGTCATTTTAAAAGTAGCTCGCAAGCCAAAAAAGTGTGGGCACCCCTGACTTAGGCTATAAGTGGTATATAAATACTATTCAATGCTAGCACCTACATAAGTATTTGGCCTTACAGTAGTTAATGCAGTCATTTGTGCAGTCCATCATGGCCAGATATTCAGAGCAATGGCACTGAGTATTAGTGGTACCTGGATAACTTCTGGGTCCACCCCAACTCCATCCCGGCACTAAGGGGAGAGTGCTGCAGCAATCTGCTTTGATATTCAGAGATATCCTCTGGTTAACTCCCGCCCCCGGTTTTTAGTGCTGGATGCTCTGCGCTGCTCCTGACACCCAGAGTTCCTATGAGGTCAGGAAGCATTTGGGGAGATGCATGAATGGTACTCGAAATACATTGTATTATGTTCTCCATACCATATTAGCTAATGCTTGCTACATTCTATACCTTACAAGTGTATAGAAATAATATTTAGAAAACTTATTAGTTAAGTGCCATAGAGTTCTAGTAACTTGATGAATTACAGATCTAAAAAGAGATTGGTTTTGTGTTAGTCTGGTAAGTTCCTCCAGCATCATCCCCATGGTTGTTTTCAACGTATCCAGCCCTCTGATTGGAGGTTGCCCTCTTCACCTGGTTCTTTCAATCTTCCCAAACATAATGTCCTTCTCCAATGATCTTTCTCTTCTGGTGGTGTGACCAAAATAAGATAATTGTAATTTCGTCATTTGGGCTTCAACTAACATATCTGGTTTGATCTCTTCCTGGGAGACCAACTGATTAGTCAAAGCAAAAATTGCTACCCCTATAGAGCCCTCAGAGCTGCTCCTCAATTATAGTGAAGGAGCCCTCAAATCACAATTTACAAGATATAGCTAGACATCATGAGGTGAGAAATATAGGAGCTTGCATCATTGGTTTTACCAAAAGGGTCTACTTTACAACATCTAGTCACAAGGTGGAGCTGTTGGGGTATTTATACAGTGATCTATTTTTTCAGGAAAAGCTGTTGATCAACGGCGTAGATCTAAAAATTAAATTGACTCGCAACAAAAACTCCTGTTTAATGAGTAGTGATGCCGACCAAAATTATAAACTCCTTACCCTAACTAAACACAACCCTCTTTGTAAAGAGAATTAGTATCCTCAGAACGTGCTTGGGACATGCTAAAGCTCTACTGAAAGCTAAAGCCAAGCATGTAATAGACCATGTGGGGTTGAAGGTGTTTTAACTTAGTGACCAGGAAAAATCTTTTTTTGGGACAGTTAACAAAGCTCATGCTGGTGTTTGTTGATAACGATGCTTTCAGCGGTAATTTGTTAAAAACCAGGAAGCCAAAATGACACCATCCATGGAGCCACACATTCATCTTGAGGATGTGAGCTTCTCTGGCTTGGTCTTTACCCTCAACAAGGAAGATTGACAAGAACATCAACTGTGCATCTGACTGCTTCACCTTCTCTCCTAGAGCGACAAAGTCACTTTTGATATGTTTGGAGGAGTACCTAGCAGTGCCAACATTAAGAGCAGTATCAAATAGGTCATTAGGCTTTGAGAGATTGCTCCAGGTTTTGTATTGGTTCTCTATAGATGGGGCAAATGTTTGATTTCAATTATCATCCATTAAGAAGGTTAGATCTCTTATATGTCTAAGTACAGTTTGGGACTGAGGTGGTGGTTGATAGTAGTTTATGTGGGAAACAAGGAGGGAGTGATCTGAGTAGGGTAATGGGTGAACATCTAGAATAATGAAGATCAAAGTTTAATGTGCAGTTGATACTACTGTAACCAGGAGAGGAGGTACGTAGCTGAACCAGCGGGGCAGCTTGACAGATGTAAGTGTTTTCTGCATCATTGAGTCATATTTCCACCTAAAAAGAGTGTTGAAGTAGTACTTTAGAATTTAATCTCTCCCTGAAGAGAACACATGTTCAGAAGCCCAGCGTGGAGAGGAGGGGTACAGATTATCCTAGATAAGCTCAATAAGAAGCTCTTTCGTTTGTACATAGGGTTTGTTACTCTTATGAGATCGGGAAGGGGATCCTTCTGTTGATAATCTAACTAGACCCTCTTTGGTGGTAAAGAAATTTGTTCTGCACACCATAGTAAGGGTCCATAAAGTGATTCTGTATTACTGTGAAAAAAGAGGAACCTCTGCATTGCCAAATGTAAAGCCGCATGATGGCATTAGCTCAGTTTGAGATTCGTTACTAATTGGTGAATGAGGAATTTCCGGTTCCACTGCTATGTTAAGCACTCTGGCTTGACACATCATGGCCAGCATGATATATTTTGTTTCCATACTTGATCTGGGCTGTTCATTGGACTGTATGGATGACTTACTGGGAGGAGGGTTGGGGGGATTATCTGTCTGTGGGAATTATGCGATTGTTGTTAGTAAGTGGGTTTTGGCCAGGTACTAGGGACCTGGATTGGCCACCGTGAGAACGGGCTACTGGGCTTGATGGACCATTAGTCTGACCCAATAAGGCTATTCTTATGTTCATTTCTGTGGTTAAAAAATACGGTCTTGGATGTCAGTTTGACCTCCTAAGGTGGGAAATTATCAATATTTTGTATATTGTGCCATTTTCTTTTTCTCTTGATTTGTATACTATCTTTCCAAGATGAAAGACACAGCAAAACAAAGTAGTTTCAGCATAAGAGATAATACAAATAACCTCCATAGATCCTCTGCCCTCTTTCAGCTCTTCCTTACCATCCCCTGCCTCGCTATCAGTTTCTCATTTTTCTTCCTCAAACCAAACACAGGACACCTGTCTGGCCTATACTGCTCTCTGCTCCTCCTGTTAGCCCATTGGTTAGGTAGTCCTTAGCTAGCCAATGGGATGCAGGAGCAATAGCTTAGGAGGCACAAACTTCTTCCTGCTTTCAGTGGTAGCTCTTTATCCTGAAGCATATGTGCCCAACCACTAACGATCCCTGAATCTGTAAATGTAGAAAAGGAAACCGCCAACGTATCACAGAATTAGGCTGAACTTTACAACCTGTTCATTGAGTTCTCTAAATTTAACATGACTAATAAGTAACCTATGGGGGAATATAAACTTCTATGGGGGAATATAAACTTCAGGCTAAAAAATTAGCGGATAGACTACGAAGAAGGGGCTACCCCGAAAGATCTATTAGACAGGCTTATATAAGGGCTAAATATGCCCAAAGGGACCTCCTTCTTCAACAGCCAAGAGACTCTCCCTCAATAGAAAATGAACAACTGACTTGCGTTTTACCCTTTTCTAAGGCCACGAAAAACATGGTGGGCATGCTAAGAAAACACTGGCATATAGTTCAAACCCATGAATCTTTTAAAGATTTTCCCATGATAGCCTATTCTAGGGGTATCACATTAGGCCAGCGTTGCAACTTTCAGAAATACGGTATAAGGCAGAAGTGGATGGGAGGGCATCATGGAGCATGTGGGAAATGCCAATGGTGCTCCTCCACTATTGTAGGTGACACGTGGGAGGTCCCAGGCAGGGAATTGACCCTGAAATCTAGGTTCCACACTGACTGTAACACTCAAGGGGTGGTCTATGTGATAATCTGTCCCTGTGACCTTATGTACATTGGTCGTACTAGCAGGAAAGTAAAGCTGCGCCTGACCGAACACAAATCGCGCATAGTTAATGAAGTGATGCAAGCGCCTTTGGTGGAACACTGGCTTAAATATAAACACTCTATTATGGATTTTAAATGGCGAGTTATCAATAAAGTTATGGGTTTTGATGGTGTGGGGGTGACAGATTCAGACTAAATGAGAGTGAGCAAAGATTTATATTTATGTTAGACACGATCGAGCCGCGCGGGCTAAACAATGAGATTGAATGGGGAACAGTGATGTAATCGGTATGGACCAATGAGCCGCAGGGGGCGGGACTTTTCAAGCAATTACGAGGGAGGATTTAAATCCGAATCTAAAGACGACGACGCCATCTTTAGCTTACAATTAAGTTGGAGTCGGATGACGGCGGCGACCTTGGTAAGTTTTGAGTTCTAAATATATTTTTTTAACCTTACGGGGACTGTACTATATTTCTAGAAAGGGGGCAAGCACAACTGTATGTTACAGCTTCTTTTCTGTTGTCACACAGGGAGACCCTTGATAAAGCACCTTTGTGCGAAACATGTCGGGTCTGACTCCCGGGTTGGCTGAGATAAGTACCAAATATACTTTTACACTTATTTAACACAGAAATAATACGTTTAAACAACAAAAATTTAAGGATAAGACTACAAAAAGGATATCAAATTGACAGTCAATGATGAAGCACCACAATTTGCTTCCCACAGTTTAAAGTTTATTACAGTGGAGGAGTGGTGGGGCTGAGGCGTCCTTTTGAATTCTGAAGAGATGCACTAACACCTAAGAAATCCAGAACCTATATATATTGTTATAGAAGTTGAATTATCAGGCTGGATTATAGAAATTATTTGTATACCATTTGCCTTTCTTTATTGAGTAATAAGTAACAGGACATATTTCCAAAAAGAAAGACCTCCGCCAACAAACCAAAAAAGGAAACTCATTACAAGCAACCTTGTTCACAGGTTTGCACATTAAGGCACAAAAGAGAGAGATTGGATCCACAAAAATGCTAAAATTAAGAAACCTGCATACAAAATGACTTCTGCAGTAACTGAAGGAAAAATTGCAAAAACAAATAAAAAACATTACTATGTGCAAAATGAGAACCATGAGGATGTCTGAATCAGGAGACATCCTGGACCCGTCACTGCACAATGTAACTTAATAAATTCAGATAGCCGAACAAGTTCATAGGAGACATACTCCAGACCTTTACAGATCATCTTACATTTGGCAGGAAACTGCAGAGAGAAAACGAACCCCTAATTTAAAAACAACAGACCATACATTAATATCTTGCTTTGTGCCTGGCTGGGCTTAGAAATATCTGGAAACATGTCAGTTTTAAGGGAGAGAAAAGATTTTATCTTGTTCACAGGAGATTGGGAATATAATCCACAAAGCATTTGCCAGTAACAGAGAGAAACCAAACTATTTATCTAGTACAGAGATACCAAGTCTCACTTATTAGAAGTGTGTCAAACTCTTCTCCCTTGAAAAGAGGAGACAGAGGGGACATGATCAAAACATTCAAGATAATGACGGGAATAGAATTAGTACATAAAGACTGGTTGTTCACCCTCTCCAAGGTAGAGAGAATGAGAGGGCACTCTCTGAAGTTAAAAGGGGATAGATTCCGTACAAACGTAAACCCAGAGAGTGGTGGAAAACTGGAACGCTCTTCCGGAAGCTGTAATAGGGGAAAACACCCTCCAGGGATTCAAGACAAAGTTAGACAAGTTCCTGCTGAACCAGAACGTACGCAGGTAAGGCTAGTCTCAGTTTGGGCACTGGTCTTTGACCTAAGGGCTACCGCAGAAGCGGACTGCTGGGCACAATGGACCACTGGTCTGACCCAGGAGCGATAATTCTTATGTTCCTAAAAGCTCTCAGGCTCTTTGAGCCATCTTTCTCACTCATCAGAACTTCAGTACCAGTGCAAAGCCTTAGAGAAGGAAATCAAGTGCTCCAACCAGTAAGAAGAAATCTCAGCACTTCTTCCTCTCTACTGCTTCTCATT
The DNA here is from genome assembly GCF_902459505.1 of Geotrypetes seraphini. Classification (NCBI taxonomy): domain Eukaryota; kingdom Metazoa; phylum Chordata; class Amphibia; order Gymnophiona; family Dermophiidae; genus Geotrypetes; species Geotrypetes seraphini. The sequence continues at coordinate 31,402,480 of NC_047102.1, forward strand.
GCCCTGTCCTTTACTGCAAGTACATGTGTCATCCGACCACTTCACTTTTGGGATGATCTAGGGAAGGATGCTTGATACAGCAAGAATGTGAAACATGATGGGTTTTATCTTCCCAGATCATATGGTTGAATAGATTTAAAGATAAGTAAAAGAAATATTTATTTAAGCATTTGAGCTGAAATTAAGTATTTAATATTGGAAAAAACAATGATAAATATATTAAGAAACTTAACACCTATAATAAGTGGACCAGTGACGATATAACACGTGAATCTTACTGTTTTGAGAATATTTGAGCAGTAAGTGGTGTTGCTGAGGTCTGCGGAGAGTGAAGAGAAGAAAGTAGAATTATCTGGTAAAGAGATTAAAAATATATATAATTAAACACTTGGGAATAGTCATGAATGGACTACTGAATGTTTGGAATGTCACTAGGAGATGACTACACCAAAGTGTATGTGTTCAGCTTTTAGCGAAGTATGTTAAATTTCTGTTATTTTCCACAATAAAGTACAGATATTGAATGTTCATTTAATAAAATAACTGCTAGACTTTTTACATAAAATGTCTTTTTCTAATTATTTGATGACAGGAGAATGTTTTCTTATTCTTTTGTGGTTGTATTAGTGGGGTTCTAAGGAATCCAACCCCATTTTTTATAAGCATATTGGAGATTCTAGTGTTATATCTGAACTGATTTAAGGGGGGTCAGAGAGAGTATGACAATAGTTTAGAATTTAAGAATGTACCCGGAGCAGTTGCAGAGCGGAATTTTTGCCACCATGCAATACAGATAAGTAACAATCTTTTTATCTATGTAGAGTTTTTAGGTGTAATGGGAAGCAGGTGGCAGAGACAGTGAACATGCTATGATGGTCTCATTTGCAACTGGCTCCGTGAAAAATCACTAGAGTTCAGGTTGTGGATCTGAGCGTTCATGTAATAGCACTTTTTGAAGCCAGTTTGATAGTGTAATTTTATTATATATATTATTATCTATTTAAGGTGATCAGTGATAGAGCTGTTAGTTTATCACCATTGGGTAATTTAAATCTCTCTAGTATATAGTGTAATAAAACAGACTTGACATAAAATGTCTTTTTATCAATGTATCATTGCTGAGTGTGAACACATAAAAGTAATAGCTATAATACCAAAAAATTTGTTTCATTAAATAAAAATAATAGCAGATTTTAAGAAAAAAGAAGCTTTAGATAATCAGCAACTTTGAGGGACCCCAGGATGGGCAATAAAAAAATTCAAAAAAATTAATTTTCAGATCAAGCACAATCAAATTCATGGGAAAAACTTCAGTTGTCCAACTTTTAAGCTTTTCTGGCCAACCCTAGTGGAGAATTCCTGCACAGCTTGGTGGGAACATTGTTGGGAAGGACCAGAGAGTGATATTATTGAAAGAGGGGCCCAAGAGGATTACACTGTGCTTCCAAAAAGGCCTGGAGGTAACCTACGTGAAGTGACAGCTATAACTACAAACAGAATGACCATGTGTAAATTGCTCGGCTGTACCCTCGAAGGGCAGTATCACTCTCAACACCTTGTTGGGCCTTTTTAAGTTTTATATGCCGTGATTAACCATTTTATTATGAATGTAATAAGATTTTATTCATAAGAAAATGAAAGAGTGTAAGGCTGAACGTTTGTCTGGGACAACTAATATCCTTGCGCTGGTCCTGACTCATGTGAGGAGAAGAGATATCCAAGGGAGGATATGATCGAGGTCTAAAGAATAAGCCGAGAGGATTGGGGAAATGCAAATCAACTGTTTACTCTTTGAAAAGTATAAAGACCAGGGGAACACAATGACCTGACATAGCAATACTTTAAAACAAATAGGAGAAAATATTTGTTCACTCACTGTGTACTTACGCTCTGGATGTGGTAAAAATAGATCGTGTAGTTGGATCTGAAAAAAAGTGGAGAAATTCCTGGAGGCCAAGTGTTAGGCATGGCAGATCTCTACTATATGTTCTCACTGGCTCATCTATTTAGCCTCTCTCACATATCTCTGGTTTTTATTCCTTTCTGCTCTCTTTTCCTCTTTTCCTCTCATCCTCTTTTTCATTTCTTTCTACCTACTGTCTACTTTACCTCCCACCCTTTTACAGGAAGAGACATCTTTTATCCTCCTCAAAAGCAAGATCTGTAAAGAAGAAACCTCCTCAATCTTCTATATGAAAGCCCTGTTTAATCCAGTGATGTGCCGAGAGGAGACTGCCAGCGGCACTTATGAGACTCTGCAGAGCAGGTATAGCAATGTGAGAGAGGCCCAGGACCTAGTGCATCAAACCAGCACCACCAGCAGCGCTTACTTAGCACACCAGCCCAATAACACCGGCAGTGCTTACCCTCCCTCCCAAGACCTGGATCCCCAAGTTACCAATAGCAGTTATGCCCCCTCCCAAGACTTAACACACCAATCCAATAACACCAGTAGTGCTTACCTTCCCTCCCAGGACTTGCAGCACAAACTCAGCTATGCCAGTCATGCCTACAAGCCCATCCAAAATACAATAAAGAGAACATTTGGAAACTTCAGCTTTGGTATCGGCTTCAGCAAAAACAGCAGCAGGATGAGCAGGGCAGAGGTCCTGAAGTCAGTTGACACCCAACTCAGTGAGCAGCTCTTTCTAAACGTGATGGTTGAAGGCAGTCCGGGTGACACAGAGCTTATAGTGCATTCCTGCCAGCTGATGGACAGACGCAACACTTCCATTGGAGCCTACATCATCCAAGAAGGGTAATGTATACAAAGGAAATGTCAACTCCTTTTCTAAAGATTAGAGTCTTTAAAAGTAGACTGAACCAAGATTTTGCTGTATTTCAATCCTTTTTTCTCTGTAGTTCACTTTTAGAGAGAGTTTATCAATATTTTAGGCAGGTTGGTCAGAATGATTTTAGTTCTCAGCAGACGCTGCCTCTATGTTTTCTGATGTAGCACTATCACCAGGATTCTCTACTGCTAGTGAGTTCCGACACTAAAACTAAACTGGATTCTCTTGCTTTACAATAATTGAATGGACATGCTAATAGGTTCGAAAGGAGCCTATTATAGATTTGTATTCATTATGAAACTAATGGTAAAAAATGTGATGGTTGAGGACATTTTTGGTTCATGCTCCTTTAAATGAACTGAGTTATCATGGGGCCAGAATAAGCTAAATCCTCATTCATGTCCATTCATTTTTGGAACCCTTACGGTCTATAGGACCAGACAGAGCAGAGCCAATTTGGGAGGGAGGAGAAGAAAGAAGAAGCAGTCATTTCCTGCTATGTTGAAATGTTCTGATAAGCAGCCAGACAAGTCTATTTCTGCCTCACTTCACCAAATTCCAAGGTCTATGATGTCAGCATCTTAAGAAGAAATTGAAAGCTCCAGCAATCTACCAACATTTTTCTTGTTTCTCTTCCATTCAGAGTGAAAAAAGGTGAGGCAATGCTTATATTCTTATGATCATTTTGACTTGGTCATTTTAAAAGTAGCTCGCAAGCCAAAAAAGTGTGGGCACCGCTGGGGTAAAGTATAAGGCAAAACTTATTCAGCTTTTCACAAAAGAAAACAGTTTTCAAAATAAAGTCCAAAAGAAAAAACCTATGCCTCTGGCAAACAGTACAAAGACTATTATAAGCTTCCCAATCCAGCACTACAATAATGATTCATCAGCATTCAAACTCCTTGCATGAAGGCATAGACCTCAGTCCTGATTGCAGGGAGTTAGAACCAAATGCACATTTGTCTTGCCTGAGACCATCCACTCTGGCTCAGCTTTCAAATTACACTTGCTTGTCAGAAAACAAAACAGTTTCTTTATAGGCCGGAACAAGGCATTCACAGCATAGTGCATATCAGAATATTATAATCCCCAGCAGCAGATACTTTGCACATTTTCTGAGGCAACAAACAGCAGGAAAGCTCTGCCTCAGGCTCTCGAGTCCCTGTAGCATAGGCAGCACAGCTGAACACGATTCAGTGATTGCTTCACGACCATGGCAAACACAGTGAGTTTCAGCATGCAAAAACAAACATTCATCCTGCCTTAATGCCTTTTGGCTCAAGCTAAGCATACAGTTAGCAGATAGCACAAATTCAGGCAACTACTTCTTTAGCCAACAATAATGTCCAACTCAAAACCCAAAGCATACTTTGTAAGGAAAAGAAAAGCACCAGCTGCCTCACAGCTACTCACTGCTTCAGTTAGTTTCCATGAGTTCAGCTTGGTTCACTGCAGTAGGGCAGGTTGCCTGGATTTCCATCTCCATACAATCCTCTGGAGCATAAAAGTTGGAAGTAGAGCAACTTTCTTCTAGGACCTCAGAGTCTGCCTCCTCTCTCCAAAGCTCCTGCCTTGCTTCTACCACCTCACTCTCCATTCCTCTAAGCCACTCGCCTGTAGAGGGGGATGGGCTTTGGTTCCACTGCCCTAGCTGATGTACTGGCAGGGTGCAAATGCTAAGATTCTGCCTGCTCCTGGTCCAGATCACGACTGCTTTTATAACATGGACAAGGGAGGTCAGACTCAAGTTGGTGACTAGAGCAGCTCTTCTGCACAGGATCCTCATGGCAGTTTTAGGGGCAAAACCAGCACGGGTGCTTGGTTTGTCACAACGCCCAGTCTTCCAATTTACTTTAAACAGTTTAGTGTCATCTGACTTCCATATGAGGAAAGGCCTAAACAGCTAGAGCTCTTCAGTTTGGAGAAGAGATGGTCCAGGGGTGATATGATAGAGGAGTGGAAAGGGTAGACATGAATCGCCCGTTCACTTTCCAAAATTACTAGGACTAGGGGACATGCAATGAAGCTACTAAGTAGTAGATTTAAAACAAACCAGAGAAAATATTTCATCACACAGTGTGTAATTCAACTCTGGAATTCATGTGGTGAAATCAGCGTAGCGGGGTTTTTAAAAAGGTTTGGATAGTTTCCTAAAAGGGAATTCCATAGGCCGTTATTGAGATGGATTGGGGAAATCCACTGCTGATTCCTAGAATAAGCAGCATAAAAACCGTTTTACTATTTGGGAACTTGCTAGGTACTTAGGATCTGGGTTGGATACAGGATAATGGGCTTGATGGACCTTCGGTCTATATGACAATTCTTATCTTCATTTCTGCTCCACCGCCTGTTTAAAATAAATTACACAGGTGCAACCTTAGCACATGGAGTCTAAGAGGACTTGGAAAGAATTGGAGCTGTGTAGGCTTACACTGCCAAGTTGCATGTGAGCAACAAAGTAAGTCAAGGGGGACAGATCGAGAGAGAGGACCCATGCAGCACTGAGCTCTCTTTTAACTTTGTGCCGGGGAGGTACACTGGATAGAGTTTGAGCCCACGTGACAGATAGGGAAATATGATAAAATACCTGAATGTAAACCACTTCGGATATAAGTGATACATAAATAAATAATTAAATAAATAAAAAGAAAAGCAAACATTAGGCTCCTTCCTTGGAGGTGTTCAGTCCCTTCCCTGTGCCTATTTCTGCGACCAGCACCGTTATATCAACTGTTTGCGGGTCAAGCAATTTCTCCTAGCTCTCTCCTGGGTCCTATAAACATGCAGTTTTTACCAGCGATTAATGCAGGCCCCCATTGGATGGCCCAGTAGCCTTCTCTCAGCTATCTCCCACCTCCTCCGACAGTGACATCCTGCTGTCACGCAGGCAGGACTGGTGAAGGGAAGGCTTCAGAACTGACTAATGGTGGCTTGCAATAATCACCAGCAAAGACTGCACGTTTAGGAGACCTGAGGAGAGGCAGGAGAAACTGTTTCAATAGCTGCTATGTAATAAAGATTGGCTTTCCAGTCTAGCTGGGGTGGGGAGGGAGAAGAGATAGTGAGTGGTTAGAGCTACTGTATAGCCCCAGCAACCTGAGGCTGTGGGTTCAAACCCCACACTGCTCCTTGTGACCCTGAGCAGTCACTTAATCCTCCACTGCCCCAGGAATAGATAGGGAAAATGCTTACGTACCTGATTGTAAACTTCTTAATGCACTTTGTCCAAGCGGTATATCAGTCCCAGAGAGAGATGCTGGCTCAGGGGGACAGGGGTGAGAGAGATGCTAGCTCCAGGATTGGGGAGAGAGAGTGAGATGTTGGAACGAGGGAGGGGGAGGGGGGGACGTGTTTGGGGAGAGAAATTGTGCTGAAATTCTAGATAATAATTAGCAAAGCTTTCATTAAATTTTGAAAAATAAACTTGCAGAATTTGTAAATATTGCGCAGCATAACAATATAAGAATTGCCATATTGAGATAGGATTCTGGGCTTGATGAACCTTCGGTCTGTTTCCACCAGTGACCAGCCCAGGTCACAAGTACCTGGGAAGATCCCAAGGAGTAAAACAGATTTTATGCTGTTTATCCTAGGAATAAGCAGTGGATTTTCCCAAGTCCATCTTAATAATGGCTTATGGACTTTCTTTTTAGGAAATTATCCTAAGAGAGTGAATAGAATGCTAGGTATAATCAAGAAGGGTATTACAGCCAGGACGAAAGAAGTTATCCTGCCGCTGTATCGGGCGATGGTGCGCCCACACCTGGAATACTGTGTCCAGTTTTGGTCGCCATACCTTAAGAAGGATATGGCGTTACTCGAGAGAGTTCAGAGAAGAGCGACACGTCTGATAAAAGGGATGGAAAACCTTTCATACGCTGAGAGATTGGAGAAACTGGATCTCTTTTCCCTGGAGAAGAGGAGACTTAGAGGGGATATGATAGAGACTTATAAGATCATGAGGGGCATAGAGAGAGTAGAGAGGGACAGATTCTTCAAACTTTCAAAAAATAAAAGAACAAGAGGCCATTCGGAAAAGTTGAAAGGGGACAGATTCAATACGAATGCCAGGAAGTTCTTCTTTACCCAACGTGTGGTAGACACTTGGAATGCGCTTCCAGAGGACGTTATAGGGCAGAATACAGTACTGGGATTTAAGAGAGGATTGGACATTTTTCTGCTGGAAAAGGGAATAGAAGGGTATAAATAGAGGATTACTGCTCAGGTCCTGGACCTGTTGGGCCGCCGCGTGAGCGGACTGCTGGGCAAGATGGACCTCAGGTCTGACCCAGCAGAGGCATTGCTTATGTTCTTATGTTCTTATCCAACCCGTTTGTAAACCCTGCTAAGCTAATTGCTTTCACCACATTCTCCAGCAACGAATTCCAGAGTTCAATTATACATTGAGTGAATAAATATTTTCTCTGGTTTGTTTTAAATCTACTACTTAGTAGTAGCTTCACATTTACCCTTTCCACTCCACTCATTATTTTATAGACCTTTGCCATCTCTTCTTCAGGCTGAAGAACCCTAGCCACTTTAGCCTTTTTTCATAGGGAAATCATTTCATCCTTTTTGTCACCTGTCTCCATTATATCTTTTTTTTCAGTCACAGTGACCAGAATTGCACATAGTATTTGAGGTGCAACTGCACCATGGAGTGATTCAAGGGCATTAAAACATTCTTACCTTTGTTTTCTGTTCCTTTCCTGATAATTCCTAACATTCTATTTGCTTTCTTAGTCACTGCCACACACTGAGCTGAGAGTTTCAATGTACACCTAGATCCTTTTCCTGGGCAGTGACATAAGGACATAAGAATTGCTGTTGCTGGGTCAAACCAGTGGTCCATCATGCCCAGCAGCCCTCTGGTCAAAGACCAACACCCTAACTGAGACTCAGCAGGAACTTGTCTAACATGGGTAGCTATAGTTCGGGTTCCTCTTTCCCTTTAGTTCTCCTCCATAACTTTAGGTTTCTTGAGTACTGTGATTTCCTCTGAATTGGGTAGGTTTAAGGATAAATTCTTGGGTGGATCTGTTATCCCCTGCTCATCAATGGCACTGCCCTCCGATTGGGACAGTCTGTCTGCAGCTTCACTTTTCTGACTCTTTCTGATAGAGATTCAGGATTCAGTCTCCCCATGACCAGATTCCTCTTTCTTTGGTCACTCTTGTGTCTCTGGGGCAGCTGTGAATCAAGCCGGCAACCCTTGATTCCTCTCTCCATGCATTAGGGGGCAGCTGAAATTCAGGGTGGCAGCCCCTGTGCTTAGCTCCTCCCCTTCCTTTTCTCATAGACCCTATAGTAGGCTCTGGTGGGTCCCTGGGTCGAGTTCCCTCCATTCTTCTTGTTGGTCATCATCTAGGACCTCCCTGGTGCATGAGGTTTTATACTTCCCTGGAAAAGTGCAAGCTCAAAGACCTCCTACCACTTAGAATTGACTGGCACCATCTGGAGCAGGGACAGCAATTGCATAGGAAGGTACATTTGGCATGCTCAGAGGTGAGCACTAAGCCATTACTTGAGGCTGTGAAATACTTCAGTTGGTATTTACAAACTTTCCTCATGCCACAGTTAGTCTATACTATAATATGAGTTCCCAGAGAATTGGATATATGTTCCTTACTGATCTTTCCTTCTTCATAGCTGCCTGAGTGACAAAACAGCAGAAGAGGTAGTACTGGGAAACTCCAAAGAGAAGATTTACAGCCTCAGATTGTCTTCTTTACCTACTGCATCCGAGGTATATGCTAAAATCATGCCCTCTTAAAGTAGTAGTGAAATCAAGTTTCACTTAAAATCCACATAGTTGTTGTACAAATGTAAGTTGTTGAAGTCCTCATGTCTCACAATACACCCAAGACATGCAGTATCTTATCCACCAATACCTAGTTTCAGGGCTGCAAATCAGTCTGGCTTTAAGGATACCCATAATGACAGCAATTTGCAAAAGCTAAATGGGATAAATGAGAATTGGCCATTCTCCCTCTAGTTCAGTGGTCTCAAACCCGCGGCCCGCCAGGTCCTATTTTGAGGCCCTCGGTATCTTTATCATAATCACAAAAGTAAAATAAAACAGTTTATTAATCATATCTCTTTAGCTATAAATGACAATATTATTATTAAGACTTATCCAAAAGGAAAGATTTTACCTCATGCAAAATTGTCATTTCTTTAATAAGACAATAACTATTTTTTCTGAGGCCCTCCAAGTACCTACAAATCCAAAATGTGGCCCTGCAAAGGATTTGAGTTTGAGGCCACTGCTCTAGGTCAAGGGTTCTTGGGAGAACCCCAGCCAGTCAGGTTTTCAGGATATCCACAATGAATGTGCATGATTTGGATAGTTTATGCAAATCAATCTCATGAATATTCATTGTGAAAATCCTGAAAATCTGACTGGCTGGGATTCTCCTAAGACAGGTTTCTAAGTTTATAATAATCTTACCACCCCACCCTATGGTGAAACCTTCTAGATGGCTTAACAATCTAAATATCGGGACGGGAAATTGGGCTTCTGTAGATTATAGACTACTGGTCTCAAACTCAAACCCTTTGCAGGACCACATTTTGGATTTGTAGGTACTTGGAGGGCCTCAGAAAAAAGTGTTACTGTCTTATTAAAGAAATGATCATTTTGCATGAGGTAAAACTCTTTATAGCTTATAAATCTTTCCTTTTGGCTAAGTCTTATTAATAATATTGTCATTTATAGCTAAAGAGACATATGATCAAGAAACTGTCTTATTTTACTTTTGTGATTATGATAAACATACCGAGGGCCTCAAAATAGGACCTGGCGCGCATGTGGCCCCTGGGCTGTGAGTTTGAGACCACTGTTATAGAAGAACATGAAACTGAGGACATGAAAGTGAGGACAGGGCTAGAACTAGAAATGTTTGAAAGGAGAGGGGAAGGGAAGTAACGTCAGGACAACTCTGTGACTTTGTGTCTCTGTCACAGGTTTTGGAATCACTGCTCTAGGGAAAAGTTGTTCCCTTGTTCCTTGGTCTATTCTACTGTAGTCTTAAAATCAACAGGGGAGAACTATCTCTTCCTTTCCAAAGAGCTGTTAAGTCATAAGAATGTGGTGACAAACAATTGGGTTTTTAGCTGTTTCTTGAATTTTTACATAGCACTATGGTATGGGTAGTCGAGTTGATTGGGATTTGGATCTTTCACAGTTAATGGTTTATAAATTCTTGTGAATGTTGTCACAAACACTCCTCAGAGCGGAGTTAAAAAGTGACAAAACTATGATCTGGCATGTCCCCTACCACCAGGGGTATCTTCAGATCTTCTACTTGGCCCTAGGTAACCGCCTAGGCCTGGGAGCAAAGGTAAGAATTGGCTTCAACCACCCAAATACAACACTCAAGCAGAATTTCTCAAAGTCAAGAATGGTCTTGATTCTGACCTCAATGGTCAACAGGGGTTTAGCATAAAGCAAAACTCAGTTTTTCCCAATCAAAAAAAAAAAACAGTCAAAAGAAAACCATATATCTTTGGCAAACAATACAGAGAGTACAATGAGCTTCAAATCCAGCTCTAGTCCAACACTACAATGGTGATTCATTAGCATCCAACTCCTTGCATAAAGGCAGGGACCTCAGCCCTGATTCCAGGAACCATCCACTCTGGCTCAGCCTTCAACATTCACTTGCTTGCCAGAAACCAAAACTTATAGGCAGGAACAAGATATTCACAGGACAGTGCATATATGAGTGTTATAATACAACTTGAACATTCTCTTCGAGGCCCCAAACAGCAGGGAAGCTCACCAAGCACTGGTATTCTGTATGGGTAAGGTGACCATACGTCCCATTTTGAACGGGACCATCCTGTTTTCAGACCCCTTGTCCCCACACACGGCTTCGGGACGCTGAAATGTCCCGTTTTCAGGGACAGCATCCCGAAGCTGTGCTCGGGGACAATGGGACAGGCAATTGCTTCCTGTCCCTCCCTGCCGTGTGAAAAAAAAAGCCTCCCTTGGCCCACCGGTGTGCTGCTTTAGGCAGCAGCATTGTGTTTGTCGCCCCCCCACCCCCCGGCGCACCTGAACCTCTGTTGACCCTCCCACCGCAAGACAACCACAAACCTCCCAGCTCCAGCAGCATCCGCAGCACTCTAAATATGCCGCTTCGCGGTCTTCTACCAATCTGATTTCCTCTGCATCCCGAAGCAGTGTGTTTAGTGTGCTGCGGACGCTGCTGGAGCCGGGAGGTTTGTCGGTCATCTCGCAGTGGGAGGGTAAGATGGGAGGGTCAGTTGCACAGCGGCAGTAAGAGGGGGAGATGGAAAGATGCTGCTCAAGGGTTCTACTATATGGGGGGATGGGAGAGAGGTAGGCAGGCAGGCTGGCTTCGGGGAGGGGGTGGGACAAAGTCTGGAAGGCAGTGAGGGGGACATAAGGAGGTGGCACTGCGGGCATTAAGGACATAGGAAGGAGGCACTGGGGGCACTAAGGACATAGGAAGGCGGCACTGAGGGCACTAAGGACATAGGATGGGACATTAAGGACATAGGAAGGAGGCACTGGGGGCACAAGGACATAGGATGGGACACTAAGGACATAGGAAGGAGGCACTGGGGCACTAAGGACACAGAACAGAAGCACTGGGGGCACTATGGGCATGGGAAGGAGGCACTGGGGGCACTGTGGACATGGGAAGGGAGGCACTGAGGACATAGGAAGGCGGCAGTGGGGGCACTAATGACATAGGATGGGACACTAAGGACATAGGAAGGAGGCACTAAGGACACAGGACAGAGGCACTGGGGGCACTAAGGACACAGGAAGGAAGGAGGGAGGGAATAGAAAGGGACAATTGTTGGGCCTGAGTGCAGAAAGAAATGAAAGAAAAGGATGCACAGTCAGAAGGAAACGCAACCAGACACTCATGAAATCACCAGACAGCAAAGGTAGGAAAAATGATTTTGTTTTCAATTTAGTGATCAAAACGTGTCAGTTTTGAGAATTTATATCTGCTGTCTATATTTTGCACTATATTTGTCTATTTTTCTATAGTTACTGAGGTGACATTGTATATTTTAAAGTCATCTGCCTTGACATCTTTAAAACCCCCAAATATAAATGATAATTAACATTTTCTGTGGGTATAGTGTGCTTTGTAGTTTTTTTTAATTTTATGGTTACCATTATGAATTAATAAAGTATTATGTGTACAAGAAACATGAATGGAAGAAATTGGGGGCGGGACTGAAAATTAATAGATGTCCCCTTTTGATGAAAAAAAGAAATGGTCACGTTATGTATGGGGTAGAATGGAAAGGATTTTTCAGGTCACTCCTTTACAGAGCCACGCTAGCATTTTTAATGGCGGCCGCAGCGGTAACAGCTTAGATGCTCATAGGAATTCTATGAGCGTCAATTCGTATATATGGCATAATGAGTTCCACCAGAAGGCATAATTAAGGCTGGTATAATCTTTCCAGTTTCTAGTAATATGCTGAATGGCAACTCCTGTTTTTATTAATAAAAGTTTATTATTATTAGATGAAATTTGACATATTGTAATCAATAGACACCTTTATACACTAAAGTATATTTAGAATAATGGGGGAAGGGGGATATATTGATTCATTATTGTTTTATTATTATTTTGAACACATTACATGTATGATACGTTTGATTTGCATTATTTGTAGAGAGGGTGGGTGTGGGAGGGATTTAAAATATGTATTGAAATAATAATATGAAATAATTTTCAAGTGATGTATAGGAATTAAATGATGTAATATTGTTCACTTGGTGTAAGATGAAAAAATGAATAAAGAATTTGAAAAAAAAAAAAAAAGAATTCTATGAGCGTCGGAACTGTTACCGTGGTGGCCAGCGCAGCTTTGTAAAGGAGGGGGTTACTGTTTTATGGTTCATAGTTTTGCATTGTAACTTGCAAAAAAAAGAAGCTAAATTGTTTGATATATTAATGAGCCTAGGGAAACGGGAAAAATAGTTCCATTTTGTCTGAAATGCTGTCAATCTGAGGAAGTAACTGCTATTAAATATACATAATTTTTCACATTTTAAAAAGCCTTTAGATGTTTATTGTATAATTTTAAAAGTACTTTTGTCATTGTTGGGAAAGTTATAATTGTTCGAATATGTTTGTTTAAACTTTATTTTATAAAAATGTCAAACTTTTGAAAATCTTTTAGACTCTTCTACAGCTACAACTGAAAGATGATAGAAAAATGAAGGCAGATAAAGACCATTTGGCCCCTGTTTCTATGAGGCTGGTAGTGGTAGGCCTGGGAGGAGGAGGAGGTGGCTAATAGTTGCCAATCTGAGGAAAAGGGGAAGATCCTCCCACTTCCTTATCCCTCCTCTTTCCTCCCCCTAAAAAAACAAAGCAGGCAAACCATACCTATGCTATTAACACGCAACTTTCACACACATGTACAGAACAGACACACGGATATCTTGGAAGACAAAGGGATTGAGGGGTACAGATAAGAGTAGAGGGATGGGATTAGAGTTAAGTTACAAAATTAATCAGGGACCACTGTTCAGGAACTAGGCCTGATGGGCTGCCGCGGGAGCGGACCGCTGAGCAAGATGGACCTCTGGTCTGACTCAGCGGGGGCAACTTCTTGTGTTCTTATTAAACTTGTGTAGGCCTATAAAATCTGGACACATAGCCCCTGCCCCCAGGCCTGCCCTGCCCCACCCCAACCTCTTCTTGAGCTTGAAGCCGCGTTTGGAGGGCCTCCAAGCAAACGCAGGTGTGACGCGATGTCACACGCATGTATGCATATGCGCCGATGCCCTCCCGACACAACCCTGAGCTCAAAGCTTTTCAAAACCTGGACAAAGTGCCGGGATTTGGAAAAAAACAAATCTGGACATCCGGTAACCCCCTGTAACATACAGATATGGTTGCAAATGATGATGACTTGGCCTATCTCTCTCTGTCAGGTGTTTGTAATGTGTGAAGTGCAGCTGTGCAAGAATCTGAGACGATCCCAGCATTGCCTGCTGGGCTGTGGCAGCAAATTCAGAATCTCCCGTTCCCAGAATGCAGTACTGGAGACCAGCATATATCGAATCAGAGCAGGGCCCATCCGCATCACCAAGGAAACGAGCAGCAGTAAGAGCCAGTCACAGCCAGACAACTTCCTGGATTCTATATATGGCACGAGCCCAATTTGTGTGCGCAATGTGATTGATTAATCAGCCAATCAGCACTGAAAATTGACCACTACAAAGCAATAACCCACACTAATTATAATTTATGCAAGCATATTAGGTGTATTCTATAAAAAAGTGTGTGTAAATTCTCGTTCACAGAACTGAAAAGGTGACATGGGTGTGTCATGGGCTTTCCAAAAATTTAGACCCGATCTGCACCTAAGTTAGGCACATGGATTTACACCAGGTTTTAGTTGGTGTAAATGGTTCTAACTTCAGGTGGAGTTTATAGAAAAGCGATAAGTAGGGGTTTTCATGCTGATTTTTTGAGCCTCATATATAGAATTTCTCCCATAGAGGACAATTCTGTAACATGCATGCATAAATATCCAGAACATTAACATGTGCTGTACGTTATGAGGACTAAATCAGAACTATAGTTCAAGCATCTGTCAGTTGCCTCATAATGTAACTGCTTTCTGTTTGTTCTGCAGAAGAGTTGCTTAATTTCACTTTTTCCTACTTTTTCCTTTTCAGCAGCCAGCAATTACACAGCTTCCGTTATTGGGGTTGTGCTGGGAAGCACTGTGGTGGCTGTGGTTGTCCTGCTGGTGAAGAAGTCCTTTGTGGGGGTCCGGTACCAGCAAAGATTCCTATGAGACTAACCGAGACTGAGCTGATTTCCCTTCTGACTCAAAGTATTGTGAAAACTAGGAGGAGATGGGACTGGTCACAGCAAACCAGATCAGAATGACATTAAGAGAGCAGAGGCGCCATTATGGACCCTCTAGGTCTAAATTATCCAGTGGAAAACAGAAGACAAGTTAATCACTACTACAACAACAAAAATTTATATCACATAAAAACAAACAGGGAGTGTATACATCCCATTCTGAAAATCCATCCATCTGATTAAAAAAAAAAACCAGTACCATAAATAAGAAGATTTAAGTGACAGATAAGATCTATGACAAAACGCAAATATAAAAAATAAGCCAAATTTAAGGAAAGACCTTAAGAGAAGTCAGTGTACCTTAGCTATGGAATGGAAACCAAAGGCTTATGCAAACAACTGGAGCAGACAGCTATATGGTTTAGAGCAGGGGGTCTCAAAGTCCCTCCTCGAGGGCCGCAATCCAGTCGGGTTTTCAGGATTTCCCCAATGAATATGCATGACCTTACAAAATTGCACAGAACAAAACGTGACAACTCAGCTACACACCCGTTGGCATACTGATTTACAAAGCATACCGCTAGACACGTCTAGCAATGGAAGGGCATACCTATATCCAGTTCATGCGTGCTGTTCGCATTCCCCGAAGAGAAATGATGTGGATATCTGCCGTGAAAGCTTCAGTGGATCACACATTATACACATTTCACACTCCCAGTACAGATTTTTAGTAGCTAGGTAGCCTTTATTGAAGTAAATACAAACTTCAGTTTACATAACAATTAGAAAAACATATTTAACACTGAACCAACCCATTGGCTCACAGCTTTGCAAAAGCCTGGAGTGAAATTACTCAAAAGAAATCTGATTTACAGGAGAGTCTTCATTCATTTCCTGTAGCCAAGGAAGGATGTGCTGAACATAAGCCCTGCCCTTATCTAGGAAGCCTGACATGCAGAGAGAGCTCAGCACGTATGGAGTCTGTTCTCAGTCAATCAATAGAAAACAACTGAAAGAAATAAAATACCACAAAACAAAGGCAAATAAGGGGACACCTGTTTTACTGGGCTAACTTATGACTAATTTTTGCAGGCCAGAACCAGAAAGCTCATTCTGTAAAAGCCTAGCAACTTCTGTGGTAAGTGCTGACAGCTCAATGTTATTCTATAAATGATATGCACAACTCCCTTAGCACCCAAACGCAAGGGGGAATATGGGCAGGATCAGAATATGTTATGTACTAGAATGCCACATTCAAGGGCACCCATGTATGCCTGCTATTCACATGTGGGTGTGTCTAAATATGGGTGGGTTAATGCCAATTTATGCATGGATTCTATAATGCAGTGTTCTTCAACCGCCGGTCCATGGTGCGATCGATGCAGCGTTATCTTCGAGCCAGCTCCCTCTTCCTAATTGATTCAGTGCACAAAGCCACGGGCAGTGGCTCCTACGGGCACCCTGCGCCTGAACCAGAAGCCTTCTCCCTGACGTTGCAACGTCAGAGGGAAGGCTTCCGGATGAGGCAAGGTGCAATTAGTACTATTATGGGGGTGGGGTCTGGGGTAGAGATTGGGTAGAGATGGGCAGGGTCTGGCCCACGACTTAGCCCAGTGTTCTTCAACCACCGGTCCACGGACCGATGCTGGTCCACAGAATATTTCTTTTATTTCTGCCGGTCCATAGGTGTAAAAAAGTTGAAAAACACTGCTATAATGGATTCATGGCATGCATATGCCCAGTCCAATAAAAAAAAGATGATGATGTTATTTTCCTTAATTTTTTTTTTTTTTAATTACATTTAAAGTATCAAGAGCGAATGAGACAGGCAGGATCATTTTAGGTTAAAGCAGCCTTCAAGGTCACAGTAAGTAGTTCAGGGTAAAGTCCTTCAAATGAGAAAGGGGAACTGGAGCTGTTCATGACCCTTAAAAGGAAAGAACTAACGTCACATTAGACTTCATTCAACAAAACTTTACAGTTGATTGAAGAGTTTCCAAAATCATCCTTCAGGCCCACAACCCAATTCCTGGGGTTTCAGGATTTGCAGAATTAAACCCACTGGGTAGACGCTCTCCCTATCCCAGTTATGTCTTAGGCATTCATTTTCTCACCTCAAGATACTGCATGGTTTGCTAATTTAGGACTGTATAAAGGCTCTAGTGACATAAGAAGACAGACAAAGAAGTTAAGTTGCACTAGTAAGCATACTTTCAAAATTTTCTTGTCCATAAAAGTAAAAAGAAAAAACTAATCTCTTATATTAATACAAAAAATCAACTAGATTACGTCTCATGCACTCAGAAGTGTGTAATCTGGCCAAGAGTCAAAGCTCCTATAGCCAAACCCACCGCCCAATCACTGTGCAAGAAAGCACAGTTACTTACCGTAACAGGTGTTATCCAGGGACAGCAGGCAGATATTCTTGACTGATGGGTGACGGCACCGACGGAGCCCCGGTACGGACAATTTTAGAGTGATCTCACTCTAAGAACTTTTAGAAAGTTCTAGCTCGGCCGCACCGCGCACGCGCGAGTGCCTTCCCGCCCGACAGAGGCGCGCGGTCCCTCAGTTAGTATAAGCCAGCTAAGAAGCCAACCCGGGGAGGTGGGTGGGACGCAAGAATATCTGCCTGCTGTCCCTGGATAACACCTGTTACGGTAAGTAACTGTGCTTTATCCCAGGACAAGCAGGCAGCTATTCTTGACTGATGGGTGACCTCCAAGCTAACAAAAAGAGGGATGGAGGGAAGGTTGGCCATTAGGAAAACAAATTTTGCAAAACAGATTGGCCGAAGTGACCATCTCTTCTGGAGAATGTATCCAGACAATAATGAGATGTAAAAGTGTGAACTGAGGACCAAGTAGCAGCCTTGCAGATTTCCTCAATAGGAGTGGAACGGAGGAAAGCTACAGATGCTGCCATTGCTCTGACTTTATGGGCTGTGACAGAACCTTCCAGTGTCAGTCCGGTCTGAGCATAACAGAATGAAATGCACGCTGCAAGCCAATTAGACAACGTACGTTTAGAAACAGGACGTCCCAATTTATTCGGATCAAAGGACAGAAAGAGTTGGGGAACTGATCTGTGGGGTTTCGTACGCTCCAGATAGTAAGCAAGAGCCCTTTTACAATCCAAAGTATGCAGAGCTTGTTCCCCAGAATGAGAATGAGGTTTTGGAAAGAAAACAGGTAAAACAATGGATTGGTTGAGATGAAATTCAGAAACAACCTTGGGGAGAAACTTTGGATGTGTACGCAGAACCACCTTGTCATGGTGAAAAACCGTAAAAGGTGGATCTGCAACCAGTGCATGAAGCTCACTGACCCTCCTGGCAGAGGTAATGGCAATAAGAAAAAGCACCTTCCAAGTGAGAAATTTGAAAGGAGAGGTAGCTAAAGGTTCAAATGGAGGTTTCATTAAAGCGGAAAGAACCACATTGAGATCCCAGATAACCGGAGGGGCTTTAAGAGGTGGTTTCACATTGAAAAGCCCACGCATGAACCTGGATACCAGGGGATGAGCTGAAAGAAGTTTTCCATGGACTGGCTCATGAAAAGCTGCAATGGCACTGAGGTGGACCCTGATGGAAGAGGACTTCAGGCCAGAATCAGACAAAGAAAGAAGATAATCCAACAACGTCTCCACCGCTAGGGAAGTGGGATCAAGATGATGAAGAAGACACCAGGAAGAAAACCTCGTCCACTTTTGATGGTAACATTGTAGAGTGGCTGGTTTCCTGGAGGCATCCAGAATGGAACGAACGGGCTGAGACAAAAGAGTATCAGTCGAGTTCAGCCCGAGAGATACCAAGCCATCAGGTGTAGAGACTGGAGGTTGGGATGCAGAAGGGTTCCCTGCTGTTGCGTAAGCAGAGAAGGAAACAGAGGAAGAAGAAAAGGTTCCCTGGAACTGAGTTGAAGTAGAAGGGAGAACCAATGTTGCCTGGGCCACCTCGGAGCAATCAGAATCATGGTGGCTCGTTCCCTCTTGAGCTTGAACAAGGTTCTCAACATGAGAGGTAGAGGAGGGAAGGCGTACAGGAACAGATTCGACCAGTCGAGGAGAAAAGCATCTGCTGTGAGACGGTGTGGAGAGTAAAGTCTTGAGCAGAAACGGGGCAGCTGGTGATTGTGAGGAGCTGCAAAGAGGTCTATCTGAGGAGTGCCCCATTGAGTGAAGATAGACTGTAGAGTTACAGGGTCGAGTGTCCACTCGTGAGGCTGGAGAATTCTGCTGAGTTTGTCCGCTAATGAATTCTGTTTCCCCTGAATGTAAATAGCTTTCAGGAAGAGATGATGATCTATGGCCCAATTCCAGATCTTCTGGGCTTCCTGGCATAACAGGCGAGAGCCTGTCCCACCCTGTTTGTTGATGTAGTACATCGCAACCTGATTGTCTGTGCACAACAGAAGGACCTGAGGAAAGAGAAGGTGTTGAAAGGCCTTGAGGGCGTAAAACATCGCTCTGAGTTCCAGGAAATTGATTTGATGCTTCTTTTCCTGGGCTGACCAAAGACCCTGAGTCTGGAACTCGTTCAAGTGAGCTCCCCATGCGTACAGAGAGGCGTCGGTGGTGATGACTAGTTGATGAGGAGGCTGATGGAACAGAAGACCTCTGGATAGATTTGAGGATACCAACCACCATTGCAGAGACTGACGAAGAGATGATGTCACAGATATGTGTCGTGAGCAAGAGTCCGACGCTTGGGACCACTGGGTCGCAAGGGTCCATTGAGGAGTGCGCAGGTGAAGACGGGCATGAGGTGTGACATGAACTGTGGATGCCATGTGTCCCAAGAGCACCATCATTTGTCTTGCTGAGATGGACGGCAGAGGAAGTACCTGGTGACATAGAGACTGAAGGGTCTGAAGCCGATTGGATGGCAGGAAAGCTCTCATGAGGAGTGTGTCCAGGATCGCTCCAATGAATTGAAGTCTCTGAGTGGGAATGATATGAGATTTGGGTAGATTGATCTCGAATCCCAGAAGTTGCAGAAACTGGATGGTTTGGTTGGTGGCCAGAAGGACCGCTTGGGCAGAAGTGTCTTTGATCAACCAATCGTCCAGGTAAGGAAATACCTGCAGGTGGTGAGAGCGCAGAAAAGCCGCCACCACAATGAGACATTTGGTGAATACCCTTGGAGATGAGGCAAGACCGAAGGGCAGCACCTTGTACTGGTAATGACAATGATTGATCATGAATCGGAGATATGGTCTTGAGGTTACATTGATCGGTATGTGAGTGTAAGCCTCTTTGAGATCGAGGGAGCATAGCCAGTCGTTTTGATTTAGAAGGGGATAAAGTATGGCTAAAGAAAGCATCTTGAATTTTTCTTTTACTAGATGAATGTTGAGATCGCGAAGGTCCAGGATGGGTCTGAGATCTCCTGTCTTTTTGGGAACTAGAAAGTAACGGGAGTAGAATCCCTGCCCCTTTTGATCTAGAGGAACTTCCTCTATAGCGTTCAGAAGGAGGAGGGATTGGACCTCCTGAATAAGGAGGGCTGATTGAGGACTGTTCAAAGCAGACTCTTTTGGCAGGCTTTGAGGTGGGAGAGTCTGAAAGTTGAGAGAGTAGCCGTGGCGGATGATGTTGAGGACCCATTGGTCCGAAGTGATTACTTCCCACCGGCTGAAGAACAGAGAAAGTCGACCTCCTATTGGTTGAGGCAGGAGAACAGGAACAGGGATACTGGCTATACTGCGGAGAAAGAAGTCAAAAGGGCTGTGACTTCTGCTGAGGAGGTTGTTTCGCAGGTTGCTGCTGTTGCTGCTGTCGGGGAGGCTGACGTTGCTGTTGCCTCTGACGTCGAGGTTGTTGAGCAGTGGTAGGCAATGGACGGGCTGTGAAACGGCGTTGATAAGCCGATTGCTGCCTGTATGGTCTCGGTGGAGGAGGCTTCTTTTTATTCTTGAGCAGGGTATCCCAGCGCGTCTCATGAGCCGAGAGCTTTTGGGTGGTAGAGTCCATGGAATCCCCAAAGAGCTCATCCCCTAGGCATGGGGCGTTGGCTAACCGATCTTGATGGTTAACATCAAGCTCGGATACCCGAAGCCAGGCCAAACGGCGCATAGCCACCGACATAGCTGTCGCTCTGGATGTAAGTTCAAAGGTGTCATATATGGACCTAACCATAAACTTACGAAGTTGGAATAGAGACGACAAGCAGGAGTGAAAAGATGGATGTTTTCTTGAAGGAAGATACTTCTCGAAGGAAGCCATGGTGGTAAGGAGATGCTTTAAATAAAAAGAAAAATGAAAAGCATAATTACTAGCTCTATTTGCTAACATAGCGTTTTGGTAGAGCCTCTTACCGAATTTATCCATGGCCCTTCCTTCTCTGCCAGGAGGGACAGATGCATATACACTGGCTCCTGAAGTCTTTTTAAGGGTGGATTCGACAAATAAGGATTCGTGTGGAAGTTGAGGCTTGTCGAACCCAGGAATGGGAATTACCTTGTATAGAGAATCCAGTTTACGTGGGGCCCCTGGAACAGTTAAAGGAGTCTCTAAATTTTTATAGAAAGTTTCCCTCAAGATGTCATGAAGGGGAAGCTTCAAAAATTCCTTTGGAGGCTGATCAAAATCAAGGGCATCCAAAAAAGCTTTAGACTTTTTGGATTCAGCCTCCAAAGGAATGGACAAAGACTCACACATCTCTTTCAAGAAATTGGAGAAAGAGGAAGTGGTCTGCTTGGAGGATGGGTCAGGGAGAGCCGAATCCTCCTCCTCTGAGGAACATTCTCCTTCAGAAAGAAAGGGTTCCTCTGAGTCCCCCCACAGATCAGGGTCTCTGACATGGGAAGAATGGTCCCGAGACTCAGGTGTCGATGTTTGCATGTGTCGGGTTTTGCGTACCGACTTACCCGACCTCATCGATACCGAGTCAGGCGATGTTATCGGTCGCACCGGTGCCGAAGTCTGTACCGATTGATGGTGAGCTGTCGGCTCCGGTGCAAGGACTGGCATCGATACCGATGAAGTTAGGTGAAGCGGTACCGAGACAGTAGAAGCAGGTACGACAGGTTCGACAACCGGTACCGACACGGGTTGATGTACAACCGGTACCGATGGCTCGGTGCGGACTGGCACCGGAAGGTTCGGTGTCATTATAGCAGGAAGGAGTCGTTCTAATTGCTCCTTAAGCTGCACATGAAGGATGGCCGTAATGCGGTCATCGAGGGATGGCACCGGTACCGCTTTTTTTTTTTTTCTGCGGTACCTGCGGTGCCGCTCTACGCCCCGGAGATGAGGAGCCCGATGTCGAGGGACTCACCTCAATAGGGGCGGAGCGCTTCCGCTGGCGTCTAACCGGCGGCAGGACTGGGCTCACTGCACTCGAGGCCGGAAGACGTTCCAGCGGGGAAGGCTTCTTAGCCGGCTTACCTGACTGTTGGGATGCCGGTGTGGAATCACGCGGCGTCGAAGACGAGGGTGCCGACTGAAGCGGTGCCGAAGCCGGAGTCGAAGGAACGGGGTCGGACATCTCGGCACCGAATAACAAACGCTGTTGAATTAAGCGATTTTTTAATGTTCTTTTCTTTAAAGTAGCACAGCGGGTGCAAGAAGAGGCCTGATGCTCAGGACCCAAACACTGCAAGCACCAGTTGTGTGGGTCCGTGAGAGATATAGGCCTAGCACACCGCTGGCACTTTTTAAAACCCGGTTGAGGGGGCATGAAAGGGAAAACGGCTTCCGCCAAATCGAAGGCCGAGGCTTCGATGGTGGCAGAAGGCCCCGCCGGGGAAAAACCGAAATTGAAGAAAAAAGAAGTTTTTTTTTTTTTTTTTTTTTCCAAAATAAAAGTAAAGTAATAAAAGAAAGTAATAAAGTCAAAAGTTTACGCGAGCGGGAAGGCAAGTTATAAAAAAATTTCAACAGCCGTTGAAAACGCGTCTTCTTAGCTCCGCGGAAACTAAGAAACTGAGGGACCGCGCGCCTCTGTCGGGCGGGAAGGCACTCGCGCGTGCGCGGTGCGGCCGAGCTAGAACTTTCTAAAAGTTCTTAGAGTGAGATCACTCTAAAATTGTCCGTACCGGGGCTCCGTCGGTGCCGTCACCCATCAGTCAAGAATAGCTGCCTGCTTGTCCTGGGATAAATATCATTGTGATTTTTTATATATAAATATTCTTGTAAATACGTTAGTTCTATTATTTCAAAGCAATGTGATATTGTAAAAACTTTCACTTAGCTTATAAAGAGAAATATCTACAGAAATATTCTGTTGCTTCTTGTAAAAGTCGTCTCGAGTCACAAAATAGTTGGGTCTATCTGTTTTGTCTTGAGGAAGAGCCAAGTGACGAGAAAGTAAACTTTGTTCCATCCGGTTTCTAAACGCAGCTGATCTGCTGGCTCCTTCACTTCCTGCAGAATGAAACACAAGCACAGCCTTGAGTGTGGGAGCCACAGCATTGCACTGACCTGCTACACGGTCTCACCTCTGCTTCCCTTAGCTATAAGGCCACTTTCTGCCTTGGTTTGTATCTAACGTTTCTGTTGTGAGCACAGCACAAAGTGTTTTTTTTAGATCAGTTAAAAGTAAACAAGATCCTAAACAGCTGAATAATCCGTGGCGTTTTTGTACTCTGTTTTCTTAGTACATAAAAAGATGTTTCAATGTATTTGCCCTGCAAACCTTTTGTGGTTGCCAGTGTTCAATTATTGCTATAACTGAAAGATGAACCCTACTCACTTCAACAAGCACGGAATTATCTTTCAAGTAATAACTTGTTCATTAGCGCCTCATGTTAATCAAAACAATGTATTTAAAATTTTAACCTACACAATTTTATTGTCTTAAGATAATCATGAATGGAGGAATCCGCCAGAGCCTGACAGTGCAGATCCACCCATTAAATACTTCATTTTCTTCACAAGAACAGGGTGAACAACCTGTGGCCTGCCACTGAATTTTATGTAGCCCACGAGACCATGGCAAGTGCACACAGGAAACATCATTAACTGGAGTTTTGACAATTTTAAATGTTGTATTTTGCAAATATTTTCTAGCAGTTTGTTTCCATCATTTTGAGTTAACTCTATGGAGCTCTGTGCATTTCTGGTTTCGATATCACATAATAATGCAGCCCAGGGTGGGTTACACTCATGCGGCCTACTGTGTTACTATAAGGTTGTACACCTTTGTCTTGGTAGGTCTGCGGAAGAGAGTGAGAGACAGCAACAAACTCTATATCAGCAATCATGTCAATACGTGCACAAGTGAGGTAGAGATAGGTTTTAGATAGAGTATGGATAGAAGGATCAAAGGGATCAAAGGGCTTAGAGAAGGATCACATTACAGGTCATGGGCCTGATGGGCCGCCGCGGGTGCGGACTGCTGGGCACGATGGACCTCTGGTCTGACCCAGCGGAGGCAACTTCTTATGTTCTTATGTTCCATGAAGATAATGCACAACTCAGTAGTTGGCCCCGTGGCTTGGAATATGCATAGAAAGCAAAATCCGACTCGATTCAAATGGTTGTTGATTTCAGACTGATAAAACGTATGTATTTTGTACACCACTTTGGAATAAAGTGGTTTATAAATCTAAAATAACTAACTATTAATGACCTAAGGGCCGCCACGTGAGCGAACTGCTGGCCACAATGGACCACTGGTCTGACCCAGCAGCGGCAATTCTTATGTCAAACTGACAGACTGTTTAGTACTTGGGACCTGGGTTGGATACTGGGCTTGATGGACCTTCGGACTTGTTCCAGTAGGGCAATTCTTATGTTCTTAATAATTTAAATAATTTCTATTTGAGAATATAATAAGTCACAAGTAAATTCTTTGAAAACATTTCAGATTGGAGCAGCAATCATGGGAAAGGTGTCGGTAGTGGACCGAAAGAGAATCCAGATAGTGCGTGAACAAGGGTTTGGAGCAAAGGTGAGTGGTGCTGCATATCACCTCAAGAACTGGAAACTCTGAACTATGAAGAAAATTGGTCAGCAGGCCAACTAAATGGACCCTGAAACAGAATGCAAGGCCAGCAGTGATTGGCTGAAATCTGCATGCTCAGAGACAAACATTACACCCATTGAAGAGCTGATTTGTTCCAAGGAAAGTAAAAACAGTCAGCCCTAAAGCACTCATTAACAACAGATCTGTCTGGCATATTGCAAAGGAGGAGCTTCATCTCACTACATTTCATCATGTGCCAGCACAGGTAGAGCTCCGAAGTCTCAATGCAGAAGAATGTAAGAACAGCCTTACCAGGTCAGACCAAAGGTCCATCAAGCCCAGTAACTCATTCTCATGGTGGCCAAAATCCAAAGAGTAGCAACATTCCATTCTACCGATCCAGGGCTTCACCCATGTCTTTCTCAATAACAGACATGGATGAGGCGATGGTGCAGGAAGGAGGGTTTAAGATTCGTTAGGAGTTGGGCAACATACTGGGGATGGGATAACCTATTCCGCAAAGATGGGCTCCAGCTTAACCAGAGTGGAATCAGGCTGCTGGTTCCAACATATAAACTAGAAACTGGGGGAAGACCGACAGTCGCTCAAAAGAGCATGGTTTGCAACAAAGTATTTTAAAAGATATCATCATAAAAGGGAAAACAGAGCATCTCGATAGCAAGATTGCAATACAGGTTTTCTTAAATACACAGCAGATTGCAAATTATCCATGCCAACTGCTGAGCAAATTGTAAATAGATATGATAAACATTGTTTGAAATGTCTGTATGCAAATGCCAGAAGCCTAAGAAACACGATGAGTTAGAATATATTGCACTAAATGAAAAGATAGAAGGAAGGAAAATAACCTGTCATCCTAGGATACAAACTATATCACCATGATAGGGTGGAGGCGTAGCTTTATATGTTAAGGACAGCCTTAAATCCAAGGGACTGAAAATTCTACAGGAGCAGAAATACACCTTGGAATCCCTATGGGTAGAAATTCCATGTGTAAGGGGGAAAAGAATAGTAATAGAGGTGTACTATCGTCCCCCTGACCAGGATGAACAGACAGATGCTGAAATGTTATCAGAAATTAGAGAGGCTAACAAACTGGGTAACACAATACTAATGGGTGATTTCAACTACCCCATCAGAGCATGCTAGGAAGATAAAATTCCTTGATGAAATCAAGGACTGCTTTATGGAGAAGCTGGTTCAGGAACTGGCAAGATGCAAAGCAATTCTAGACCTAGTTCTTAGTGGAGCGCATGAATTGTTTAAAAATCTTTATTCATTTTTTGTGTTACAACAAGTGTTACAAATAAACTCAATAGAAACTTAAATACACACTTGAATAACTCATATATTAATATCAAGTTTAACATTAATATAATAATCCCCTGTCCCACCCTCCTTCCCAACCAATAATACATTAATCAGTTTTATTGTACATTCTTTGAATATTAATTTAGTATGTAATAATCAAAATTGAAAAACCCACCCCATTTCCCTCTTTACAATTATCTTATCATGGGAAAAATTCATTAGAGAAATCATGTTAACGGTCTTCAAATATTTCCAGTTTTATTTATGGGAAAAATTATCCTTCTTTACAAAAATCGGTTAATGGTCCCCATATTTTTTTAAATTTATTCATGTATCCTTTGTGTGTTGCAATAGCGTGTTCCATTTTATATATGTGGCATACCGAATTCCACCAGAACATATAATTCAATCTATCATGTTGTTTCCAATTGAATGTAATTTGTTGTATTGCAATTCCAGTTAAAATAAATAAAAGTTTGTTATTACTGGATGAAATTTGACTTTTTGCTCTCATAGTTGTTCCAAATAATATAGTATCATATGTCAAGGCTACTGGATTTTCTAACAATCTGTTAATTTGGGGCCAAATTGATTTCCAGAATGATAGGATAAATGGACAAAAGAATAAAAGATGATCTAATGTCCCAATTTCAATATGACAGTGCCAGCATCTATTAGATCTTGAACTATCTATTTTTTGTAAACGAGTAGGGGTCCAAAAAGCTCTATGAAGAAGAAAAAACCAAGTTTGTCTCATAGATGCTGACACCGTACATTTTAGCCTCCAAGACCAAAGTCGTGGCCATTGAGATGCACTAATTTGGTGTTTTATCTCAATGCTCCAAATGTCTCTAAGACCATTTTTTGGTTTTTTATTTATATATCCGGATATTAATTTATACCACTGTGCGGCTTTGTGACCTATTGAGTCCATCTGGAAACATAAGAATTCCAAACTGTGATATTTAGCAAGATCTTTCCATTCAGGGAACCCTTTCTGAATAGATTGCTTCAATTGCAACCATTTAAAATATTGTGTTTTATTGAGACCAAATTTTTGTTGCAATTGTGAAAACTCCAGCAATTTATCATTTTTAATTACATCATCCAAAGTGCGAATGCCTGCTATCATCCAATGTTTCCAGATGACTTTAAAACCGCCAATTTTGATCTTGGGGTTTAGCCATATAGTTTGGTTGGTTGATTTACTAATTGGAATTTGAGTAAGATTACTTATGTATTTTAGAGTTTTCCAGGTATCCATAAATATTTTATGATCTTTGTATAACCTTGGCATTTTGATACTAATTACATGATTAAGACGTAATGGAAACATAAGTCTCCATTCTAGCCAAAACCAATCTGGAGTATTATCTGTGGGTTCTGGGAGGATCCAATACATACCATGACGTAAGATATAGGCTTGATGATACCTATAAAAATTGGGAAAATTTACCCCTCCCTCCTTAATTGGTCTTTGTAATGACGCTAGAGCAATTCTTGGTTTTTTATTAAGCCATATAAATTTTGTCAAAGTCCTATTAATTTTTGTATAAAACGAATCTTGAAAGAAAGCTGGTATCATCCCCATTTGGTAACATACTACCGGTAAAATCATCATTTTTACCGTTTGTACTCTTCCCCACCAAGATAAGTGCAAAGGATTCCATTGCTCACACATTTCTGTTACTTTTTGTAATAAGCATTTTTCATTAATTTTCATTGTTTCGTCTACTGTTTTTGTTATCAAAATTCCAAGGTATTTAATATATTCTTCCTTCCAAACAAAAGGGAATGTATCAAATAAACCTTTTGTACAATGTATATTTAGTGGAAGAATTTCTGATTTATTCCAATTAATTTTATATCCTGAAAAATTTCCAAATTTCTCAATCAAATCAAGTAGATGTGGAATGGTGGATTCTGGATTCTTCAGATATAGTAATAAATCATCTGCGTAAGCAGATATCTTATATTCTTTATCTGAATGAGGTATACCCTGTATCTCCTTAGCTTGTTGGATAGCTAATATTAAGGGTTCTAAAACAATATCAAACAGCAAAGGGGATAAGGGACATCCTTGTCTAACTCCTCTCTGTAAATTAAATTTTTCTGAAAACGTATTATTAATATATAGTCTAGCAGAAGGGGAGCTATACATTGTTTGTATCATTTGTATAAATCCAGGACCTATACCAAACCATTCCATTGCTTGATACATAAAAGGCCATTCTACTCTATCAAAGGCCTTTTCTGCATCTAATGAAATTGCAAAAGTAGGTTCATTCATTTTCTTTGTTAAATATAACATATGGAATGTTAATCTGGTATTGTGAGATGAATGTCTTTGAGCAACGAATCCTGTTTGATGCATACCTATTATATGGGGGAGAGTTTTAGCTAATCTTAGCGCAAGTATTTTTGCTAATAATTTTCCATCTACATTTATTAAAGATATTGGTCTATAGTTTGATACCAAAGTGGGATCTTTATTGGACTTTGGCAAAACAATAGTCAAAGATTCTGCTATAGTGCCTTTAATACAACCTTTATTGAGTTGATATTGATAGAGATTTAATAAATAGGGTAATAAAAAGTTTTGAAATGTTTTATAAAATTCCACTGTATATCCATCACCACCTGGAGCGGATCCAACTCTAAGGGACTTCAAAGCTGTTCCTAATTCTTTTAGTGATATTGGTTCTTCCAAACTTCGTTTTATATGTTCAGGAATTTTTGGACCCTCTAACATTTTTAAAAATTCAAAACCATCTTTTTCTTTATTTGGATAATTTTCGGAAGAATAAAGAGATTTATAGAATTTTAAGAATTGTTTTAATATAGGTTCAATTTGTGTATATGTATTTCCATTTTCATCTTTTATTGCTATTAATTTTGTTTTTCTTTTTTTCGCTTTAAGATAGTTTGCCAATATTCTTCCTGATTTGTTTGAATTACCATAGTACAATGTTTGTTGAGAAAATAAATCTTTCCTAATCATCTTAGATGAGATCTCATTATATTTACCTTTTAATTTTAATAATTCTTGTTGAATAGAATATTCCCATTTTTCTATAAGTTTTGATTCTAAATTTTTTATCTCTTTTTCTAAGATTAAAAATTGTTTTTTAATTTGTTTTTTTAGAAAAGCCGAATAAGAAATTATTTGTCCTCTAATTGTTGCCTTAAAGGCATCCCATAAAGTTTCTCTGTTAATATCATCATTATCATTTATTTGAAAAAATTCTTTCATTTTTGTTAGAAGATTTTCACAAAAATTTTTGTCAACCAACATTGTATTATCTATTTTCCAAATTGGTCTGTTATTATTTTGATATGTAATTTTAATTTTGATCCACACTCCACCATGGTCAGATAGAATAATTGGATCAATGGCTGCTTGTGTCACTTGATGTGCAAGATGTTTTGAAGTAAAGATATAATCTATTCTTGAAAAAGAATTGTGAACATGAGAACAGAAAGAAAATTCCCGACCATCAAAATGAAGTATTCTCCATATATCTATTAAATCACAAGATTGAATCAAATTATCTAGTCCCATAGATTTCATAACTCTACTTGGGTTTTTATCTAATAAAGGATCCATTACAGCGTTGAAGTCCCCTGCTACTATAAGATTTGAAGTAGCCAGTGGTATGATCAGTTGTTGAAGAGTTTTAAAGAATTCATTTTGGTTCGAATTAGGGGCGTATATGTTGATTAACGTCATGGTAGTATTTCCCATATTCATTTCCACCATTATCCATCTTCCATGAATATCCGAAGCTTTTAGTTTAAATGAAGCAGAGCATTTTTTATTAATTAAAATAGCAACACCTGCTTTTTTCCCTGTAGCTGGTGAGAAAAAACACTGTTTGACCCAGCCTCCTTCTAGCTTTTTAGATTCTATATGTGAGAGGTGGGTCTCTTGTATAAGGCATATATCTGCATCTTGCCTTTTTAAAAATGATAGTGCTTTTTTTCTTTTAATCATATGATTTAGACCGTTAACATTTAAAGACATAATTTTAATATCCATTTATTTTTAAATTTTCAGGTATTAAATTATGTATATTTTCCCAATGTTTTAAGTATTTCATTTCTCTTTTTTCCTTTATTCCCATGATTACCTTATATATTTCCCTTTTATTCCCTCCCATCCCTCTTATCCCTCCCTTCCCCCCCTTATTAATTACGAAAACTTGGATACGCAGGTTGAGGTTAGATTTAGATAACTCCGACAAGCTATTAATAATTATCTAAAGTACTACCATTTTTTCCCTATTTCTGTATATTTTCTCTTATTTTATTATTAATTATAAGAATAAGTAAAAAGTTTTTTATTCTTATGTATTGAAAGATTATTTTCTGTATTTGTATGTCTTTAAATCCATAAGAATGATTATATTAAATCATTTATATCTAAGAACATTTCATTACAATTCGTTTCTTTTCAGGTGGAATATTATTTTTGTTTTAAAAAGCTTTCCAATTTAGCCTCTTTCCTCAGAACTGTAACAAGAGTCTTCAGCACAGGAATCCTCCCATCTCCTATACTCATTATTTTGTTATAATTCACAAGAGCGTGTCAATTAAAAGAAGCTAACACTCCCATTAGTGTTCTTATAAGTTCTGTCTCAATAGTATACTCTCTAGATATCTATGATTTTAAAGTATCTGAGGCCTGTACAGATAAGAGTGAAGTCCTGTGCCAAAAACCCTCATTTTATCTCTCATAGAGAATTGCCAGGTTGAACAATTGTGGGTACTAAAATTCCACTTAATAAATAAAAGAACATAAAATTTGAGATATATATATTTAAAAAAAAAAAAAAAAAAAAAAAAAAATTTTTCTTTTTTTTTTTTCTTCTCCTTCTCCTTTTTTCCCAGGCAATTTTTGCGTCTCAGATACATTCTTTTCATATATTTTGTATTTGAAACGCATTTTAATGTATCTGAAGCGCAAAATTAAACCCAAAGTACCACCTTCAACCGGAAATATAGCAAACCAATCACTTCGTCTTATTTTTTTTTTTCCCTTTTTTTTTTCTCTCTTTTTTTTTTTTATAATATTCTATGTGATTGAAGGATGATTCTCTTTCTTATTATGACTCCGCTTTCAAAATTTCTCATTCAATCAGTATATTTTAAGTTTGTTGAAAAAACTTTCTTCGTCATCATTTGAGTTCGGAGATGCAAAGCAATTCTAGACCTAGTTCTTAGTGGAGCGCATGAATTGGTGTCACTACTTCCATGCATGGTAAAGCAGTGGCCAAAAGCCTCTGTGCACTGGCAGCAGAATAAGTGTTTCAAGTTATTGGAGACATGATATACTGCTTATATAAGCAATTTATAATCAAAAATGATAAAGTTTAAGTAATGAATAAACAAAAACAAACAAAAGAAACAGAAAACTAAAAAAAACATTGAGAAGACTATAAGGATAAAACAAGGGGGGAAAAGGGCAGAACTCCATAGTCATGAAAAGGGTGAGGGGAAAAGAGATAGAAAGAGGGGAGTCATTAATTGGCTACTTTTGTCCCCAAGCTGTAAAATTAGGAGGCTGACAATGGTTTAGCTGTTATCTATGGCTATTCATAGAAAAGAGGGTGATGCATCTGAAAATAGGAAAGTTTTGAGAGATGTTTTGAATTTGGAAATTTCTATTCGGAGGTGAATCGGGGGGTAGTGTTCCATCGTGATGGGGGAATATGGTCTGTCTCGTGATGTAATAAAAAATGTGTCTTGGTGAAGGGATAACTAAGAGATTTTGTTGCGTAAGGTTCCTGATGGCGAGTACAGAGTAAGGCAAAGATCAAGAAATGCTGGAGTATTGAAGAACACTATTCTATAGTAAACTGGAAGCCAGATTGAATAAAACTACTGCATTTTTCACTCTATAAGACACACTTTTTCCCCCCAAAAAGTGGGTGGAAATAAGGGTGCGTCTTATGGAGTGAATACTAACTAACCTCCCCCTCCCCTACCTTAATTTCTCCGGTGGTCCAGCGCCATAGGGCAGAAGCTTTCAGCTTTCTCCCCAGCGGCAGAATCGGAGCGGCAAGAAGGCAGGTGCGAGTTTTTCGCTTCCTGCCTTGCCGCTCCGTGAATGGCAGTCCAACACTGCAGGGCAGGAGCTTTTAGCCTCCTGCCCTTCTCTCCTGCTTTCTCCCCCTGAGCGGCAGCTGCAAGCAGGCAGGTGCGAGTTTTTCGCTTCCTGCCTTGTCCCGTGCTGCTCTGTGAATGGCTGCCCAGATGATCTTTATGAGAGGAATTTTCATCTTGTGGAACTTCTCCTGAACCTGAATCTAGGTAAATAGCAGCCCCTGGATAGACTCTTTACAAATCAATGCTTTGCTTAAATGCTGAACTTCCATCAGGCTTTGCCACTGTAAAAATACTGAGCCTCCACCTGCTATGAATAGCACTTTCTAATTTGTGAGCACCATGTCTAGTACAATCTCTTCATGTTGGGATCTACCTCAGAAACATATCTCAATGAGCTGAAATGGTCATATACCAGCTGATATCCGTCAGGCTGAAATGTTTCAGCAGCAGTGGCAAAGCCCACTTAATTCCCATCTTATGGCTAGCTCTGGAGAGATCTCAATTCTTCCCCTACACGGCATAGTTAACACTTTTCTGAATTCTCTGGGAAGAGGTCTCCATACCTGCCATTGCACAGCAGGATAAGGTTCTGGACGGCTGCAGCGGTAGAGTTATCATTCTGTCCAGTCACAAGATGTCTGTCCAGCACAACATGTACAGCATCTGGCTCACTAGCTACACAAAGAGCAGAGAAATAGTGTTACAGTCCCACAGTCTTCTGCCTTACGTAGCTTTGCACCTTTGGCAAACATTAGACCATCAGAAGTGCAGTTGCTACAGGAAAATGCTGAAGACAAATCTCCCCCCAGCTATGTGCCCTCACTTTATGTAGAGCAGGTCCTCGAGAGCCGTATTCCAGTCGGGTTTTCATGATTTCCCCAATGAATATGCAGGAGATCCATGTGCATGCCCTGCTTTCAATGCATATTCATTGGGGAAATCCTGAAAACCCGACTGGAATTCGGCTCTCGAGGACCAGAGTTCCCTACCCCTGATGTAGAGGCTCATTTTGTGATAATTCACCTAACATGTGCAAGCAAGTGATACCAGTTTTCAAAGGACAGCAGATAAATGTTTACCACTTGTGCAAACACTCACGTAAGTGCTAGAAGGGCATCTAAGCCACTATTCTGCAAATGCCTGATTAACCTACAGATTGTGTATTTGCAAAGTGACATAAACAAGGATGGAGTAGGCACACAACATAGTGCAGGCTCCCACCTGCTCCATTTAGGAACCTACTTTAATGTTAGGCGGGCTAAAACCAGGTTGTGTTACTCTTCATAAACAGAACTTGGACACTTAGATTCCGTTCTAAAATGGAGGCCCCCCAAGGTCTAGAAATGCCTCCCATATCCTATCACATACTTCGACTTATTATTGAGCTTATATAAACTTTCCTCAAAAATTATATGCATATTCTTTCAAAAACTGAAAAGATAATATGCAGAAATAAAACAAAAAGAACCCAAGTGATACCTTTTAATTGGACTAACTGAAAAATGTGCAAGGAAATCCAAATCTCCTCCCCCCCCCTCACTGGACTGCTTCTGCTCACTGCATATACGCACACTCTGGCAAGAACCATTTCTGCACATAAACCACTCCCAAAGGAGTAATTTTTACCCTACACTACTACAGATGGTAAATCGATGCCACCTAGTGGCCTACTGTGATGGCTTGCTTTCTACTTTTTGTCAACTTTAATATATAACATGGGTCCTATTTACCATGTTTAGGGGGCAATTCCATAGGGTAGTGTCTAGGTTTAGGAACTAATGTTGGTATTTTATATGCATATGTGGCTACTAAATGATTAAATGACCTCTTATTAAATACTGATCAGCATACATGATGCTGGGTATGTGCATGGGCAAAGTTTAGGCGGAATATGGGTGAAATGTAGAAGTTCACTTAATGTTATGAAAGAAAGATTAGGTTCTTACCTTGATAATCTTTTTTTTTTGTAAATCTTTATTAGTTTTCAATTATTAACAGTGCAATACAGTGAATTTAAACATAAATGAATCAAACAAACGCACTTTAAATACATTACATTAGTGATTTCTATTCCACCATTACCTTGCGGCTCAAGGCGGATTACAAAAAGGATCTATCTGGCCATTTCCAGAGGAATTATAGAATAGTTAGGGAGTAGTCAGCTTGGTTCATAGAGATGAGGTGGTTCTTGTGGCTTAGGTTGGTTTTGATTGTTGGGTATCAGGGATTTTTTAAATAGTACAAATATTTCAACAACAAACATTTTCACCCCCCTCCTCCCCTTAACTAATGAAAATAAAACCACATGTCTAATTTCAATAAAACAGATATAATGAATAATAATTAAAATGTTTTCCCATCTCCCTCTCTCCCACCCTGGATGTGTAAGGAGGACAGATAAAAAGAAAAGGTACATGACAACTATTGTGACTCAATAAATGTCAATGGGCTCCAACACCCTTTCAAATGCACTATTATATCCTCAAATTTCAGCATTCATTCTTTCATATTTGTAGCTAGAACATAAGTTTGCCCACCAGAAAGTATAATTAAGTCGATCATAACTCTTCCAGTTGCGTGTTATCATCTGGATGGCTATTCCCGTCATTATTAAGAAAAACCGGCTTTTATAGCGATCCAAAGAAGGTTTAACATGTAATAGAGTACCACAAATTATGGCTTCATAGGTCAGTGATATTGATGACTAAAGTACTACATTAATTTGCCCCCATATCGACTTCCAAAAATTAAGTACTTAAGATAATCTTTCATGTAAATATGTCTAGTAGGCCTGAATGCTAGGGTTATGCATCGGAACCTATAAGTTGCTTGCAATGATATCACTCATCTTTCAATTCTACCTCCTTCCCAGCAGACTTCCTCCTGCTCCCTCAGTTTGTACAAAAGCAGTCAAGAACCATGTAATGGAAGACATCACCAGAAGAAGGGCAACTGGGAGAACTCCCCAACACTATACTTCTGTTCTGCTCTGAAACAAGTATAACATTATAAAAATTATACATGTAACTGAAACTAACATTTATAGAACTTGTAGCTGCTCACACGTCCTGCTAAGAAGCAGAAATTCAGACTATCTCTCTTTTTTTTTTTCAAGCTTAGCTTAGAGACAGAGAAATTCTTCTCAATCAGACACAGACTGAAATTGAGACCAAAGGCAGGTGAAGCCTCACAGGGTGGGGCTTCAGGGCTACTACACACATCTACAAGAAAAATTATCGAGATAAGAACTTAATCTTTCTTTCTAGTGCAAAGTATCTAGCAGTCCTGAACGCTAGGGATGTACCAAAACAGTCCTTAAGTTTAAGGTGGGGCTACTGAGCCTGCCTTTAATACTGGGCTGAAACAGAAGACAAGCAAGTTGGGAAAAGGAGATGTTTCCAAACCAGATCTTTATTATATCTTTAAAAACCAGAATGGCACATTGTTCAACATTTGGCGCTCCCTAACCACTAAAAATGACTCCACCCTTCTTCCCTCATCTCCTTCAGCCGAGGTCCTAGCAAAATTCTTCAATGATAAGATCTCTACCTTAAGGCGCTCCTTCCCGCCCGCAATCTCCTACAATTCTCTGGTGCCCCCCAAACCCAACCCCACCCTAGCTGCTCTCAACCCCATCCCTGCCGACAGATCCTGGACTGTCTTCGAGCTCATATCTGATTCTCAGACCCTTAAACTCTGCCTCAAGTTAAAATCATGCAACTGCATCCTGGACCCATTTCCCTCCTACCTATTTGAGAAAATCCCTGCACAGGCCATCACATCTCTTACCAAACTCATAAATTCTGCCCTATTATCAGGCCTATTCTCCACTGAAATGGGACACATCGCATTGACCCCTTTACTGAAAAAAGCTGACCTAGACCCCTCCAACCATTCAACTTCTCAAGCTCCTTGGCTTTGCAGTCAATTATCCCTCAGACTCTGGAATTCATTGGAGCTCTTCTGGACACAAACCAGAGATGTGCTTTCCTCCCTCTGCAGACTCCAATTCTGCCAGGAAGTCTCTTCTCATCACCACTTGACCACACGTCACATGTTATGACTTCTGGGTCGCGTGGCTTCCACAATATATGGGGTCTCATTTGCCCATCTTCACCCCATGCATCCTCAGTGGGTGTTATCCTACCAGTGGTCTTCTATATCCCAGCACTTGTCTATGACACAACAACTCAAAAACTCACTTCTGTGGTGGAAGTCTCAGTCAATTTCTCCAGAGGTCTCCTGTTTCAAGTGCCACCTCATTAAAAGATTTTGACACCCAGGGTTCTTGGAGTTCAGAGAAGACATGTCTTCATATCAACCACCTAGAACTATGAGCAATTCACAATGCCCTGATCACATTCCAGGATCATCTCCTCGGTTAAGTTGTACTGGTTTGGACAGACAACGAAGTAGAAGAGGATCTTGCCGCCTCTGCTAGGAGGACATCCAAATCTGGTCCTGGGCCATTGCTTGCAACATTTTCCTGAAAGCAGTCTATCTAGCAGGAAAACAGAATGTATTGGCTGACAAATTGAGCATAACTCTGCAACCACATAAATGGTTGCTCAACACCTTCATCTTACGACAGATATTTGTAGACCTATTTGCTTCCCCCTTCAATCACAAGCTCCAGGCTCCAAATTGCCTGAAAATGGATGCCTTTCTACTAGACTGGCGAGGGAGATTCCTCTATGCATTTCTTCCAATCCCTTTAAACAGGTCAAAACAGCTCATGCTTCATCAGGAACCAGTCACCATGATACTCATTGATGAGGCAGCGCTTCACACATTGAACTGCAAATGTGCTTTGACTTGCTACTTGGATAGAACCAAGATTCACAGAGCTTCTACTCAGCTGTTCCTGTCATTTGACCCAAACCAGCTGGGAACTCCTGTAACCAAGAGAACTATCTCCACATGTATTGTGGACTGTATCTCA
Source organism: Geotrypetes seraphini (assembly GCF_902459505.1). Lineage (NCBI taxonomy): Eukaryota > Metazoa > Chordata > Amphibia > Gymnophiona > Dermophiidae > Geotrypetes > Geotrypetes seraphini. Next base: position 31,439,392 of record NC_047102.1, read on the forward strand.
TTCTGCTATGCCCAGACTGTTCTGATGCCAGGGGGTTGTGTAACTGCACATGGAGTGCGAGTCATGACAACTTCAGTAGCCCATCTATACTCTACTTCTATTGAAGACAACTGTAAAGCAGCCACCTAGTCCTTGGTTCATATATTCAAGACCCATTACTGTTTGGAAAATCTTACTAGACAGGATAGTCAGTTCAGCCACAAAGTTCTCTAATTAGAATCCAATTTCCCTCCAACTCTATTTGTTAGTTAGGGAGTCCCTACATGTGAGAATACGCTGCCTGCTTGTCCTGAAATAAAGCACACTTACCTGTATCAGGTACTATCCAAGGACAGCAGGCAGATATTCTCACAAGCCACCCACCTTGGCTTCTTAACTTTGCCACTGAACTGATGGTCCTGTGAGCTGGTAGCAGGTGGGAAGGCACCCACATATGCACGGTATGGACAGTCTTTTTATTTTATTTTTTTTGTAATTGTTTATTTAAAGTCAACAATGCTAACACTGGTGATGTCACTGGCAGTACAGTGCTGGGTTCCATGGGTGACATCACCCCCTCAGGTGAAAATATCTGCCTGCTGTTCTTGGATAACACTTGTTACATGTAACTGTAGTAAAAGGCACTTACATTTTCAGGTTTCTTCCTAGTTTTGACATTTTAGAGATAAACTCATTAGTTAAGTTTCAAAGTTTTATGTGTAGGGGTGGGTCCCATATAAGTATGTATAGTCAATATAAACATATGAATGTACTTATTGAACAGGCATGCCTGGAGAAGGAAAAACTGCCTACAAAAACCCCAGATGTATGCATATACTTTTCCAGCCCAATCATTATAAAGCCTAGTAGTAGCTCAGTCTTACATACCACTGAAAGCAGCTCCTGAATCTTTCACAAAGTCTTCCACAATGATAGATAGGCTGGCAAAGTCCGGCTGCCGAATCAACTCATACACAGAAGGCTATAGAATAACCACAGAAAGTTTAAGTATGCTTCAGCTTTCTTCCTCCAGTGTAAACTTCACAATGGCCTAGCTCATTCCTTCCCAGTTCACTATCATTTCTTATTGATCTGGTGCTTTAGCTTCTGATACTAAGAGAAACACAAAAATCATTTTATATCACCCACCAACTCTACATAACACCATAGGAGTGGGGAGAGACTGCACAAATATCAACTATTCAGATTTTGCTGAAAGTCTCAAACATGGGCAAGTTTTCCAATATTTTCTTACTGCAGAAAAAATTTCATTAAACATTTCTTATTCCCTTAGCATATTTAAATTTCTAACAACATTATTGACCAGTTAGGGAAAGACTATGTGTGTGTTCAGTGCAAAGAGCTCCTAACTCAAAGAATAAGTCTAATTGCTGCAGATTAGAGTGGTGGACTTAGATAAGGAGCTAAGGCATACAGATGTTTACAGAGTAGACCAGCTGGGACATAGTAGTTAATTAGAGTCAGTTCTATGGATGACAGTAGATGTCAAGCCCTCTCCAAGGGCATAACAAAAAAAGAAATACAGATAATACAGAATACTGCAGTAAAAATCATACTATCCGCGGCTACCTGCAGCTAGCCATGGAAACAGCCACCATGTCATTCTCTAGTAGCAGGTTCTGTGGATGATGTCACCCACATGTAAGAATATATAGCTGCTTATACATATTGTTAAAGCAATGTTTGAAAATGGAATAATCCAGGTTTGCTATGAAAGTGAAGACTGGTTTATCTGCCCCCAGCAGTTTTTCTGTTTTGCCCTGTCCTTTTAGCCTTAACCCTCTTCCCTCTGGTTGGGGCAGGGGCAGGGACAGGTAGGGCTGAAGCAGGAGACAGAGGCTGTTCTCTACTCAGAGAGATTCATTTTAGCTGGGAATGAGCATCTCTTCATCCCTAGACTTTTGCTGCCCTAATCACAGGAATAGTAAGCATACCGAAAAGTCCTGAAAAGCTCGATACTCACTCCAGTCAGGCTGTATCCTTGGAATGCCCAGGACTTATCTTCATTAGTAGCACAACTTAGAGCAGCAACTCCGTGACCAATTGCACAAAGAGGCTCTGCAAAGAGAAATGAGTAGGAATTATAAGTCACATTTTACTTCCCAGCTAATCAGAGAATGCTATCTGCCCTCAATCTAGGGTAACAGTAAATAACAGATAAAGACCACAACGATTCATTAGTCTGCCCATAGAGATTAGTGGATGGTGTTTTCCTGGGTCTCATCCTGCTGTCTCCAGGCTGTGTATTCTCATCTCCTTCACCTCTGATCTTCTCTACTACATCTCTTTGCTCCTGTTCCTCTTCACTGCACAACATAGCTTGCGGAACAGACTTGCTGTAACCGTACCAAGCTAAGCTTCTCATTGTAGGCATGACTATTTTCTTTACCTATTCACACTGTTCTTTCAACAGTTGCAGCTGGAAAAGGAGATGCCTGGGATCTTATATCCAATTATTATTTATTTTTATATTGAATCAGTTTACCATATAAACCCCAACACAGAACTCTGCAATCATTCTTAAGTTTTTCAGACTTTCCTTTCAGATTATGCCTGGAAATCCATATTCTCATGAATCTTAGAGCTGTTGTGAGCCATCTGTTACATGACCCAGGTCCTATTTCCAACACAGCTAGATCCTTTGGCAAAAAACCTGTTCTAACGGTAGCTACAATTCTATAGCCATAGCTTTGATCTGTGCCAAGGAAGATCAGAACCAACAAAGATCTTGGTAAAATCATGATTTATTTTCAGTTCAGTAGCAGAATCCAGGATTTTTCCCAATGGGACCTGCCCATTTGTTGTTGCTTAAAGTGCCTCAGTGGTAATTTGCCTGTGTGCAGATAACAGACAATCCACACCAGCTTCTTCTCAATATAATTCCATCACTTCTCCCTCCCAACCAGTTGCGTAGTAAGGGGGGGGAGCGGTCCGCCCTGAGCACCATATTGGTGGGGGTGCTGGCACCCCTCCTCTACTCTGCCCTGTCTCTTCCCATTACTCCATTCCACGCGCGTACCCCCTTCCCTCATACCTCTAGTTGAAGTTGTTGTTCGCACTTACGGGTGCCACGCATAGGATGTGACGTCAGAAGGAGAGCCGATGGGGTTGCAGTTGTTGACCGCCACGAGCCACACTTCAACTGGTGGGAAAGGGAAGGCGGGGGTGCGGGCGGCAGAGGGGCATCACTGTTCCCAACCAGTTGTTTACATTACAGGAATCACCTTCAATAGTTCCAAGAGTTTTGTCTATTCCTCTCTCAGCCATGCCACCAAATTATCAGCAATTATTTCTGCACGAGTCTTCTCTTTAATTGCTTTTGAAGGAACAAAATGCCACAGATATCTGCCTCTTTCACTGTACCTGGAAACATTTCTTTTCTGACTTTAACATGACCCTGATATCGTCACAACAACCAAGAAAATTCAACTGATGCCATTCTGCTGCAGTTCCTCCTCAAACTGTACATCCAGTTTTTTTCATGATTCTCACCTGAACCCTCGTCACCTTGTGATTAATTACCAAAGCAGTGTCCAAGTGAGTGCCTCAATCCAGGCAGCAGTAGCAATCTCAGCTACTATTTGGGTTTTTGCCAAATACTTGTGATCTGGATTGGCAACTGGGCTAGATGGACTATTGGTCTGCCCAAGTATGGCTATTCTTATGTTATGCCGTTACTCTCAGTCCAGTCTGGCAAGAGCTAGGTTGGTTATATCCTTAGTATTATATTTTGGCCTCTTCCTAGCTTCCTCCATTGGTTCTTTTGCCACATCATCTGAATCTCCTTTCAAGCATAGACCTGTCCATCGTATCTTGCTCTTCTGCTGTTCTTTTTTCTCTCTTCATTCTCCACTTTTTTTCCATCCTCCTTCCTTTTTGCTTGCCTTTCCTTCTGTACTTCTGGTCTCAGGGAGGTCGACTGGTCCAATCTGATGAGGTCCAACATGCCCCGCTTTCTCTTTGACCTTTTATAAAGGCTAACTCAATCACATCTTCTTTCTGTGCTACAGTTACAAAGTATGTATATGCCACTGATACAGGCAGAATTGCATCCCACATCAGTACAACTCTTTTTTTCACAGTTACAGATATGTCCATCAGTGTGTCGAGCTTCTCCAAAAATCTATGTACAGTGGTACCTTGGATTATGAGCATAATCCGTTCCAGGAGCATGCTCGTAATCCAAAATGCTCGTTTATCAAAGCAAGTTTCCCCATAGGAAATAATGGAAACTCGCTTTGATACGTTCCCACCCCCCCACCGAGGCCAGCAGCGCTGCTCCCCCCGAAGGCCCCGCGATCCGACACCCCCCCCACCGCAACCTGAAGTCCCCCAGAGCCCTCTTCTTACTTTAATGTAGCACCGGCATGTCGGCCTCCTCTTCTGTGCTGGCCTTGAGCATGTGCGAGTTCACATTCTCTCCGAGAATCTTGGAGAGAACGTGAACTCGCAGGTCTTGAGCATGCGCACATGCTCAAGGCCAGCACAGAAGAGGAGGCCGACATGCCAGTGCTACATTAAAGTAAGAAGAGAGCTCTAGGGGACTTCAGGTTGCGGCGGGGGGGTTGCCTGATGGCGGCCGGGGGTGGGGTGCCCGATGGCGGCGGGGGGGTGCTCGCAAATCAAGGTGCGCTCGGTTTCCAAGGTGCTGATTTTGCAAATGTTTTGCTCGTCTTGCAAAACACTCGCAAACCGGTGCACTCGTAAACCGAGGTACCACTGTATTTATGTGAATAGCTTTTATTGAACTGATTTATTCAAAAATTCTAGGCTTTTCATTTTTCAGGTAGTTCGTTTATCTGATGTTAATACTTTCTATCAAATTGATTATTCAAGAATTTAGGCTTTTCATTGTTTAGGAAGTTCTTTTCATTTTATTTAGATTCATTTCAATGAGTATTGCACTATTTATTATTCATTATTTTTTATACTATGGGGCTCATAATAATAATTTTGGAAGGAGAGTCCAAACGGGAAAAGCCAGCGATATCGGATTGCATGTTAATTTAAACAGTGGGTGACCTCCCGAAAGTCCCGGCATTATTTCTTCACAGAAAGGGTTGTAGATCACTGGAACAAACTTCCAGTGCAGGTGGTCGAGGCCACCAGCGTGCTAGACTTTAAGAATAAATGGGACATCCACGTGGGATCCCTGTGGGGGTCGAGCTAAGGATCTGGGTCATTAGCACTCAGACTTGATGGGGTGGGTCAGAAAAGTGGGCAGACTTGATGGGCTGTGGCCCTTTTCTGCCGTCATCTTTCTATGTTTCTATGTTTCCGTAGGGTAATCGCTGAAAGATCCGCAAACAACTCCACTTTGGAATTTTCCCATGTGATATGCCTCATTTTCCAAGCAGCTTGGAGCACTTGGGCTTTTACTGGATAGCGGGAGTAACAAGCCACAGTATCTCACGGGCAATCCTCTACTCGAGGCCCCAGGGCTCAATGAACCCACTCAAAGTCCAGCAAAGGCAGGACAGCCCCAGGTTCAGCCTCTTGAAGGAACCGCGTACAGGTATCAGTAAAGTGAGCCTGGAGCTCCCTTTCAGGCATAAACTCTGGCACTCCCCGGGCCCGAATATTGTTCCGTCTACTACGATTTTTCCCATCCTCCAAGCGGAGCTGAAAATCCTCTTGACTCCGTTCAAGATGGGCACACTGAGCCTGAAGGGCCTCAAGATCAGTATCATGGTCGATCACACGCTCTTCAAACTTGTGCAAACGAGCTCACCCGTCCTGCACCAATTGCCAAATCTTTGCCACTTCAGATGCCGATGTAGAAGGCTCCAAATTCAGGCCCATATCACCCGTGTTGCGCTGCTATTCGTCAACCACACAGGCCTCAGAAGTCTCTAGCGGCTGATAGGCATAATATTTTAAATCTGCTCACCATAGATGCACAGCGGACTCATCCACAATACAGCTGGAGTAAGAGAAGTTACCTCCAACTCACTGCAAATAAAAGCTTAATTTACAGCGCAATTTGGAGGAGCGATTCAATCAGGCTGCCATCACTCTTGGTGACGTCACTTCCCGTTTCTCAATATTTCTGAAGAGCACCCTTCCCAAAAAAGAACGTTGACAAAGTTTTCCAAGACTGGCATGATTAGGACCTGCATGTTTCTGAACAACCTGATATAACATTTGGAAAACTACCGAGACATACATCTGGAAATATTAATAGCCTGCTGCCAAAGTTCATTTGTTTGAAATAACTACTGTCAAAACAGTTTTCTTGCTTTTCTGTGATTTACAGAACTTCTATTATAGTTACAAAGTTTTACTAAGGGCTACTTTTGTACAAGTGGCTGCAAAGCAGAAGGTTTAGTGCGAATGGATTTAGCACAACTCATTTTTTTTCCTCTTTTTGGGGGGTGGGGAAACAAAAGCAGTTTTTTCCTGGTCTTTCCAGGTTCCAACTCAATTGGAACTGGTCTCTGATTTCTCAATGTTTTATATCACTTAGCCCAAACAGTGAACTCACAATCCTCAGCAAAGTGAGGGTGGAAGTAGATTTTAGGGTTCTTTCTGGAACCCTGCAATCACAGCCATAAATCTAGCTCCAAGATGTCACCATTGAACAATGACTGGAACTCTCTCCAGGTGCTAGGAATACTGCTTCTAGCCAACTTGAGAAATGGAAGACCTGAGCTTTAAAACAAACCCAGGACTGCCACATGGAAGTGCAAAGCCACGGAGCCACCATTTCTCATTTTTGTGCAGAAGATGTAGGCTTGGCTATATAGCTTCAGGATGGGTGCTGGTCTAAGCCACACTGGTAGTCAGCAGGGAGGATGCTACAGCCTCACAGAAAGCCAATATCCCTATTAGCCCCAAGAAGGAGTACTAAGATTTTTCAGCAAGAATAGGAGAAAATGAAAGTGGCACCTCACTTACTCTTCTCAGCTCTGAAGTGCTGCAAAATCCGAGCTAGATATCCACTGTTTGCCAAATCTGTCATAGCTCCAGGACAGTTTGGGATCAACACAGCATGGTATCGAGCACCTATATTGGAAATAGCACAAAGAGAAGGAAAAGGGAAGGATTATTGTGAGAATCCCAAGGCTCACACCTGAAGGTCTTATTCAACAAGTCATTTCTACATGTCTTCAAGTTCCTTTCAGCAAAAAGAAAAATGGGCCACTGGAAGGTTCTACTTTTAAACAAATAAAAATTAGAGAGGGTAATTTTGTAACATAAAAACATGACAGCAGATAAAGGCCAAATGGCCCATCAAGTTTGCCCATCTGTGGCATCCACTATCTCCTCCTCTCCCTAAGAGATCCCATGTGCCTATCTCATGTCTTGAATTCAGTCTCTCTCTCTCTCTACCATCTCTACAGGGAGACTATTCCACGCATCTTCCATCCTTTCTGTATAAACATATTTCCTTAGATTACTCTTGAACCTATCACCTCTTAACTTCATCCCATGCCCTCTCACTCTAGAGCTGGGGTGTCCAACCTTTTGGCTTCCTGGGCCGCATTGGCCGAAAAAAAATGTTTTTGGGGCCGCACAAACACGCAAACGCTGCAGCAAGACAGAGGAGGGAGCCGGCAAGATGGCAAACACCCGGGGGCAGCAGAGGAAAACACTGTATCGCCCTTGACCTGGGCCGCACAAAATACTTCACTGGGCCGCAGGTTGGACACCCCTGCTCTAGAGTTTCCTTTCAATTGAAAGAGACTTGCCCTCGTGTATTTAAATGTCTCTATCATATCTCCCCTCTCCCGCCTTTCCTCCAAAGAATACATATTGAGATCTACAAGTCTGTCCTCATATGCCTTATGGTTAATCCATTAAACCCAATCAGAAAAGATAGAAAGTTGACCAATAAAACAATCTTTTCCTTTTTCTTGTCCTAAATAGAGCAGCAGCAGAAGAGCCTACCGTTTCAAGCAATACAAACCAAAGTTAAAATCAATACAAACCTTCCCTTCACAAATTATTTGATTTTAACTTTGGTTTGTATTGCTTGAAACGGTAGGCTATTCTGCTGCTGCTCTATTTAGGACAAGAAAAAGGACACCCAAGACAGCACAACAGATTTTGTGCTCAAATGGCTTTTCGATTCTGTGGTCTCTGGTTTGAAAGCAACCGCAGCAGGCACTCTTAAATTGTGACATAATCCGGACACTGTTGTGGACAAGGATCTGCCATATTATTGGAGTGGCTTTTCAGAGTTGTGCAGAAACTATCGGCTTACTCTATCTCTGCACGCAGAATGCTGTGGATTGAATAGTGGTCAGGTGACTAACTAAATTGGTATTTTTGTCTGGATGATCTTATGGCCAGTGTACAGGACCACCAAGCAAAATCCTCACCTGACAACAGGCCCTGGCCCTCTAGGGGATTGTGGTGCAGTTCCTTTTGTGCTTTCAGGCGATATCATCAATATTCTGGAGATTCATCAGGCCAGAGACCACTACAGAACACCAGACAAAGGTTTGGAGGGTCTAGGCACCCGCAATCATCAGGAGCCCATTCTACCTCCACCTCAAGCTGTTATGATACCAGGCTGGTGACTGAGCCTTCACTCATTGGAGGGAGTCTTTTGGCGATTTTTGAGGAATGGTTGGAGATCACATGGATCACTGGGTACTGGACATCCTTCGGGAAGGGTTCAAACTCGAGTGCTATTGTCTCCTTCCAGATCTTTTCCTGGACTCCCCTGTGGGAAGACCAGACAAAGCAGCAAAGGTCAGAGTGAAAATGCAGAGATTGCTGGATATAGAAGCCACAAAATCTGTTTGAGTCACTTGGGCTCAGGCAGATACTTGATATATTTTATCGTCCCAAAAGGAGGCTCCTGAGGATTGGAGGCCAATCCTGGATATCAAGGCTTTCAATGCGACCCTCAAAATCAGGTGCTTCTGGGTGAAAATGGTGAGGTCAGGCGATACCTGGGGAGTTTCTAGCCTCTCTGGATTTACGAGGCCTATATGCATATTCCCATATTTTTGGAGCATTGGAGATATTTGAAGTTCCATGTCTCAAGCAGCACTTCAGTTCACGCCTTTGCCCTTTGGGCTGGTACAGCCCTTCGGACCTTCACCAAAGTTATGGTGGTAGTCGCAGTCTACCAGTGCAGACTCGGCATTCAAATCCATCCGTATCTGGACGACTGGCTCATCAGAGCTCAAACCGAGTCAGTGGGACACCTGGCAGTTAGTCAGGTTGTCCAGTTGCTGCAGAAACTAGATTGGGTGATCAACTTCCAGAAACGTCACCTCATTATGATGCAACAGTTGGAATATCTTCTGGAGGCATACTAAGAAAAGCTTCTCCAACAGATTCGAGCTCTTCTTCATGTCAATTTTTGCAAGTGATGGAGTCGATGGTTGTGACCATAGACATCATCCCCTAGGTGAGTGCCCATAAGCAGCCGCTGCAGGAGGTGTTCCTTTCTTGCTGGTGTCCTCAGAGGGATCCACTACATCAATGGCTCCCCTGGACTGTAGAGGCTTGTCAAAGTCTAGTCTGGTGGTTGAATCCTCTTTCTAGCAAGAGATGTGCATGTGCTATCTAAATCATACCATACAGCTACAGCTCACTGCACCCATAACTTATACATCCATTACAAATATTTAACTAGTTCTTATGTAAGAAACTGAGCAAATGCCCTGCACCTGACTGGTAACCTGTGCCGCCAAATAATCCACCTTTGGGAAACAAAAAGCTAGTTAAACGTAATAGCCATCGGCTAGAGTTTAGTCATAGCCTTTGCCACTCGCAAAGGCCCTTCCAGTACTTCCCAGTGATCTGTAAGCATCCTTATAATATCTAGATGCTCTGGAATACAGGAGGACTGTGGCTCAGAGCTACTCATAAGAGAGCACTGTGCTTCAGAGGTGTGTGGTGCCTCTAACCCTAATAGCGCTGACGACCTGAACAGTGTGCGCACATTGGGGGTCCTCCACAAGATCTGGAGCATCCCCCCAGATCTGGGTCCTGCAGAATCATCCACTATAGAGGTTCCTGTCAGGGAAAGTAAGGGCATAAAAATGGACTCCGGATCATCTGAGTCGTCCGCAGGTAGACTGTCCCGAGGCTGCGCATGGCACTCTTGCAGGGCACATGCACTCTTGGGAGAACCCCTGGTGCCAGCAAGGCTGCAATAACTAATGGATTCATTGGGCCCTTGGTAATCAAATAGGCCTGAAACATATAAAAAATTCAGGGGGAGGCCCCGTTGTGGTCCCTTTTTATGCACTCTTGCAGGATTTTGCCGCCGAATCACAGCTGCGCTTTGCTGGGGATGCACTCAAGCTGCTCAAATTTGGACTTTTTGGACAGTCCTTGGACTGGGACCCAGAACCCCAAGAATTGGCAGGTGGGGCTAAGGCAGTGCCCCTCCCCTTCACATGCCACATTGGTCCTCCAATTGTTATCCGCTGCAAACAGGGCATGAATCCAAAGTATCCTGCCCTGAGTCCATCCCACCTGTTTTTGAACATAAACAAGGTGTTTTGAGGCAGATATATAGCTTTTAAATTAAAATCAGGAAATCTAAGATGGCCACAGTAGCAGCAATTTTTGCACTAAAACAACCCAAGAAAGCCACACCAGAAAATTTAACAAAACGGTGATTTTAAGATTTTTCAGGTGGGGGGGTGGACCTAGGACTAACCCCCGCTAAAATGTGATTCTGGAGACGTCCCAAATCAATCTGTCCGGCTGTCAGTGTGTTACTCACTGTGTCATGCTGTTTGCTGGGAGCTGCAAGATGGAAGCTGCTTACAGGCAGATCCTCTGTCTCAACAAGTCTGGAAATTGGACTGCCTCTCGGGCCCAACATTCCTGCTGGAGTCCTCAAACTCCTCTGGTGCCCACACGCATGGGGTGGCAAAGGAATGCAGTCGGCCCTGATCCTGGATAGATCACCACAGAGCCACACAGCCTGCGCTTAAACCCACTTGCAGACGAACCTGATACGAGCTATGCTTCCAAGAGAATGGTGTCTGATCTCCTGATCCATAAAGCAGGCTGTCCAAGGGATGCACTGCAAAGCAGCCAACCCCTTGGGAGCAGACTCTCTGCCTCAGAGTCTGCAGCCTCCTGCAGCCAGAGCTGTCCCCTAAAGGGATCCTCTGCAGCATGAATGTAATCCATGCAAATCAGCAGAAAAAGACTGAATAAAAAAAAATAAACACGAGCAGATAAGACAAGCTCCTACTGTCTTGCTTGTAGGAAGATAATTGAGAAATTGGAGGGCAGTCCAGAGGTAAGAAGAGAGGAGTAAAAGTATGCAAATGAAGCTTCCTACAAGAGATCTCACAAGAAAGGATTGATTACCCAAGGATACAGGAATAGAGTGGGGTTGTACAAAGAATTGTTATCATTACTGCATTACTGACTCTAAATTATCCTAATGTCCTGAAAGTTAACATTTTTTGGCCAAATCGAATAGCACTACTATCAAGTAATGGTGTTAGTGAGGGTGGGGGGGAGGGTGGAGAGGGGATGCAGATCCCATCTGGTCAGACTAGGTAAGGGGTGGGTTGTCCATTAGGCATCTGAAGTATCACACTTTACCTTAGATCAGGGGTGTCCAACCTGCGGCCCCGTGAAGTATTTTGTGTGGCCCCAGTCGAGGGCGATGCAGTGTTTTCCTCTGCTGCCCCCGGGTGTTTACCGTCTTGCTGGCTTCCTCCTCTGTCTTGCTGCAGTGTTTGCGCGGCCCCAGAAACATTTTTTTCGGCCAATGCAGCCCAGGCAAGCCAAAAGTTTGGACACCCCTGCCTAAGGCAAATTTTACATAATTTCAGCCTTGGTTACAGCCTGTCAGTCTACATAGTACTTCTCTGTATTGCCAAGGTTTACTTAATAAACCGCATTTCAATGCATTTTAGTATTGCAGGTGCTACTCTTTAAGCAGGGGTCTGTGCTGCATAGCTTCTACGTGAAACACATCTCTACATTGTGCAGCCTTAAAAGACACACACAGGCCTTTCACTAGCCTTGTGCTTCTGCCTGCACTAGCTTTCTGCATCTGCCTTCCTGCCCCATGTCTCCTTCAATTTGAGGCAGTCATGGGGGTCCCATATGACTGGTTGTCCCTCCATAATGCTCTGTACAAAGACCCTGAGCTATCTTTACACTTAAGGCAGAAAGAAAAAACATCAGAAACTGTTAAGGTTCTTTCCTGTTGCATTAAGTCTCTCTCTCTCCTAATTTCTTAACTCCTTCTGTTCTTCACCGACTGTTTCTAGCTAGAATTCACGGAATCTCCAGTTTGGCACAGAATTACTCACCATCTGTTGATTCCAACTTGGCAGGGTTTGCATAGGATTTCAACTGGAAATCCTGAATCCAACGCATATTGCTCTCACTCACATCTGTGAAATCAATGGACTTCCCCTAGTATTAAAATAAAGTGACAAAGTATTTCAGAGCCAGTGGCAGAACTGTGTCAAGGAAGAGGAGTGGGCCAAAAATCTGGAAAACTGGATTTGACATTCACTGTAGCTCCTCGTGATCCTGAGTAAGTCAATTAACCTTCCATTGCTCAGATATAAAATTTAGACTGTGAGCTCACTAGGGACAGAGAAAATACCTGTTTGCAAACTGCTTTGGTTGCACTATAGAAAAGTGGCATATCCAGAATGAAAGAAAAAAAAAAAAATGAAATTTAGAGATCAGTTCCTAAAATCATTATCATTTCTTTCTGTCTCTTAAGACCATAAGCACCAGTTGCTCTATACTGGGACAGACTGATGATCCATCAACCCAGTATCCTATTTCCAATAATGGCCAAGGCCAGTTCACAAGTACCTGGCAAGATCCCAAAATATAAGGAAAAATTAGGTTCTTACCTCGATAATCTTCTTTCTAGTAGAAAGGCATATGAGTCTCTTGAACCAGTAAAGGCATCATATATATTTTTTTCAGCTCCACCTCCTGCATCTCTGGGCAGTGCTGTAGTTCCTCAGTTTGTACCAAAGCAGTTGAAAACCACTATAAGCGGAGCAAGAAAAACAGGAGGGGTACAGGGACTTCCCCAACAAAACCAAATCTGTTCTGCTCTGTAACAATTACAATAAACAAATCAATTTCAATAGGAACATAACTTAAAACAAGGTGGAAACGAACAAGTTAGTACTAACACTTATGGAATACTTACAGCCTCTCACTTGCCTCTTCGCAGTAGAGAGGTATCACATCCCTCTTCAGACCTGTCTGACCGTAGAGACCCAAACATCTGGAAATACAAATTTTCCGTGACCGTAAACAGGCTAAGTGAAATCTGACAGGGTGGGCCTTCAAGTCTCACAGTCCTTTCTACTAGAAAGAAGACTATCGAGGTAAGAAACTAATCTTCCGTTGTAATGCAAAAGGCATACGAGTCTTGAACCAGTGGGATGTACCAAAGAAGTTCCCTGAGTCTAGGGCGGGGCAGATGAGTCTGCTGCTACCACCAAGGACTCAAACGTGGTGTCTAGTTGTGCCACCACATCTACCCTGTAAAATTTTGTGAAAGTATGGAGGATGGATCACGTAGCTGCCTGTCTCTTCTTGTATGTGTCTTTCTTGGGCATGAGGAAATATACAAAGTTTTCTGCCGAAGCCTGATTCTTCAGCTGGTATGAGTTTTACTGCCTGAATATCCAAAAGCTGCTTCACCGTGGCTTGAACTCTGAACGCTTTTCTCTGGCTCCCTGGCTGGAAAGTCCATAAATAAGTGCATGAGAGGATGAAAGAATTCAAGCTTGTATCCCTCTTGAAAGATGTCCAGCAACCAGTGGTCCCAGCAAATCCTCATCCAAGCCTCCCATTTGCAGCGGTTCAGCTATTGACCTGGTATCATTGAGACTTCTTGGAAGTTGCTGCAGAGTGTGAACCAGAAGGTGGCTGGCGCTCGCCTCAAACCTCTAAACTTCTGCCGAGTTCCCTAAAACGATCTCTGAGCAGAAAACCCTGCTGAGTACTAATTAAATGGTCTTGAACAATAAAAAGTACGACTTGACCCCCCCCCAGGGTCACGTGGTCTATTTTCAGCAAAAGACAGAGCAAGAATCTGTCACACTGGCCATCAGGTTGTCCAGCCCCTTGCCAAAGAGCAGTTGGCCTCTGAAAGGTAGCCTGCTCAATGTGGCCTTGGAAGCCGAATCACTCCCCCATTGCCTGATCCAGAGAATTCTACAGGCAGAGACAGAATAAGCAGACACCTCGTTCATAATGTCATATAGAGCATCTGCAACATAATCAATACTCAAAATTAGCAAATGGAAATAGGCGTTGCCCATTTCTTTGAAGCTGCTTTCAATGACAAACTCCAACCCACTTTCTAGCACCAATATCCGACTTATCATTCTCTCTGTAATTCCCCCAACTGAGCACTGTGTATTGATGAACCTTCTTGTCCAGTTTGTCTGTCTTGACTAGATTGTAAGCTCTTTTGAACAGGGACTGTCTATTCAATGTTTTGATGTACAGTGCTGTGTATGTCTAGTAGTGCTAGAGAAATGATTAGTAGTAGCAGCTGCCCCAGTAACACTGGGGACCTCTGAAGCACCTAGAAGCCTCAAAATTTGGATAAAAAGTCAAAAATAATAAACCAAAATCAGAGCAGATTAGAATAACACCTTCCAACTTGCGTGCACAAGGACAAACTGAAGAGCTACAGCCCAGGGATGCAGGAGGCAAAGCTGAAAAATGTATATGATGCCTTATACACAACTTGCAATTAAAGGAGAATAACCCACTGGTTCAAGACTCTGGCCTTCATTTCTGGTGCTTACCTTTGCCAGAGGTGTGATTCTGTACCCGACGCTGTCGTATGATTGACATGCGATTGGCAGCCGCCGACAACGGCACCGGTTACAGAATACAGGCCTTACTGTCTATAAAATAGGTGTCAGTAAGAGCTCACGTGGTAATTTTTCCTTGACAAGTATTTTAATAGCTAAAGAATAATGGCAATATTAGCACATGACCTCAAATTCAAAAAAATAGAAAATTGACCATTTTATTGCTGCAGTAAAAATGACCTTAGCATGCAGGAAAAACCTGCATATGGGCACTTTTAAGACCGATTTTTCTTTTTACTGCAGCTTAATAAAAGGACCGCTAAATAAATAAATTTCAGCTTTGTGAATAGCTTTCCCCCCCCCTATATTACACTGAAATAAATAAATCATCCAAAATGCTATTACATCAGTGTTGCAGCCACGAGTGACCTGAGTGGGCCACCCAGCAGGATCAGGCCCACTTAGCAGTGGCACAGCTGGTGGAGATCCCCAAGACCCACCAGATAAAGACTACTGGTGATCCAGGGTCTTAACTTCCTCCCCAACCCCCCCCCCCCCCCAGTACCTTTTAAATCCTTCAGGGCTGGGCTGGCAGTGAGCAGCAACTTACACCAGCTGCTTGTACTGGCCTCAAGCTTTCCCTCTAATGCAACTTCCAGGACCAGGAAGTTGCATTAGAGAGAAGGCTCAGTACCAGTTCAAGCCGGCCCAGCATTGAAGGATTTAAAAAGTAGTGGGGGAAGGGGGGGAATGGAGTTAAGAGATGCCAGATTACCTGGAGGCAGGGTTTCATGCCCACTTACTTGGGGCTCAAGCCCAGCCAAAAGTTAGTGTCTGGCTAAGCCCCTCAAAGTCTGCAGAATTTTCTTATATTTTGTTGCAGAATTCACCCAGGAAAAAAGAGACATCAATACGTGTAACCACATTTTTTAATTTTTTTCCCCAAGGTTGCTAATTATTATCAGTCTAGACTGCACAGGGTACAAAATAACATAATAGGACAGAACCTACGAAACACAGTCAAACTTTATTATTGCTTCCAGGATGCAAACAATAATTAAAGCAATTACTGAAAACAAATTATTTAAGCAGACAGATTTTCAGGCTAAATTTATACCTCTTTAGCCCAGGTTTCCAAAACAGTCCTTGGAAGGTTAATAATCTTCGGGGCTCTATATTTCTTATATCTGGTAATAAAATTATCACTTTTGCTCATTTTTTATTATGGATTTTTGATATTTGACTACCTGTTTGCCTAAAGATAATCTCTTGTCTTGATAATATAAATAACACATGCAAAAGATATTACTCATTTTAACTACCTTCTTTGATAAAAAGTTTTAAAGATAAAACAGCAGGAAACTTACCCCCCTCTTACAAAACCGTAGCACGGTTTATAGCAACGGTCGCAACGGTAACAGCTCCGATGCTCATAGAAATTCTATAAGCTTTGGAGTTGTTACCACTGTGGCCCGCACTAAAAACCATGCTACTGTTTTGCAAAAGAGCTTCAAAATCAAAATATCTTGTCACATTGAGGATCAAACACCTGTTTGCTAATATTTTCCAGAACTAATCTAGGATTTTCAATTAAATCTTTCAAGATACAGTTACCACTTTGATACTAAGAATACAAAACTGTGTTACCAGGACTCACCCCTGGAGTGGCCACCTGCAAGTTAAAGGCAGAGCTCCCCAGTGTGAAGCAGTGAAGGAAGGACTGTGCAGACACCCCTGAAAAACAGAACAAGGAACTCTAAGAAAGTACAGGAAACAGGCCAGATTCACCCAGATTACTATGGTCTCTTGAAGGCAAAAACGAGGAAATAGTAGCTATCATAAAACCAAGTGGTGAAGGGGTCATTATAGATACTCCACTAACATTCTCCAACTCCACCAACAGACTCCTCCACCAAAGAATGATTTCCCCAAGATCAAATGTTCCTTTTAACTCACCAGCTGAAGCCATCAGTCTGAGTAATATGTTTACGAAAGTATGGATAAGTTTGAGCAAAACTGAAGGTCTGTTTGGTAAGTGTCTGTCCTGCATTTACTACACAGGGCAGACACTTAAGAGGTAGCATTGCTAGCAATCAGCATTTTTGGTTGCCCTAATCAATGACAGCAAAGGCCTATGGGAAATTATATCAATCTGACTCTGGAATGTTGATGCAGAATTCTGGGCTCCTGCACAGAATTCACATACATTAATCATCCAGCCAGACTGGATTGTTTATGAAGAAGATAGGCTGCTTGAATGGGACAAAGAAGCCAGAGACTAATCCCATCTACCATGCCTGCAAGTATCACACCTTCCTTAACCATTGTTTCAAACAGTTTACAAATTCTAAACAGAAAGATACTGGGAAATTCAATAGATTCTATATTTAGAATAAGAGTCCAAGTTATAAAAGGCTCCTCTCTACAACACCCCTCTCTCTTGCTCCTCTGGCTCCTTTTGCCCTTCTTCCTCTTGCTCTCTGGAACATCACCCTCCC
This sequence comes from Geotrypetes seraphini, assembly GCF_902459505.1. Taxonomy (NCBI): domain Eukaryota; kingdom Metazoa; phylum Chordata; class Amphibia; order Gymnophiona; family Dermophiidae; genus Geotrypetes; species Geotrypetes seraphini. The sequence goes on from NC_047102.1 coordinate 31,456,640, forward strand.
AACCTCCCCTTTTTCTCTCTCTCTTTCTTTGTGTGTTCTCTCTCATTCACAAGAACACAGAAGCAGTCTCTGTAATTGTAAAACTTATATCTCTCATTAATTTGAATGCTTAATTGTAACTTTTATGAATCTTACTTTTCTGAAAGCCTATTTCTATAATATATTCTTTATGCATTCACTTCTGGCTGTGCTTCTTATTTGATTCTACTCCTGGTGGGTCTTCTGTGAAGGTATTGAACTCGGGACCTGGCGTTTGTAAGGGCGCCTCACATAACCCCTACAACCTAACATTGTGGGGGTGCTACCAATCCTTACAGTGTCTACATTTAAGAATGCAAATGTTTAGAATATTAGCACTTCTAAATGTACATGTGCAAATACCTGCTTAACAGAGTGGATATTTAAAAGAGGGGCATACACATGGACTGAGCAAGGGCAGGGATCCCACTTAAGCACGTAACTTATAGAATGATCACATTTAGATACTGTAGGGCTGCTAGAACTGCGGGTGCTTAAAGCACAGTTACTTAATGTCCTGGATCACATCCTCCCATTGACAGCATCCTTACTCCCTGCTGTCCTGAATCAATCTCCCTCTTTTTCCCCTCCCCACTCCTGCACAGCATTTCTCTCTCGCTCCTCCACCCCCATGTGCAACGTCTTCCTCTCTCTCTCTCACTGTCCAATATCTCTCTCTCATTCACGCCTTTGCTGCAAAGGGAGCTGGGAAAAAGAGAGGGATCCAGAGTGCATCTCTCCCATCCCCTCTACTGCCACATCTAACATTTTTCCCTCTCTCATCCCCTGGACCATGTGCAGCATCTTTCGTCCTTGCCCACCAGCCCCATGCCTAACATTTCTCAGTCTTTCACCCCTCTCCAGCACCATACCATCTCTCCCTCCACCACTTCTCCCTCTTGCATCCCTTTCAATCTGTCCCACTGTTTCCTTTCCATATTCCTCCCTCTCATCTTTCTCTTCCCATCTGTACCTCACTCCTCTCCATCCCTATGACCAAAAATTCTTCACTTTCTTCCGTTCCCCCTGTACACCATCTCTCTTTCTCTCACACTGTCACACTTATGCCCAACAATTCTCCCTTTCTATTCCCTCTGCCACCTCAGCATCTCTTTCCCTCCCTCCTTTCATCCTATGTCCCACGTTTGTGCTCCTTCTTCTCTCCCTTCTCTCCCAAGTTAGTGCCCCCTCCTTCTGTGTCCATACGCACTCCTTCCCTCCCTTCCTTGTGTGTCTCAGGTTTGGGCCCCTACTATGTCCCAACGTGCTCCCTCCTTTATCCCAAGTTCATGCCCCCTCTCTCTCTCTTCCTTGGTCCAACACGAGTGCCCACTTCTTCCCTCCTTTTCTGCCCCCTTCCCGCAAGACTGTACCACAGCCGTCCAGGTCAATTACCGCCTTCCTGCCTTCCAGCTGCCCTTCTTCACAGGGCCATGGGCCCTGCATGTGGCTGACCCAAAGCCTTCCCTCCGACATCAGCTCTGACATAAGAAGGAAGGCTTCTGGTCAGCTATGCTGCTTTGTAGAGGAGCGAATAAGGATGGAGGGCAGGAAGAGGAGGCGCACCAAGGTATTCGAGCCCTCGAGCTGCCTCCAACCCAGCGGGATCCCCATGACCATGAGGGGGGTACCCACGGGATCCCTGCGACCCGGGGGGGTATCCCCGCAGGTTCCCCATCATCCCAATTCAGCTCTCTATTGTGAAATAAAGCCCCCGCCCTTCCCTATATAAAATGTCAGGATTGTGTGGCTTCAGGCAGTAGGGAGACAGTCTGAATGGAATAAACGTTAAGTATCGTTGTCTCATGAGATCTAGAAATTGACTGTTATGTATTGGTTTTACACTTTTATATTTTTTTAGGTAGTGGCAGAGACTCAAAATTGCATATTTTCTATGAAAGATTAGGTTCTTACCTTTGCTAATCTTCTTTCTTGTAAATCCTCCCTTTATTCCAGGACCAGTGGGGTGTGCATCCCTTTCCATCAGGAACTGTAGGAAGCCTCAGATGAATGAAGTCTTAACTCCTCCCTCTGACAGCATACCCTGGGGCAAGCCGCTTGGACACCAGTCAGTCTTTAAGCAGCCAGGAACATCTACAGAAGATAAACAAGAGAGAGGGGAATGGAGAACTCCCCACCAGATAAATCAATTCTGCTCATGGCAACAAGTGCAAGAACAAATGCAATAACAAAACCAAAACACAATAACAGGCTAATAAACATAAAGGCCTGAACCACAAAGCACAGCTAAGGGGAAACACAGCCTGCACTGTCAGAAGGGGGCGCTTGAACCAGAGACTCCTCCGAAATTTAGTGCTAAATCCAGACAGATGGCACTCTTATAAAGGCTGGTCAGAAAGCGAAATACAGCTTACAAGTACTTCAAGGCAGGTAATCAGCAAATTCGACAGATATAGGGTGGGTTCCCAGAATGAAGGGAGGATTTACAAGAAAGAAGATTAGCAAAGATAAGAACCTAATCTTTCATTCTTGTACAATCCCCCATGATTCCGGGGCTAGTGGGACATAACAAAGTAGTCTCAAAAACATCAGGGTGGAACTGATGAGCTTGCTGCCAACACCAAGGCACTGAAGGCGGAATCCTGCTTGGCTGCCATATCAATCCTGTAAACCTCATCCGGAGAAACTACCAATGACTCAGCCCAGGAGGAGGAAACCCCGTGATGCACGGGAAAGGGGCCGGAGGCCTGGCATCAGAACTGTTTCTTAGGGGCAGCTGACGGCCATCTAGTTGAGGACTGCTGACAGCCAGATCCCCCGAAGCATGGTCTGGCAGAATAAGAGTACCTCTGTCCTAAAGAGGGAGTACCGGAGTACCGGTGAGGATGCCAAAATGGACTAAAATTAGAACGCCTTGAACTCCTGGAAGGACGGGACCTGTTCCCGGGCAAAACCTTGGGTTTGTGATCTTGTACACTCGCCATAAGGTTATCCAGACCCTGGCCGTACAGGAGCTGTCCCTTAAAGGGCAACTTGCTCAAGGTGGCCTTAGAGGAGGAGTCCCCAGACCACTGCTTGATCCACAGCATCCTCCGGGTGGACAGTGAATAAGTGCCCAGTTTGGCAAAAACTTTCAATATATCATATAATGCATCAGCCATATAATCCACCCCAGAGATGAGAAAATCCAAATCACGCAGCACCACAATGTCAGGATCATGGCACAGTTTGGAGTGGCATGCCTGAGCAACAAAGAATGAGGCTGTCACAGCTTTGACACCAGCCACAGCCGAATCAAATAGGCGTTTAAGGATGAAATCCACACGTCTGTCCTGAACATCTTTCAGGACCACCCCTCCGTCAGTAGGGAGGGACATACACTCGGTGACCCGAGCCTCAGCGGAATCCACCTTCGGAGGAGCAAAGCGCTTGGTAAAATGTACAACCATAGGGTAAAGCCTCGCCATGGCTTGAGCTCATTTCAAAGGACCCTCTGGATTATCCCAAATATCTGACAGGATACAAACCACATCGAGGTTATCAGGAAAGGAATCAGTTTGCAGCCTCTGAACACTCATGAGAGAACATTGTGCCTGATCCAATTGCAGCTTTAATTCCTTTGCGACTCAAATGTGGAGTACTTGGAAGATTTGTGAGGCTTTTCGCCAGAATCGCGCTTACGTTTCGTTGATACGCCGCCAGCGCTCTCCCCAGGGCCCCTTGATGTGAGTTTCACGGTAATTGGAGCAGAAGGTTCAAGCAGAGCCCCGCTGGAGGCAGAAGGCACCGCATCCGTGCAAATTGCACCCTCCTTATGGGCTGCAGTGCATGTGGAACACAGCTGTGCATCCAATAGCCATCCATCACAAACGAGGCATGAATCCATCCCATCCTGTTCTGGGGAGGCCATCTGGGAAGTTTTGAGCAAAAAATGAAGCTCTAACTACAAAAAATATGGTTTTATTCAAATCGGGAAAAATCCAAGATGCCAATTTTACACTAAAAGAACCTGGGAAAAGAACAGGAATCCCTAAAAAGACAGCGATTTGGAGATTTTAAAGATGGGGAGGGGTAGGGCATGCAGGGAAACCAGCCAAAAGCCTCTTTTTAAGGCTCACCAAAATCGCTAAAATAGGCTGTCAGTCACTGTTCCATGGACTGCATGAAAGGCGCTGCAGACAACCCTGGAAACAGCCTCAGGATTTCAAGTCTTTCGACTGCCCCACCGGCCCGACCACCACTGTCGGTGACCTCCGCCACCCTCGGATATGTCGCACAAACACCTGGCGGGGGCACGTAGTCCAGCTCCGACCCAGTTGCACCTCCACAGAACCGCTCAGCCTGCACTATCCCCACTAGCGGACAACCTCGGAGCCTCGATCTGACTTTCAGGTTGCCCAGGGGGCTTAGTGCAGAGCAGGGAACCCCCCCAACTCCGGCCACAAGAGACGTCCCTGAAAGGGAACCTCGACAATACGAGGGCAAAACCGCGAAAGAAAATACTGAAAAATAGCAAAAAAAGACAAGCAGAAAAGATAAGCTCCTAGAGGCTGGCTTGTAGGAAGACAAACCTAATGTACAAGGGGCATGCTTAACGTGACCATTTATTTTTTTCATCAAAAGGGGACATCTATTAAATGTCAGTCCAGCCCCCAATCACGCCCTAGCCCCACCCCACCCCAATCCTACCCTAGCCCCAGCCCTAATCCCGTCCCCCATGTCGTAGTGTGTCGCAATAGACACTGTTTGTGATTTACAGGGTTTTCAAATATATCTCCCTGAATAGTTAGAGGGCAAACTTGGCATTTGCCACATTTTGAATGGAACTCCGCTTGACTTATTCAACATCTCGTAATCTCAGAGAACAACTTAGATTAAAGCCATTATTAATAACGAGAAATAGCAAAGGGTTCCATTCAAAATGTGGCAAATCCCCGTGTCATTCTCGAACGTAAACAAACGCCTCATTGAGAGAAGCACGCGCCCACCACGCCCACTAGTGACGTTGAATGCAAGGGACGGAATGGAGAGCGGGCGCGAGCTCGTTTAAAAAAAAAAAAGTTGTTGTTAACCCGGAAGTCTCACCTGCCACAGCCCCGCTGGCTACAATTAGGCATGTCGGCTTAGAAGGCCGGTCAAGTGCCTGAGTGAGAACCGGACCTGCTTGTTTCTTCATGTGAATCACCAACGCCTAGTCGCCGCCCTTGCCTTCAAGCTTCTTTCCTCTATGTCATCCACAGGGGCCCCGGTCTGCAGTTGTGACGTCAGTACGCAGGAGGAAGGTGGCGTGCACTCGTTGTGGTTCATGTGCGCATGCTCGCATGATGTGCTCTATTGAGATGCGAGTCTACAAAATGGGATAATAATAATAATAGCCTTTGCTTTCATTTAAGAAAAAAAAATGTTCCTTTCAGAGATGAACAGATCAAATAAATACACACTAGGCATATACCAAAACATTCACTATTGTGCTCAGAGAATAATAATAGCTTTATTTATATCCCGACCATCTATTTTTTTCATCAAAAGGGGACATCTATGGCGTTACTCGAGAGGGTTCAGAGGAGAGCGACACGCTTGATAAAAGGGATGGAAAACCTCTCATACGCTGAGAGATTGGAGAAACTGGGTCTCTTTTCCCTGGAGAAGAGGAGACTTAGAGGGGATATGATAGAGACTTATAAGATCATGAAGGGCATAGAGAGAGTAGAGAGGGACAGATTCTTCAAACTTTCGAAAAATAAAAGAACAAGAGGACACTTGGAAAAGTTGAAAGGGGACAGATTTAAAACGAATGCTAGGAAGTTCTTCTTTACCCAACGAATGGTGGACACCTGGAATGCGCTTCCAGAGGGAGTAATAGGGCAGAGTACAGTACAGGGGTTTAAGAAAGGATTGGACAATTTCCTGCTGGAAAAGGGGATAGAGGGGTATAAATAGAGGATTACTGCACAGGTCCTGGACCTGTTGGGCCGCCGCGTGAGCGGACTGCTGGGCATGATGGACCTCAGGTCTGACCCAGCAGAGGCATTGCTTATGTTCTTATGTCAGACCCGCCCTAGCCCCGCCCCCAATTTATTTCATTCATTTTTCATGTACACTTGTCTTATTAATTCAGAATGGTACAATAAAATTAAAAAAAAACTACAACACACAATGTTAATTATCATTTATATTTGGGGGGCTTTTCAAAGATGTCAAGGCAGATGACTTTAAAATATGCAATGTCACCTCAGTAACTATAGAAAAATAGGCAAATGTAGTGCAAAATATAGACAGCAGATATAAATTCTCAAAACTGACACCTTTTGATCACTAAATTGAAAATAAAATCATTTTTCCTACCTTTGTTGTCTTGTGATTTCATGAGTCTCTGGTTGTGTTTCCTTCTGTCTGTGTATCCTTTCTTTAGTTTCTTTCTTTCTGCACTCAGGCCCAATAATTGTCCCTTTCTATTCCCTCTCTCCTTCCTTCCTATGTCCATAGTGCCCCCAGTGCCTCTGTCCTGTGTCCTTAGTGCCCCCAGTACCTTCTTCCCATGTCCACAGTGCCCCCAGTCCCTCTGTCCTGTGTCCTTAGTGCCCCCAGTGCCTCCTTCCCATGTCCATAGTGCCCCCAGTGCCTCCTTCCTGTGTCCTTAGTGCCCCCAGATCCAGTGTCAGTTCCCCTTTGTACCTTTGTTCCAGGTCTCCCTCTCTCTCTCTCCCTCCTCTGTTATGATCTTGCCTCTCTCTGCTCTTCCTCAGTGGCTCTCCCCCTCTGTCTGCACCTCCCAAAGTCCTGCTTCTGCCTCCTGTCTTTCCCTTTTGGTCCAGGCCTTTATCTCTCTACTCTTTCTTTTACTTACAACCTCCCCTTCTCTGCCGTTTTCTCTCCTTCATCCCTCCTTCCTATGTCCCCTCACTACCTTCCAGCCTTTGTCCCACCCCCTCCCAAAAAGCCTGCCTGCCTACCTCCCCTAAAGCCTGCCTACCTCCCTACCTCCCTCCCCCAGAGCCAGCCAGCCAGCCTGCCTACCTCCTCCCCCTCCCCCCTATCACAGAAAACAAAAGCCTCCCTCCAGGCCCGATTTAATCTTCCCCCCTCCCCCCGGTCCATCGCCGCTACTCCTCTGCTTACCTCCCTGACGCTAATCGCACCCAGAAGCCTTCTTCCCGACGTCAATTCTGACGTCGGAGAGGATGTTCCGGGCCAGCCAGGCAGCGATTGGTTACCAGACCTGACTGCTGTAGTCTGATCTGTTTTAGAACTAGCTCAATAGCTCTCAGACAAGATTTCCTCTTTACAGGACTCTACCCCCCCTCTGCAGTTGCATCTTCTATCTCAGATTTTATCTCCACCCCTATTCACACTTGATTCACTTTTAATCAGATTTCTATTCATTCTCTACAGAAAACACTTTAATAAGGACCACAACCTTTTCTTAGGACCCAGTTCTTTCAGATTGCTTCGCCTACCCTGTCATAGCTTAGTTTCAATCTCACTATCTCATAAACAACAGTTTAACAACTGGGGCACTCTCTAAAGTTGAAAGGGGACAGATTCCGTACAAACGTAAGGAAGTTCTTCTTCACCCAGAGAGTGGTAGTAAGCTGGAACGCTCTTCCGGAGGCTGTTATAGGGGAAAACACCCTCCAGGGATTCAAGACAAGGTTGGACAAGTTCCTGCTGAACAAGAACGGGCGCTGGTAGGGCTAGTCTCGGTTAGGGTGCTGGTCTTTGACCAGAGGGCTGCCGCGTGAGCGGACTGCTGGACACGATGGACCACTGGTCTGACCCAGCAGCGGCAATTCTTATGTTCTTATGATTCCTCTACATGGGGGGGGGGGGGGGGGGGGGAAGGACATCATTCATCCAATCTGAAAAAAAGTATACCATCTCTGAAACCTTCAGTCCATCCAACTATCCTCTGATTTCAAAGCTTCCATTTAATTCAAAGATTGCTGAAAAGGTTGTTTTCAACCAACTACTACATCATGCAGAAATCTAATTGGGTTTAAGGATAGGTCATATCATTGAGACTATTTTCACCTCTTTGTTTAATGAAGTTTACAAAACCTTTGATGATGGGAAGATGGCCCTGGCAGTCTCCCATGATCCGACAGCTGCTTGTGACATTGTAGATTATTTACTGCTTTCGGCATTAGAGCCTAATAGTGCTGAACTACTGCTGGCTTTAATCTGTGCAGCACGCTGAGAGGGCTCTAGCATAGAAAACAGCATGCATGCCAAAGATGGCCACAAATTGTATTTAAATGTAATCAAACAGATATAAATGAGGTCATTTGCTATTCCCTCCCAATACTCAGAGAACAGTGCATATACAAACCCTGCTCTTACTGATGGGAAAAATAATGCCAGATCAGAGCTGGTATCGAGGGCATTTGAAGAGAGAATTTCTTCTGATTCTTTCTTTAATATCCACCAGTTTTTATTTGTTTTGGAAGCAGAAGGAAGCCTTTAAGCGCCAGTACTGCAAACAAATGTATGCGAGTCTGAATAAACTTGTAGTGCCCCTGTATTAGGGTTTGTGATACACGTATGTACCTGTTTTTTTTTCTGATGACAAGTAGAAATGTGTTTGGTAATTACAGTATTTTTCTGTTTTCTTTTGTATTTGTTTCTAATTGAACTACTTTTAACACAATCTGAAAAATAAAAAGCAAATGGAAATGAATTCCAGCAACTATGACAAAGAAAAACCAGGCAAGACACAACAAGGCCTAAGCATGTGTATTTTATAGATAGATTTATCTTGTCTTAGCACACAAACCTGATAAAGAGTTACAGGTGTCTCAGGAGTCATTTACAATTTCACAGCATTAATGAAGTGGCCATACAGCTCCTCATGTAAGTAACACACAACGCTGAGCACACTTTCCCGTCCACCCACCTGCCATTCACACAATGGGTTGTCAAGCTAATACTAGATTGAGCTAAAAGAGGAAGCAGAGGGGATGCTAGAGGACACAGTGTTAGGTGACCCACAACAATGCAAGTCACAATGGGACAAGCTAAGGCTACTTTTTTAAAAGTTTTAATCTAGTATTTTCTATTCTACCTGCATTATTGCATTTATACGCATCTTTAAAAGTGAAAGTAAAGATAATACCATGTGGGAAACTAAACTTCTGACTCTTTTTTGGGTTTGAGCTGCAGCCCATACAAAGTGTCCATCAAAAGCAGAGACAACATTGGCAAAGTAAAATTAGGCAGGTAGGTTTGTGTCTTCTCCTGCACCCCTATCTCCTTCTCTCACTGGGAAAAGTTCGTAAACAGCGCACCACTTGTAAGTGTTAAGAGCCTAGCACAAATTATCCATCCCTTTCCACGTATGATTACAGGTTTATTTTCTGCATTTGCAGGAGCCTATGCACAACTGGACACATCTGGATCAGATGGAGCTAGGAAGGGAGATCTGTATGGCAGCGTGGTGTAATTTTCCCCTCCTAAGTGAATAATGTTGCTGTTGTGAAAAATGGACAGAACAAAACAGGGAGATTATTGGGAAGTGTAGAATGGGTAAAAGTGAATCGATTTTTTTACTCTTTCAAAAATTAGAAAGACTAGAGAATACTCAATTAAATTACATGGAAATACATTTAAAACAAACAGAAGGAAATTTTTTTTTTTTTTAACTTAACAAATAGTTAAGCTCTGTAACTCAATGCCAGAAAATGTAGTAACAACGGTTAGCATAGCTGGGATTAAAAAAGGGTTTGGACTGGTTACTGGAGGAAAAGTCCATAGTCTGCTATTGAGACAAACGAGAGGGAAGCTATTGAGTTCTGACCCTTTCTTTCAATTTATTTCCTTTCCTTTGACAATTGGAAAAATGGTATATTAAATTATAAGAAACAATAAACTATAAGATATTATTTAATAATATATTACTTGCCCGACACTGCTAGCAGAATCCCCCAAAGTAGTAAGATTCCATGCTACTTACTCTCAAGAACAAGCTGTGGCTTTTTACAGATCTTCCTAAAGAACAGAGAGACTTTTGATTTTAGAAAAGATTCTGACTTGTAATTTACTGACATCAAGTTGAATATTAGCAGTCCAAATTATCTTAGTGGCTCTTGCCTCATATAGGGGTCCTTTTACCAAGGCTCGCTAGCCGATTTGGCAGGCTTTAGGAAAAGACCCCCATAATTAACAATCAAAGTAGTAAACAGTCGCCCAGAAGGGATTCCTGTCCAGCTTCTGCCATAACAGTTCCTTTCGAGCAGGCACTTTGTCTCTTGTCTTGTTAATGAACAGCAGTGGCTCTATTTTTTTCTGGCACTGTTTGAAGCCTTTGAATGCAAACAAGAATGGTCTCTTTGGCTGTCTGATTTCAGAATTGAGCTGAGCCCAGGTTGTAATACCACAGGGTTACTCACTCTTTATCTGGATTAAAAACGAACAGGCAGCATACTCCTTCATATCTCTTGCATGTTTCCTCCACCATCTCAAGTCTTGTGCTCTGGGGAATATGAATCACTTCATTCCCCTGTAGACAGTAGGAGGACTAATTCTATTTAAAAACTCAACAGAATGTGGAATTTATAGGTGCCTAATAACATGCTTCTGAGAGGCATCACATATTGCACACCTCCAATGTAGTGCTTACAAAATACAAGAATAGAGATATCTCCTGTGGATATGAGGGGTTTACTGTTGAATTAAAATAAGAAAATTCAACCATACCACATGGAAATAATAGGCATGAGTAACCAGAATTCTTTTGTTTTGTGTTTCACATGGTCGCTCCCCCCACCTTGTATCATCCCATGTTGATCCCATCGCTATTTTAAACATTGACGACTGCCAAATGTTTGCTGCTGTAGATGGCCACTATATGCCTGTCCATCCTGTATGTATTTTAGAAAAGGCTCTATATTGGCATGTCTTTTATAAAATACTAGCGGAATGTCTTAATTCCGATATCTGCCTTTTATGTGTAACTTCCGAGCAATATGCATTTCTTGACTTAAACGTGATGACATGCTCCTATTGTACATCTGGCCTGGCTGCTTAGGAGAGTCAGGACTGAGTGGAATTGGTACGCTTCAATATGAACTGTAGATGTCATTTTATGGTTGATAACTATTTTCAAACATGAGCTTAAAATGAGACCCTTAGGTCTGCCCCTTCACAGCCTCCTGCAGTGGACTGCTCATCTCAGACTGTGTCCTCCCGGCTCATGATCCATGATATCACTTAAATGGCAAAAAGTCACTGCAAATCAGTAAACCTAGCTCAATAACAGGAAGTCACACACACACACACACAACTCAAGCATTTAATTTGCACAGGGACCCCCTGAATCAGTTGCAATTGTAATATCTGTCCCTAGTTTTTGTTTTAGGAATAAAGGGGATGACTTCATAACAGGGCATCTAAGTGAAATGTCTTATTGAACAGATGCCCTTTTGGAGAACATAGGTGCCTTTGTGCTTTCATAAAATAGGCTCTACGATGGCTCTCAGTAATACACATATTCTAAGAAGTGAGTGTTGTGTGCACATGTGCATATGAATTTTTTCCTTCCCTCACCCAACCTATGCCCCTGGAAATCCTGCATAATACCTACTTTCATGCCGGTGTACTAAAGTGCAATTTGATAAGACCTCATTACCACACTGTAAACATATTTTATATGCAGAAAAAGCTTTATAAAAAAAAAATTGCTCTCAATATGATTATGCTCCACTGATTACCTGGAGAGATGTTGCATGTCCTGCACGATGATGGACAATAAAAACCTAACAACCTTTCTGCATGGAAAAAATGTGACTAGTTAATGTGACTTTAAAAAAAATTATCATTCTGGTGCTGTGTAGCTGAATCATTAAAACAGTGGAAAAAAATGAAATCCTGACAATCTACATCTTGTACGCCAGCAGGAAGCATGTTAGCCTCTTTCTTCGGCAACATGCAAATAAAATCATCTGTAATGCTAGTTATTTAAAGGGCACTGTCGGCATACGTGATAATAGAGAACTCACTAGACAGAGTCCCTATTCCAAAGAGCTTACACCCTAAAGGATGTCTGCCCATGGAACAGGAGATGGCATTTTCTAAGTGAAGGTTAAATGGTTCTGATGAGTATCTTGTATGACAGTTGGGACGGCAGCAGTGGCCAGTTAACATGAAGTGATCTTTCTCCCACTCAGAATTGGATGGACATTCAATAAGTTTAAACCTTCTGACTGGATTAATTCCTCTCCACCTGTTTAGCTGGGGTTTTCTCCCTTTTTATTTGTATGTTTGGACATTTTTATGAAAAAATGCAAAAGGCTTGGGATGTATTCTAGTTATATTTTTCCTTTCATTATGTTCTTAGACCCTTTTCCCTTTGCTAGGCCTGATTTTGTCTATGAATCGGCTTCTAACTTCAGCATTAGCTCAGTGCCTGCCTGCTGGATCTCTTCCTCACATGATGTGGTACAATTAAATTGTCTATTCTGGAAGTCGTAAAACTCCAGGGACCCATTCTGTTGTTTCTAAAAAAGCAAGCTAAGCACGAGAGCTATAAAGCAAAACCTAGTTCTTGGAAGCCCATACTTACTTGCGGAGGCTTTTGAAAGATACCGTCAGCAAAGGATAACTGAAGCTCTACCACTGTGAGTGGAATGCAAGGGTTATACAACCAAAAGCTGGACACTTCGTCTAAAAGCAGATACAATAATAGAGGACTGCTTAAACCTTCCTACAGCACACAGAAGATGGATCAGCAGAAGTTTTACAATAGCTGGAGTCAGTACTGTACATACAAAGATCATGTGAGAAGGCAAGGTAGGAACTTTGTACAAATCCACAGCAAAGGTAAAGGATAAATCCAGCCAGGAGTTCAGTATCGTCCACTTTGCAAATAGGCCAATGTGCTCGGGGGCGTCTATTAGTTTTTGTTCAGGGGTGAAACACAAAGCGATATCCAAGTATCACAGGAAGAAAAGAAAGGGTTGCTTTCATCTTCATGGACATGCATCTGCCTAATGGGGAAAATTGTCAACTTTTGGGAGGTCTATGAGGGGAAAAATAGCAAAGGATGACACATTTTAACTCTGCCATTTAAAATCAAGTGCATTCTGTCATATTCCTTATGGGGTTAGTTCACCCAGGGGCTAGAAGACATATTTCAAGGGAAAAAGAAGAGAAGCATGTGACTTCTCCAAAGATGTACTAGAGCCTACTCTGCGCCAGTTTTGCCCATCTGTAGATTTTAATTTAACAAGCAAGAGCACCACCCCTTTACCTTTGGAAGAAATAGTTCCCCATCACCACTCGTTTTCCTTGGAGATTTTAAAACAAATTCAAATGGACTTTGAACCCTGGCTGAATTTTCTCAGTCAAGTACAAGGAGTGAGCAGTAGGAGAAGGATCTGGATCACATGTGCCTGTCAGCAAACGCACATCAAGTGACAATGATGGCTGTGGACATTCTGCCAACCGTAAGGCAGATGGTAGTCACTTTTACCCAGCTGGATTCTTTATTTCTCATCATATCTTACTGTACATTAAGGTCTTTGTTTTGAAACTTTGTTCCTGCTTTCCAGCTGAATAAATGGAAGCTTTTTGCTTGAAACATCCGATCATCTTTTCTTGCTCAGTTTGCCGCTTGACAGTACAGAAGAGATTGCTGCCAAATATCTTAAGCTAAATAGGCTAAAATTCATTCTAAGTCCAGTTCCTTTTGCCTCTTGTAAGGCTTTTATTTGGTTGCACAGTTTTTGTGAAGCGGTGGAAACTTGGTGTTTCTCAGAACATAGGGTTGCAATGTGACGGGGGCCAGTCCCAGTTGGACTGCATTGCATGCATGGTGATGCTTTTCTTTGGGAGATCAGAATTACATTGCCAAGCATACGATAAGCTAAAATCAGACCTGATTCAACCTGTGCTAAGAGGTATGGAGTCATATAAATACTGGTGCTGACCCCAGGACAGCTCCTAGCAAAGGCCATGCTCAGCTGTTCTGGACCATATGGAGCCCCAAAACCATGCTTGAAAAATCTGAATTATTGAATGATGGGAGCTGGGGCAATTGGAGGTGTGATGGCATTCAGTTTGAGGAAGGAGACTTTGGGCCAGAGGATGCTAGGTTTAGGCTTGGCACCTGACCTAGGTCATCCCTGAAACTCCCAGTTTCTCTGGGAAAGGCAGGAAGACTACATCTTAGTAGATAAAATGGGGGGGAAAAAACAGGACCGGAGTAGCCTGGATCAAGAGGCAACCCTTGTTACACTAGAAACTTATAATGGATGTTGCAATAGTGATTCTGGAGGGTGTGCAAATGATATTGTAGTGATTCCCCTAATGTAGTCCCTTGATAAAACAGTACAGGTGCAAGATCTTTTATCCGAAATGTCTAAAAACCAAAAAGCTCCAAAAAGTAACTTTACAGACTTCACTCTAAGCTGATAGTAATTCAGATTTTCATGTTACCTCATGTTGGGGGACTTCTGAGGTGATGCCAGTAGCTGCCGTGATTCATTTTTAATGCCTTCTACAGCCCCACACTCTTCTCTCTGTTACATCCAGCCAAGAAGGAAAGAGGAAATGATGGCAGCAAGGCAGGAGGTGGCAGAGAGAAGCCTGCAGGGCTGCACTAGGCGACGGATATGAATCACTATGTCCACTGGTGACCCATCATTCCAAAATCTGAAATGTCTCTGGTCCTGAGCATTTCAGATAAAGGACTGTGAGCCTGCACTATGGGTATATCCTTATAATAAGGAATTCTGTTATACTGAGCACTGATATAGGGGCTCTACTGACTCCCCTAATAAAGTGAATTCCTGAAGGTTGCTTTCCTTTCCTGCAGTGACTGAACCTAATGGTGTCATGTATTGCTGGAAATACCATTTACAGAAGTCTGTTCACCTGTTTTGTACTTTCATCATATCCAGGGAAACTCTCTGACCTAAACTACACTGTTGCCACTTGTGTTTTGGATGCTTTTCTCATGGTCCAGGTGCCTTCTGCTTAAAAAGACCAGTCTGCCAAGGGAATGGAGTCTCTTTCAGCAGATGGCATCACTGGGATTCCTTCTAAAATAAGAGGATTCCACTGTCCAGTACTATGGGCCATTAGGTTACATGAAAGGGTGCTAAGCGTTTGTGAACTACTCTTACTGGGTACTTCTGGCATGTTCTTAACTGGGTGTATATCTTTCTTGCGCTGTTTGTGTAGAATAGATATAGAATCTGTGATATGCATTGATTTGAAAACTGTACAAGTGGTATTTTCTCCATAGTTTCCGTGACCCAGGTGTTTCACTTTTTCCGGGCTAGGAATGCCACCCCCAGAATCACTGCCAAGGAAGCTATCACCATGCCTCCAATAAGCAGCATTGGCTTCATGTTTTCATAGAAGCCACCAGGGCCCTCTTCTTCCTCAGCACTGATGCCTTTGTTGTCCGTTTCAGGGGCTGGACCGGCAGGTTCCCGGCCCTCTGCTCTGGAAGGGGTCGACTTTGGCAGATTGTGGCTTTCCGTTGGTGTAGCCTCGTTTGTAGCATGGGGCTTTTTGCCTATAGCAGATGGTTGCTCTTTAGATGCATTTTCTTTTCTCTCAGGGGCAGAGGGTTTCTCAATTTTTCCAGCAGTAGCAACCTTGGTGTCAGATTTGCTTCCACTAGATCTTGATTTGGATTCCATGCTGACAAGGCTTGTGGCTGAGGCTTCCTCCCTAAACTCTGCACCCTTCACACGTCTCCTCAAACTTCAGACAACCTACAGGAAGTGACACCCGTCCAACAGAACTTGTTCCTGATTTGGTGAGAATTTGCTTAGCTCATGTCCTTTGTGGTGATGGAGAACCTGTGGGATCGAAGAGAAAATCAGTTGTGAAAAGAGGGAAGATTGCTCTGTGGTTGTAAACTGCCTTATGATATCAAATGTAATATTAAATTAAAAAATAAGACATTTCAATGGTGGAAGGTTCTTGTGATTGAGAAACATGGCAGGTGGAGGGAAATAACTTAGTTTTCCATTGGTACACAATGAAGGAAAAATACAAAAATTATTTTTTGTAAACTTTTCTCCTGAAGTGAGGGTTGATGATTATGCTTTGTCATGTCTTAGAGATGTTCTAGAAGTGAAGGGCACTGACCCGACGTCTGGAGCACCAAGCAATACCTGCAAAGCTGAAGATAAGCAAGTACCGACCCCTCAGACCATCACTTCTGTTCCCAACAGGCTGGAAAACAGGGGATCACCCCCAAACCCAGCTCAGCAACCTGCCCTACAAACCAACAACCAGACCTCCGGGCTGACGAAAAAAAAGCATGGGACAAGCCAGCAGGGAACCTGGGGTTACCCACAAACTCCAAAAAGGGTGAAAGGCCCACCGCTTTCCCCAAAGTGGACCGCCACCAACACCATGCACTGTTCCTTTAATAAAATTTTTTTTTTAAAACAAGTATGTTTAAGACAATTCACAGAGAATTTTTAAATCTGTTGTAAATTTTTTTAAAAAGTGCATTGTAATTCAGCATTGCATTCTTGTCACCGCCTTTAAAAATCTTGCACATGCTCTATCTTTCAGCACCACGATGGCTGGCTGGTTGTCCCCTCTTCTTAAAAAAGACTGCATTAGGCTCTAAAGCCAATCATTTCACCTACCTGTCTCTCTGGAAGCAGCTCAGGAACATTTTGCTTCTATAAAACTGCACCTTGATAAAGCATATGCTAACTGCAGGAACCCTTTTGAGATAGTCTCCACCCCTAAGCTCACATTACATATATACATCCACCAAACAATCACCCTCAACACACTCCACCTGTTACCCAACCAAATCTTACCAAGGCTCTGTAACCCTCACTATGACTAGAACCACCCCAGCTATTCCCTCTTTACTCCTGGGTTGTGTGTTACCCATGAGCACTCAGGGTAGGGGTCTTTCTGAGGCAGCCTCCCCACTGGATGGTACTCTCTCACATTCTACCAGCGCTCTTACACTCCAAGAGGATTTTTGGCTTACCAAAAGTTAGACACTAGGCCCACATTCCTCCCTTTAAGGGTCTCCTGATGCTCCTTCCTGCTAGGAGTCCATTAATGATTCCCCCCCTCTCAATTCAGCATGAGGTCTCTCTTGACCCCTTAAACCCCCCCCCCCCAAGGATTGAGAGAGTCCCCTCAGAGCTCCTCTCCCCATCAGGAGTCCTGTTTAAGGTTCTAGGAATCTCTTTTCTTTACCAATCACCACTTGCAGTCAAGGGTCTCCTGATTCTCCTTCCTGCTGGGAGTCCATTAATGAATCCCCCCTGTCAGTTCAGGGTTAGATCTCTCTTAACCCCCCTCAAAATGTCCCCCCCCCAAAAAAAAAAAGAATTGAGGGGACTCAGCTTTATCAAAAGTCCCATTTAAGATTTTAGGAGTCTCTTTCCTCTACCAATCACCACTTGCAGTCAAGGATCTTGTGTTATTCCTACCTGCTGGGAGTCCATTAATGAATCCCCCCTGTCAGTTCAGGGTGAGATCTCTCTTGACCCCCCCCCCCCACCACTCAAAAGGCCCCCCTCAAGAATTGAGAAGGGTCTACCCAGACCTCCTCTCTCCATCAGGAATCCCATTTAAGGTACTAGAAGTCTCTTTTCTTTATCAATCACCACTTACAATCTGCTACTCGGTTCTTATGCAAATTAGTTATTGAAGTCCAATGGCACAGTCATTCAGTCTTTACTATAGGACCACAGTATACTCCAGAGTAATAGAAGTAGCTGGTTCCTAACAGCACCCACCTAGTCTTCCACTATGACTAAAACCACTCCTCTTTACTCCTGGGTTGTCTGTTGCCCATGAGTACTCAGGGTAAGGGTCTTTCTGAGGTAGCCTCCCCTCAAAACGGTACTCTCTCACGTTCCACCGGCGCTCTTATGCTCCAAGAGGGTTAAAACTTCATTGCGTTAAAGGGTCACTAGATGCAATGGGGAAAGAGGAATGTCAATTGGGATTGTCCCAACTCCCATGGTAATTCATGTTTCTCTCTCTCTTTCTTCTCACACCCTCTCTGTGGATAAGAGGGTGAGTGCATACATTTCCCCTTGCCAAAAACTTTGGACTGAGACAGGTTGGTGGAGAGAAGTTATGCCAAACAGTTGCAGAATGAAATCTTTTGCATACAGGCAGGATTTTCAAAGACAAACTGATTACTGATTTAGGTAAAAGGTCATGGATTTGATAAACCACCTTCCTGTGGTACATCCAAGGTGGTTTCCATACGATATACAGGTATTTCTTTTGTACCTGAGGCAATGCCCAGAGTCACAAGGAGCTTCAGTCCCTCAGAGTCTGAGTCTATTGCACTAACCATTAGGCTACCCTTCCACACCTAACATGGGTCAGTGGGTCTTGTGAAGGGCAATGCCTAGTTGTGTGGTACCTTGAGGTATCTTCTGGGAATACAGATTTTGATGGCTGCTTGATAAAATTATTTGCAACATTTGAAAAGTCCACACTGTCATCAAAGAGCGAGCTAGAGCAATCAGAACATAAAATGCTGCATGTAGTTGTTGGTTTTTTTTTTTTGGGGGGGGTGTCCTTTTGCATATAATAAAATGGTGTGGTAGTCGTGTTAGAAATAAAACAAAATATAAGGAAATAAGGTAATACCTTTTTTTATTGGACTAACTCAATGCATTTGATTAGCTTTCAAAAACTAATGTAGTATCATAGTAAAAGACAGCAGAAAAAGACCTGAACGGTCCATCCAGTCTACCCTTTATGCATAAAATGCATTGAGTTAGTCCAATAAAAAAGGTATTCCCTTAGTTCAGGGGTAGGGAACTCCGGTCCTCGAGAGCCGTATTCCAGTCGGGTTTTCAGGATTTCCCCAATGACTATGCATGAGATCTATTTGCATGCACTGCTTTCAATGCATATTCATTGGGGAAATCCTGAAAACCCGACTGGATTACAGCTCTCGAGGACCGGAGTTCCCTACCCCTGCCTTAGTTCCTTTTACACAAAGAAGACTGATGCTTGCCCCCCCCCCGTTGCCATCCCAAATATTTCTGTGTAGACTCTTATCACCTGGTTCTGGGAGAGCATGATAACACTATCAAAACAAAACAGACTGGACAACCTGCTTGGTTGTCCCCACAAAACGAAAAAAGGGATCAGTTCTGGAAGTAGCTTCGTTGTCAGCTGCACTCTGCTGTCTCTTGGAGAAGTTTGCTAACATGAACTGGTGGTAGAGGATGGCAAGGTTCTGAAATTTTTTCTCAGTTATCTAGAGCTGCTGGTTGTGTTGCTTTTGGACTGTAGATATTATTACTGTGTGCAGCTGGGCAGTGTAGCACAAAGGTGGTTTTTTTCCCACTGCATTTCCTATGGCTTGCAAACAGCCCTAAAATGGGAGAGAAAGACTATAAGGCTGCTGTCCTTTCAAATGCCGACTGTCAGCTGCTGCAGTCAAGGGACATTTTCACCCTTCAAGTTCCCTTTCCACCATGATATGTGCTCCAGTCAGGGCAGGATTAACCAACAGGCCAAGTAGGGCCCGAAATGGTCAGGGGGGGCCCAATGAAGGAGGGCATCAACACTGTTTTTTCCAAACGGAGATGGGCCCTTCCAGCATCAATCGGCAACGTGGACCCCCCCTCCCCCCCCCGATCGGCAACTTGGCCCCCTCATTGACGGAAAGTAAGACCAGCAAGCAAAGTGGGTAAGAAAGGCAACGGGAACTCTAATTGTGCAAGTGGTGCAGCTTGCCCAAAGCTTCCCTCTGACGCAGCTTCCTGTTTCCACCTGGGCGCATGGTGGGGTGGGGCGGGGCAGGGGGCCCAGTGTACTTGTGTGCCTAGGGGCCCTTGACGAATTAATCCTGCCCTGGCTCCAGTTGGACTGTGCAGGGACCCTGGAGGCATAAGAGAGTCTGGGGACGAGGGCGGAGGGGAGTAGGGAACCATGGCTACTAATTATTTTAATTTTGTATATACTCAAAAATTTCTGGCACATTATCTTGATCGGCAAACTAGTTCCAATTTTCGGGTCCCTTCCTCTTTATCAACAGGTGTGGCCTCCTCAGGTACCGTATGTTCCAGCTGCCAAGGAGCTCACTGATATTCCTTAAAATGTTTTAAGGAATAAGTAGGAAGTCCCGTTCATATGCAGCACAGAGGGATGCTGAACTCAGGAAAAACACTGCTCAGTAAATAGCAGTGACAGCTTCATTGCAGTGATGACATCATTTCATGGAGAAGGAGAGAAGAATGAATGGAGGACTGATCTCGAATGAAGATCTAACATCAATATCCTTTTCTTGTCTTTGCTAAGCCCCATCTTCTATTCAGAGCTAGGGATTTCCACCCTTCATTCCTCCTTTAACTCGGTGGCCTCCTCACAGAAAACCATCAGCTTTCATGGAATTTAGAATCAAAATCAAAATCAGACAGGAACAAAGCATCAGGAAGAGATCTAAGTGGGTTCTTGGGATCCTGAAACTAGTTCTGTTTCCCATCCGTTCTCTAGAATCAGCTAATACAATAATCCATCAAATGCAAACCTTAATTAACCAGGTCCTCCATATAGGTGAGAGAATAAACCAAACTTAAGGACCCAGAGGAAGCTTATTTTTCCCTGTCTTTTCAACACACTCCCTTTTAATTTTAGCAAAGCTTGGCTTTGGAACAACATTACACGTTCATCTAAATAGCACTGGAACATAGTAACCCACCAGATGCAGCAAGAATTCTGCATTAAGGAATGATTTTTGCAACCCAAGCAACAAAATCCAGCCAAACAAGCCAGGGTCCTTTTTATCCTCATTCTTATCCTCATTCTGTGTGACCTTCACAGAGCCAGAGGAGACAATCCTTCATTCTCTCACCTTAGCCTCCGGCCCTGAAAAATTCCAAGCGCTCTCTCTTTGTTATTCATGAGGGTGGATTGGAGCAAAGGCAGTTATTTTTCCTGAAACAAATTCTCTCAGAACTAACTCCATCAGGAAGTGCTAAATACAAGCTACTCAAAGCTGTCTGCAGGGATGGCTTTTGAGTCTCCATCAATACATAGCCATTCCCAGCATAGCACACTGCTGGAGAAACCCAGAGCTTCCTGCTTCTCATGCCCACTTGCATGCATGCTTTCTCTGCTAGAATTAATGGCTGTGGAGTGCCTACCTTGCTCAGCAGCAGCTGCTCTGTGCACAAGTCCCCCTTGCTCTGCAGAACACTGATAGCAACCTGGGAGTTTCCCACAATACCTCACTCTGCACTGCATTAAGCCAAGAAAGTCTGGGGGAGGATCCAAGCAGAGAAAGCTGGGAATGGAAAGTACTAATGAGAAGGGTAGCTACCAGTACCATCTGCCTTTCAACTGTCATAGCTCTTGACTTATGCATATGATGTCAGGAAGCTGCAGCAGGGCACTTGTTTTGGAGGTGGGTTTTTTTCAGAGACAGGAAGCCTGTGTTTGTCCCTGAGAATGGAGAAGGCACATGTGACCCTCCTCTCTCTTACTGGCTCCTCGGGTATGACTTCATTGGAGCAAAAAGCAGCTGCACATTAGTGCATGACATTGAGGACTGTTTTGCTCACAGGGATGGAAAGTGAGAGCTGGGGTTGCAAAATATTAGGTAGATCCAGCAGGTCCACCTTAAATTAACGGCTGTACGAGGGAGTGCTGAAGAGAATGAGGTGGATATGGTTCCAGTCAATGATCTGAAACCAGGTCAAAAACATAGAATTTTGTTTCTGCAAATAAGAGCACACTCTTTTCAGCTCCAGTGGCAAAATAATGATCAGAATTTAGGAAGTTGCTTGGTTGGGCAGAGAACGTACCTTAGTTTTCCAGGAATCAGTAGTGTTCTTGGTCTCATCTGATGTCATTGTCCACTCTACTTTCTTAACCCTTCACCCTTCTATCACTGGTAATGCCATGTCCAGACTAGTGTAACTCATGGCAATGGCCTCCCCGTTAGTACAATCCAGAATCTTGGCTTCCAATTAGCACCTGTCTTAGAGTCAAGCTTCTCACCTTGGTCCATAAGGTTCATATTGCCCATTCCCTGACTTACCTGGAAAATTTGTTAATCCTGTGGGAGCTGCCTGGTGCATTAAAGCATTTGGTCTAGTCAGGTCTCATTTTATCCATAATCAAAAGAAACATGTAAGTTTGATTTGGACATAGGGCGCTAGTGGGCAGACTTGATGGGCCTTGGCCCTTTTCTGCCGTCATCTTTCTATGTTTCTATGTTTCTAGTGGTCCAAATGTTGGCAGCTGCAAAAGGTCCATTCTCAAAGAGTACCTCAAAAAGGTTTTTTTGTCTGAAAATCGTCTTTCTGTACGTCCAGACCACCACTACATCTATCTTTATACCACATTCTCTTCCTAAAATTTGTCCAAGTTCTAATTGCCCAGAACAAGACCTTTTGGACGAGGGGTGGGGCCAGCAAAGTGATGGACTGGCCACCCAGACATGGCAAGAGAGCAGTGAGGCACCTTACAGGGCACTGCTGTACAAAAAGGGTGCCACATAAACATCTCACCAGAACTCCCCCCCCCAAATACCCCCAAACCCACTATACCCACCTGTCTACAACCCCAATAGCCCTAATGGCAGGAGACTAGGGTTTTTTGTGGCCTCATATTTTTCACCAGAAATACAGTGGTCAGAATGGCTTATGGACCTGGGTCACTAACCCACCCCCCAGAATACTTCAGCCACCTCTGTGCAGCTCTACAAGTGCTAATGTTCCGGAGGCAGGTATGTATATATGGGGAGTGTGTGGGGGTCTTTACTGAGTCCCTGCAGTGGTTCTCTGGTTACTTTGGGGTACTTATACCTGTTTTTAGATCACCTAAGTCACAACATATAAGTTCCATCTAAGCAGTCTTGTCAAACTTTTGATTTTCCCTGCAGGACAACTAAGTCTAGGTGGGCCCACATCCTGCCCTAAAAAGTCTTTGGATATGTCTAAAACCCCGTTTCGATTATTGGCATATGGACAACCTGTCTTTTTGATCGTCCAAGTGCCGACTTGGGCGGGTTTTTAGATGTATTTAAGAATAGCCTTACTGGTTCAGACCAATGGTCCATCAAGCCCAGTAGCTGTTCTCACAATGGCCAATGCAGGACACTAGTATCTGGCCAAAAACCAAGGTGAAGCCATATTCCATGCTACCGATACAGGACAAGCAGTGGCTTCCCCCATGTCTTTCTCAATAACTGTCAGGCTCCTTGCACCGCCCACCTGAAGAGTTAGGCCGAATATTGTGTACAATTCTGGAGGCCACATTACCAAAAAGATGTGCGAAGAGTTGAGTCGGTTCAACGAATAGCCACCAGGATGGTCTCGGGGCTCAAGGATCTCCCGTATGAGGAAAGGCTGAATAAATTGCAGCTATACTCACTCGAAGAATGTAGAGAGAGAGGAGACATGATTGAGACGTTCAAATATATCATGGGTCGAATCGAGGTGGAAGATGATATCTTCTTTCTTAAAGGACCTTCGGCCATGAGAGGGCATCTGCTGATAATCAGGAGCGGGAAATTTCATGGCGACACCAGAAAGGGTGGTTGAGCATTGGAATGAACTTCCACTGCAGGTGATTGAGGCCAGTAGCGTGCCAGATTTTAAAAGTAAATGGGATACACATGTAGGATCTCTAGGGGGGTAAAGTAAGAGGGGTGGGTCATTAGAGTGGGCAGACTTGATGGGCTGTGGCCCTTTTCTGCCATCATTTTTCTATGTTTCTATGTTCCCCGCCTATCGGGGAATAGGCCGAGTGTCTCTTCCATCGGAGCTCTTATGCTACAAGAGGGCTTTTGGCTTACCGAGAATTA
The DNA here is from genome assembly GCF_902459505.1 of Geotrypetes seraphini. Classification (NCBI taxonomy): domain Eukaryota; kingdom Metazoa; phylum Chordata; class Amphibia; order Gymnophiona; family Dermophiidae; genus Geotrypetes; species Geotrypetes seraphini. The sequence goes on from NC_047102.1 coordinate 31,480,395, forward strand.
GACACTAGCCCCGCATTGCTCCACTCAAGGGTCTCCTGATGCTCCTTTCTCCTGTGAGTTTATTAACAAATCCCCCATGTCAACTCAGAGTCAGGACTCTCTTGACCACCCCTCAAAAGGACCCCCCAAGGGTTAAGAAAATCAACCAAGAACTCCCCTCTCCATCAAGAGTCTCACTTAAGGTGCTAGAAATATCTTTTCTTTACCAATCACCACTTGTAATTGAGAATCTCTTTATGCTCTTTTCTGCTGGGAGTCTATTAATGATATCCCCTGTCAGCTCAGGGTGAAATCTCATTTGATCCCTCAAAAGGTTCCCCCACAGATTGAATGGATCCATCAAGAGCTCCTCTTCCATCAGGAGTCCCATTTAAGGCTCTAAGAATCTCTTTTCTTTACCAATAATAACTTGCAATTGAGGGTCTTCTGATGTGTCTGCCTGCTGGGAGTCCATTAATGAATTCCCCCTGTCAGTTCAGGGTGAGGTCTCTCTTGACCCCCCTCAAAAGGATGCCCCAAGGATTGAGAGGGATCCACCCAGAGCTCCTCTCCCCATTAGTCGTCCCATTTAAGGTTCTAGGAGTCTCTTTTCTTTACCAATCACAACTTGCAGTCTGCTACTCGGTTCTTATGCAAATTAGTTATTCAAGTACAATGGCACGGTCATTCAGTCTTTACTATTGGACAACAGTATACTCCAGAGTAATAAAGGTAGCTGATTCCTAACACCACCCACCTAGTCTTCCACTATGACTAGAACCACCCAACTATTCCTTCTTTACTCCTGGGTTGTCTGTTACCCCTGGGCACTCAGGGTAGGGGTCTTTCTGAGGTAACCTCCCCTCAGGACGGTACTCTCCTACATTCCACCGGAGCTCTAATGCTCTAAGAGGGATTTTGACTTACTGAGGGTTACAGCACTGATCATACTCAGCTTCAATCAAGATAAACTGAAGCTTGTACACAGCACTGACATTTCTCAGCTTCAGTGTAGATAAATTGAAGCTTGTACACAGCACTAACAATTGTCAGCTTCAGGGTAGATAAACTGAAGCTTGTACACAGCACTGACAATTGTTAGCTTCAGTGTAGATACACTGACACTTGTCAACAGCACTGACCATAGTCAGCTTCAGTGTAGATAAAATGAAGCTAGTACAGAGCACTGACAATTGTCAGCTTCAGGGTAGATAAATTGAAGCTTGTACACAGCACTGACAATTGTTAGCTTCAGTGTAGATACACTGACACTTGTCAACAGCACTGACCATAGTCAGCTTCAATGTAGATAAACTGAAGCTTGTACACAGCACTGACAATTGTCAGCTTCAGTGCAGATAAAATGAAGCTTCTACACAGAATTGACAATTGTGAGCTTCAGTGTAGATAAACTGAAGCTTGTATACAGCACTGACCATTGTCAGCTTCAGTGTAGATAAACTGAAGCTAGGAAACAGCACTGACAATTGTCAGCTTCAATGTAGATAAACTGAAGCTTTTACACAGCACTGACAATTGTCAGCTTCAGTGTAGATATAATGAAGCTTGTAAACAGCACTGACCATAGTCAGCTTCAGTGTAGATAAAATGAAGCTTGTACACAGCACTGACAATTGTCAGCTTCAGTGTAGATAAACTGAACCTTGTATACAGCACTGACCATTGTCAGCTTCAGTGTAGATAAACTGAAGCTTGTACATAGCACTGACAATTGTCAGTTTCAGTGTAGATAAACTGAACCTTGTATACAGCACTGACCATTGTCAGCTTCAATGTAGATAAACTGAAGCTTGTACACAGCACTGACAATTGTCAGCTTCAGTGTAGATAAACTGAACCTTGTATACAGCACTGACCATTGTCAGCTTCAATGTAGATAACCTGAAGCTTATACACAGCACTGACAATTGTCAGCTTCAGTATAGATAAATTGAAGCTTGTATACAGCACTGACAATTGTCAGCTTCAATGTAGATAAACTGAAGCTTTTACACAGCACTGACAATTGTCAGCTTCAGTGTAGATAAAATGAAGCTTGTACACAGCACTGACAATTGTCAGCTTCATGGTAGATAAACTGAACCTTGTATACAGCACTGACCATTGTCAGCTTCAGTGTAGATAAACTGAAGCTTGTACACAGCACTGACAACTGTCAGTTTCAGTGTAGATAAATTGAACCTTGTATACAGCACTGACCATTGTCAGCTTCAGTGTAGATAAACTAAAGCTTGTACACAGCACTGACAATTGTCAGTTTCAGTGTAGATAAATTGAACCTTGTATACAGCACTGACCATTGTCAGCTTCAGTGTAGATCAACTGAAGCTTGTACACAGCACTGACCATTGTCAGCTTCAATGTAGGTAAACTGAAGCTTGTACACAGCACTGACAATTGCCAGTTTCAGTGTAGATAAACTGAAGCTTGTATACAGCATTGACAATTGTCAGCTTCAATGTAGATAAACTGAAGATTGTACACAGCACTGACCAATGTCAGCTTCAATGTAGATAAACTGAAGCTTGTACACAGCACTGACAATTGTCAGCTTCAGTGTAGATAAATTGAAGCTTGTACACAGCACTAACAATTGTCAGCTTCAGGGTAGATAAACTGAAGCTTGTACACAGCACTGACAATTGTTAGCTTCAGTGTAGATACACTGACACTTGTCAACAGCACTGACCATAGTCAGCTTCACTGTAGATAAACTGAAGCTTGTACACAGCACTGACAATTGTAAGCTTCAGTATAGATAAAATGAAGCTAGTACACAGCACTGACCATAGTCAGCTTCAGTGTAGATAAAATGAAGCTAGTACAGAGCACTGACAATTGTCAGCTTCAGGGTAGATAAATTGAAGCTTGTACACAGCACTGACAATTGTTAGCTTCAGTGTAGATACACTGACACTTGTCAACAGCACTGACCATAGTCAGCTTCAATGTAGATAAACTGAAGCTTGTACACAGCACTGACAATTGTCAGCTTCAGTGCAGATAAAATGAAGCTTGTACACAGAACTGACAATTGTGAGCTTCAATGTAGATAAACTGAAGCTTATACACAGCACTAACAATTGTCAGCTTCAGTATAGATAAACTGAAGCTTGTATACAGCACTGACAATTGTCAGCTTCAGTGTAGATATAATGAAGCTTGTAAAAAGCACTGACCATAGTCAGCTTCAGTGTAGATAAAATGAAGCTTGTACACAGCACTGACAATTGTCAGCTTCAGTGTAGATAAACTGAACCTTGTATACAGCACTGACCATTGTCAGCTTCAATGTAGATAAACTGAAGCTTGTACACAGCACTGACAATTGTCAGCTTCAGTGTAGATAAACTGAACCTTGTATACAGCACTGACCATTGTCAGCTTCAATGTAGATAACCTGAAGCTTATACACAGCACTGACAATTGTCAGCTTCAGTATAGATAAATTGAAGCTTGTATACAGCACTGATAATTGTCAGCTTCAATGTAGATAAACTGAAGCTTTTACACAGCACTGACAATTGTCAGCTTCAGTGTAGATAAAATGAAGCTTGTACACAGCACTGACAATTGTCAGCTTCATGGTAGATAAACTGAACCTTGTATACAGCACTGACCATTGTCAGCTTCAGTGTAGATAAACTGAAGCTTGTACAAAGCACTGACAATTGTCAGTTTCAGTGTAGATAAACTGAACCTTGTATACAGCACTGACCATTGTCAGCTTCAATTTAGATAAACTGAAGCTTGTACACAGCACTGACAATTGTTAGCTTCAGTGTAGATACACTGACACTTGTCAACAGCACTGACCATAGTCAGCTTCACTGTAGATAAACTGAAGCTTGTACACAGCACTGAAAATTGTAAGCTTCAGTATAGATAAAATGAAGCTAGTACACAGCACTGACCATAGTCAGCTTCAGTGTAAATAAAATGAAGCTAGTACAGAGCACTGACAATTGTCAGCTTCAGGGTAGATAAATTGAAGCTTGTACACAGCACTGACAATTGTTAGCTTCAGTGTAGATACACTGACACTTGTCAACAGCACTGACAATTGTCAGCTTCAGTGCAGATAAAATGAAGCTTGTACACAGAACTGACAATTGTGAGCTTCAGTGTAGATAAACTGAAGCTTATACACAGCACTGACAATTGTCAGCTTCAGTATAGATAAACTGAAGCTTGTATACAGCACTGACAATTGTCAGCTTCAGTGTAGATAAACTGAAGCTAGGAAACAGCACTGACAATTGTCAGCTTCAATGTAGATAAACTGAAGCTTTTACGCAGCACTGACAATTGTCAGCTTCAGTGTAGATATAATGAAGCTTGTAAACAGCACTGACCAAAGTCAGCTTCAGTGTAGATAAAATGAAGCTTGTACACAGCACTGACAATTGTCAGCTTCAGTGTAGATAAACTGAACCTTGTATACAGCACTGACCATTGTCAGCTTCAGTGTAGATAAACTGAAGCTTGTACACAGCACTGACAATTGTCAGTTTCAGTGTAGATAAACTGAACCTTGTATACAGCACTGACCATTGTCAGATTCAATGTAGATAAACTGAAGCTTGTACACAGCACTGACAATTGTCAGCTTCAATGTAGATAAACTGAAGTTTTTACACAGCACTGACAATTGTCAGCTTCAGTGTAGATAAAATGAAGCTTGTACACAGCACTGACAATTGTCAGCTTCAGTGTAGATAAACTGAACCTTGTATACAGCACTGACCATTGTCAGCTTCAGTGTAGATAAACTGAAGCTTGTACACAGCACTGACAATTGTCAGTTTCAGTGTAGATAAACTGAACCTTGTATACAGCACTGACAATTGTCAGTTTCAGTGTAGATAAATTGAACCTTGTATACTGCACTGACCATTGTCAGCTTCAGTGTAGATAAACTGAAGCTTGTACACAGCACTGACCATTGTCAGCTTCAGTGTAGATAAACTGAAGCTTGTACACAGCACTGACAATTGTCAGTTTCAGTGTAGATAAACTGAACCTTGTATACAGCACTGACAATTGTCAGTTTCAGTGTAGATAAATTGAACCTTGTATACAGCACTGACCATTGTCAGCTTCAGTGTAGATAAACTGAAGCTTGTACACAGCACTGACCATTGTCAGCTTCAGTGTAGATAAATTGAAGCTTGTACACAGCACTAACAATTGTCAGCTTCAGGGTAGATAAACTGAAGCTTGTACACAGCACTGACAATTGTTAGCTTCAGTGTAGATACACTGACACTTGTCAACAGCACTGACCATAGTCAGCTTCACTGTAGATAAACTGAAGCTTGTACACAGCACTGACAATTGTAAGCTTCAGTATAGATAAAATGAAGCTAGTACACAGCACTGACCATAGTCAGCTTCAGTGTAGATAAAATGAAGCTTGTACACAGCACTGACAATTGTCAGCTTTATGGTAGATAAACTGAACCTTGTATACAGCACTGACCATTGTCAGCTTCAGTCTAGATAAACTGAAGCTTCTACACAGCACTGACAATTGTCAGCTTGAGTGTAGATAAACTGAAGCTTATAAACAGCATTGACAATTGTCAGCTTCAGTAGAGATAAACTGAAGCTTGTAAACAGCACTGACCATAGTCAGCTTCAGTGTAGATAAACTGAAGCTTGTACACAGCACTGACAATTGTCAGCTTCAGTGTAGATCATCTGAAGCTTGTACACAGCACTGACCATTGTCAGCTTCAATGTAGATAAACTGAAGCTTGTACACAGCACTGACAATTGTCAGTTTCAGTGTAGATAAATTGAACCTTGTATATAGCACTGACCATTGTCAGCTTCAGTGTAGATAAACTGAAGCTTGTACACAGCACTGACCATTGTCAGCTTCAATGTAGATAAACTGAAGCTTGTACACAGCACTGACCATTGTCAGCTTCAATGTAGATAAACTGAAGCTTGTACACAGCACTGACAATTGTCAGCTTCAGTGCAAATAAAATGAAGCTTGTACACAGTACTTACAATTGTGAGCTTCAGTGTAGATAAACTGAAGCTTATACACAGCACTGACAATTGTGAGCTTCAGTATAGATAAACTGAATCTTGTATACAGCACTGACAATAGTCAGCTTCAGTGTAGATAAACTGAAGCTTGAAAACAGCACTGACCATAGTCAGCTTCCGTGTAGATAAAATGAAGCTTGTACATAGCACTGACAATTGTCAGTTTCAGTGTAGATAAACTGAAGCTTCTACACAGCACTGACAATTGTCAGCTTCAGTGTAGATAAACTGAAGCTTGTATACAGCACTGACAATTGCCAGTTTCAGTGTAGATAAACTGAAGCTTCTACACAGCACTGACAATTGTCAGCTTCAGTGTAGATAAACTGAAGCTAGGAAACAGCACTGACAATTGTCAGCTTCAATGTAGATAAACTGAAGCTTTTACACAGCACTGACAATTGTCAGCTTCAGTGTAGATAAAATGAAGCTTGTACACAGCACTGACAATTGTCAGCTTCATGGTAGATAAACTGAACCTTGTATAGAGCACTGACCATTGTCAGCTTCAGTGTAGATAAACTGAAGCTTGTACACAGCACTGACAATTGTCAGTTTCAGTGTAGATAAACTGAACCTTGTATACAGCACTGACAATTGTCAGTTTCAGTGTAGATAAATTGAACCTTGTATACAGCACTGACCATTGTCAGCTTCAGTGTAGATAAACTAAAGCTTGTACACAGCACTGACAATTGTCAGTTTCAGTGTAGATAAATTGAACCTTGTATACAGCACTGACCATTGTCAGCTTCAGTGTAGATCAACTGAAGCTTGTACACAGCACTGACCATTGTCAGCTTCAATGTAGGTAAACTGAAGCTTGTACACAGCACTGACAATTGCCAGTTTCAGTGTAGATAAACTGAAGCTTGTATACAGCATTGACAATTGTCAGCTTCAATGTAGATAAACTGAAGATTGTACACAGCACTGACCAATGTCAGCTTCAATGTAGATAAACTGAAGCTTGTACACAGCACTGACAATTGTCAGCTTCAGTGTAGATAAATTGAAGCTTGTACACAGCACTAACAATTGTCAGCTTCAGGGTAGATAAACTGAAGCTTGTACACAGCACTGACAATTGTTAGCTTCAGTGTAGATACACTGACACTTGTCAACAGCACTGACCATAGTCAGCTTCACTGTAGATAAACTGAAGCTTGTACACAGCACTGACAATTGTAAGCTTCAGTATAGATAAAATGAAGCTAGTACACAGCACTGACCATAGTCAGCTTCAGTGTAGATAAAATGAAGCTAGTACAGAGCACTGACAATTGTCAGCTTCAGGGTAGATAAATTGAAGCTTGTACACAGCACTGACAATTGTTAGCTTCAGTGTAGATACACTGACACTTGTCAACAGCACTGACCATAGTCAGCTTCAATGTAGATAAACTGAAGCTTGTACACAGCACTGACAATTGTCAGCTTCAGTGCAGATAAAATGAAGCTTGTACACAGAACTGACAATTGTGAGCTTCAATGTAGATAAACTGAAGCTTATACACAGCACTAACAATTGTCAGCTTCAGTATAGATAAACTGAAGCTTGTATACAGCACTGACAATTGTCAGCTTCAGTGTAGATATAATGAAGCTTGTAAAAAGCACTGACCATAGTCAGCTTCAGTGTAGATAAAATGAAGCTTGTACACAGCACTGACAATTGTCAGCTTCAGTGTAGATAAACTGAACCTTGTATACAGCACTGACCATTGTCAGCTTCAATGTAGATAAACTGAAGCTTGTACACAGCACTGACAATTGTCAGCTTCAGTGTAGATAAACTGAACCTTGTATACAGCACTGACCATTGTCAGCTTCAATGTAGATAACCTGAAGCTTATACACAGCACTGACAATTGTCAGCTTCAGTATAGATAAATTGAAGCTTGTATACAGCACTGATAATTGTCAGCTTCAATGTAGATAAACTGAAGCTTTTACACAGCACTGACAATTGTCAGCTTCAGTGTAGATAAAATGAAGCTTGTACACAGCACTGACAATTGTCAGCTTCATGGTAGATAAACTGAACCTTGTATACAGCACTGACCATTGTCAGCTTCAGTGTAGATAAACTGAAGCTTGTACAAAGCACTGACAATTGTCAGTTTCAGTGTAGATAAACTGAACCTTGTATACAGCACTGACCATTGTCAGCTTCAATTTAGATAAACTGAAGCTTGTACACAGCACTGACAATTGTTAGCTTCAGTGTAGATACACTGACACTTGTCAACAGCACTGACCATAGTCAGCTTCACTGTAGATAAACTGAAGCTTGTACACAGCACTGAAAATTGTAAGCTTCAGTATAGATAAAATGAAGCTAGTACACAGCACTGACCATAGTCAGCTTCAGTGTAAATAAAATGAAGCTAGTACAGAGCACTGACAATTGTCAGCTTCAGGGTAGATAAATTGAAGCTTGTACACAGCACTGACAATTGTTAGCTTCAGTGTAGATACACTGACACTTGTCAACAGCACTGACAATTGTCAGCTTCAGTGCAGATAAAATGAAGCTTGTACACAGAACTGACAATTGTGAGCTTCAGTGTAGATAAACTGAAGCTTATACACAGCACTGACAATTGTCAGCTTCAGTATAGATAAACTGAAGCTTGTATACAGCACTGACAATTGTCAGCTTCAGTGTAGATAAACTGAAGCTAGGAAACAGCACTGACAATTGTCAGCTTCAATGTAGATAAACTGAAGCTTTTACGCAGCACTGACAATTGTCAGCTTCAGTGTAGATATAATGAAGCTTGTAAACAGCACTGACCAAAGTCAGCTTCAGTGTAGATAAAATGAAGCTTGTACACAGCACTGACAATTGTCAGCTTCAGTGTAGATAAACTGAACCTTGTATACAGCACTGACCATTGTCAGCTTCAGTGTAGATAAACTGAAGCTTGTACACAGCACTGACAATTGTCAGTTTCAGTGTAGATAAACTGAACCTTGTATACAGCACTGACCATTGTCAGATTCAATGTAGATAAACTGAAGCTTGTACACAGCACTGACAATTGTCAGCTTCAATGTAGATAAACTGAAGTTTTTACACAGCACTGACAATTGTCAGCTTCAGTGTAGATAAAATGAAGCTTGTACACAGCACTGACAATTGTCAGCTTCAGTGTAGATAAACTGAACCTTGTATACAGCACTGACCATTGTCAGCTTCAGTGTAGATAAACTGAAGCTTGTACACAGCACTGACAATTGTCAGTTTCAGTGTAGATAAACTGAACCTTGTATACAGCACTGACAATTGTCAGTTTCAGTGTAGATAAATTGAACCTTGTATACTGCACTGACCATTGTCAGCTTCAGTGTAGATAAACTGAAGCTTGTACACAGCACTGACCATTGTCAGCTTCAGTGTAGATAAACTGAAGCTTGTACACAGCACTGACAATTGTCAGTTTCAGTGTAGATAAACTGAACCTTGTATACAGCACTGACAATTGTCAGTTTCAGTGTAGATAAATTGAACCTTGTATACAGCACTGACCATTGTCAGCTTCAGTGTAGATAAACTGAAGCTTGTACACAGCACTGACCATTGTCAGCTTCAGTGTAGATAAATTGAAGCTTGTACACAGCACTAACAATTGTCAGCTTCAGGGTAGATAAACTGAAGCTTGTACACAGCACTGACAATTGTTAGCTTCAGTGTAGATACACTGACACTTGTCAACAGCACTGACCATAGTCAGCTTCACTGTAGATAAACTGAAGCTTGTACACAGCACTGACAATTGTAAGCTTCAGTATAGATAAAATGAAGCTAGTACACAGCACTGACCATAGTCAGCTTCAGTGTAGATAAAATGAAGCTTGTACACAGCACTGACAATTGTCAGCTTTATGGTAGATAAACTGAACCTTGTATACAGCACTGACCATTGTCAGCTTCAGTCTAGATAAACTGAAGCTTCTACACAGCACTGACAATTGTCAGCTTGAGTGTAGATAAACTGAAGCTTATAAACAGCATTGACAATTGTCAGCTTCAGTAGAGATAAACTGAAGCTTGTAAACAGCACTGACCATAGTCAGCTTCAGTGTAGATAAACTGAAGCTTGTACACAGCACTGACAATTGTCAGCTTCAGTGTAGATCATCTGAAGCTTGTACACAGCACTGACCATTGTCAGCTTCAATGTAGATAAACTGAAGCTTGTACACAGCACTGACAATTGTCAGTTTCAGTGTAGATAAATTGAACCTTGTATATAGCACTGACCATTGTCAGCTTCAGTGTAGATAAACTGAAGCTTGTACACAGCACTGACCATTGTCAGCTTCAATGTAGATAAACTGAAGCTTGTACACAGCACTGACCATTGTCAGCTTCAATGTAGATAAACTGAAGCTTGTACACAGCACTGACAATTGTCAGCTTCAGTGCAAATAAAATGAAGCTTGTACACAGTACTTACAATTGTGAGCTTCAGTGTAGATAAACTGAAGCTTATACACAGCACTGACAATTGTGAGCTTCAGTATAGATAAACTGAATCTTGTATACAGCACTGACAATAGTCAGCTTCAGTGTAGATAAACTGAAGCTTGAAAACAGCACTGACCATAGTCAGCTTCCGTGTAGATAAAATGAAGCTTGTACATAGCACTGACAATTGTCAGTTTCAGTGTAGATAAACTGAAGCTTCTACACAGCACTGACAATTGTCAGCTTCAGTGTAGATAAACTGAAGCTTGTATACAGCACTGACAATTGCCAGTTTCAGTGTAGATAAACTGAAGCTTCTACACAGCACTGACAATTGTCAGCTTCAGTGTAGATAAACTGAAGCTAGGAAACAGCACTGACAATTGTCAGCTTCAATGTAGATAAACTGAAGCTTTTACACAGCACTGACAATTGTCAGCTTCAGTGTAGATAAAATGAAGCTTGTACACAGCACTGACAATTGTCAGCTTCATGGTAGATAAACTGAACCTTGTATAGAGCACTGACCATTGTCAGCTTCAGTGTAGATAAACTGAAGCTTGTACACAGCACTGACAATTGTCAGTTTCAGTGTAGATAAACTGAACCTTGTATACAGCACTGACAATTGTCAGTTTCAGTGTAGATAAATTGAACCTTGTATACAGCACTGACCATTGTCAGCTTCAGTGTAGATAAACTGAAGCTTGTACACAGCACTGACCATTGTCAGCTTCAGTGTAGATAAACTGAAGCTTGTACACAGCACTGACAATTGTCAGTTTCAGTGTAGATAAACTGAACCTTGTATACAGCACTGACAATTGTCAGTTTCAGTGTAGATAAATTGAACCTTGTATACAGCACTGACCATTGTCAGCTTCAGTGTAGATAAACTGAAGCTTGTACACAGCACTGACCATTGTCAGCTTCAGTGTAGATAAACTGAACCTTGTATACAGCACTGACCATTGTCAGCTTCAATGTAGATAACCTGAAGCTTATACACAGCACTGACAATTGTCAGCTTCAGTATAGATAAACTGAAGCTTGTATACAGCACTGACAATTGTCAGCTTCAGTGTAGATAAACTGAAGCTAGGAAACAGCACTGACAATTGTCAGCTTTAATGTAGATAAACTGAAGCTTTTACACAGCACTGACAATTGTCAGCTTCAGTGTACATAAAATGAAGCTTGTACACAGCACTGACAATTGTCAGTTTCAGTGTAGATAAATTGAACCTTGTATACAGCACTGACCATTGTCAGCTTCAGTGTAGATAAACTGAAGCTTGTACACAGCACTGACCATTGTCAGCTTCAGTGTAGATAAACTGAACCTTGTATACAGCACTGACCATTGTCAGCTTCAATGTAGATAACCTGAAGCTTATACACAGCACTGACAATTGTCAGCTTCAGTATAGATAAACTGAAGCTTGTATACAGCACTGACAATTGTCAGCTTCAGTGTAGATAAACTGAACCTTGTATACAGCACTGACAATTGTCAGTTTCAGTGTAGATAAATTGAACCTTGTATACAGCACTGACCATTGTCAGCTTCAGTGTAGATAAACTGAAGCTTGTACACAGCACTGACCATTGTCAGCTTCAGTGTAGATAAACTGAACCTTGTATACAGCACTGACCATTGTCAGCTTCAATGTAGATAACCTGAAGCTTATACACAGCACTGACAATTGTCAGCTTCAGTATAGATAAACTGAAGCTTGTATACAGCACTGACAATTGTCAGCTTCAGTGTAGATAAACTGAAGCTAGGAAACAGCACTGACAATTGTCAGCTTTAATGTAGATAAACTGAAGCTTTTACACAGCACTGACAATTGTCAGCTTCAGTGTACATAAAATGAAGCTTGTACACAGCACTGACAATTGTCAGCTTTATGGTAGATAAACTGAACCTTGTATACAGCACTGACCATTGTCAGCTTCAGTCTAGATAAACTGAAGCTTCTACACAGCACTGACAATTGTCAGCTTGAGTGTAGATAAACTGAAGCTTATAAACAGCATTGACAATTGTCAGCTTCAGTAGAGATAAACTGAAGCTTGTAAACAGCACTGACCATAGTCAGCTTCAGTGTAGATAAACTGAAGCTTGTACACAGCACTGACAATTGTCAGCTTCAGTGTAGATCAACTGAAGCTTGTACACAGCACTGACCATTGTCAGCTTCAATGTAGATAAACTGAAGCTTGTACACAGCACTGACAATTGTCAGTTTCAGTGTAGATAAATTGAACCTTGTATATAGCACTGACCATTGTCAGCTTCAGTGTAGATAAACTGAAGCTTGTACACAGCACTGACCATTGTCAGCTTCAATGTCGATAAACTGAAGCTTGTATACAGCACTGACCATTGTCAGCTTCAGTGCAAATAAAATGAAGCTTGTACACAGTACTTACAATTGTGAGCTTCAGTGTAGATAAACTGAAGCTTATACACAGCACTGACAATTGTGAGCTTCAGTATAGATAAACTGAATCTTGTATACAGCACTGACAATAGTCAGCTTCAGTGTAGATAAACTGAAGCTTGAAAACAGCACTGACCATAGTCAGCTTCCGTGTAGATAAAATGAAGCTTGTACATAGCACTGACAATTGTCAGTTTCAGTGTAGATAAACTGAAGCTTCTACACAGCACTGACAATTGTCAGCTTCAGTGTAGATAAACTGAAGCTTGTATACAGCACTGACAATTGCCAGTTTCAGTGTAGATAAACTGAAGCTTCTACACAGCACTGACAATTGTCAGCTTCAGTGTAGATAAACTGAAGCTAGGAAACAGCACTGACAATTGTCAGCTTCAATGTAGATAAACTGAAGCTTGTACACAGCACTGACAATTGTCAGCTTCAGTGCAAATAAAATGAAGCTTGTACACAGTACTTACAATTGTGAGCTTCAGTGTAGATAAACTGAAGCTTATACACAGCACTGACAATTGTGAGCTTCAGTATAGATAAACTGAATCTTGTATACAGCACTGACAATAGTCAGCTTCAGTGTAGATAAACTGAAGCTTGAAAACAGCACTGACCATAGTCAGCTTCCGTGTAGATAAAATGAAGCTTGTACATAGCACTGACAATTGTCAGTTTCAGTGTAGATAAACTGAAGCTTCTACACAGCACTGACAATTGTCAGCTTCAGTGTAGATAAACTGAAGCTTGTATACAGCACTGACAATTGCCAGTTTCAGTGTAGATAAACTGAAGCTTCTACACAGCACTGACAATTGTCAGCTTCAGTGTAGATAAACTGAAGCTAGGAAACAGCACTGACCATTGTCAGCTTCAGTGTAGATAAAATGAAGCTTGTACACAGCACTGACAATTGTCAGCTTCATGGTAGATAAACTGAACCTTGTATACAGCACTGACCATTGTCAGCTTCAGTGTAGATAAACTGAAGCTTGTACACAGCACTGACAATTGTCAGTTTCAGTGTAGATAAACTGAACCTTGTATACAGCACTGACCATTGTCAGCTTCAATGTAGATAAACTGAAGCTTGTACACAGCACTGACAATTGTCAGTTTCAGTGTAGATAAATTGAACCTTGTATATAGCACTGACCATTGTCAGCTTCAGTGTAGATAAACTGAAGCTTGTACACAGCACTGACCATTGTCAGCTTCAATGTAGATAAACTGAAGCTTGTACACAGCACTGACCATTGTCAGCTTCAATGTAGATAAACTGAAGCTTGTACACAGCACTGACAATTGTCAGCTTCAGTGTAGATAAAATGAAGCTTGTACACAGCACTGACAATTGTCAGCTTCATGGTAGATAAACTGAACCTTGTATAGAGCACTGACCATTGTCAGCTTCAGTGTAGATAAACTGAAGCTTGTACACAGCACTGACAATTGTCAGTTTCAGTGTAGATAAACTGAACCTTGTATACAGCACTGACAATTGTCAGTTTCAGTGTAGATAAATTGAACCTTGTATACAGCACTGACCATTGTCAGCTTCAGTGTAGATAAACTGAAGCTTGTACACAGCACTGACCATTGTCAGCTTCAGTGTAGATAAACTGAAGCTTGTACACAGCACTGACAATTGTCAGTTTCAGTGTAGATAAACTGAACCTTGTATACAGCACTGACAATTGTCAGTTTCAGTGTAGATAAATTGAACCTTGTATACAGCACTGACCATTGTCAGCTTCAGTGTAGATAAACTGAAGCTTGTACACAGCACTGACCATTGTCAGCTTCAGTGTAGATAAACTGAACCTTGTATACAGCACTGACCATTGTCAGCTTCAATGTAGATAACCTGAAGCTTATACACAGCACTGACAATTGTCAGCTTCAGTATAGATAAACTGAAGCTTGTATACAGCACTGACAATTGTCAGCTTCAGTGTAGATAAACTGAAGCTAGGAAACAGCACTGACAATTGTCAGCTTTAATGTAGATAAACTGAAGCTTTTACACAGCACTGACAATTGTCAGCTTCAGTGTACATAAAATGAAGCTTGTACACAGCACTGACAATTGTCAGCTTTATGGTAGATAAACTGAACCTTGTATACAGCACTGACCATTGTCAGCTTCAGTCTAGATAAACTGAAGCTTCTACACAGCACTGACAATTGTCAGCTTGAGTGTAGATAAACTGAAGCTTATAAACAGCATTGACAATTGTCAGCTTCAGTAGAGATAAACTGAAGCTTGTAAACAGCACTGACCATAGTCAGCTTCAGTGTAGATAAACTGAAGCTTGTACACAGCACTGACAATTGTCAGCTTCAGTGTAGATCAACTGAAGCTTGTACACAGCACTGACCATTGTCAGCTTCAATGTAGATAAACTGAAGCTTGTACACAGCACTGACAATTGTCAGTTTCAGTGTAGATAAATTGAACCTTGTATATAGCACTGACCATTGTCAGCTTCAGTGTAGATAAACTGAAGCTTGTACACAGCACTGACCATTGTCAGCTTCAATGTCGATAAACTGAAGCTTGTACACAGCACTGACCATTGTCAGCTTCAGTGCAAATAAAATGAAGCTTGTACACAGTACTTACAATTGTGAGCTTCAGTGTAGATAAACTGAAGCTTATACACAGCACTGACAATTGTGAGCTTCAGTATAGATAAACTGAATCTTGTATACAGCACTGACAATAGTCAGCTTCAGTGTAGATAAACTGAAGCTTGAAAACAGCACTGACCATAGTCAGCTTCCGTGTAGATAAAATGAAGCTTGTACATAGCACTGACAATTGTCAGTTTCAGTGTAGATAAACTGAAGCTTGTATACAGCACTGACAATTGCCAGTTTCAGTGTAGATAAACTGAAGCTTCTACACAGCACTGACAATTGTGAGCTTCAGTATAGATAAACTGAATCTTGTATACAGCACTGACAATAGTCAGCTTCAGTGTAGATAAACTGAAGCTTGAAAACAGCACTGACCATAGTCAGCTTCCGTGTAGATAAAATGAAGCTTGTACATAGCACTGACAATTGTCAGTTTCAGTGTAGATAAACTGAAGCTTCTACACAGCACTGACAATTGTCAGCTTCAGTGTAGATAAACTGAAGCTTGTATACAGCACTGACAATTGCCAGTTTCAGTGTAGATAAACTGAAGCTTCTACACAGCACTGACAATTGTCAGCTTCAGTGTAGATAAACTGAAGCTAGGAAACAGCACTGACAATTGTCAGCTTCAATGTAGATAAACTGAAGCTTTTACACAGCACTGACAATTGTCAGCTTCAGTGTAGATAAAATGAAGCTTGTACACAGCACTGACAATTGTCAGCTTCATGGTAGATAAACTGAACCTTGTATACAGCACTGACCATTGTCAGCTTCAGTGTAGATAAACTGAAGCTTGTACACAGCACTGACAATTGTCAGTTTCAGTGTAGATAAACTGAACCTTGTATACAGCACTGACCATTGTCAGCTTCAATGTAGATAAACTGAAGCTTGTACACAGCACTGACAATTGTCAGTTTCAGTGTAGATAAATTGAACCTTGTATACAGCACTGACCATTGTCAGCTTCAGTGTAGATCAACTGAAGCTTGTACACAGCACTGACCATTGTCAGCTTCAATGTAGATAAACTGAAGCTTATACACAGCACTGACAATTGTGAGCTTCAGTATAGATAAACTGAATCTTGTATACAGCACTGACAATTGTCAGTTTCAGTGTAGATAAACTGAAGCTTCTACACAGCACTGACAATTGTCAGCTTCAGTGTAGATAAACTGAAGCTTGTATACAGCACTGACAATTGCCAGTTTCAGTGTAGATAAACTGAAGCTTGTATACAGCATTGACAATTGTCAGCTTCAGTAGAGATAAACTGAAGCTTGTAAACAGCACTGACCATAGTCAGCTTCAGTGTAGATAAACTGAAGCTTGTACACAGCACTGACAATTGTCAGCTTCAGTGTAGATAAACTGAAACTTGTACACAGCACTGACAATTGTCAGCTTCAGTGTAGATAAACTGAAGCTTGTAAACAGCACTGACAATTGTCAGCTTCAGTGTAGATAAACTGAAGCTTGTACACAGCACTGACAATTGTCAGCTTCAGTGTAGATAAACTGAAGCTTGTACACAGCACTGACAATTGTCAGCTTCAGTGTAGATAAACTGAAGCTTCTACACAGCACTGACAAGTGTTAGCTTCAGTGTAGATATATTGACGCTTGTAAACAGCACTGACCATAGTCAGCTTCAGTCTAGATAAACTGAAGCTTCTACACAGCACTGACAATTGTCAGCTTCAGTGTAGATAAACTGAAGCTTGTAAGCAGCATTGACAATTGTCAGCTTCAGTAGAGATAAACTGAAGCTTGTAAACAGCACTGACAATTGCCAGTTTCAGTGTAGATAAACTGAAGCTTCTACACAGCACTGACAATTGTCAGCTTCAGTGTAGATAAACTGAAGCTAGGAAACAGCACTGACAATTGTCAGCTTCAATGTAGATAAACTGAAGCTTGTACACAGCACTGACAATTGTCAGCTTCAGTGCAAATAAAATGAAGCTTGTACACAGTACTTACAATTGTGAGCTTCAGTGTAGATAAACTGAAGCTTATACACAGCACTGACAATTGTGAGCTTCAGTATAGATAAACTGAATCTTGTATACAGCACTGACAATAGTCAGCTTCAGTGTAGATAAACTGAAGCTTGAAAACAGCACTGACCATAGTCAGCTTCCGTGTAGATAAAATGAAGCTTGTACATAGCACTGACAATTGTCAGTTTCAGTGTAGATAAACTGAAGCTTCTACACAGCACTGACAATTGTCAGCTTCAGTGTAGATAAACTGAAGCTTGTATACAGCACTGACAATTGCCAGTTTCAGTGTAGATAAACTGAAGCTTCTACACAGCACTGACAATTGTCAGCTTCAGTGTAGATAAACTGAAGCTAGGAAACAGCACTGACAATTGTCAGCTTCAATGTAGATAAACTGAAGCTTTTACACA
Organism: Geotrypetes seraphini; assembly: GCF_902459505.1. Taxonomy (NCBI): domain Eukaryota; kingdom Metazoa; phylum Chordata; class Amphibia; order Gymnophiona; family Dermophiidae; genus Geotrypetes; species Geotrypetes seraphini. The sequence goes on from NC_047102.1 coordinate 31,498,462, forward strand.
GCACTGACAATTGTCAGCTTCAGTGTAGATAAAATGAAGCTTGTACACAGCACTGACAATTGTCAGCTTCATGGTAGATAAACTGAACCTTGTATACAGCACTGACCATTGTCAGCTTCAGTGTAGATAAACTGAAGCTTGTACACAGCACTGACAATTGTCAGTTTCAGTGTAGATAAACTGAACCTTGTATACAGCACTGACCATTGTCAGCTTCAATGTAGATAAACTGAAGCTTGTACACAGCACTGACAATTGTCAGTTTCAGTGTAGATAAATTGAACCTTGTATACAGCACTGACCATTGTCAGCTTCAGTGTAGATCAACTGAAGCTTGTACACAGCACTGACCATTGTCAGCTTCAATGTAGATAAACTGAAGCTTATACACAGCACTGACAATTGTGAGCTTCAGTATAGATAAACTGAATCTTGTATACAGCACTGACAATTGTCAGTTTCATTGTAGATAAACTGAAGCTTCTACACAGCACTGACAATTGTCAGCTTCAGTGTAGATAAACTGAAGCTTGTATACAGCACTGACAATTGCCAGTTTCAGTGTAGATAAACTGAAGCTTGTATACAGCATTGACAATTGTCAGCTTCAGTAGAGATAAACTGAAGCTTGTAAACAGCACTGACCATAGTCAGCTTCAGTGTAGATAAACTGAAGCTTGTACACAGCACTGACAATTGTCAGCTTCAGTGTAGATAAACTGAAACTTGTACACAGCACTGACAATTGTCAGCTTCAGTGTAGATAAACTGAAGCTTGTAAACAGCACTGACAATTGTCAGCTTCAGTGTAGATAAACTGTAGCTTGTACACAGCACTGACAATTGTCAGCTTCAGTGTAGATAAACTGAAGCTTGTACACAGCACTGACAATTGTCAGCTTCAGTGTAGATAAACTGAAGCTTCTACACAGCACTGACAAGTGTTAGCTTCAGTGTAGATATATTGACGCTTGTAAACAGCACTGACCATAGTCAGCTTCAGTCTAGATAAACTGAAGCTTCTACACAGCACTGACAATTGTCAGCTTCAGTGTAGATAAACTGAAGCTTGTAAGCAGCATTGACAATTGTCAGCTTCAGTAGAGATAAACTGAAGCTTGTAAACAGCACTGACAATTGTCAGCTTCAGTGTAGATAAACTGTAGCTTGTACACAGCACTGACAATTGTCAGCTTCAGTGTAGATAAACTGAAGCTTGTAAACAGCACTGACAATTGTCAGCTTCAGTGTAGATAAACTGAAGCTTGTACACAGCACTGACAATTGTCAGCTTCAGTGTAGATAAACTGAAGCTTGTACACAGCACTGACAAGTGTTAGCTTCAGTGTAGATATATTGACGCTTGTAAACAGCACTGACCATAGTCAGCTTCAGTGTAGATAAACTGAAGCTTCTACACAGCACTGACAATTGCCAGTTTCAGTGTAGATAAAATGAAGCTTGTACACAGCACTGACCATTGTCAGCTTCAGTGTAGATAAACTGAAGCTTGTACACAGCACTTTCAATTGTCAGCTTCAGTGTAGATAAACTGAAGTTTATACACAGCACTGACAAGTCTTAGCTTCTGTGTAGATATATTGACGCTTGTAAACAGCACTGACCATAGTCAGCTTCAGTGTAGATAAACTGCAGCTTGTACACAGCACTGACAATTGTCAGCTTCAGTGTAGATAAACTGAAACTTGAAATCAGCACTGACCATAGTCAACCCCTGACATCCTTCAAATCTCCCCCTCTAGATAAAGCTGAAGCTACTGGGGCAACTGGGGCCACTTCAGTGTCTGAGCTGACACTCACTGCTGGAGTCAGTGTCTTGATGTGCCTGCTGGACAAAAGCTGGCCATGTTACTGGATTGGAGGAAGGCAGGCGTGGACCAGGCCCCAAGATCTGGGAGTGATGTCTTTTCTCTGTGGCTTTGCGTCCTCTTGCTACTGAGGCAGGGCTGGAGGGTGGTGCAGGCTCCTGATGAGGCACAGATCACCCATTGGAAATCCTACCCTGGCTGTAGCCCAGAGTCACTGCTGTCAGACAGAGGAGGAACGAGAGCTGTACCAAAAGACCTGAGATGGAACTTCAAGTCTTCCACTTTTCATATCAAAAAAGCTGAGTTATCGATGTGAGCTATGCAGTCCTTTGCAGGTAAAGGGACGCTTTTATCAAGTGGGATTTATATTTCCTCTATCACACACACAAATCTCAATGACTTGGGGCCTCTTCTATCAAACTGCACTAGCAGTTTTTAGCGCAGAGAGCCACGCTAAATGGCCTGCGCTGCTCCCGACGCTCATAGGAACTCTATGGCCTCCTTTTACGAAACTGTGATAACAGTTTCTAGCACGGGGAGCTGCGCTAAATGGCACGCGCTGCTCCCGACGCTCATAGAGTTTATATGAGTGTCAGGAGCAGCGCGAGCCATTTAGCACAGCTCACTGCGCTACAAACTGCTAGCGCAGTTTAATAGAAGAGAGGGTTAGTGAGTGCGAGGCAATACAGAAAACACCCACATCTACATAGCAAAATACAAAAATCAAGTTGTAGACAAATTGTGGGCGAGAAAGTAAAAATAAAATAAGAAAATAAGCTGAAACTACTGGAAAGATATCTATATGTGTAATAAGAAATACTGGATAATAATAATCTAGTGGAAATAGTGAAAAAGACAATGAATGATGATGAATGGGGCTGAAAAGTAAAAAATACAGTATTTCAATTACAATGGCGCCATCTGGTGGAAATGGTAAAAAAAGACAGTGAATACCAATGGGCTGAAAAGTAAAAAAATACTGTATTTCAATTATAGTGGCGCCATCTGGTGGAAAAGGTAAAAAAATGAGTGAATGTGAATAGACTGCAAAGTAAGATACAGTATTTCAATTACAATGGCGCAAAACTGTCACAAAGGACAACGAATGGACTGCAAAGTGAAAAGGGATGTAATAAAGAAATGTTTAAAAAAGTAATATATAATATTTTTTAAAGTCTCAGTATTCAGACGGAAAAGGTGAAGGGCATCAAGCTCGTGACTCTGTTCTTGTCGAAGTTGTCTCAACTTAAAAACAAATACAATCAAACTTTATGACACTTAACCAGTTTGGAACAGAACCAGAAGAGGTCAGCGAGAAAAAGGAACTGCGCATGCCCGAAGACATTCAAAAATTCCCAAGGGCTTCCCTTTCAAAGCTGCAGTAGGGAGTCCCCTGTGAGAAATGCACCAAAGCCCCTAGGGACATGCAGAGAAAAGACTTGGCCCTCTTCTATTAGCGCTAAAAACTATCACAGTTTCATAGAAGCGGGGGTAAGTCATCATATATCACAAGAGAAGATCCAGACAACACAAAGCATGACAAAATATGCAAATAAATCAAGCAGAGAAAGCATCGACAAGTACAAACCATTTACCATTTGTATTGCACTATTGAGAAAATCAATAAAGATATTTTTTTAAAGTACAAACCTTTATCTGGAAGTAGGAACTTTAGATCATTTATTGTTTCATTGCCCATGTATTATGAATTTTTGGAAATCAATTTGGGACCAAATTAATAATTTATTAGATAGCCCAGTGGCATTATCTTATGATACTGTGATATTTGGTATGGAAATGAGAGCAAAAAATCAGATTTCTGCGAATAATATTTATAAAATGGAAAGGTTTATTGCATTACAACGGGGATATTTTAAGAAGTTTCAGGATGTGTGGAAACCATTAACAAAATATTGTACAGATTAATTTGAAATTGTTTCCCTTATATTTATCAACTTAAGGTATAGGGAGGGGGAATTTTATTATTATATGTTTTATATGATAATGGAATATATGGGTGGGAGGGATGGAAAAGGGGAAGGGATAAGAATTTATGAAATGTATCAATGATTGTTTGTAAGTGATGTATTTATTGTTAATGTAAATGAATATATTTAACCCTTAATGTAATTTTGAAAATGAATAAAGAATTAAAAAAAAAAAAGTACAAACCGTGTGATGAACAGAAGGTGAAATGCGATATGGCTATATAGTGAGTGCAAGTCAATACAGAAAACACCCACAAATACATAGCAAAATACTAAAATCAAGTAGACAAACTGTGGGCGAGAAAATAAAATTAAAATAAGAAAATAAGCTGAAACTACTGGAAAAATATCTATGTTTAATTGGAGATAGTGGAGATAGTGAAAAAGACAATGAATGATGAATAGGCTGCAAAGCAGAGGTCTGCAAGGGAACGGGGATCGCGGGAATCCCACGGGTCCCGCAGGAATCCCCCCTAACATAAGGGACTCCCAAGGGGACCCCCCTCTGGCCCACGGGACTCCCACGGGGACCCCCTGTAGCCTACAGGAATCCCACAGGGATGGAAGGCTTTGGAAGCAGGGTTTGTCCATATAATATAATGGACACGTCAGCCTTAGTAAAAGACGGGATTTATAAGTTAATTACCTGAACAGAAAACAAAAAAAGGGTTCCACCAAAGAGATTCCACAAGGAAAACAGCAGCAAAAAACAAAAGAAACTGGAATTGATGATCCTGTCAGAAGTAATTGCTGCTTTTTATGGGGATGGGCGGGGATGGAGGTAATTCCTGGCGGGGATGGGTGGGGACGAAGAGGATCCTGGCGGGGATGGGTGGGATTTCTGTCTCCGTGCAACTCTCTACTGCAAAGTAAAAGAGACTGTAATGCTAATATATTAGCATCACAAAGGACAACGAATGGACTGCAAGTGAAAAAAAGATGTATTAAAATAAATAAATGTTTAAAACAGTTGTAATATGTAATGTTTAAAAAAGGCATTATAATAAATATCAGCATTCAGACCATAATAGTGAAGGGTATTAAGCTGATAACTGAGTCTCTTTTCTTCATGCTATAAAGGCGAGGCTTACTATTGCCCATACGAGAAACAGGAATCTATGTGAGATCTTGATGCCATCATCTATTTTACCTGGCTCAGTCACTCAGCTAACCTGCACACACTGGCCAACGAGCCTGCGGTTGCTGCTCTGTCTGCAAACATGTGGTATGCATTGATTCCTTCACAGATCCACATACTAATAAATGTTTCCATATACATCAGTCATCCGATTGCAATGCCTATCAAGTTGTTTACATCTTAATTTGTCCATGTGATGAACTATCGCAGTTTTTATCTATTCATTGCCTTGCTTTTTTTTTTTTTTTTTTACTATTTCCACCAGATGGCGCCATTGTATTTGAAATACGGTATTTTGGTGCTTTTCAGCCCATTCACATTCATTGTCTTTTTTTACCGTGTCCACCCGATGGCGCCATTGTAATTGAAATACTGTATTTTTGTGCTTTTCAGCCCATTCACATTCATTGTCTTTTTTTACCGTGTCCACCAGATAGCGATATTACCATTTCCTATCTGTTATACATAACATTTTTTTCCAGCAGTATCAGCTTTTGTTAATTTTTTTCCTTTTCGCCCACGATTTATCTACAAACTGAATTTGTTTTTTAATTTTGCTATGTATATGTGGGTGTTTACTGTATTGACTTGCACTCACTATATATCCACTAGGCTTTTCTTGCTATTTACACATCGCATTTTAGCATCTCCTGTTCATCATATGATTTGTTCTTTTCGGTTTTCGATATTTACTCCTGTTTTGGCATACGTTGTATTTTCTGGACCTTCATTTGTGATAGACGTCACTTTGGGCACCTTTTATTAAGCTGCGTTACAGGTTTTTAGCGCGGACCAGCACAGTAAATGCTCCAGCGCTCATAGAATTCATGTGAGCAGCGGAGCACTTACCTCGCTGGCCTGCACTGAAAACCTCTGCACTGCTTACACATTACCGTCGCCTCTTTGGGGATCTTCTCACAGAGTTAGCACTTGAGCGTTGCTGCCTTGATTTGCTGGTAGCGGTCCGCACAGCCCTCGTTGTGGTACCTCTAGTTGCGGGGCATGAGCAGCAGGGAGGTGGTGTGTGGCATGACCGGCGGGAAGATGCTGAGAGAGAAGCGTTTTAAAGGTGAGACACTGACTAGTGGGGAAGCGCTTCATTCGAGGAAGACAGCCAGGCGCTCACCTAAATTATCTGGGCGGAGCACCCGGCTAAAAGACGCTAGGGAGAACACTGACACTATGGTAACCCTAACTTCATATTCTTACTGCACACAGGTCACGAACAGGTCTGGCCCAGGAGGTGGTCCAGGAACTGTGTGAAGAGGCAGCTGGGGAGGCAGTGGCAGAGGCTCATAAGGAGTGGCAGGGGACTCTGCCATAGAAAATGATGGCAGAGAAGGGCTATAGCCCACCAAGTCTGCCCATTCCAAATACCTGCCCCCCTGAATTCACTCCCTTAGAGATCCCACGTGAGTATCCCATTTCCTCTTAAAATCTGACACGCTGCTGGCCTCAACCACCTGCAGTGGGAGTTTGTTCCAATGATCCACCACTCTTTCGGATGTTGTGGAGCTGTCCAATGTGGAGGACGTGGCCCAGGTGGCAGAAAATTGGCTAGACGTCTTTTTGATTTGTCCATAACCGACCACATGGATGTCTTACACAAAGTTGTCCAGTGAGCGACTTCTCCGACGTGCTTAATTGCCAATAAAAACGTCTAACCTCATATTATCAAATGTGTAGGTACTTTGACACCATGGCTCCCAAACCAGTCAAACCTCTGTCCCGAAAGCCAAACTTCTCCCAGGCTGAGACAGAAATGCTGGTGCAGGAGGTGCACACACAAATCCACCAGCAGCAGCTCTTCTCACCCCAAGGAGAAAGGCTTGGGGCATACTCCAAGAGCAAAGTCTGGGCGGGAATAGCTGAGCGCCTAAATGCAGTCCACCGCCATAACCGAGATGTGGAGGACTGCAAGACAAAATGGAGAGCCATCAAAAAGGAAGTCCGAGCTAAGGTGGGCAACCAGCCTCCAGATGCTGACATGGAGCCCCATGGAGCAGCTGGTGCTCACCTTTGTGTCACCAACCTCCACCTATGGTGTGGGTACACAGGATACATCAGCTGCCGCACCTGCACAGCCTTCTAGCATGTACTTGTCTTAATCCGCAGTCTCACAGCTATGTCCCATATTCTGAAAGACCTCTCTTTCATCCTTCTTCTCCTACTCCTCTAATGGGGCAGTGAGTACACCTGCTGTTCAAACCTTTAAATAATACCTGTTTGGTACTGCTCCATGTGCTGGTGCCAGAGCATGTTGATGCATGGAATTAGATTCGTACACCCTTATACTGACAGTTTGGAACATTTGCTATGATCAGCAGGTGTGCTCAGGCAAGGTGTCTGTACATACACTCCTTCCATCCCCTTCATAATGTCACCAACACACCTCCCTATGGTAGCTGGGTATGTAGTCACACACCTTTGGGATGCATGCTACTGCCAACTCATCACAGTTTGTCCTACTCCTTCCAGGTAGCGCACCTGGAAGGAGTAGGACAAACTGTGGTATGCTATGACTTCCATATGTGCTTTTCCCCTATGCAGATGGCAGCTCCGAAGAGGATCAGCCAGGATGTAGTGCCATCAACGCACTAACTGTGCAGGGACAGCAGGATGAGGCAGGTGTGCAGGCAGCTGCAACACTCATCCAGCAGGAGCCTCACGAGTCCCAGGACACCCAAACACAGGAGCCTGCCAATGGGGATGAGGACCTGCTAATTCTCCCACCGCCTCAGCAGTTTGCTGATGTGGCTGCGAATACTGAGGAGGGCAGTGAAGGAGCACAACCTGGCTGCTGGAGGGCACCCAATAGGCAGCAGAAGCTCCAGCTGCTGAGACAGGGTGTGGAGGCAAAACAGCAGTCATTGGAGACGCAACGGGAGAGCAATGAACTTCAGAGGCAGCATTTGCACGCCAACACTGTCATCGCTGCAAAGCTGGAAGGCCTCCAGAGTGAGCTAAGAGCTAGGAACCGTTCTCCCACCACAGGCCAGAACCCTCATCAGGAGCCTGCACCACCCTCCAGCACTGCCTCAGTGGCAAGAGGAGGCAAAGCCATAGAGAAGACACCACTCCCATATCTTGGGGCCTGGTCCACGCCTGCCTTCCTCCAGTCCAGTAACATGGTCAGTTCAGACACTGATGTGACCCAGTTGCTCCAACTCTATCTAGAGGAGGAGCTGGGAGGGCTGTCAGTGGGAGACCACGGGGGCGAGGGAAGGAGAAGTAGGTAAGGGACTTGTGTTATTGGGGTGGGTAGGGGGTATTTGGATGGGGGTGGGGTTAGTGGGGATGTGTGTATGTAGGGGTGGTGTTGTGCACACACTATTGGAAAATAAAGGTGTTTCTTTCCCTGAACCTCTTGTTTACAAGCTTCAGTTTATCTACACTGAAGCCGACAACTGTCAGTGCTGTTTACAAGCATCAGTTTATCTACACTGAAGCTGACAATTGTCAGTGCTGTGTACAAGCTTCAGTTTATCTACACTGAAGCCGACTATTGTCAGTGCTCTGTACAAGCATCAGTTTATCTGCACTGAAGCTGACAATTGTCAGTGCTGTGTACAAGCTTCAGTTTATCTACACTGAAGCTGACAATTGTCAGTGCTGTGTAGAAGCTTCAGTTTATCTACACTGAAGCCATAGAAACATAGAAACATAGAAATAGACGGCAGATAAGGGCCACGGCCCATCTAGTCTGCCCACCCTAATGATCCTCCCCTACCTTTGCCTAGTGAATAGAGCCCACGTGTCGATCCCATTTGGCCTTAAAATCAGGCACGCTGCTGGCCTCAATCACCTGCAGTGGAAGACTATTCCAGCGATCAACCACCCTTTCAGTGAAAAAGAATTTCCTGGTGTCACCTCGTAGTTTCCCGCCTCTGATTTTCCACGGATGCCCTCTTGTTGCCGTGGGTCCCTTGAAAAAGAAGATATCTTCTTCCGCTTCAATGCGGCCCGTGAGATACTTGAACGTCTCGATCATGTCCCCCCTCACTCTGCGCTCCTCAAGCGAGTATAGCTGCAGTTTGTCTAACCTTTCTTCGTACGGGAGATCTTTGAGTCCCGAGACCATCCGGGTGGCCATTCTCTGAACCGACTCCAATCTCAGCATATCTTTGCGATAATGTGGTCTCCAGAATTGCACACAGTATTCCAGGTGGGGCCTCACCATGGATCTATACAATGGCATAATGACTTCCGGCATACGGCTGACGAAACCCCTGCGTATGCAACCTAGGATCTGTCTTGCTTTGGATGAGGCCTGCTCTACCTGACTGGCAGCCTTCATGTCCTCACTGACGATCACCCCCAAGTCTCGTTCTGCTACCATTCTTGTTAGGATCTCACCATTAAGAGTATAAGTCTTGTATGGATTATGGTTGCCTAGGTGCATGACTTTGCATTTTTTGGCATTGAAGCTGAGTTGCCAGGTCCTAGACCAGCGCTCCAGTAGGAGTAGGTCGTGCATCAAGTTGTCGGGCATTGAATCTTCGTCCGTTGTGCATTTTCCCACTACATTACTTAGTTTGGCGTCTATTGTAAGCCGACTATTGTCCGTGCTGTTTACCAGCTTCAGTTTATCTACACTGAAGCTCACAATAGTGTGTGGTGTTTTTGCAGTCCAGTTAAGTGGCACTGAACTGCTATACTGTTAGGTGGCTAGGCTACAGTGTCCATTTCACATGAAGTGGGTCTGTATTAAATGGTGCCTGATGTTGACCCCTTCCTGAAAGGCACTCTGCTCGGCTCTGTGCTTTGGGGGGTTGGCTGCTGAAGGTATTGCTGTGGGGGATCTGGCAGTGGCTGGCGTTTGCGTACTGCAAGGTGGTTATGCAGCATGCCACGAAGATCTGAGCCACCTTCTCGGAGTTGTACAGCAGCTGGCCCCCCGATCGATCCAGGCATCGAAATCGTTTTTTTAACTGGCCAAACATCCGCTCGACGATGCTCCTGGTGACTCTGTGACGGCGATTGTATTTCTCCTCAGCTGGAGTGTGAGGGTGGACAATTGAGGTCATGAGCCACACTCGCTGAGGATACCCCCTGTCACCTATGAGAGATACAGAAACAGAGAGAGAGAGGGAACAATGAATAGTGGCAGTGATTTGCAGGTGCAGGAAGAGAGTGTTGGGATGGAGGGGAACAGGGTAGCTGTGTCCCTGAGGTGCTTACCGAGAAGCCAACCGCCATTGAATTCACCCTGGATTACTCTCCTGTGGAGGTCAGAATGCTGGAGGATGTAGGCGTCGTGTGTTGAGCCAGGGTATCTGGCATATACATCCAGCATCTCTCCCTGTGCATTGCACACCACCTGCATGTTCATTGAGTGGTAGGCCTTTCTATTCCTGTAACTGGCCTCATCTGCCCGAGGGGGTCTCTGAGGGTAATATGGGTGCACTCTTCCACCCCGATGACAGAGCGGAATTGGGCCACATTGTAGAACTGCTTCATACTGCCCTGTAGGGCCTGGGGAGTGGTGGGGAGGGAGATGTAGTCATGGGTGTGGATTAGGAAGGCACAAAGAAATTGGGTGAGGCAGTTTTAGATGGCAGGCAGAGTGAGCCAGGACCGACTGGAAGTTCCCAGTTGCCAGGAAAGTGAGGGCTGCTATTACTTTTAAATGCACTGGGATTGGGTAAGTGCGGGCCTGTAGCAGGGGGGTGCAATTGGAGGCAGAGATCCTGTATGGTGGCCTTGTCAAAGTGGTATCGCTCCAGGCACTGCTGTCTGTCAGGTCAAGGAAGTAGGAGCGAGGTCTCAAGACCCTCCTGCGGTGGGCTCGGTGATGGCGCCTCTCATGCTCCCACTCCTCTTCCTGCAGAAGGATTTCCACCGCAACCAAAGCATTGAGCCCTTCCATTGCCCACAGAGGTGCAGGCCACTACCACCTACCAGGCCCCAGCCAGGCAGTCACCCGACACCCCCCCCCCCCCCACACACACACACACTTCCAGATGCCTCAGTAGCAGCCACGACAGTAGCCTGTCGGATCTTACCGCCAACATTTGAGAATCTTCCCCTCAATGTTTTTTCCTGTGTGCACTGGAAGAGTGGTGAATCTTCTTACATGTGGCCAACCTGCCAAAATTACTCCCAGGGCGCAGCAACAGTTCATCTTGTAAATCTCAGAACATCCAAGGCCAAATGGGATAGACACGTGGGATCTATTCACAGAGAAAGGTAGGGGAGGGTCATTAGGGTGGGCAGACTAGATGGGCCGTGGCCCTTATCTGCCGTCTATTTCTATGTTTCTATCCAAAAAACTGCAGGCCTCTCTAACCTCATCTGAGGTCTGTGTTCTTGACTCCACAATAAGAAACAAACAGGGCAGAAAGAGGAATTCATGACAGAAATCACAGCAATTCCAAGAATAACATCAATGCTTGCTTCAGATTTGCAAAAACACACCTGGTTGAACCCAAGCCTTATGGGATAATGTTCTATGGACAGATGAGTCAAAAATGGAACTCTTTGGATAACACAGGTCCTATTATGTCTGCTGTAAAGCAAATACAACATTCCACAGTAAGACCATCAAACACGGTGGCAAAGGTGTTTTGCTGCATCAGGACCTGGAAAACCTGCTATTATTGAAGGAATCATGAATTCTGCAATGAACCCAAAAATTCTATTATCTGTGTGTGAGCTGAAACTGAAATGTAATTGGGTTATGCAGCAAGATAACGATCCACAACACAAAAGTAAGTCTCCGTCTGAATAGCTGAGGGGAAACAAAAATTACAGTATACTCGAATATAAGTCAATCTGAGTATAAGACGAAGTACACTTTTTCACCCCAAAATGGAGGAAAAAAGGTTTACTCAAATATGGCGGGGGATGTGGGTGTTAATATTCATGTGCCCTGCCAGGATCTGTGTCCTGACACCCCCCCACATCACTCCCTCCCTCCCTGCCAGGCTCTGCACCCTGTCCCACCTCTCTCCTGATATCCTGCAGGCCTCCACTGAGCCTGGCCTATGACCTGATGGTCCAGTGGTACACTGGGTCAGCAGGGGACCTGTCTCCTGTCCCAGCCAACTCTAACAATTTTTTTTACCTCCCTCCTGCCTCTCCCCACATACCTTTTTGAATCCCTGGTGGTCCAGTGGTGTACCAGGCAGAAGCGAGCTTTCCATGCTCCCGCCTTGTGCTAAGCCCCTCCCAAAATGGCTGCCTCAAATTCTCATGGTTCAGCGGTGTACCGGGCATGAGCGAGTTTTTTGCGTTCCTGCCCGGCCCTGAGCCACTTCCTGAATGGCTGTCGCCAGTTCTCACGAGTCCTGCGTCTGGGCCAATCAGAGCCTTAGGCCTCTCCCCAGTATGCACTGGGGGAGGGAAGGCCTATCATTTAGAAGAGGCGAGCCTACTAGCCAGAAGTAGGCATCCCTCCGGCCAGCCATCATAAGGAAAGAGACAGGGGGCTTGTTGGAGGCACAGGGGTGGGGGAGGGTTGCATGATGGCGGGAGGGAGTGGGCATCTCTCCTGCTGCAGTGGGAGGAGGGGGGTCGGTGGGTGCATTATTTGGTGGCAGGAGAGAGTGGACATCTCTTCTGCTGTCGGGTGGGGTTCAGGGGTCGTTGCTTGACTTCAGTGGCTCAATTTGGTTTTTTTTTGTTTTGGGGGTTTTTGCATTTATTAGTGAAATTTCACTACTCTCCGCTAATCTTATTTGCATGAGTGTTTGGAGAATGACTCGCTTTTTAAAAATCGCTACAATGCGGCCCATTGGTTTTTAATGCAAATTTTTGAGAATCTAGCCCTGCCTGAGTGCTTAGGATAACTTATCTGGTTATTTTAGGAAAGTGGTTTGTACACCAATACGCCTCACACTCGTCCCAGTTCGACCTCTACTGACCAGGTCTGTACCTGAAATTCTACTGTTGAATATCTAGTCAGATCAACCACTTTGGTGTCATCCAACTGATACTGAAGTGGCCCAGGGCAGAGCCAGGCGTTAGTGGTGATATCCAGTCTACTAGCTGGCTGCCCTCCCTTTATCTGGTTACCAGTCTGAACATCGCTGGCTCCAGGACTGAATATTCAGGTGGAAAAACCGTGCAGGGGCCAGTGCTTCAGAAATGCCGACTGCCACAGGCTAGGCCGAGTATTGAAGCTGTCTGAAAAACTATAGATTTGTCCTGAAGTTATCCAGACAAATCTAAATATCCATGTACATGTGTTACATGTGCTTTATACCTAGTCCATGTACATACAGTATATGCCACAATTAAACATCATCTGCTCTAAATGATGTATATGTGGACTTTGCTTTTAATTTACATTACATAGTCCCCAAAATTGTGCAGGCCCAAGTTGCACATGTGTTTCACTTGAGCACCAGGCGGATTTGTGTGTGTCTTGCTAAGCCAGTGTCTCGCAAACTTCTGGAAGCTGTGGCACACTAAACCCGGTGCCGCGGCTGGATGGCATGTCGATGCGATGACATCATGTGCAGTCATATGCACAAAGGCCCTCCAGAGGGGACCCTGAGCCACCAGTGTGTGTGTGTGGGGGGGGGGGGGGGAAGGGGGGCTGCAAGAGAAGAGGCACCAGCGAGGAGAGGTGCCGGCTGCCTACAGAACGTGCCTCTTGCCGGTCGGCGACTCTCCTCCTCGCCAGCATCTCATGGCACACCAGGAATCCAGTTTGTGATACACTGTGCTAGAAAGATCTTTTAACTTGCAACTGAAAAGGGGACATGGCCGTGAGAGGGGTCACTAAAGATTTGCCCAAACTTGGACACGGATCCCGGTGCAATAAGCCACGATGCACTCGTACAGGGCCCTGGAACTTGCTTTCAAGATAAGCGCAGTTAAGCTATTTGCTTGATTACATTTTATGATCACTCTGTACTAAGAGACGTTTTTTGAAGAGCTTTGATCATCGTTGGTCTCTTTTGTTTTCTGAAAACACTTCCGTATATCTTTAGAAGTTTCAGTGCTTGGTTTGAAATTCTCATTGTGGATTTTTAACATCGATGATCAATTTCCCCCCAGTCCAAGTTTTAAGTTTTTATTTTGGTTTGATGAATCGCTTATTTGATTTACTAAGCGAATTACAAATTTGAAAAAGTATAAGCATATACTAATAAACTGACAGACTTACAGATTAATAGATACTTAAGGAAAGAAGGGCAGAACTACAATTCAATTCTTTAGAATATAGAAGAGAACATAAATGGAAAAACATTGGGGAGGAGAAAGTGAAAAGTGAGAAAAAGCTAAAAAAAAAAACCTTTAAAGATTAAAGGCATATTTAAAAAGAAAACTCTTTAAGTTACTTTTAAAGCGACTCAGATCGTTTTCTTCTCTTATATATTGAGGGAAGGTATTCCATAGTTGCGGAGCCATTACCGAGAACATATCCTGTCGTCGTGTTCCTATAACTTTCAATGAGGGAATTGCTAAAAGTTTTTGATTTCAGGACCTATTATGAGGAATAAGTAATTTATTAATAAATTGAGGTTCGTTAGTAGACAGAGTTTTAAATACTAAAAGTAAGATTTTAAAAGTAATGCGGTGATTAAGTGGTAGCCAATGGGATTTGAAGATATTAGATTGTATAAATATTTTATGATTTCCAAGGATTTGACGATTCAGGTCATATGTATCCGCTACATTTAATAGTTACCACGCATTCACTCCTAAGTTTAACGCACTTGGCACATCGTGTCTGAAGCTTCTGTAACGCTGCCCAAACATACTGTCTGGTCACTGAAACACTGCCCCGCTGCTGCAATCGCCTCCAAATCATTCAAAACTTGTCACCCTTTAAACTCTTTTTAAGGTTTGCAAACAGGAAATAAATGGAGCTAGAATTGGTGAGGAGGGTGGATGGTCTACGCACTGAAAGCCCAGTTGGATCAAAACAGCCAAAAATAAATACATGGTGATTTGCCTTTGGAAAATGGCCATTTTCTTCCTGCCAACGGTGGCCGTCCAGTGCCATACACCCAAATTGGACTTGGACGGAGGTTTTGAAAATGCCCCTCCACAGGAGAGCTCCAGAGGTTCTGGAGATTAAAGACAGGTCCGCAATGCATCGGAAACATTTATTTGGTTTACTACAATAACAATAAAAATATTTATATAGAGTTTTTTCTACATTTACATATAGAGTTTGACATCCTTCCCAGGCAGCAGTGAGAAGGGCAACCACCCTTCATCCCACCCCCAACTCTTCCGAACAGGTTCAGACAGCTTACTGGAATTCCTATTAAGGCGACCCTCCCCTCCCATCATTTAGACATACACCAGGCTCATAGCCAGACCGCAGGAGATCACAAGCAATCTGCGGCAATACCGGAAATTCAATGCCAGCGCCATGTCTGGCACTCGGCATTGAATTTCTGGTATATTTTTGGCTGGCCGAGACATAGCCAGCTGTGCCAATTTTCAGCAGCTAACCAGCTAAGTCTTAACGGCTAAAGATATACCATATCCTTTTAGGTAGTTGTATTTGGCTGGTGAGCCACTGAACATTTGGCACCAGCCAATCCGCTAAGCTGGATAGCCAGCTATGTGCCATTTAGATGGCCGGGAGCTGTTCCCAGCCTTCTGTGCCTGACTACATTTGAACATTACAATATCACAGAAAATATCACTTTACAGTCACCAGTTGAAAACTAAGACAAAAAGAAACTGTTATTAGGAAAAAAAAGAAAAAGGCAACTGTTTGCCCAAAAGGAGGCGAGACTTCCCCTAGTGAATGCTCTGACTATTCAAGCCATCCAGCACGCTCTCACCTCTGAGGGAACTGTTCCAGGTATTGTAGGATTCTATGGACCCTCTCAGGCTTTTAGGCCTGGTTTTACCACATGACATGCATGGACTTACAGTTCTGGGGTCCAACTAAACCTCCATGCTTGTTGTGGGGGTAAACCCAGAGTAGGCCAGTAACTCATCTAGAGTAAAACCTTGGTTTACGAGCATAATTTGTTCCGAAAACATGCTTGTAATCCTGGTATATCAAAGCAAATTTCCCCATAAGAAACAATGAAAACTCAGACGATTTGTTCCACAACCCCAAAACTTTAATACAAAATACTGTCTGTACTCATATTGCAAGACCTTACTTGTATATCAAGTTAAAATTGAATCCAATGTTTTGCTCGTCTTGCAAGCCAAGGTTTTCCTGTATTAGCTAAGCCGCTTGCTTGCCCTTCTACCGAGTAAGGATAGAACAAGCTCCATATTTTAAGGCAGAGACTGAGCCAATTGCTTTTAAGAACTTGTGGCTCCTGTTTCCCTAAGAAGGGCAGGACTGGAAGTCCTCGGGATTGGCTCGAGACTTCCTCAGTCTGTTCTTTATGACAAACAAGGCCAGCTGAAGAAGAGCCTAATGGAGGGCTCAAAGTGACTGCAGCATGCCCAGCCCTAGGGGAACATTTTTGAAAATGATTGGGACTGCAGAACTCGTGACAAATTTCCCCCCACCCAGCAAAGACCAAAATGAGCTGCCAAAGGCTAGTTTCCTGCCACTCTCTCCTCATCGCAATTGGTATCATACTCTTTCTCTCTCCTTTCGACCACCTACATCACTTTCTGGTCCCCTCCTCCCTCATTTTTCTCCTCCTGCAGAGGCATGGTTTGATGTTTTCTATTTAGGGTCAGAGAATTGAATTGCTCTTTGCCTGCTCCACTCCCTAAATCCCTCGATCCAGCCTCCTATTTCCCTCCACTTCTCAGCAAGCTCCAATGCACTTTTCTCATCTAGTTTCCATCGTCTCACCCATATCTTTCTCGATTCCCACTTCTCACTCTCCTCTACAAAATTTAACTCATCTTGGATTTGTGATTTCCCATTGACCACAGGCTTGAATGAATTCCCTGCTCCAAGCACCTTCCTTTTTTGGGGGGCACTGGTTCCCCCCAACCCTTTTTGCACTTCCCTGGCACTCGCACATTCCAGATCAATGACCACCTTTCTGCCAGTTTGAAACGTCAAAGACTTTACGCTGAGTGGGAGATGTTCTAGCAGCCCAGGACACAGGAGAAGGCACTCATACTAAGCCACTGAGTTCTGGGCTGCTTGCGGGAGATTGCTACAGTGGCCAAGAAACAAGCAATCGGCTCAAGGAGCCAAGTTGAAATCTGGGAGGTGGTTGTAGGCAAACACCCAATTATAAGTAGACCTGAACCCAAGGTAGGAGGGCATCACTCTCTGCCTCATGTCTCCCCCGCGCCCCCAGCCCTGCAGGTAATCCAGCTGTCAACTCCCCCCTCCATGCACCTTTTAAACATCACTTCACCCGCAGTAAGCATTGACTGATGCAAGCTGCTATGTGCCGGCTTACGTAGACCCATTTTCAGGAAGTTGCGTCAGAGAAAAGGTCATGCAGCCCTTGCATGGATGAAACACGGCTGTGTCGGGTTAACTGTCTCACATTGACTATTGGTGGTGAATACATTTTATTTTGGATCTGCTTCTGTGTTAGTACCACAGATTGTTTGACTTTGTAGTTTTGGGGATGCCCATTATATACATTGTGCTATCATCTTTACATAGAATTGTAGCGTCAGCTCTACACAGGGGACAATTCTATAAAGGTCACTAAAAATTATGTGCACTAAAATAGGCTCTGGGCACCCAGATTCCATGATAGAATAGAGGCTAAGTTGGTATTTGAGTACCAATATTGAAATGCCCACATCTACGCTGTGTAACTATTCTGTAAGCCTGGTACCTAAGTGGGCAAATCACCCTCACTCATATGCACTACTGAAAGCAACTGAATGGGCCAGAAATGGCTCCTGGCCAGTGAAATCATCAGTTCGAGGCTAACCAGTCATTTTCAGCAGCACTTATCGGATTAGCAATTAAAGCGATTATATTGGGGGGCAAAGCTGTCACTTGGCTGGTTAACTGCATAAAAGTCAGTCCTATCTTTCTCTGCTGTTCCAGAGCCGGCTAAATACTGAATATCGCACTGAACCGACTATGGTTTAGCCAGCTTTAGAACCCTGGAAATTCAATGCTGGAGCCTGGACATAGCCTGGCATTGAACTTCAGGCCGTAGTGCTGGCAGCGATCAGCAAAATGCTAAGTACCACTGGCTGAATATAGGCTCTAGCTTATCGAACCTAAACGCAGTCAGGCGCCTGCCACTTCCTCTCATGTGGGGGCATCACTTCCGTTTGAGAACCTAAAGTCAGGCACCTGAAGTTCAGTATATAGAATTTAGGGGGACACTGTACACGTGACAAGCTGTAGAAAACTTTCTTTGCACCACGAAGACAGAATGTGGCTCCTTCAATAAAGCAGTGCCTATGTTTGGCCACCAAGAATGACCCCATTTCTATCCTATTCTATCGAGAAAGTAGACATCTTTGGTGGATCTGGAGTCGAAATTGCTGAGAGAGTTATTGACAAATGAAGGTCTCAGCAGATTTCACTGGGCATTGCTAACCACAAATGCTTTTAAATCATACTAGCGAAGGGCCCCAGCAGGGAAGAGGGCCGGAGAGAAGGAAAGTCCCAGACGGCGCTTCTCCTCCTCCCCAGTGTGTCTCAGGAGATCCACAATTTGCGACACACTGCTCTAGACAAATAATTAAGTTGCCACTTTCTCTTCTCTGCAGTTTGTAACTTAGATTTTCTTTTCGATAGTTGAGAAATACCATGTTCTGGACGTTTTTTCCTACACGTCAAAGACCTTCTCCTGTCTATTTTTGCTAGTCTATTGATTTCCTTGAATGGAACCAATCGATTGCTTCATGATTAGCCAACCCACTAATGTAAACTGTTTTGGCCAATATAATTCTATACCTTTTCCTCTCATGAGACAAGAACTGGCATCTGATTGCCACAGATCAGTCTCTTGAAACTTCGTCATTGCTGGCAATTATCCTTCTGAATAGAAGACTTTGGATCTCAAGTGCTAATTAGCAGCCAGACAAGCCTCACTTTTCTTTACAAAATACTAGTGCAAGAGGTCAAAAGCCCGGCCTATATTTTTGTTGCATGCATTAACCAAGGCAATACTTCAGCAGCCCAGCACTCCAATGATTTTCTCAGAGCTCTGCAGCATATATTGAGTCTGGAACCCCCACCTCAGAGGCGACTCTTTCGCATGGACATCTCCGTCATCATTCATCTCCCATTAATCTTTCTTGCTTTTATATATATGCCTGGAATAGATATATTTATATATACATATTAATAAAAAGTAATAATAGTTCTTTCAGTCTGGACGAGTCCTGCCACTGGCTGGTAACATTATTTATTTAATTATAAATTGTTGCTATTTAATACTTTAATATATAAGGTGTGATGAAAAAATACAGTGAATGCTGCTGCCAAGCTTGATCCAATGAAAAGGCAGGGATCTGCGCATCAAACCTATATGTGTGTGGATGTATTTTCATACGCACACAAGGAGGTGCTCAAACGTTCTCAGCCCAACCAAGAAGAGAATAACGTGGATTTGTTCAATCAATGATTTGAAACAATGTCAAAACGCTGAATTTCATGTCTGCAAATTGGCACCTAAGGAAATAAGAGCACACTCTTCTCAGCTCCCGTTGCAAAATAACGCTCAGAATTCAGGAAGTCGGTTGGTTGGGTTGAGAACGTTCCAGTACCCTAACGCAGAAATCAACTTTCAAATTTTTGCAAACAGCACTTATCTTAATCACTCAAAATACCTGTAGCCAACATGGACCATGTTTTGCCTCCAGCTTCATCAGGGCACAGTCTTAAAATATCCACAATACGAATGAATAAATAAACAATTACAATATTTAAAGAGGAAAAATCTTGCTGCCTCACTTAACACTGTAAACATCTAC
The DNA here is from genome assembly GCF_902459505.1 of Geotrypetes seraphini. Taxonomy (NCBI): domain Eukaryota; kingdom Metazoa; phylum Chordata; class Amphibia; order Gymnophiona; family Dermophiidae; genus Geotrypetes; species Geotrypetes seraphini. The sequence goes on from NC_047102.1 coordinate 31,518,216, forward strand.
CATCCTGCTTGCTAACACGGCGGCGTGACCCGGCCAGGCCTCTTTTAAACCCTTTCCTAAATCACGTGATTGTAGAGATCCAATCGGATTGTAAATCAAAACCTCCCAGATAAACAGTGTAAAGATTCATCTCTATTCTTTCAATTTAAAAAGTTACACCGATGAAGCCCAATCTAATTTTCTAAACTGAGATCTCCCGGGGAAAAATCCATCTCTGCTCCTTGTAATTAAGAAGTCGGTCACGATTACTATCCTTCCTACCCAATTCTACTTTGTCCAAAATGCATCAGCATACATCAGTGACGAGATTACAATCAGATTTTTCATTCTAGACATGTGCTCGGTTAGTCTATTTTTAATTGGTCTCATTACATAAGAACAGAGCCAGATCAAAGGTCCAGTCTCCTATTTCCAACAGTGGGCAATCCAGGCCACAAATACCTGGCAGAAACTTTGGGGGAATATAACTAAGTCAAAAGCTTTACAAAATGGACAGGAACGAATGGAAAGGAAAATGAAAAAGGGCGGCACAAGGAGTCTCAAAGGATTGGGGTCACAGGGGGGGGGGGGGTCATGATGTCCCTAAATAAACCTGGTTTTAAATTGGCTTGAAATTTATCAAGATGTTTCTCTTCCTGTAAATGTAGAGGAAGTGAGTTCCAAAGGGTAGAGACAGTAACTGAAAAGATTTGTTTCCGAGTGGGGTCATAGAATAAATGCCGTACGGAAAGAACATTTAAGAGAGATTGATTATTAGATCATAGTATTCTCGAAGAGTGGTAAGGGATGAGGAATCTATCAATGCACATTAGCACTATTCGAATTGGTATTCATCCCGGTTGTAATAATTTGTTGAGAATTAGGAATCCCTCAATGGTACTATTACACCTCCCACAAGCCCTACATTTCGTATGTCTCACCAAATCACCCATTATATCTTCATAGTCCAGGCGCTTATATGCCAAAATCTCTCCAATGTAAGCAATCACAAGACGCTCTTGAAAACAAACATATATTGTCAATATCTCCCCATGTCATTGTTGATAAGAGAAAAGAGTCACCAGTTGAGTAGCGAGGGTGGTAATCTTGACCAACTTCTTAATTACAAGGAATGGAGATGGATCTTTGTACTTGACAATCTCAATTTAGAATTAGATTGGGCTTCACTGGTATAGAAAGGAGATGGATCTTTACACTGCTTACCTGGGAGGTTTCGGATTGGGTTTCATTGGATCCCTACAATTACATGATTTATGAAAGGGTTTAAAAGACCCTTAACCATGTCACACTGCCAGGTTAGCAAGATGGCAGATGGGGACAGGTTTAGAACAAATGCCAGAAAGTTCTTTTTCACCCAGAGGGTGGTGGATACATGGAACGCGCTTCCGGAGGCTGTGGTAGGCAGGAGCACGTTACAAGGCTTCAAAGAAGGTTTGGATAGGTTCCTAGAGGATAAAGGAATTGAGGGGTACAGATAGGAGTAGAGGTAGGTTATAGGGATAAGTCTGGGACCACTGCTCAGGCAATGGGCCTGATGGGCCGCCGCGGGAGCGGACCGCTGGGCGAGATGGACCTCTGGTCTGCCTCAGCGGAGGCAACTTCTTATGTTCTTAGGTCTTTTAAGTGATTAAGATAAGTGTTGTCTGCAAAAAGTTGAAAGTTGATTTCTGTGTTAAGTGAGAGAAAGAGAAAATTATGATTTTTATAAATATTTAATAAAACACAAAGATTAATGGGGGACAACTGATGAGGAGGCAGACGAGCCATGGACTGAGGACGTCCATGTGAAAAGAGTTCCTGCCGAGTTTGGGGTCTAGAGACCATAGTTTATGCTGCAAAATTCTTACAAAATCATTGACGCACAAGCTGTGTAAAGTTTAGGTTTTGGATGTGAGCGTTTGCACCTGCCATAAAGCTGGTGTAAATGTTCACACCAGGAATGTGAAAGAATTTACCTGAGTAAATCATGTGCCCCGCCCGTACTCTACAATCTCCACCCACCTGCCATCGAATACTGGGGCCTAGTTACAGAACAGCTCATAGAAGGAATATGGTCACGTCCAAAGCTAAGGGACTAGATTCCTGACATGTACACACAGGGGTAGATATTCAGAAGCCAGCAGGCAGCGTAGTTAAAGCCCACTGCCAGCACTGAACCTGGAAATTCAATGCTGCATTATATCCGGCGATCGGCATTGAATTTCCAATTTCAGTTTGGGCTGCCAGAACTTAACCAGCTACGTTGTGCTATTTCTGTGGTCCTATTTTAACCGTTGATCCCGATGCTGAATATTGGCGCCAACGGGCTGTTTCCTGCTGAATATTCTCAGCCGGTTAAAGACTATTTAAGTGGTCAGTGGCCATCGTTCACCAGTTAGATAGAGCTGAATTTGGGGGGAGATTGTTGGTGGCTCCTTACAGAATTATTCCCATGTGCCGTACACTGTAACCACTGCATACACATTCCACTAACTGCATATATGGATCATATAGCGTGATGCAGAAAGAGTATAGATGTACAAAGAGCAGACATATGTAAGTAGACTCAATCCTGTCAGACCAGCTGGGACAGTCAATTTCCTTTAATGCGCCTCCTGAGAAGATGTCCACTATCTGCCAGCTTTGCCCATGTTGCAGGAAAAAGCTGGGTGCCGATGATTTTCCCAGAGAAAGCCTCCAAATCCCAACTCCTTACAAGGGTGAGATAGAGGCAGAGGACAGCTGAGAAACCATCTTGATTTGATGATGTTGAGGCTGGAGGAGGGATGCAGGAATGGCTACGACACCCACGTTCAGTTCCTTTGAAAACGATACTCCGTACTGCAGAGCTAGGACAGGGGTGGGCAGAAGACTGGGCAACCGATTTGGGAACGTCGAAGGTGCTCCCATTCCTCCTTCATTGTGCTCTCACTGTCAGATATGGTCACCAGGGGTAGCAAGGCTTAAGCTTTGCGAGAGGGAAGCAATCCTAACAAGAACTCCCCGATTCCTATAAAGTAGACAACTTGAGCAATGCCAAAGAGAGGAGCAATGACGAGAGCTCGGCAGTACGCCCCCTTCAGGAAAGCTGTAGGGCCTTCATTCCGCCAGATCTTTCTGAAACAGCAAAGAAAGCATCAGAAAAGGAAATCTAGTCCACTTCTACTCTACCCGCATAGGACAGTGGAAAATACCTCACCATCTACAGAACAGGCACTGCCTGAGTGGATTTCTGCCCCACCAGGCAACACCGTCCCCTCATGGGAGATGGTGTCAGCATTGCACAAGAATGTACCTCCCTAACCCTTCCCCATGAGCACTGGCCCACTCAATAAGATTGTACCTCTCTCCCGATACCTTTAGCCCCATCTCAGATTGATTGATTTATTTTAATTATTTATATTCTGCATATCCTACAATTCTATGCGGATTTCAAATTATTCAGGTACTCAAGCATTTTTCCCTGTCTGTCCCGGCGGGCTCATACTCTAATCTAATGTACCTGCGGCACTGGGGAATTAAGTGACTTGCCCAGGGTCACAAGGAGCAGTGTGGGATTTGAACCCACAACACCACACATCCATGTGCCTCCTTCATTATAACCTCCCCCCGCCATGCCTCTATAGTTCTCCCTAGGCCTATTTTAGCATTCCTTCTGTTTTAGAGGGTTAGGCCAGGCAGAAGCAAACTCAAATCAGTCCTGTCTCTACCCCAGATGCAAAATGGCAATGGTAACCTCTAGCAGTAGTCTTGCAGTACTACCAATAGACAAACTGGCAGCGTGGACTGGAGCGAACTCCACAACCTACCCTTCCAGACCAGTGTTTCTCAAATTGGTCAGTCAGGTTTTCAAGATATCCACAATGAATATGCGTGAGATAAATCTGCAAGCACTGTCTCCATTGTATGCAAATATATCTCATGCATATTCATTAGAGATAGCTCACAAACCAGATTGGATCAGGGTTCCCCATGGACTGGGTTAAGAAACCCAGCTTTAGATTTTTCTTCTGGCAGTCCCACCCTCTCATCTTGTCTGTCCGTCTGCTCTCATATTTTAATTGACTGTTGTAAACACTTAGATGATATCAAATAAAAGTGAACTATGAACTGTAAGAGGCATTGCAGAATCATTTGACATTACCTGATGCAGTCTAGGATTCCTGAGTACGTATCCTCATTAGTCCCTCTCTGTAAGGACTGCAGACGGGTCTTAATCACTGAGCAAAACACAAAGGAAAGAGTTTACAGTCTAGGAATAGAATTTCCAGAATTCTTGCAATGCAGATGAAAGCTTGTCTCTTCACCCAGGCCTTTAATGCTAGTCCCTTGGCTGCAAATACTAGAGCAGTCCTGGAGGACCAGCAGGCCAATCGGGTAATGACTATGCATGAGAGAGATTTGCACAGAATGGAAGTGACAGGCAAGTAAATCTGCTCCATGCGTATTCATAGGGCTATCCTGAAACCCCGATTGGCCTGCTGGTCCATTCCTACCCTATATGAGTCAGAGGATTTGGGATTTGTTTCAACCAAATTAAGGAACAGTTTACCTGTGGCACTTTGAGAGGAGGAATCCTTGAAAAATGGCCTTCTTTGGTTAGATCGCAGAGATATTACCTGATCGTGTGTGTACGTGGCTTTAGCTATTGGATTTTAACAGGATTTCCAGCCCTATTTTTCTAGAGTTCTTTTCGATTTCTGATTTGATTGCTATTGATTGTACTGTGCACTGCTTTGATCTTTTATTTTGAGCTAAGAGGTACATAAAGAAGAAGCCCAAAAGTTAGGCGCTGAAATAGGCACTCCAGCCCGATTCAAGTAAATTTGGGTGAATCACGTAGGGTGGCACCCATAGGCCAGCTCTAGGAACAACTAAAAGTTAGGTGCCTACGTTTCAATTAGTGCTGATTAATTGAGCTTGTTAATCAATTTAGAAAGGTGCCTCCCAAATAGGAGCCTATGATTAGGTTCCGGTTGCAGAATTTGGGCCAAAGTGTTTTAGTAAATCTAAATCAAGGGATATTTGCGGATCTCCTTCACATACGGATTTTGTAATTTCATTTGAGCTTTTATTGGTGTGGTAAAAACTATGAAAACGAAAAGCAGAAGGTCTCGCCCTCCCTCTGGTAGGATTGATAAAAAGCATGGAGGATCCATAGGGGAAGGGCCCGAAACGTGTAGTTGCTGGGGGAGGGGGAAGTCGGAACAATGTCAGGGGGCTTGGGTGCCATTTTATTACACAGCTCCTTTAAGGAATAATGGGCCTGACTTGGTAACATCCCTCTTAGTCTTCAAGTATCTTTTCCGCTAGATGTATATATTAAAAAACCCTCATTCCCTATGTATGGATCTTATGCATATTCATAGGGGAAATCCTGTAATCCCAACTGGGTTGCAGCCCTTGAAGACCGAGGTGGCGGTCATACTGCTCTGCCCCTTCTCTGAGACCTGAAGCTATGGAATAATTCTCAATACCTGAAGTGCAAGCTTCTGTATCTCACCCCCCACCCCATCAGACATTCAGTTCAAACTTACCATCTAGAGGATTGACTGCTACAGCAGCAGTGCTACCTGCAATGCAGCCAGACACAAAAGATACATAAAAAGGAGCTTTTTCATCAGGAGTCTTTTGACCCAGCTTGTTAAGGTTGGCAAAGAGCGGGAAATAAACCATAGAGAAGGGGACATCCCTGCAGGAGAAAAAAAGAAGAGGCCACAGTTAGAAAGAATTGAGGTTCTAGAAAGGCAAGACCACGCAAACAATTCTTTATTTGAACTGGAACTTTTCCTCGTGTAGCCTGTGTCTCTTTTTTCTCTAATGTTGAGACTAGTCCCAGATGCAGTCAATCTTTCCCCCAAGTCCTAGAAATAAGCAGGCTAAGTCTCAACTGAGTAGCTTCTACTTTGCATAAAGGATTTGAACTATTTTGGCGCTCTGGCTGGGACTTCTATAGAAGCTAATCTGTGTAGGAGATGGTGATCAATAAGGTCAAAGCTGGAATCAAGAGTGGAGTGGCCTAGTGGTCAGCATCCTGAGGTTATAGGTTCAAGCCCTGGGCAAGTCACTTAACACTGGCACAGACAGATAGGGAGAAAGACTTGAGAACCTAAATGTAAACCACTTACGCTATAAGTAGTCTATAAATACTAAAATTCAGATATGGACATGGATTTCTAATAAAGCTGCACATGATCATTTCAGGGCTGTAATTTGCACAAATCCAGCTTATAGACAAACGGAATTACAAGGCAGCGTTCCAAAGATTAACGTAACATCTGAACCAGTGTGTAAGGACATATAGAAAATGATGGCAGATAAAGGCCAAAAGGCCCATCTAGTCTGCCCATCCGCAGTAACCATTATCTCTTTCTCTCTCCGAGATAGCTATGGAGGAAGTCTTGCAATAAGGGATTTGTGAGCCAATGTTAAAAATGTATATTGAATTCTGAAAGCGATTAGAAGCCCATAATTAAAAAAAGGAGAATCGACCAGCTTTCTCCAGGAGACAAATAGAGGTGTTCTGTACAGACTGTAATCACTTCAAAAGAGCAGAAGCAACGCCAACTTACATTGCATTAGAATAATCTAGGTGCATAAAGAAGGGAGCACAGAGAGTGCCATCAGGGTAATACCCAGTGTACCTCAATGTAACACACCTTCAACCACAATTAAAGGGGTGAGTTAAAACCAAATTAAGTGATGCAAGTCCTTTTCTAAAATACCACCAGAATTGAGTACACCCCAACCTGGACATCTTAATTCTGCTGTCTGTGTTTGGTTTATAATGGGGGTCAGAGCGTGTCTAGAATCACAAAGCACTATGTTACCTTAGCAGAGTGGCCCCCAGGCCCTTGTATAGCCCTGCCACGCCCTTGGTCCGTAGCAGCTCCCGGGTGATCTGAGTCGCTGTGGGGCGTGATGATGCTGCAGAGCTTGCCACCGTGTTGGGCCCAGAGCTGGCAGGTGTATCCACCAGTGTCTGTGATGCCATCAGATTCTTTTGGGCTGCTGCAGGAAATCAGAAGGTAAGCAATCGGTCAGACCACAGCACAGTGATACGTGGAGGGGCATTTTCAAGATGATGTCTAGAAAAACTCCAGTAGAGAAAATGGCCACTTTCAAACCAGAAAAAATCCAACTTTTGGTTTCAAAAATGAGCATTTCCTAGATGTTTGTCCTCAGTGTGCCAATCTTTATGAACCTGTCCAAATGAAAAACATAGGAGGGACCAGCATTCTTAGCAAACTGGCCACACAGACATCCCAGTAGAGCAGTGGGGCTCCCTAGGGGGCATTGCAGTAAACAGCTACACTTATGGTAGAAGATGTGAGCCTTCCAAACCCCACCCTAATCCCACCTGCAGGTATAAGGTGTACAGTTGGGTCCAGTATGTTTTGGGTGGGTTTGGAGGACTCGCCATACAGTGTAAGGAGTTTATGGTGAGATGTATACGTGGGACCTTGTATGGGATAGTAAATGACGGCAGATAAGACGCTTTTTTGAACATGGTGATGGAATTCAAAAAAGTGTGGGATAAACAGAGGGCCTCTAATTAGAAAGCAAAGAATGTAAATTAATGAGCTAAGGCCGGTACTGGACAGACTTGCATGGTCTGTGTCCCAAATGTGGTGATTTGGTGTAGGATGGGATGGGGAGGGCATCAATGGGAACTCCGTTAACTTGGAACCTGAGGATGTTACTGGCCAGACTTTACGGTAGACATCCTGCAAACAGGATATTTGGACAGGCTGGAGTGAGCTTGGATGGCAACTTCAGTTTTTGGAACCTAAGACAATACCAGACTTTACATTCTATGACCCAGAAATATCAAGGAAGAGACAAGTTAATTTAATCATTTAATTTTTAACTAATGGGCAGACTGGATGGACCGTTCAGGTCTTTATCTGCCATCATTTACTATGTTATTATCCCATACAAGGTCCCACGTATACATCTCACCATAAACTCCTTACACTGTATGGCGAGTCCTCCAAACCCACCCAAAACATACTGGACCCAACTGTACACCACCCCAATAGCCCTTATACCTGCAGGTGGGATTAGGGTGGAGTTTGGAAGGCTCACATCTTCTACCATAAGTGTAGCTGTTTCCTGCAGTGCCCCCTAGGGAACCAGTACTACAGAGCTCCTTCCCACTGATCTTCCCCAAGCAAATCCTCCCCAAACCCCTTATGGGAGGCTTTGTAAAGGCGAAGGGCTCTGAGAGATTTATATGTGAGTCTCATATATACTGCCTCTTCCAGACACATCTCCTAGAGCCCCCTTCCTCATACACATCACCTCCAGAGCTCCCCATTATGCACGAAACATCTCCTAAAGCAGCCCTGCCAACTCCATTCAATATGCACTAAAGCACCTTGCAGTACATTAACTCCCTCCACCCCCTCCCTCCTCTCCCGGAAATACTGTGCATGTGATGAGAAGCAGCTGCCTCAGTCAGTCTATCCCTCTCAAAAACTCTGCTATCCATTTTCCACTCCTTCGTCCCAATTTGCCTCTTACAGGATAATGGAGAAATTAGGGTCTTACCTGATAATTTTCTTTCTTTTAGTCCCTCCAGACCGGCACTCACAGATTTTCCACTTTATTTTCCACACATTCATGCGTTTATTGAAAACTATATTCAGGATGAAAACTTTGATAAAATGGCAAAATTTGTTAAAAGAAAGGTTGCAAAGGTTAGAAGTCTGCATGTGGCGTGGACAAGCTTTATAAATACTGTCTTAAAAGCCCAGATCACATGAATTGCATGCATTATAAAAAGTCAGAAGGCTGCTAGCATGATTAAATAGCAAGTAAAGATGTTATTAAAGCCAGAAGGGCATTTGTTAAAAAGTGGAGCCAAATGAAGCCAATAGGAAAGAGCATAAAGAATGGCGAGACAGTTTGAAAAGCAGCTGGTCACAGAGGGAAAGCGAATAACAAAGCTTTTTCAAGTATATTTGAAGGAAAATATGAGTCGTTTGTAAGGGAGTCAGCTGGATCATTAGATGAGTGAAGGATAAAAGAGGCAAGGCCACAGCAGTAAACCTTTGCTTCGGTCCTTACTGCAAAGGATGTTGGGAAATAGTCATGCCGGAAACACTCAGAGGAACTGAAGCCCATCACGGTAGACCTGGAAGATGTAATGAAGGAAACTGACCAAGTAAAGAAGAACCAATCAACAGGACAAGATTTTGGGAACAACTGCAAAATGAAATTACTATCATTAACATCAACTTTGGTATCTACAGATTGGAATAAGGCCAATATCCCCAATTCCTATAAAGGGCTTCAATGGTGATTTAGGGCCAGGTGATAGAAGCTATCCGTCTCCTTCTCCTCTACTACCAACTCCAGACTCTGTCTCTTCAGCACCATCTGCCTGGAACAGCCTGCCTGGGTCACTATGTCAAAGTTCAAATCTAGGATGCTTTTAACTCCTAACGATTCCCAATGTCTGTTTTATCATTTCTTCTTGAAGAAATTTCCTAACCCCTATTTGTCTCATTTGTCTCTTTTGATTAGATTTTAAGCTCAATTGAGCAGGGATTGTCTCTTACACGTTTAATGTACAGTGCTGCGTACTTCTGGCAGCGCTATACAAATGATAAGTAGCAGCAGTGGTAGATCAGTTCAAACATGCTACCAGGAGATGGAGACAGAGAACAATTGAATTGATGACATCACTTTCTATAAGGTCCTTATCTCATATGTAAGTGATAAATATGTCTTTTTAGACCCAATCCAGTTAGAAGGTTTTCTGAAGGATAAACCGGTTCAAACAGAATCCTCTGGTGCCACTATTTCAACAACCAAACACCCACAACTAATAAACTCTTCCCTCAAGAAGGCATTGTACACAAAACTGGCTACTGCTGTTGGTCCCAAACTCTTAGGATACTGACCTTGCAAATAAACAAAAAAAAGCTGAATAGGTGGAAGGAAGAAAACCAATGGGATACTGTCACACTGAGGTATAATGAATCAGAAAACCTCACACAAATCTCTATAAAATTAGATGATGTAATGGGTCCATATGACAAATTGAACAGTAGCAAATCGCCTGGACCAGATGGTATACATCCCAGAGTGCTGATAGAATTGAAAAATGAACTTGCAGAGCTATTGTTAGTAATTTGTCATGTTTCTTTAAAACCAGCATAGTACCGGAAGACTGGAGGGTGGCCAACGTGACGTTGATTTTTAAAAAGGGTTTCAGAGGTGAACAAGGAAATTATAGACCAGTGAGTCTGACGTCGGTGCAGGGCAAAATGATACAGACTATTATAAAGAACAAAATGACAAAACATATACGTAAGCATGGATTAATGAGAGAAAGCCAACATGGTTTTAGTCAAGTTAAATCTTGCCTCTACTACATTTCTTTGAAGGGGTGAATAAACATGTGGACAAAGGTGAACCGGTTAATATTGTGTATTTGAATTTTCAAAAGGCATTTGACAAAGTACCTCATGAAAGACTTCTGAGAAAATTAGAAAGTCATGGGATTGGAGGAAATGTCCTGTTATGGATTGAGAACTGGTTGAAAGACAGAAAACAGACAGTTGATTTAAATGGTCAATATTCTCAATGGAAAAGGGTTCTCCAGGGGTCTGTGCTGGGACCGCTGCTTTTTAACATATTTAGCAATGATCTAGAGATGGGAATAACGAGTGAGATAATTGCTGATGACACAAAGTTGTTTAAAGTTGTTAAATCGCAATAGGATTGTGAAAAATTGCAAGAGGGCCTTGTGAGACTGGAAAACTGGACATCAAAATGGAAAATGACATTTAACGTGAGCAAGTGCAAAGTGATGCATGTGGGAAAGAGGAACCCAAACTATAGCTACGTGATGCTCGGTTCTGTGTTAGGAGTCACTGCCCAGGAAAAGGATCTAGGTGTCATTGTTGAGGATACGTTGAAACCCTCAGCTCAATGTGTGGCGGCTGCTAAGAAAGCAAATAGAATGTTAGGAATTATCAGGAAAGGAATGGAAAACAAAGATGAAAATGTTATAATGCCCTTGAATCGCTCTACTGTGTGCAGTTCTGGTCGCCACATCTGAAAAAAGATATATAGTGGAATTAGAAAAGGTACAGAAAAGGGCAACGAAAATGATAAAAGGGATGGGATGACTTCCTTATGAGGAAAGGCTAAAGTGGCTAGGGCTCTTCTGGCTGGAGAAGAGATGGCTGAGGGAAGATATGACAGAGGTCTATAAAATAATGAGTGGAGTGGAGTGGAAAGGGTAGATGTGAATCGCTTGTTCACTCTTTCCAAAAATACTAGGACTAGTGGACATGGGATGAATCTACTAAGTAGTAGATTTAAAACAAACCGGAGAACATATTTCTTCACACAATGTGTAATTAAACTCTGGAATTAGTTGCCAAGGAATGTGGTGAAATCAGTTAGCTTAGCAGGGTTTAAAAAAGGCTTGGATAATTTCCTAAAAGAGAAGTCCATAGGCCATTATTGAGATCACTTGGGGAAATCCACTGCTTATTCCTAGGATAAACAGCATTAAAATCTGTTTCTTTACTTGGGATCTATCTAGGTACTTGGGACCTGAGTTGGCCACTGTTGGAAACAGGATACTTGACTTGATGGAATTTCGTTCTGTCCCAGTATGGTAATTCTTAAGGTGAGGAGGAAGCTCCACAACCTCACTCCAGAGATAGCTCAGCCGAGACAGACAGGTGTGAGTGACAAAAGATACCGCCAAAGCAGCCTTAATGCCTAAAGCAGCTGCAGCAAAAGCCTCCAGAGGACAACATCCACCCAGCGGTCCGGCATATCCATAAGTCCTGGGAAAAGAGTTGCTGAAAGTCACCTGCACAACTCAAAAATCCACCCTAGGCTGACCAAGAAGCTGCTGGCACTCCTGTGTTAGCGGATAAAAGCAAGACATTGCCCACAGTATCTTAAGAGCTTCTTCCAGAGAGACATACTGCTCTGAGATGAAGAAGGTCATAGCAGGGAGCCAGGGAAAGGCGGAAGAGTGGGAGTACACTCCACAAAGCCAGGAGGAAAAAGTGAACAAAGCCAGCTAAAAGACCAAATTCAACTCCTGCAGAGATGCAGAAATTAGATGCGGCAGTCACTTTGAGGAACCAGAACACAGTCCCTGAACTCTCATGCCCTGATGCGCTATGCTGGAGCATAAAGGGCCAGCGAGCTGGTCATGATCTGACAGATCACCCAGAATCAGGTAGTGCTGAAACAGCAGCAGATTGAGAGGAAAACATGCCCAGAGAAGAACGCCGCTTAGAGACAGAGAAGAGAAAGAAGGTCTGCTGTGAGATGCATGCCGCAAATATGCCACAAAGTCCGCAAAGGCCTCCAGCTCCTGGGGCACATAGTCACCCTGAGATGACAGAAAAATGTGGTTCGGAGGCTGCGGAGGGTCTGCAGCCATGTGCACGGAACCATCAGCCGTGCCAAGCCCCATAAACAAAATAAGCCGCCCCGCTTGGCTAGCCAAGCGTTTAGTCACCGGTTGAATCAGGGGGGGAAGCTAAGCCTTGCAATGCCGTCACTCCCGACTTGTGGCACAAAAACGCACCAAAAGTGCCCAATTTGCACAATCCTGGCAAGAATCCACATTAGGAGAGCCCAAGGACTCCATCCCAACAAGTTTGGAGGCAAAAATTGCAGTTTTGGAGAAGCAAGGAACTTTTGAAAACAAAGAGCGCTAAAAATCCAAGATGGCTGCCACTAGGAAATTTGTGCCAAAATCTCAATATTTTTCATATAGAGCAAACAGTAAAAACTGTGATTTTAGGGTTTTTCAGGTGGGGAACCCAGCGGGGCATTTAGAAATCTTCAAAACTGCAAAATTCAGACCCCCCCAAATTCATCCCACAGGTGACCTGTGCTGCAGCCTTCCACAGTTCTCTTACAGTAGCTGGAATCAGAGAACCACTGCCTCATGCTTGGAATGCCACCATGATACTGATCTTCAGGCTGCCAGTCAGACTCCATGCCTGACTGCACCTCCACCCCTGAGGACTGACAGAAATGCTCAGGAACAGGCAGAGGCACGGAATACAGTCTGTACCCTGCGAGACACTGCCGAGTCTCCTAGGTATGCCCACCAACAGCCTGCGCCGAACTTCATCTGACAGGAGGAACTGAGACGGCCTGAACTCCTCAGAAGCAGATGCAGGCTGGCTGACAGATACCCACTGGGACCGACCTATTAGCTGCAGACTGAAGCCTGTATGTTCTCCATGCAGGCAGAGCTGAATAAAGGCTCCAAGTACAAGAAATCCCCAAAAAAGTGATGAAAAACACTGACTAAAATAATTAAACGGAGGGAGCAGAACAAACGCACTCCTGCTAGCTTGCATGTAGAAGGGAAAAACTGTAGGTGGAGCTAGAGAGCAGAGTCGCAGAGAGAAAAACCAGGATTGGATTCCTTCTGCATATGGCACATGGCCATTGGAATACTACCCACTTGTCTAGAATGTGTCCTCTATTGCATTGGAAAAAGGATTTCCTAACATTACTTCTAAATCTACCACCCCTCAACTTCAGTTTTACCAATTTCTCTTCTCTGGAAAAGATTTGGTTCTGTATTCATACCTTTCAAATATTTAAATATCTGTATCATATCACTCCTGTCCCTCCTCTTCCATGCTAAGGTCTTCTAGTTTCTTCTCTTACTTCTTTTGGTGCAAACCTCCTACCATTTTTGTCACTTTCCTCTGGACCACTTCAAGTCTTCTTATATCCTTGCCTTGATACAGCCTCCAAAACTGAACACAATTCTCCAAGTGGGGCCTCATCAATGATTTGATAAATAAACATCTCCTTTCTTCTGCTGGTTATGCCTCTCTTTCTAAAGTCTAGCATCCTTCTGGCTACAGCCACCGCCTTGTCACACTGTTTCGTCACCTTTAGATCCTCAGACACTATCACCCCAAGGTCCCTCTCCCTGTCCGTGCATATCAGCTTCTCGCCTCCCAGGACTATTTGTAATTTACAAACAGTTGTACAGAATATTGCCTCTTTTTTATTTTAATACAAAGATTTAAATATAAAATCACAAGTGTTTGAGGCTTGAGCAGATGAGGACAGAGTCCATGGGGACAAGCTCAGAATGGGGACAGAGCCTGCAAGGACAGGACAGATATTGGGACAAACTTTGTCCCCTTGTCATTCTCTATGTTCCACCCCATTCCGGGGTCCTCCTTACTCTTCCCTGATCCCTGGTTCCCTCTCTCCTCATCTTCCAACTTCTCCCATTCCAACCCAAGATCTTCCCATATCTCTCCTCCCAGTCTCAAGTTCTATTTCTCCTCTTTTTGTTTCCCATATCCATATCCTAAGTCAAATCCCTCTACCCTCCTCATTGTCCTCAAATCCTAAGTCTTCTCCCTCCTTCTTCCAATCTACAACCTCCTACTTTTAATTCTGAATTCGGTTCTTACTCCCTCTCTAGTCTTGGTTCCCCCCAATGATGTCCATCTCCAGTCACCTTTCCACCATCTTCTGTGACCAGACCTCCATTTACTACCTTCTCCCTACATAAACTAAATTTTTTCCTAGGTCAGTCCTCCAGAGTACCTCTCTTGAAGCAACCAAAAGGAAGCTGTAAGAGCCAGTCCTGGATCCACTGGCCGTGGCAGGTCTGGTTTGGAATGAGAGTAAGATCTGAGCCGCTTCCTGGTCCTGTGCTCATTCCTAACCAGTCCTGCTGCCACCATCAGACCCAAAATGGGAATGGCCAAACGTAACAGAAGATGGAGAGGGCCAAGCCTCTCATCAGCCCTACCACCCTCTTAGTGAAATTGGGTGGTGGGGTTGCAAACTACAGTTACAGGGTAACAAGGTAGGCTGATTGTCGAATCTGTGAATCATTGTAGGAGAACAAAGGGGCACTACAGAGCTCAGAAGGTTGGGAAGCTCATTATTGTGATCGATGCTGAAAGAGCAAGAGCTGTGCAGGCTGATCACTAGACACCACAGATACCTTCTGCTCCTCTGCTCTTCCTTAATGCCTTCTGGTTCAGAGCAAAGGGAACTAGCCTTATGAAAAATGATAAAGCACCTAGCATTTGCTCCCTGCTGAACTTATGGAGTCTATCTGTATGGCTAGGAAGATGGAAGGTGTAGGGCATACTGTACCTAGGCGACCCGCATCCTGCAGCTGGATCTTCAGCATTTCCATGGGAGTGGTGACAATAACCTGGCAGGTCCCTGCCCCACAGCCTGCCAGCATCTCCTTCATCAAGGTCAGCTTCTTTCTGCCAAAAGACAGCACAGTGTGAGACACAGAGTGAAAATCCCAGGCTCTTTGCATCTCTACTCTGCCCTTCAAAGGAAGTAGCTTAATGGTTCAAGTATCGAGCTGAGAAACAGGAAAACCAGGGTTCAAATCTCACTGTGATACTGGGCAAGTCCCTTTCCCATTGCCTTGGCTACAATTTGAGATTGCAATCCCTCCAGGGATGTGAAAACCATCTACTTCATCTGAATGTAACTCGTCTTGTCTGACTACTGAAAAGGAGTGAGATAAATCCAAATCCCCTTCCCCGTTCACTTAACATCAGGAGCTTTGAAACCTGCCCTAAACTTTTTTTGTGTCAAACTTGTATCACACTCTGTTTGACAAATTCATCACCCAAATGGACCTACGCTTGTCCCCCTACAACCCAAAGCAATCTTCAGGCAATTCCTACCCCTCTCACTTTCCCTCCCACTTTCTACCCCTCTTACTTTTCTCTCCACTACCCCCTCCACCCCTTCTTCTGTAACTTTCCCCTCATGCATCTGTGATTCGATGAATGTCCAGCCTTCTTTCGATGTTGAACCGCCTAGAAGTCTTCTGACTATGGCGGTGTACAAAAATAAAGTTATTATTATTATTATTAGTAAATAAATCCTTTTCTATTTGCTCAGTATGGTCCATATGGCTTATCACTGAATAATAAGAGCAAATTCTGAATTCTGGAACATTTCTATTAGCCCTATTGTTCTAGTTTTAATGCTATTATTCACATGTCTATGTCGTGGGTCAGCTGTTGACTCACACCCTGACTGCTAGTCTTGCATCACTAAGCCAAGGCCTAGGACCGGCCCTAACATCTGCTGCCACAGTGTTGATAGCATGAAGGAAGAAGAGCCTAGCAAGGGGGCTTCCAGCGAACAGGGTCCCCAGAGGCAACTATCTCTAGCAAACATGGAGACAGCTTGGTCCAAAATACAAAGAGAGCAACTCTGCCTTTCATCAATATCTTAGTGACTGGAGAAAGAACTGGGAAAGACTGAGAATGAGGGAGGGAAGGAGAAGAATGTGCAGAGACGGGCCAGGAAAAACAAAAATATTAAAATTCAGAGACGAAATGGTGAGGGAATGGACTGAAAAACACATGACAGGAGCACAACTGGCAGGGAAGTGAGCACCATTAACAGATGAGAGAGGCCGAACAAAACAGGCAATTACTTATGCAATCACATGTAAATTAAAACCTGACACAGGAATGATGAATTTAATCCTAAGGACAACTATCGATTAGGACAGAATGGAGAAGTATAACAAAGACAGATAAATGCAGATTCTGTAAAACAGAACCAGATGTGATATGCTGATAGCAGAAAGACCCACGCGTCAGAGCTAAGTCAAACTCACTGCGCTGAAGCTGTCAGCAATGAGCATGCCAATTACTACTGGGTTAAAAAGTGAATGCTGTCAGAAAAATCACTGCAGCTTATTACGAAAAATGTCTCCCTTCCTGATTGGCCCAGGCACTGACAGAAAGGGAAATCTTTTTTTTTTTTTAAAGCCACCAGATCTGCATACACTATCTGGCGTGTCTATTCTATTGCAAGTTTTTGTATCATCCGCAAAGAGACAAATCTTACCCGACAGCCCTTCAGCAATATCATTTATAAAAATGTTAAAAAGAACAGGCCCAAGAGCAGAACCCAATTTTACCAATGCCTAGGAGAATTTGACAAACTATTACATTTTCCCTTTCACTCGCCAACATATGCTTATTACTGGTACAGTTCCCAGAACCCCATTTCTATGGACGGAATGGATGAATAAGGCATTACTAGGCTCTAAGATGTCTTAACCCGAGAAATCTTTGACTCTATTCTCCAAACTAAAAGAAAACTACTTAATAAACACCAAAGACCATTATAAATCCCTGCAATTACATCACTGTCTCAACCATAAAAACCTTTTACAAATCTTCCATAACCATTTCCCCTCTATTCTAAACAAAGTCACCCTTCTAATTCAAAATGGTCACACAGCCTCAATCTTATATAAAATGTTATTACCTACAAGTATCTCTTCCATAGAAAGTCTACAACATATTTGGGAAAAAGATTGTGACTCTGCACTCGGAGAGAAAGATTGGTCTCAACTATGGCATAAACCTGTGAGGCCACTGGCCTCAGTCAACATGTCCCAATCCTATGGACCCCCTACGCCCACACACAAACTCTCTTTGGCAGGCATCCTACCCAATAACATCTGCTGGAATTGTGGGCAGACTGTTGGCTCACTACTTCACATGATATACGAATGTTCTTACGTAAAACAATTTTGGTGAGAAATTTGGGATATTATACTAAAAGTCTTTGTTATACAAGCTGACATCTTTCTTTCCATAATAATATTTAAGTCTCATGCTCCAGGAGTATCTCTAATAGAAGTTCATATCAAACTTTTCGGTATTCTTCTATCTATAGCACTTAAGAACATTCTTTCTAACTGGAAATCAGCCAACTTTCTTTCCTCACACCTTTGGTGGCAATCAGTTCTACAACACTACAGATATGAGTCAATTCTTGTAAAAAAATTTGGCAACACGATCTCTTTTAACAAACAGACGCTGGTGTGAAGAAGAAGGATTCCACTTTGTGCACAACTGGATGACATTCTGGGGGAAGAGCAAGCTATACAGGAAGGATGGACTCCACCTCAGCGAAGACGGAACGAGGCTACTTGCAAGCAACATCAAACGAGAAATTGAGAAGTTTTTAAATTAAGAAGAAGGGGAAAGCCAACAGTCGACCAAGAATCGATGGTTCGGGAAAAGGTATACCCAGAGGATACCGTGCAAGAAGATCGCAGGGAAGACTCACCGGATCATAGACAAGATAGAAATTCCGGTGGATCGAAAGGGACAGAAACGAGGGAGACAGAAGGGGGAAGGAAATGTAAGAAAGTAACAGGCCGCAAACTTAAGTGTATGTACAGAAACGCAAGAAGCCTAAGGAATAAAAAGGGAGAATTGGAAGCTATGGCACAAAAAGATAACCTAGACTTCATATAATATTAGTGTCTTTTTAAAGTTTCCCCTTATGTATCTGCATAATAGAATTATCCCCATCACTGCAACTCCCTTTATGCAGTTATAAACACCACCCTCATCCACAGCAATTTGACTCCATATTGCCTTATTTCAACAGAGTTCACTGGCTACCAATTTCTGCATGCATTAAATTCAAAATATCATGCCTAATGTATCACATCTTCTATGCAAGCTTAGCTGAACCTCTCATAAACTTTTTCATCAATTCTTGGTCCAATTCAACCAGAAATATCAAGAAACTTCTTCTGATCCTCCCATCTCCTAAAGGAACTAAGTAAAAGCATTTATTTAACACAATTATCACCTATATCGGCGCAAAAACCTGGAACAGCCTCCCGATAACCATCAAAACGGATCCCTCTTATCTCAGATTTTGAAAGAAACTAAAGACTCTTCTCTTCAAGACAATATACTCCATTGACCATCAGTAGCTCTTCTGCCTCAAAGAACACCATATCATCATCCAATGTCAACTGTAGAAGACTCATCACCCTCTCCCTCTCCTCCTCCTGCTTACTATCTCCTTACTTCTTAATTCTTCTATCTTTTTTGCCTGTCACTTGAATTGTACGTTTCCTTGAACCTAATTAGGCATAGAGCAACTCACAAATTGTAGATTAGATTTCCTTTTCAAAAGCCTTGGACTTAACTTCTATACCTGCCCTGCATCTTCCTTCCCCATACTGATCTGCTCTTCAGCCTCAGGGGAGCACGAAAGACAGATTTCAGCAGTCCAGTTTAATGGAGCCATGAGTTCAAGCTGTCAGTGTGGTTCGTCAATTTTTCCCTATTATTTTCCTTTGACTGTGGCTGCTCTTTGCCATCCTCTCATTCCTCCACAAGTTGCTACCCTAGGTGACTGCCCTTTCTACAACACTGGATATATTCAGCAGGGGAGTGCAGATATAATCCAAATGGAATACTCTCGGGATGATGTCAGTCTGGTTTATTTCTGCAAAAATTCATGGACAAAATCTGCAGAAATGTAGGCAGGAACAATGCTAATCCATCAAGTCATTTTTTTAAAGTTGGGATTTATCCATCTTTATGAAGAGTTTCACTCATTCATGCAAATCTAGCAACTGTCCTATTCAAAACAAAGTTAATAGCCTAATTCAACATTTGCTCCAACTTCCTCCATTTTTGTTCCCACTTCTCTGATTATTACCAGAGAAGGAGACAGCCCATAATTCAGCTCTTCAGGACCCCACTTCTCTTCTGGGCTCGGGTCTATTAACTGTTCTCATGAAAGCTTCTGAGTGTTAGTCAGCCACGCTTAGCTAATCCCTGACTGCCTATATGATGCTCTCAACTAATGTTTTGATTGTTTTCCAGGGAGAGATTATGGCATCAGGTTGCTGTGAAGATTACCACTCGCTAAATATAGACATTGCCTTTTTGTGATATGCTCCTGTCTTACTCACACACTGCACAGAAGGGAACCAATGCAATGCAGGATTTCAACCATTCCTGTTTTACAATGCGGTTTCCCAAATTTATTTATTTAGATATAGGCCTGATGCTCAAAAGTTTGCTGTGGAAGTAAGGCTGGTTGTAGCCAGTCTTACTTGCAAATTAGCTCAGCCTCTGAAGCAAAAAAGGCTCCTTGGGGGCTTTCACCAGTCGCGGTAGCAGCCACGAGGACCTTATGCAAATGAACA
Source organism: Geotrypetes seraphini (assembly GCF_902459505.1). Lineage (NCBI taxonomy): Eukaryota > Metazoa > Chordata > Amphibia > Gymnophiona > Dermophiidae > Geotrypetes > Geotrypetes seraphini. The sequence goes on from NC_047102.1 coordinate 31,538,200, forward strand.
CTCCTTGTAATGCACAGGAAGGAATGTCCACCTCTTACCTTGCAAAATTTTCCAGAAAAATGCTAGGAATTATTACAAAAGGGATGGTTATCATGACTAAGAATGTTATAATTCCTCCGTGTCGCTCCATGATGCGACCTCACCTAGAGTATTGCGTTCAATTCTGGTCTTATCTCAAGAAAGATATAGCAGCGCTACAAAAGGTTCAAAGAAGAGCGACCAAGATGGTAAAGGGGATGGAACTCCTCTCGTATGAGGAAAGACTGAAACGGTTAGAGCTATACAGCTTGGAAAAGAGATAGCTGTGGGGGGATATGATTGAAGTCTACAAAATCCTGAGTGAAGTAGAACAGTTACAAGTAGATCAATTTTTCACCGCCGTCAAAAATTACAAAGACTACAATGAATTATAAAAATTCCAATGAAGTTACAAGGAAATACTTTTAAAACCAATAGGAGGAAATATTTTTTCACCCAGAGAATAGTTAAGCTCTGGCACGCATTGCCAGAGGTTGCGGTAAGAGAGGATAGTGTAGCTGGTTTTAAGAAAAGTTTGGACAATTTCCTGGAGGAAAAGTCCATAGTCTGTTATTGAGAAAACATGGGGAAAGCCACTGCTTGCCCTGGATCAGTAGAATGGAATGTTTTTACTCTTTGGATTTTGGCCAGATACTAGGGACCTGGATTGGCCACCATCAGAATGGGCTGCTGGGCTTGATGGACCATTGGTCTGACCCAGTAAGGCTATTCTTCTGTTCTTAAGTAAGCCTTAAGTTGTCTCCTAAAGTGTAGATAAGATACAGACATCAATAGTAAAGATTTCAGCTCCTTGTCCCAGATAGCAGCCTGATAACCTGTCTGCTAATATTCTGGAAAGTAGTTTTAGCTCAACATTCAAAAGGATATTGGTTGATAGGAACCTGGAAAGAGTTCCTTGATCTGCCTGGGCCGATTAAGGTCAAGCACTGCTAGCTTGAGTAGGTTCAATTGATGCAGGTTATCTGTGACGCTGAGGAGACAGTATTTGAAAGTAAACCTATCAAGTCTTCAGTACATTAGCTAATAGTTTACTTGATTAATTCCCAAATTTAAATTTCGGGTAAAAATGCCACTTTTTTATTCACTCATGCAAGAGGGAATTGAGCGCTGCTTCGGTTGCCAAAAAAACTGGGCCTTGTACTATATCAATGCTTGGCTTTCACTAATGTCTTTTCTAGTGCTGGTGCTATGATCCCCGTAGAAATCGTCTCCTTTTGAGCAGGAGTTGGCAGGGGAAGCCGCTAATCAACTGAGCTAGCAGACACCACTCTCCCCGCTGCTGGCTCTCAGCTGCTGACGGCTCCAGAGCCGCCATCGGCTGGGCAGAGGGAAGGAGGAGGAGGAGCTTTGCCTAACAATTGCTCTTCTGAGCAAGTGCCAGGCACAGTTCATCCTCTCGTTTGCATATAATTTGCATGCTATCTGTGAGCATAGTCCAGTAAAAGTAAATTGCTGCCAACCTGGTATTTTTTTACCAGGTTGACAGAACTTTGTGCATCTTGCCCTAAGCAGGGAAAAACTGGATAAATAGCAGCTACACCAACAAAATATGTTGTATCTGCCACAAGGCCAATATGAACCACGGGACTGCTCCAAATTATTCATGTATTCAGGCTGAGGTGAGAACAGAAGGATATCTCATATTCCAGCAAGGCTGCAGGGTTCCCAGCTCCTGACCCTCTGATAAACTGGAGCCAGACCCCCCCCCCACTCCTTGCTCGGCATCAATCCCTCCCCTCCCCAGGCTAACTGCCCCCCAGTATCTTTTAAGTGTTTCTGTCATAAGCAGCAACTCGTACATGTTGTTCGTGCAGCCCCAAGCCTTCCTTCTGATAACTGCCTGTTCACAGGACCAGGTATTTAAATCAGAGGGAAAATTCAAGTTCAATTTATTTAATATACTGCAAATATAAAACCAGAAGGCAAATCTGAGCAGTTTATAATAATAAAAAAAGGCTCAGAGCTGTCATGAGTAGTGGGTATGAGTCACTGCTTGCTCTGGCAAATAACTGAAGGATTTAAAAGGTACTGGGAGGCTAGGGGAGTGCAGTTAAGAGACCGCTGATCATCTGGTGGAGAGAAAGGAAGGAGAGATGCCAGGAGTCTTCAGCTGGCAGGGCTTGAGGATCCCCGCCAGCTACATTACAGCTGTTCTGCTGCTGGGTGGCATGAGTTCAAAGTGGGTGGGCCTGAGCGAGCACAGCACAAGCCCAAACATGGCTATGTCATTGTTTTTAACAGAGGAGCATTATCAGCACTTCATTAAAACTATTTCACTGCTCAGATCCAAGATGGCCGCAATTATCTGACTGGGAGCAGGACGCGTCAAGAACAGTTTCCACTGTTACACCTGATTCGCTACTGAGAATGTCGAAGCATAGGGGAAGAGCACTGCTGCAGCTTTGCGGCGCCCAAAGACCCCTCCTTCAATAATTATTGAGCATTTCTTGAGGCACTGGCAGCAGGAGTCGGTAATATCAGGGAATCGCTCGCAGGAGACGCCAGCATTGAGTGAAGCTGCGGCAAATCTCTTTGGGCTCGAATCAACGCTGAGCCCCGATGCTAGGGCCCCGCTTCCACAGTCGCAAGTAGCCAGCTCACCAAGGGAAGACACTCTGTCCGAAGAGGCAGACTCTATCCTCCAGGAGGCTGTACTGGGCCAGGTTCCCGAAGAGATCGATCCTGCAGCTGAAACACCACTGAAGCAAGAAGAGAAACAAGACGGAATGGAGACAAGCCGAGGGTCAGTGGATTTCGAGCCAATGCCCATCACTTTTACTATTACAAAATCCACCAAAGTAACCCTTGATTCCCTTTGGGACCTGGTGGCTAGTCTGGGACAAACATTGTCCCCACAAATGAAAAACTTGAAAAATAAATTTTCTGAACATAAAGAAGAATTTCAAGCAAGAAACTTTGGCTGTAAAAACAAAGGTAGAAAATATGGAAAAAGAGCTCTTTCTTAGATGTAAAACAGCTGCAATGGGTTTTGATTAAGGACAATTCCAACTTAAGAAGGAAGATGGAAAATCTAGAAAATAACTTTCATTCTAATAATCTTAGGATCCTAAATTTCCCCAAAGTTCCATCGCTGTCTGCTAAAGAGATGTTCAAAAAATATTTTCTTGAAATGTTGAATGTTCCAGAGAATATATTTCCTCCTTTTGCACAGATATATTATCTTCCAACAAAAGAAAAAAAAAGAAGATCAACATTCTTTAGTACAAGATCCAGATCCACAGATGGAAACATCTCTTAAAGATTTAGTTAAACCAACTACTTTACTAGTCACGGTGGCATTGGCACCCGACAAAAATTGGATTCTGAAATTGGACTTTAAAAATAGGCACAAGGAATTCCTAGGACAAAAAGTTCAGATGTTCCCAGAAATGTCGACGACAGTTTATGCTTCTTAAATCAGGGGTAACAGCGATGGGTGGTTCTCACACATATGTATCCTTTGAGCCATCATAGTTAACTGGGTTTCTCTCTATGAAAAGGCTTGAGGGGGAGATAAGAACAATAATTCTCTTGTAACCAGAGTCGGATAATTAGCCTATTTGGATATTGGGTAAAAATCCATGATTGCCTTATTTTGTTTTTCACTCATTAGATTCTTGGATTCAAAATTTCGGACTATAATATTAAGAACATAAGAAATGCCGCTGCTGGGTCAGACCAGTGGTCCATCGTGCCCAGCAATCCGCTCACACGGCGGCCCTCTGGTCAAAGACCAGCACCCTAACTGAGACTAGCCCTACCTGCGTACGTTCTGGTTCAGCAGGAACTTGTCTAACTTTGTCTTGAATCCCTGGAGGGTGTTATCCCCTATAACAGCCTCCAGAAGAGCATTCCAGTTTTTTACCACTCTCTGGGTGAAGAAGAACTTCCTTACATTTGTACGGAATCGATCCCCTTTTAACTTTAGAGAGTGCCCTCTCGTTCTCTCTACCTTGGAGAGGGTAAACAACCTGTTTTTATCTACTAAGTCTATTCCTTTCATTATCTTGAATGATTCAATCATGTCCCCTCTCAGTCTCCTCTTTTCATTGGAGGAGAGGCCCAGTTTCTCTAGCCTCTCGTTGTACGGCAACTCCCCCAGTCCCTTAACCATTTTTGTTGCTCTTCTCTGGACCCTTTCAAGTAGTACTATGTCCTTTTTCATATATGGCGACCAGTGTTAGATGCAGTATTCCAGGTGGGGGCGTACCATGGCCTGGTACAGCGGCATGATAACCTTCTCCGATCTGTTCGTGATCCCCTTCTTAATCATTCCTAGCATCTTGAATCCCTGGAGGGTGTTTTCCCCTATAACAGATTCCGGAAGAGCATTCCAGTTCTCTATCACTCTCTGGGAGAAGAAGAAGTTCCTTACGTTCATATGGAATCTATCCCCTTTCAACTTTAGAGAGTGCCCTCTCGTTCTCCCTACTTTGGAGAGGGTGATCAACCTGTCTCTATCTACTAAGTCTATTCCCTTCAGTATCTTGAATGCAACAAAAATTTGTTTTGTAGTTTAGACTTTATTCATTATATCTTTTTCAATAATGTGTTCTTGATAATATTGTTTAAACCTAAATAAATAAAAATAGAGAACAGAAACCCCACGTAAAGTCAAGCAACAGCAGAACAAGTGGGGCGTGGGATAGACCACGTCAACCTTGAGGTTAGACAATCTTCATTTGTACAAATCAACTTACAATTATAATACACATAAATTCACATGAAAAAGTCCCAAGTCAGGAAACAGGACTCATAAAGCGGTTGCAAAGCAGGGTACTCGCAATCACTCCTTGTGCTTCACTTTTGTGGGCATTTCTTATACGTTGGCAGCACACATTGAATCAGTCATGTCACTGTGGTGTGGTTTCACTCACCCATCTTTTGAGAACATGTGCCGGAAAAAGTCATTGGCTGCAAGCTTGATGGCTTTCTCTGGAGTTACTAGGGTCAGGTTTACAGCAGCTCCTGCGAGACAGGGCAGGACATTAGTGAACTTACAAGTCACACTAGTAGAATACACGGAGGGTCATTTTATAACATAAGAACATAAGAATTGCTGCTGCTGGGTCAGACCAGTGGTCCATCGTACCCAGCAGTCTCCTCACGCGGCAGCCCTCTTGTCAAAGACCAGCGCCCTAACTGCGTACGTTCTGGTTCAGCAGGAACTTGTCTAACTTTGTCTTGAATCCCTGAAGGGTGTTTTCCACTATAACAGCCTCAAGAAGAGCGTTCCAGATTTCTACCACTCTCTGGCAAGAAGATGTCTGTGTTTTAAAGACACACACAAGGGGCTACTGAAAAATTCTCAGCCCAACCAACAAAGTCGGGGCAGTGTCCATTGAGGAGTATGCACTTAATCTAGTGATTTTCCACTTTTTTCATTCCGTCGGAAAAATATGGAACGAAAAAAGTGGAAAATCTGGCCACATAAACCCTGATATTCAATGCTATCGTAATCTGGTACTGAAATGATGTATGTTTAATCGTTCTGAGCTTTTGGGGGGACAATGGGATCGAAAATGAATAAAAAAAATAAATAGTGCCCAAGCATGGCCTAGCATTAAATATTTGGGAGTAACACCAATGGTGGCTAAAAAAGCAATTACCACTGTCGAGTGAATATCTACCCCATGAAGTAATAAATACTTTGAAAAGCTCAGTGTAAATAAAACCCCTAATCTTTGCAATATGATCGATTTCTAGATGAATTTCTACTGCTAAGCAGTGACCTAGCTCTGGGAGAGCCTCAATCTCCGGGATCTGCCCCGTCCCCGTTTGCTGTACCTTACAAGTGTCCCCGGTATCAGATGCGATTCATTTCTGCTACCAGTGCTGGGACCCCAGGCTTCCCTCTGCTGCATCCCGCCCTTCCTGATGTCACTTCCTGTTTTCTGTCTGGTGGAATGCAGCAGAGGGAAGCCTGGAGAAGTGTTTTGCAGTTGCTCTGCTTCTTTTTTCACTTTTAATCAAGCCTGAGGCACCCAGTAGAATGGAAAGTATCTCTGTATAGTTCTGCTGCTTTTACTTGTGACCAGAAGCAGCAGACACACATGTTCTGGATCAGGTGTAAATATATGTTATGCATACATGCTTTGTAAATACAAAGTATACATAGGACCCCCCACTCCACTTGAGAGTACTTCTCAAGAACACCAACTTTATATTCATTTAAAAGTGTGTATATACCACTGAATTTTGCAAGGCTCACTTTGTGGTTTTCTTTGCTGTTCACTGGTGTGAAGGCAGTTTCTCCTGTTTTATTCTCAAGCTCACTTTCTATGTGTACAGTACATTTCAGCCTTTTAAAAATTGTTTGCTGTTATCCTAGATTAAGGCCATACAATCACCAGGTGGCAATACAGCACAAAATTTGTAAATACTGTAGAGAGATCTGGACTATCTCCTGAATCTGTTTCTTGCAACTTAGTTAAAGCCAGGCTGGATCTGGTTATGGCATCTTCAATCTAACTACTTGGGGATTTCCCCCTTACTTTATATCCCTCCCCTCTCCTCTCCTATAAATATACCATGGTTGAGTCATTACAGCAATTGTGTTGGACTAGAACAGTATTTCTCAACACGCGGTACGAGCCGCTTTTTGGGGGTACGTGTTAGCGAGTCAGCGGCAGGCAGCGTGTAGGAATTGTTGCTGATACCGTGACGAGATTCAATGCTGATTCGGCCTGCCACCCTGCTTCTGTCTCCAACCTCTGAATCAAAACAGCAGCGGTAAACAGGCTGCTCCTGGCCTGCCCACTGGGGCCTTCCCTCTGCTGCATCACTGATGACATCACTGATGATGCGGCAGAGGGAATCCCTGGCAGGGAGGCTGCCGAGTAGCTAGTTTGCCGCTGCTGCTTTAGGTCGGAGGGGGGCGAATCACCATCAAATCAGAGGCAGGGGAGTGAATCAGCACCAAATCTCATTGCGGTGTCAGCAGCAATTCCTACACGCTGCCTGCCGCTGACTCGGAAGTCTTCCGGGTTAGCGGCAGGCAGCACGTGAGAGTCACTGCCAATACTGCGACACGAAGAAGCAAGCCTTGGACTACAGGGAGGGAGAGGAAGAATGTCTGATGGCACAGAGGGAGGGAAGAGGAAGAAAATCTGTTGGCACAGGGGGAGGGGAGGGTGAGAAGAAGAAAAGATGGGGGAGTAGATGGAGACATGCATGGTGAGGAGAGAAGATGAAACTGCAAATAATGTATCACGATACAAGGAATATGAAGCTATCTATTGGAATATCATTTGTGAAGTGATAAGTTTGCACAATATCAAGAACTTTTTGGCCAGTATATGGACAGTACTGCAATAGAGTAGTTTTGATATGAACTTTTATTGGGATGGTTGGTAGGTTGTTAAGGTTTTAGTAAGTTATTTATGTGTATATTTCTATGACAGGAAGTATTAACACATGTGTGGGGTGAAAAAAAGTTTTTAAACAAACAGCATAAAATAAAAAGAAGTGATTAATGAATGTGTGGGAATTTTAGTTTATAAATTTGTAGTAAATATAGCCCTTTGTGTTTATGAAATATATTCTAGTTTAGTAGAGCTATTAAATTGATATGATAAATCTCAAAATTGTTTAATGTATGCATATTTATTAGGAAATCCTGAAAAATACCAGACTTCAAATGGATCTTAGGAAACTGCACAGCAAATTAATTACCATATCAAAGCTATTATTTATAAGAGAGGAAAAGGATTTCAGAAACCTGCTCAGATAAAATAACACTTATAATGTGAGACTAAACTTGTGAACACTTTGGCCCGGATGCTGTAAATGACGCTTAAATTGTCTGGCGCTGGCCACATGTCAATCACACTTAGGCACTGTTAATAGAATTGTGGCTATGAAAAACCTTAGACACTGCTAATGTAAGCCAGGATTTAAAAGTCCTACATTTCCAGCACCTAAGTTTTTGGGAGAATCGCACATAGTGCTGCCTAGTGACGCCCAAGGTCATTTCCGCCCCTAAACACATCTCTATTGACCTTAGGTGATGCTAGGTGCCATGCTGTTGGCACGACTCCAGGCAAACAGCAGCACCTACCTTTTCTTAAAATGTGTTTTAAATGGTGCGCTCAATTACTACGCCAATTAATGCTGATTAATGTAATTAAGTTACACGCCATTAGGCGCCAATTCGACACGGTTTACAGAATTTGGCGCTAAATGCATTATCCCCCCTTTTACAAAACCCTAGCATGGTTTTTAGCGCCGGTCAGACACTTAATACATTATAAGAGGGGCTGATGAAAAGTTCTCAGCCCAACCAACAAAGTTGGGGCAGTCTCCATCGAGGACCTAATAACATAGTAGATGACGGCAGATAAAGACCCGAATGGTCCATCCAGTCTGCCCAACCTGATTCAATTTAAATTTTTAAATTTTTTCTTCTTAGCTATTTCTGGGCAAGAATCCAAAGCTTTACCCGGTACTGTGCTTGGGTTCCAACTGCCGAAATCTCTGTTAAGACTTACTCCAGCCCATCTACACCCTCCCAGCCATTGAAGCCCTCCCCTGCCCATCCTTCACCAAACGGCCATACACAGACACAGACCGTGCAAGTCTGCCCAGTACTGGCCTTAGTTCTTCCAGTGATTTTCCACTTTTTTCATTCCATATTTTTCCAACGGAACAAAAAAAGTGGAAAATCGCTAGACTAAGTGTATAGCCCTCGATGGAGACTGCCCCAACTTTGTTGGCTGAGTTGAGAACTTTTCAGCAGCCCCTTCTATAGACGTTCCAATGTACTATTTGCAACAATATATTTCACAGCCAAAATTTTAACAAATAATCCAGTCCTACTTAGCACCTATGACAGAAAACCCCACTTAAAATCAACTGCCGTGATGTGATTTCTTTTTGGGGAGGGGGTGGAAAAGGATGTTCTGTATATAGATGTTTTCTGCTGTTTCTCTCTGTTTCTTGTTAAGTGTGATCTTGCCAGATGTGAATATGCCAGATGTTGGGAGCATTTAGCACAGTGTCTCTCAAACATTTTAGCTCTGGCACACTAAATGGAGCAAATATTTTTCATGGCACATTATAACTGAAATTATAAAATTGTAAAACCACGAAAAAATTAAATTGTAACAATGGCGAAACTAAAGTAGATAGAACAGAATTGCTAATCGATGCAATGAATGTGCTTGTTTGTGAGTGCAAATTAATTCAAAACGCAGCTCGATAGCTGACAAGCAAAAACAAATCTCATCATCCACCATCTGCAGGTGTTCTCTTTTTTTAATTTAATTTCTGTCAGAGCTGAAAATCCAAGTTCACAAAGATAAGAAGATCCAAATGGTAACAAAGCCTTGTTGCACAAGGTGAGAGACATGGGGAAGCCACTGCTTGCCCTGGTTCTGCAACTCCCAGATTGTGAGAAGAGATTGAACACCCAACGTACTGAATCCTTGGGACTATTTATGAGAAAGCAAACTGGATGGCAATAGAGACTTTGCTGCCCTAAATAACTATATCCCGGAAAACCATGTCTGTTGTTGATACTTGACTAGGGAACATAAACTTTTATGCTGTGTCTCCAGCCTGTTGGCATGGGTGTGCCAGTTGTGGAACCATGTTATATATATAGTGGACAGGCCCCAAGGTGAAGGGCTATAGGACCCAGGTAATGTTCTGCTGAATAGGAGAATCCCTGGAATTTCTAATAAGTTTGGTACTGGTGGCTTCCTGGAAAGACCTGGGGGTGTCCTCAATATGTAACAAATTCAAATACATTTATGAGGTGGAATATTTGAGGCCGTGCATCATAAGATGCTTGTTAAGTGGGGGAAGATATGGGGACTAATAAAGGACAAGTTCTACTTGGAAGTATCTGATTGTCTATGTATTCAACCTCACAGGGCTTATATATATATCCTTCACTCTTGATTAGGGTTACCAGACAAACGGATTTCCCCGGACATGTTTTCCTTTTCGAGGACATGTCCGGGACTCTGGGTTTTGAAAAGCCTCCTTTAAATCGCATTGGGCAGGAGGAAATCCGCCCAGGACTGGGGTGCAACTGGGTGGCCTGGGGGGTGGGTCTAGGTGGTCGGGATTTTACTATAGTAAAATCTGGCAACCCTATTGATAGAACTTACCTCACACATTATTCAATGGTGTCTCACTCATTCCTGATATAGCTCACTTTACACACTGTGATGGAGTGGAGGAGTAAGTTCTCGACAATTCTTATGTAATGTTTACGACAATTCTTGTAACCTCCTGACAACTCTTGTGTAATCCGCCTTGAACCGCAAGGTAATGGCGGAATAGAAATCACTAATGTAATGTAATGTAACCTAATGGTTAATGCAGTGGCTTGAGAACCTGGGGAACAGGATTTAATTCCCACTGCGTCACCCATTGCCCCAGGTAGAAAATAAAAACCTATTTAAAACATGTAAACCACTTTGATTGTAACCATAGAAAGGCGGTACTGTACATCAAATCCTACCCTTTTCCCTTCACTTATGTCAAACACTGCTAAATTCTCATTTATTCCTCAAATCATTGTTGTGGAATATGACAACAAAATTTGACATTAGGGAAGTTTCTGCAAGTTTAAACCAGTTCTGGCATCCAGACGGGCAGAAGAATTTCTAGGGATATAAATGCAAAAGGTAGAATGAGGAAGGAAACAGCCAAGAATCTAGTTCTGAGAGGACACAGTTGAGGATGACGACCATTGACAAAACTTGGCAAGCAATGTGGGAAATTGAGCAAAAGAAGCAGTGCCAGCTTTGACATTCTTTGTGTCAATGTATTCCGATAACGTGATAGAGAAGCTTTGGCAGAAATAGAGCACTCTTAAGATCAAAGCAAGCAATCAATGGTAAGGAATGAAGAAACAGAAAAGATGCCAGTAACAGACGCCAAGAGGGAAATGGGCCTAGTGACAGAAACAGTTTCAGAGCCAGAAACAGAGGGAAACAGGCCCACTGACAAAGAGAACGAAGGAAATCTGTCCAGTACCAGCAAGTAAAAGGGAAACAGGGTTAGAGGGAGTAAGAAATAGGTTCAAAGCTGGAGACTTAGAGGGAAACAGGTCCCGTGACAAGAAGTGAGAGGGAAATGATTCAGTGCCAGAGATCAAAGCAGGCCCAGTGACAGGGAATAAGAGGGAAACATGGCCAGTGACAGGGAGTGAAAAAGAAATAGGATCAGAGATGGAGACCTAGAGAGAAATGGGCCCAGTGCAGTGAAACGAAGGAGAGAAGGAAACAGACCAATTCATATGGACTAGGATGTTGTAGAAGGCATTCTGGGCAGCAGAGGGATAGGAAAAGAGGAACGGGGAGCAGTAGCTAGGTACGGATACAAGACCAGGGAAGGGAACCAAGAGAATGAGTTGCACATCCCAGAGCCTTCCCTTCATTTCCACTCCCAGTCTTTCATCCTTCAAATCCCACACTGTAATTCCAGAAACTGTTTGTGAGAAAGATCTCCTGGGCATGTTTCTTATGTGTTATTTAAACCTTGCCACATACTCCTCCTTTCTCTGGGGACGCCATGTGCCAAAAGCACCAAGGCAACCGCCATGGAGACAGGAAATTTAAGCAACCAATTCCTCCCCAAGAGCCAATCAGCTCCTCCCACTGTCTCCCAAGCCGCTACATTTTGTTTCCATGGTAACCATACAAATGCAGCTCAAGTCTCTGCCAGCACCACTCTCCAAACAGCCATTTTGAAGAGTGTGAATAGCATTAATGCACTACCACAGGGCATGCCAAAAGTACAAAGAGGAACTAATAACAACAATACTGGAAATTATTGTACCTAATAGACAAAAAGGAAAGGGAGGGACAAAAAAGGAGGGTCCCAAGAATTGAGCAATTTCTATCCGATAGCATCATTATGGAAAAAGTGGTTTATTCCAAACTTCATCAGTTCTTGCAGGATCATCATATCTTGAATGATCATCAATATGCTTTCAGAAAATACCACAGTACAGAGACTTTGTTGGAACCTATGCTTGATGAATTGAGAGTGTGTTTGGATGAGGGAAAACAATTCTTGGTGGTGTTTCTGGATATTTCAGCAGCATTTGATACAGTGGACCATGCAATATTGTTAAGCAGACTGAGGGGATGTAGGATTCGAGGATTGTTTGTGGCCTGGTTTGAGTCTTTTTTGATGGGGAGACAGCAACAGGTTCTTATGGGTGAAAAACTGTCACGCTGTAAGGAAGTTAAAATAGGGGTGCTACAAGGATCAGCTCTTTCTACGGTCCTATTCAATCTGTATCTCGTTCCGCTGTGTATACTGCTTTCGGACCTACCGACTGTACACTGATGACAACCAATTCTTTTTCCCCATTGATGGGGATTTTGATGAGGCAGCGTCTCGCTTACAGTCGGCAGTGGTAGCGATTAAACACTGGATGGACTGTAACATGTTGAAGTTAAGTGAAGACGCAGGTGTTGTGTGTCACAAGAACCCTGGGTGCTAATGTCCCAGAGGCAGTTGAGTTGCTAGGGGAGAGACTATTTGTGAGGTGCAAGGTGAAGTATCTTGGTGTGCTTTTGGATTCAGGACTTACTACAAGAGGGCAGGTGCTTGCAGTAGTTCAGAAGGTGTATTTTCATCTTCGGTTAGTCAACAGACTAAGGCCTTATTTGGCAGCTCCATTGATCAGGATGGTGTTGAAGTCAATGGTGCTGTCCATTTTTGACTATTGCAGTCTGGTGTTTTTGGGAGTACCAGAATCAATTTTGGGTGCGCTTCAGGTGGTCCAGAATTCAGTGGTATGCTCTCTATTTAAATTGGACAGATATGAGCATGTGACAGAATATTTTCTCAGGTTGTATTGGTTGAAAGTAAGTTATAAGATACGTTTACCAGCTTACAGAAATTGGCTCCCAAACACCAGGTCCAGAGCATCTTGCTGCGTGAGCTGGCTCGACTACTTCGCTCAATTGAGCACTATAATCTGTCTGTTCCATCCGTGAGGGACTTAAGGCTTTCCTCTTCCAGGAACAGTGTTTTTCACTGTATCGGTCCTAGAGAGTGGAACAACCTTCCAGGATATATTCGCCAACAGCAAAATTTACAGAGAACTAGGGAGATTGTGGATGCCTTTCAAGAGGCTTTGCTCAGACAAATGGTGACAGAACCCAAGAGAGAAAAAGCAGTATTGGATCTGGTCCTCACAAATGGGGAGAGTATCTCTAATGCTCTAGTGGGTGCTCACCTGGGAAATAGCGATCATCAAACGGTTTGGTTTGATATAACAGCTAAAGTGGAGAGCAGCCGCACAATACTCAAAGTCCTAGATTTCAAATGTATAGACTTGAATAAAATTGGAGAATACCTGAAGAAAAAGCCGTTAGAATGGACATGTGAGAAGTGGAAAGACAGTGGTCTAAGCTGAAAGGAGCGATAAAAAATGGCTACGGACCTTTATGTGAAGAAAATAAATAAAAGCAAGAAAAAAAGGAAATCGATATGGTTCTCCAAACTAATGGTGGAGAAAATAAAGGCAAAAGAGTTGGCATTCCTGAAATATAAAAAAACCCAAGAAGAGGAGGTTAGAAAGGACTACTGGGTGAAACTGAAAGAAGCCAAGAGAGAGATATGTCTGGCGAAAGCGCAGGCAGAAGAGCATATGGCTAAAAATGTAAAAAAGGGAGACAAAAATTTTTTCAGATATATTAATGAGAGGAGGAAGATGAAAAATTGAATTGCTAAACTAAAAGATGCTGGGAATCGATATGTGGAGAGTGATGAGGAAAAAGCAATTGTGCTAAACAAATACTTCTGTTCTGTGTTTACAGAAGAAAATTCTCAGGGTTTGGTGCTGGGGCCAATCCTGTTCAATATGTTTGTGAGTGACGTAGCTGAAGGGATAGAAGGAAAAGTTTGCCTTTTTGAGGATGATACCAAGATTTGTAACAGAGTAGACACCGAGGAGGGAGTGGAAAACATGAAAAAGGATCTGCAAAAGTTAGAGGAATGTTCTAATACCTGGCAACTAAAATTCAATGCAAAGAAATGCAGAGTAATGCATTTGGGGATTAATAATCGGAAGAAACCGTATATGCTGGGAGGAGAGAAGCTGATATGCACGGACGGGGAGAGGGACCTTGGGGTGATAGTGTCCGAAGATCTAAAGGCGAAAACACAGTGTGACAAGGCAGTGGCTGCTGCCAGAAGGATGCTGGGCTGTATAAAGAGAGGCGTAGTCAGTATAAGGAAGAAGGTGTTGATGCCCCTGTACAGGTCATTGGTGAGGCCCCACTTGGAGTATTGTGTTCAGTTTTGGAAACCATATCTGGGAAAGGACGTAAGAAGACTTGAATCGGTCCAGAGGAGGGCGACAAAAATGATAGGAGGTTTGCGCCAGAAGACGTATGAGAGACTGGAAGCCCTGAATATGTATACCCTAGAGGAAAGGAGGGACAGGGGACATATGATTCAGACGTTCAAATACTTCAAAGGTATTAACGTAGAACAAAATCTTTTCCAGAGAAAGAAAAATGGTAAAATCAGAGGACATAATTTGAGATTGAGGGGTGGTAGACTCAAAAGCAATGTAAGGATATTCTTCTTAACGGAGAGGGTGGTGGATGCCTGGAATGCGCTCTCGAGAGAGGTAGTGGAGAGGAAAACGGTGACGGAGTTCAAAAAAGGGGATCTAGAATCAGAAAATAATAGTAAATATTAAAGAACTAAGGCCAGTACTGGGCAGACTTGCATGGTCTGTGTCTGTATATGGCCATTTGGGGGAGGATGGGCTGGAGAGGGCTTCAATGGCTGGGAGGGTGTAGATGGGCTGGAGTGAGCTTTGACCGAGACTTCAGCAGCTGGAACCCAAGCACAGTACCGGGTAGAGCTCTGGATTCTTGCTCAGAAATAGCTAAGAAGACAAAAAAAAAAAATTAAATTGGATCAGGTTGGGAAGACTGGATGGACCATTCGGGTCTTTATCTGCCATCATCTACTATGTTGCTATGTAATTTTGGAAAATGCTGAAAAGACACCTGTTCTGTAAGATGAAATATATGGTTTGAGTTTGGCTGAGGGGGAAGAAGTGATGACTGTTGAATGCTGAGTGAGGTTGAGTGCTGAGTGAGTTTGAGTGCTGAGTGCGGTTTTCGATGGTCTGGTCTGCTTTATTTGGTATAATGATGATCGTCATTGAGGCATCTTGTATGCCTTATGCAATTTTACATTTTGATGTATGACAGGGTTGGCCAGTATCTTGGCCTTAAATGACGTTCGTCATTGATGCGACGTGTATGTCATATGCAATTTGATTTTTATATGTATGTATTTAGTTTGTTATAGTGTTTTCTTGATGTGATTTGTACGATAAATGTTATGTTTGATTTTGTATGTGAACATGTAACTTAATAAACAAAGAAACAAACCAGGTGACAGGAAGTGGTTTAATGATGAATGTCAAAGAAATCGAAAGGGCAAGGCAGTCAAATGAAAAATTATGCAGTGATGTTATGTGTTATTAGAAGAGTAAAATAAGAACTCGATGATATTCAGCTCGCAGCGATCAGCGCTTTTTTGAAATGTACCAGCACAGAGCTAATCGGGCATGCAGTGGACACCCAAGTAGGGATACCAGATGTCTGGATTTACCCGGAGCTGTCCTCTTTTTAGAGGACATGTCAGGGCGTCCGGATGGCTTTTCAAAACCCGGCATTTTGTCCAGGTTTTGAAAAGTTTCCAGCTCGGGACATCATCAACGCAGTGATGTCAATGCGTCAATGCGTGTGATGTCATCACGTAACACCTGCAAATGCACAGATGCCCTCCTGACATGACTCCGAGCACTTGATGGGGGTGGGGCTGGGGCGGAAGGGGGAATAACGGCAAAATGGGGCGGACCTGGGCCATAAAATCCGGTAACCCTACACCAGAGTATATGTACAACTATGCAACTATGCAAGTCCCGGCTGAATATCAGCTGGGACTCGTCTAAAAATGTACCCTCTGCTCCTCTGATCATTCCCTCCCCCACCTCTCCAGTCCCGATTCCCTCCCCCAACTCCTCAGCAAAGTCTACATCCCCTCTTAGCCACCCTCCACAGACCCACACTGCCTCTCACCCCCACCACCACCAACATGGCTGACATGGCTAGACCCCCCCCCTCCTCCCAGCCCCCAACCAGTCTGCACCCCCTCTTACCAACTCCATGAGTTCAGAACCTCTCCAAAACACCCAGATAGTTGGTGCAAATTTCACTCACTCCTGCTATTAATGGTTGCGTCTATACAATTGTAATATTACCCAAGTACTGCAAGGCTGTCACTAGAGGTCACGGTAGCCATTTTGTAAAGAGGCAGCCTCTAGGGGCAGAAATGAGTGACGTTTGTCTTGTCCTCATCGTATTACTGGACCACCAAGGAATTTAAGTAGCCCGACAGGGGCGGGGGTGGGAGGCATGTCTAGACGTGGGAGTGTATGGGAAGGGGAGGGAACCTTGTCAGAGAAGTGGGAGGTCTACTCTTGTTGGGGGGTTTGGGAAGGAGATGGGGGTGGGGAGTCAGAGGAGCAGAGGACACCTTTTTGTAGTATGTGGGTGCTGGCACCTGCACAGTTGGCTGTTTCTCCCAGTGACAAAAGGTTCAGCAGCTTCTCACATTTGCCTAAACACCATGCGAATGGACTCTGGAGTCATTAGGGTAGCCTTACCTCTGTACATGCCAAAGTAACCTTCTGATCGGATTGTTTTAATGAGACAATCAGACCTAGAAGAGACAAAGCAAAGATATGAAGGGAGGGCAGGAAAGAGCATAATCATATTCTCCCATCAGCTCCCTCGGTTTCTACCTCCAGTTTGTCTTTTGGATACAAAATACTGGATAGAATTTCCAGATGCTGTGTACAGTCATATGTATCATGGAGACTGAGAGAATAAAAGTTCTAAGGGTTTAAAAGCTGTATCATCGCTGTAGAATGTAATATTTTTTAAAAAAATATACAAGTTAAACAATTCATCCTTTTCTTATTAAGCACATTAAAACAAACTCTTTTTTTTTTTTTTGTTTATTCTCTAAGCTATTCGTCTGCAGTTCTCCTGATCCCTGAAAACAGCCACATCAGCAAGCAAGCTCATGATGGCATCACACAGCACAGAGAGTGAGAAGTGAAGTCTTCTTCACAATTTTGGTTGTCTGATTGGTGGTGGTGGTGAGCTCCAAATCTAACACCAACATCACAAAGAATGGAGCAGAAACCACTAAACCAAATTCATCTCATCTAATCTTCGGTTTATATGCCGGGTCATCTCTCGTCGGAGCTCGACTCAGTTTACAAATAGTAAAAAAACCTAGAATGTACATAAAAGATAAGGAATAAGGCAAAGTTTCAAATTAGAAATTTATCATAAAAAGGTCTTGCATTGTTATTGGTTAGTGGACTCTGCAGGTAAATTTCTTAGATATTGTGAAAATAGCAAGGTTTTAAGGTTTTCCAAAATAGTTGTAGTTGACCTATCGTTCTAATAGGATTGGGAAGTCCATTCCAAATCTCTACCAACTTCAAAGTATAGGACAGACAGAGTTTCCCAGTTGATTTAATTCCCTTAAGAGAGGGAAATAACTTATATTTCTGTGTGTCCCTCACATGGCAAGATCTATATGCATTCCAACATAAAGGAATCCATGGGTTGAATATTCCATAAAGAAGTTTGAAAATAAAGCTTGCGTATTTGAATTGGTAACCAATGAGCAAAGGAGAAACATTCCATTTTCCATAATCACAGAAAGGACTATGTTCAAGTGATTTCCCCAGGTAACATGGCAGTGCACATTCACTGGTGTCCAAGGGCAGGGGGGTAGGTATAGCCAGCCAACAATGCACAGGGATTTCATTGTTCAGTTATGGACTTGGTCCTTGCCGAAAAGCAGATGCAAACAGAACAGCTCACTCCAAATTTTCAAAGGGAAATTCTTCAAGGAGGATCTCAGTGAAAGGCCCAGTGTAAGAGATAAATGGGCTACTTCACGTATTTCCTGTTGGAAAATCCATTTTGGATGTTATGAGCTGGATGTCTCTATTCTGACTTGGATGTCCTTTCAAAAATGCCCCTCCAAGTCTTTTAATATTAAAGCTATTATTTAGATTTAACACACACCTTTTCGGTAGTACTTCAGGGTGAGTTGCATTCAGGCGATAGGTATTTTCCTGTCCTCAGAGGGCTTACGGTCTGTTTGTAGGGTTCAGTGATTTGTCCTAGAGCACAAGGGGCTGCACAGGATTTAACCTGGGCTTCCCTGGTTGTCAGCCTGATGCTTTAACTATGCAATACTCATCCCCTCTCTTTTGTGTTGCTGATAGTTCTTTGAGTTTGTGCGGCTGACAGAATTTACTAATTTGCTTGAACTAAAGCCCCCACCACTTGAAGATGCTACTTTTGGCAACTGCCTAGCCTTGCCCAGCAGTTGGGCTAACCCTTCATCTACCAGAAACACATTGACCCCAACCCAACATCATCTTGGTAAATGACAGTGTTTTCCAACTTCAAGTCCAAGGCACAACCTCCACTGAGCAGACAGTGCAGACATGGAGAGAAGAGGGAGGAAAGCATCAACACCACTAGCAGACTCTTCCAAATTTGAAAACTATGGGAGAAAGGCAGTAAGGAGGCTCACATGGACCTTTCACAATGGAACCCTGTTGCAGTGACTTTGGAAATCAACTGTCCTGCTTGAGGCAACACAGGAAGTTGTCTCTGAAAGCTCCCTCATGCCACCAGCTTTATTTAGCTGTGTGTACACATATTGATGGGAGATAGGTTCAGAACAAAAGGTAAGAAGTTCTTCTTCACACAGAGGGTGGTGGACACCTGGAATGCGCTTCCAGAGGAGGTGGTAGAGCAGAGTACGACTTTGGGGTTCAAAAATGGATTGGACGAGTTCCTGAAGAAAAAGGGGATCCAGGGGTACAATTAGAGGGTTACTATACAATACAAAAGGCTGTAGAGTAAAAGAGTAGTAGAGTAATGGATCACTGCAGGTCATTGACTGGGGGGCCGCCGCGGGAGCGATCTGCTGGGCATGATGGACCTATGGTCGGACTCGGCAGAGGCAATGCTTATGTGCTTATATGCAGTATTTATTTAGTTATTAAAAAATTTATATACCGCATACATAAAATCTTGTTTCCCTCCGATTATCACAAATAACAAAGACATGTCTAAACAACATCGTTAATCGTCCCTGTTATAATAGGGATAGAGCACAAATTCAATGAATTCAGAAATACAAGCAAGCTTTAAATCATACATTGATGTCAGAAAATTCTAAAAGACGATAATGAACTGAAATATACCTTAGCATAAAAAGGCATTGGTAAATAACTGAGTTTTCAGCGTTTTCTTAAAATTCATCCTCCCCATACATAGAGAGATAAATATGCGCAAAAATTGCATAATGAGCCAATTAGCGCCAATAATTGTATGCTAACAATTATTAGGGTTAATTGCAGGAGTATGTACAATGAGGGGCATAATCGAAAGGGATGTCTAAGTCTGTTTACGTCCATCTCGCAAGTCGTCCAAAGTTAAAAAGAGCCTAAGACACATTTTCGAAAGATCGTCTAATTATACGTCCTGCCGATCTGATCGTCCAAGCCACTAAATTGTCCACTTTATACCATATTTCTGTCCAACTTTCCGTCCAAGTCCAAAACGTCTAGAACAAGCCCTGTTGGACGTGGGAGGGGTCTGCAAAGTGATGGACTGCACACCCAGACATGCCACCTAAATAGTGGGGTACCCCAGGTACGTTAGATAGATTGTGAGCCCACCGGGACAGAGAGGGAAAATGCTTGAGTACCTGATTGTAAAAAACCGCTTAGATAACCTTGATAGGCGGTATATAAAGTCCTAATAAACTTGACTAAACTTGACTACCTTACAGGGCACTGCTGTGAACTTCTCCTCACTACAGCTCCCTTATAGGTGACGGTGAGCCTCCCAAACCACCTCTAGAATCCCCTAGACCCACTTATCTACCACCCCAATAGCCCTTATGGCTGCAGGAGCCACTTATATGCCAGTAAAAAAAGGGTTTGGGGGTGCACATGTTTAAGTATCAATGCAGTGATTACAGGGGCTTATGGGCATGGGTCCTCCTCTGCATGAGTCCCTAACCCACCCCCAAGATGGATTAAGCCGCCTCCGTGCTGGACGACTAGGCATTCCTATGCCAGGTGGCCAGGTGATGATGGTCTGGAGGCTGAAATTTAAAGTTGTGAATAAAATTTTTATGGGGGTGGAGGGATTGGTGATCACTAGGGTAGTGTGTGGGGGTCTGTGTTATGTGTTTTCAGTGCTTATCTAGTGAGGTTAGATGGGTGTTTGTGACTTAGACCATGTTTTACATGGTCTAAGTCACAACGTCCAAGTTCCGTCTAGGCTCTGTAAAGCTAGTGGAGTAAAAGCTGTTTCCACATGAGACTTGTGAGGGTAATGTCAGACTGTGCTGGGATGCTAACACTGACACACATCCAGTACAAGGACAGTATCAAATATGGCTATAACACACACTTATAAAGATCATTTTCTCAGCGGTCAATTACGGATGCAAAAGCTAGACACCTATGGAAAGAAGATTGACTCATTTGAGCTTTGGTGCCGGAGAAGGTTTATGCGTGACGTGGACCGCCAGAACTAACAAATCAATTCTGGAAGAGGTCAAACCGGCTATGTTACTCAAAGCCCAAATGATGACGTTACGATTGTCTTAGTTTGGTCACACCATCAGAAGACAGAGATCATGTTTGGGAAGATCGAAGGAACCAGGCGAAGAGGGTGACCTGCAATCAGATGGCTGGACACGTTGAAAACAGCCATGGGGATGATGCTGGAGAACCTTACCGGATTAGCCTAAAATCAATTTCTTTTTAGATCTGTAATTCATCAAGTTGCTAAGACTCAAACATGAGTCGATAGCACCTAACAATAATAATAATAACACCCACTGCTGGTAGAATATGTGAGACATGTGTGATGCACATAGTGCCAGTGCTGTGCTAGAAGATGAGTAAGACACATACTGGCATAGGTGTTATGTGGAACATATCTACTACATATAACCACCATTAGCACTATTGAAGAGCCACCCCAGGGCTGTTTTTTGGCAATGCATCCCAGATTGTCACCCCACTTACATGCTGCTGTATATTCTTTGGCCATTCTGCTGGTTCTGCAAGCGTGTCTTGGCCAGGTCAATTGGAAAGACACAGGTGACTCCGATCAATCCTGCGATGCCTCCATTGATCAACTTGGCAGGTAAGCTAGAAGGAGATGTCACATATGTCAGTATATGACATCTACTGTTCTGCTCTCTCTCTTCATTTTCTCTTCAGTTTGTGGAATATTCAGAGCAAACTTCCATCTGCTCTCACACTATTGGTCATGATGCAGCCTAAGGAACAGTCTCTGCCTCACTGCCAATTCTCTCTGTGCCCTTATTCCTCTCCTCTTTATTTCATAGCTTCATAGCCTTCTACCTAATTCCATCTTCCCCCAAAAGAATGGAGTCTTTTTCACACTGGGAAGCAAAATCTTCTGAGTGAAGGTAGGGAAGGGGACACAGGGAAAGCATGCAACTGTGTATTGACAATAATCTTTCTAATCGGTGATCATTCAGGTATGTTATATGCATTGCTTTAACTCTGTTCCTACCCAATTCTGAAGTCAGATTGGCATAGGCCTAGCCAATTACTTTTATTTAGCCAGTCACTTAGTTGAAAGGAATATTAGAGACTGGTTGGTACTCTGTTTCCATGACAATAAGCCCTATCCCAAAAATAAGCCCTAGTTAAGATCGACCCCCCAAATGCCTTTTGTATTGCACCATGGTGCATGGTCCATTCTGGTCATCGCATCTCAAAAAACATACAGTAGAGCAGAATTGAAAAAGTACAGGGAAGGGTGATGAAAATGATAAAGGGAATGGGATGACTTCTCTATGAGGAAAGGCTACAGCATCATTGGCTCTTCAGCTTGGAGGAAAGATGGCTCAGGGGAGAAATGATAAAGAGCTATAAAATACCGCGTGGAATGGAATAGGTAGACGTCAATCATACTTTCTCCAACAATATTAGCACCACAGGACGTGCAAGTGTAAATTTAAAACAAACTGGAGAAAATATTCTTTATTCAATGTGTAATTAAAGTCTGGAATTCATTCCTAGAGAATGGAGTGAACGCTGTTAGCATAGCAGGGTTTAAAAACAGATTTAGATAATTTCCTAAAAGAAAAGTTCATAAGCCACTATTAAGATGGACTTTTTTCTAGGATAAGAGCATAAAATCTGTTTTACCCTTTGGGATCTTGCCAGGTACTTGGGACTTGGGTTGGCCACTGTTGGAAACAGGATACTGGGCTTGATGGAGCTTCAGTCTGTCCCAGTATAGCAACTCTTATGTTCTTATGTGTTATAAATATTGTAGATTCCCAAAATATACATTATATACATCAAGTTTCAAGTTTTATTAAAATTTGAATGAACGCTTATCAATAGTTCTAAGCGATTTATAAGTTAAAAAATAGGGGATACAAAATGATAAATAAAAAAATTTGACTAACCGATAACAAAAGGAGAACGGGAAGAACTACAATTCTTAATAGGATAGAAAGCATGTAAGGGGAAGGGGAAAAAAGAAAGAAAGAAAAAGAATTAATTAAAAAAAGGAAAGAGGGCAGAGTTAAAAATCCTTAGTTCAATTGCTGATCAACTGACTTATTAGTCTCCAAAAGAGAAAGCTCTTCAATGAACATTTCAATCTTTCTATTTATATTTCAAATATAGGCAGAGGATAGAGCCATAAGGGACAGGGGTGAATCCGGGGAGTGGAAAGGAGGCAGAAGAAGAGGCAGGGCGGGATTCAGCAGGAAGTGAAGCGTGAGCAGGAGTAACTCTAGGGGTTAGAGAGGTAAACACATAAGAAGTGAACCCCCCCCCCCCCACACACACACACACTTTTACCTGATTTGTTTTTCAGCCATTTGATTCCAAAGGGATGCAAGTATGAAGAGAACTCCTCCAATTGCCTTCAGGGGCTTTCACTCCAACTCGCTGATTCAAGAAAGAAAAAGAAAACAACAGATTTAGAGAATTCTTATGTGACTTTAGACCTATCTTGCAAGCTTTTGCTACACCCTTTCCCAGTCAGTTCGCATCAGGGAATCATCTGTGAAAACATCTAGATTTATTCCGGCTCATCATGCGCTGCCTCTCTCTGCCTCTTCCCATAGGGATCTTATCAGGGAGCCATCATGAAGCCTCTTACATGACATTTTTCTATTCAGTTCTTATTAGGGACCATCCCTCACAGGTCTTTTATGTTAAGATATCATGTACAGTTTTTCTCTTGAGCCAATATGGACCTTCTCAGAGACCCATCATTATCAGAGTGCAATTATATATGGTTTGGGGCCTAAAGTATGTTTTTCATTCATTTCTTAAAATTTAGCGATATATACGAATAACATACAGAAATGAAACCATTTCTAACAAAACATTTAAATGACAAATATTAAAAGTAAGAGGGACATTTTCAAGCATTCTCCCAGCAGCCACTGACTCCTCTCAGCGGTTGAAGCTTCACTCTCTTCCGCTCTCTTGGTCTCTCTAGGCTACCCTGCAGGCACACACATTTCCAAATGGAGTCCAGATCCAACATGTGGTCAGGCCAGGGCCCGAGCCCATCACATCTCTTCCAGTGGCATCATGGATCTAGAACCCCAGCTTCAGTAATCTTACTTGATAGTAATTGTCATTTAAAAGGTTCAAAAGGCTTTAAAAGATTCAGGCTTATGAAGGTACTGTTTTTTGGCATCCATCAGATGATGACTTTTGTAATCAGGACGTAGGAAAGTTTTCCTTCTGACAACTCTACCCTGCAGATCATTTTTCTGTACGTAACACTGTACTCTGGACCTGTGACAACTGCAGGTCATTGACAGTGCTCTGTGGGTTCTGGTTTGCAACTCGATCAGTTTTCAGAGACTTTTCTTGATTTTCCAGACCTTACCTTGACTCCAACAGTGCAATTCCTTAAATAGGGAAACAGCGCCTGCCACATCTCAATCAAATTTAGATGCCATGTACATAATAACCGTGCCTTTTGATTTAAGTGGTGGTAGATTAGGCCAGGGTCTTCCTGGTGCTTTCCAGGCCCAAACCCCGCCCCTTTTCTTGTGACCACCATGTTGATTTCCACACAGAACTTACATTGGGTTTTACTAAATGACAATAGAGGTGAAGTACATGCTCCGACGCTCACAGGAATTGTTTTTTTTAATTAGCTTTTAATGGTGTTTTCAATTAATCACGCCATTTAAGCCAATTAAAAAATGTTAAGTTCTGTGTGGCCAAACTGTTACTGCAATCTGACTCTCGGGCACATTTCACTGCCAGAGTCATTCTTTGCGTCATAACTTCTAACAAAGATTCCAAGAATCCCGTAAGACCCCTGTCAGAAGCAGATCCCCCCAGTCACCCATTAGACCAGAACCTTTCCCACTAATATACAGCGCTCAAACAACTGGTTAAATACTGTAGCTTCTGTACATTATATTAGAGATTTCTATTCCGCCATTACCTTGCAGTTCGAAGCGGATTACAAAAGAGTTAAACAGATATTTGAAGTACTTCAATAAAATATTTCCCCACTGTGGGTTTTTGTTTTTACTAAAGGACATTAAAGGCCTGTTTTCCAAAGCCGTGCTAGCAGCTGCTGGGCGGTAACGGCCCAGAAGTCCATAGAGGGCCCGGGGGCTGTAAAACAGGCCCTAAGTCATAAAGCATGGTTAATGCATACAGACTACTGCAGATATATTACCAGTAGCGAATGAATCACAGCAAACCAACAATTCTACGTGGTGGGCCACGAAAAGGTAGCCCA
Organism: Geotrypetes seraphini; assembly: GCF_902459505.1. Classification (NCBI taxonomy): domain Eukaryota; kingdom Metazoa; phylum Chordata; class Amphibia; order Gymnophiona; family Dermophiidae; genus Geotrypetes; species Geotrypetes seraphini. The sequence continues at coordinate 31,563,132 of NC_047102.1, forward strand.
CCTCTTAATATCGGTGCCAGAAAGATGGTGTTCTCCTTGGAATAGCCAACAGTCATTGTAAAAGGCTAGAGACATGAATGGGGACCACTTTCAACATCTGTTGGAACTTGTGGATAAGCGAAAAAAAGCAGTCCTCTTTAAAGAGCAGTTTTTAAACTCTTCCAAAAATTCATCAAATCATTGATGGATCTTATTGAAAATCAGTTCCATAATTGTCCCTTTTTAACCTTTTTTAAGATGGGTAAATCGAGCACAAATATCAGTTTTATTGGAGGGATGTATCCGTTAGATGTTTCTTACAGCTTTTTCTGGTGGGAGTTTTATAAACAGTTTAAGTCTCCCAGACGCACATACGCTGGCTTTTACAAAGCTGTGATAGAGGTTTCTACCGCGGACCGGAGATGCTGATAGAATTCCTATGAGCATCGGAACATTTACCTCACTGGCCTGTGGTAGAAATCTCTGCCACAGCTTTGAAGGAGCCCATAATCAGGCATGTGAGATCTCTCAGGGAGAAAACGGAAAGGAAAACGGTGAAGAAGCGTGGGAGGAACACAGAGGATCTAGAATCAGAAAATAATAGTAAATATTGAACTAAGGCCAGTACTGGGCAGACTTGCATGGTCTGTGTCTGTATATGGCCGTTTGGGGGAGGATGGGCTGGGGAGGGCTTCAATGACTGAGAGGGTGTAGATGGGCTGGAGTGAGCTTTGACCGAGACTTCAGCAGCTGGAACCCAAGCACAGTACCGGGTAGAGCTCTGGATTCTTGCTCAGAAATAGCTAAGACGACAAAAAAAAAAAAAAAATTAAATTGGATCAGGTTGGGAAGACTGGATGGACCATTTGGGTCTTTGTCTGCCGTCATCTACTATGTTACTATGAGAAGAGGAGATGGTGGATGGGCAGACTGGATGGGCCATTTGGCCTTTATCTGCCATTATGTTAACCATAAAGCTCTATGACATCACAATACAGGTGTAAAGAGCCTTAGCCTATAGGAAGAGGAGATGCAAATGTTAACAGCCTTAGCCAATAGGAAGAGGAGGAGATAGTGGATGCTGCGGATGGGCAGACTGGATGGACCATTCGGGTCTGCCGTCATCTACTATTTTACTATCTTATATCAAATACACTACGCGACGTACAGAACACGGAGCAATAAAAGAAATATAAAACAGGGGCCGACGATCTCTCTGGTACTTCGAGAAGATATTAAAGAGGGAAAGAGCAGCTTCCCTGTTTTTCTCCGTCTGAAGCTGCCTCTGCCGGGGATTTTCACTATTGTACACCCTGATTACACTTTGTAGCACCGTTTAAGGGTGAGACAAGACAGAATCAAAGAGCATGATTAATTCACGAGATGGCGTTTCCTCCTCCTTACCCTGTTCCTGAGTTCCGCAGCTCTGAGCGCTGGTGCTGTTCCCCGATGCCCCAGTAACCTTTGCTTCGTCCTAATCACGTGCTGCGAAAAGTGCTCCTTCTCCGGGGCCGGGGAGGGCAGTTTATGCAAACAGACAGCTATCAAGATCAGTGACAATGCTGAGTCTGAAACAGAGAAAGAAAACCAAAATGGATCACCCCCTTCTGCACTGTACACAATTCAATGATATGAGAGAGAAAGTCAAGGAAAGGGCAAGAAATCTCGGTACAATCCTGCAAAATGCTGAATCCTTCCTGTGCCATCTATCTTACTCTTCTTAGCACTGGTATGTGCTTTTCTCCTTCTAGCTTAACCTGGGAGGGGGGGGGGAATAATTTTACAACAGGGAACCTCTAGAAATTCCTCCTATTACATAAAGGCAACATAGGTGAAGCTTCTGCTATAACCCCCCCCCCCCCCCCCCGCCACTATGTGCGTGTACATGCATATTTCCTTGCAACTCCCTGGGGCTTTGGTTACACACTGTTCCCCATATACCTATGTGCTCTTGTGCACACATTCACATACACACATATGTATTGCGTGTGAAGAACGGCTATTGGTAAAATTGTGCGTACAGCTACACGTATATCAGTGTGTGTACTGACAGCAATTTATATATAGGTGTTCTCTAAGGCAGAGTTATAAGCAGGGCTAGGGAATGCAAACAGGGTAACTGCCCTGGGCCCCAAGCCTGAAGGAAATGCAACCTGCTGATGGGTTTTGAGGTCCCCACCCAAATTTCTGCCCTGGTCAACTGACTGTGGAGCAGTTGTAAATTTGTGTGACAGCATATCTGTGTTATTGGGGAGAGCGGGGCAGCCTATTTCATAAAGGCACCTGTGTTTTTATTAAATAGGCACCTTTTGAGGACATGGATTATTTTGCAACATATGTACCAATTGTCTGAACATGAATGAGAATGCCAGAAGCACTTAGAGAGATTTGGATTCACTCTGTATGGATCCTCTCCACTTTACAACATCCAGTTCGATTCAGAACCAGATCCACAGTACTACGGCCACCTGGCCTTAGGGTTCTGAGTTTTCTCGAATTCTCCTATAGTGGAACTTTCTTGCTCTTTCTGGATTATTGCAATGAGTTTAGGTGAGGTACAGAAAACACACAGAATGATGAACCTGTGGCTTTTTTGATTAAAACCAAGTACAAAGAAAGAAAACTGAAAAGGGCTTAAACTGGAGTTTGTTGGAAAGAACATGGCCAGCTTGATCAGTTTTTCTTCAAGGAGGTTGGGTGTCTCGCTCCCAGGAATCCCCTGATCAGCCATCTCCTTCATTCCCTCCCCATTCTTCCTGGGTGCCTCTTCATTAATCTCAAACCCTAGCTGGTAAGTCCCTCCTGTCTGCGCCCTTCTCTTCAAATGCCAACTCCAGACTCCATCCCTTCTACCTTGCTGCGGCAAATGCTTGGAACAAGCTATCCAAATCCCTACGGCGGGCTCTGTCTCTAGCAGTGTTCAAGGCCCAGTTAAAAGCCCACCTCTTTGAGAGTGTTTGTGGCTCCTAACTCTTCTCACCTTGGATTATGCATCCCCCAACCCTATATGTCGTGTCTGTCTGGTCAAGTTAGATTGTAAGCTCTTCAGAGCAGGGACCGTCCATAAATGTCAACCCACCTCTTTGAGAGTGCTTGTGGCTCCTAACTCCTCGGGTTCTGCATCTCCAACCCTATATGTCGTGTCTGTCTGATCAAGTTAGATTGTAAGCTCTTCAGAGCAGGGACCATCTATAAATGTCAACCCACCTCTTTGAGAGTACTTGTGGCTCCTAACTCCTCTCACCTTGGATTCTGCATCCCCAACCCTATATGTCGTGTCTGTCTGGGCAAGTTAGATTGTAAGCTCTTCCGATTGGGCTGGTTAGTGAATCTAGCCCATGTCTGGATAGCTCATGCTGTACAGTATTGCTGCTCCTTTTCAAAGTCTCGAAGGTTGCAAAACTTCTGGTTTCCTGCAGGACTAGAGTTTACGAAGTCCTCCTGTACTACATTCACTCATCTTTTGCAGGGAGAGTGGCTGATTTGCTGAGTTTGTTTACACTCGTCAGCTTTCTAACTGTGGTGAGTGTTATCAGAGCTTTGGTTCTTGGAAAAGCAGTTGCAAAACAGTGCTAACTCCTGGTCTTTTGTTTGTAAAGGCAGTGAAAGCTGAAGGACAAGAAAATTGATTTGTGTTTGTGTTCTAAGTAAGGAAGTGTGCCAAGAGCAAAGGTACTAAACATTTATACAGTGCAAAAAAATGAACACAGCACTGAACAGTTAAGTAAAAGAGACAATTCCCTAAGCTTACAAGGAAGGCAGCACACAAAACAAATTGCAATTCAGGGGAAGATTTTTAGGTTGGGATAGTAAATTATTTAAGATGAGATCTAGTTATTATTGATGAGTCCACTGTTAGCACAGTAAGACACTGAATATATGTTCCAGTCTAGTATTTAGGGATATGAGTTACAAACGGAGTGGGAGAGTGAGAGAGAGAAGAGAGAGGAGAGAGAGAAGAGAGAGAGAAGAGAGAGAGAAGGAGGAGAGAGAGAAGAGAGAGAGGAGAGAGAAGAGAGAAAGAAGAGAGAGAAGAAAGAGAGAGGAGAGAGAGAAAGGAGAGAGAAGGACGAGAGAGAGAGAAGGCATCTTAATCTCTTCAATTATAGATCAGCGGAAAGGCACTAAGGGCTAGATTCACTAACCTCACAGATCTGATCCGATCCGTGGCTGGGTGACCAATTCACCAAGCCTCCTCATACAAATTAATGCAATCGGAGGCACGCCCCACACCGACCCCGCAGCAATCGTGAAGAATGATCCTGACACAAGCACAGACCATCTTCTTTGCCTGTAGATGGCCTGCGCATGCCGCACAAGTGAAAACAAGCAAAAACAAGGAAGGGAGGGGGTTTTTAATAGAATAGTTCTGCCCACCTGCTCGGACACAGCTACAAGTGCTTAGAACGATATAGGGGTGACGGGGGAAGGAGAGAGCATCCCTGGCTTTATCAACAGAACACGCTTTAAACCTGCGAGTTAAAACCATGGGCTCGAAGGGCGGCAGAGAACCGAGATCTGAAGAAGAAAGTAAAGAACGTATAAAAGACAAGCAAAATATTATAAGGAAAAAGAGCAGCAGCAAGACACGGTGGCAGAGAGCAGGGAGATGTTTTATTTCAGGCAGGACAGTCGGCGTTCCTTCTTGAGTTTAGTGAATCGCTGCCTTCCTTCTTTGCATGCTGTTTCCCCTCGTTTCCATGTGCGGATCGGATTGGAGGTTGATCGGCCACGAGGTTAGTGAATCGGGTCAGTGGGAAAATCAGGTCGGTACACAGTTAGTGGCTTGGATGCTGTACTGTGACCTCCGTCTCCTGCTGTCCGAGTGACTAATGTTATGAGTATGTTAAATTGATTGTAATTCTGTACTTTTTTAAGTTTTTTTTTTAATTTACTGTATTGTTACCCAACAAATGTAATTTTAAACTGTACATCGCTTAGAAGTATGATTAAGCGATTAATCAAAAAACCTATGAAACTTGAAACTTCAGAGGCTGGAGCAGGATAAAGGGACAGAAAAAGGAGCTATTGTGCAGTGGGAGCTTTTCCATCTTTCTTAATTGGCACATGTATTGTTTGGAAGGTTTTCGTAAAGTGCCAATGAAATAGAAAGAAACGAGCTCAGCTTTCAACAGTTCTGACCAGTGAAGAGGGGAAGGGGCTGGACCTGTTCAGTAGGGTTATATAACTTGGCCACTGCTGGCATGGAGAAGCCCACTGGCCAGGATGAGAGCAAACTGGGAGCATGGGAAAGATTTCACTTGCTGGGCCAGCACTTGGAGGAGGGGGGGGGGGGTCTTAGAATGCCAGCTTCTGCTTCTAAATCTTGTCCCTGCCCGTTAGAAACAGAGAGCCCACTGTCCTCGTTCAGCAAGGAATAACAGGAGTTTCCACATGATTTAGTCATGACTTTGATCTGTGAAAGTCTGTGAATTGACAGTATAATCAACCATTTATACTCAGAATGGTCCAGCACTGGAGGCAAAAGGCAATGTTGCTTACTGCTGTACTTCAGAGGGGCCCAGGTCTCCCCCTCTCTGGGGTGGCTGGGGATACTACAGAAGCCTGCTTGGGGGAAGGAACGAATCCCACTTATTTCACCATAGTGGCTTAGTTCAAAGATCATGGACTGGAGGATTGCACTAGAGGCCAGAACAGTGGGCTAAAAACCAGGAGGGGAATGTGGCCCAGTGGTTAGAGCTACAGCCCCAGCACCCTAAAGTTGTGGGTCCAAACCCTGCACTGCTCCTTGTGACCTTGGCAAGTCACTTAATCCTCCACTGCTTCAGGTACTAGCTTAAACTGTAAGCCCTCAGGGGCAGGAACTTAACAACTACATATATGTGGATTTGTACCTTACCTTGAACCTGGGTTTAGAAAAGCGAATAATCCAAACCAATCTATTGAACTGGCATAGCCACGGGGCGTGGGGGAGGGAAGGCTTGGGAGCCTGGGCACTCCCACTTTGGGCTCAGGCCCCCTCCAAAACTCCAGCTGCAGCACCCCCTTTTACCTTGCTGGTGCGCCAGAAGTCCTGGCGTGCTCAGCGCAGAAAGGAAGAAGCGGAGAGTAGTGGCATTGTTGTAACGTCACTGCTCAGGCTCAGCATTGGGCACCCCTAAATTGCAGGGCTAGCTATGCTACTGATCTGATTGTAGGGTTTCTGGAAGCAAGACTGTTGCCATAACACTGGAGTAAAGTCAGTTGGAAGGGACTACATGTAAAGGTTGCAAAGAGATCCCTGTCCTGGCTCTGAAGGAGCTGAAAGCCCAACGGGACAGGCGGAGATGAACAGCTATAACAGAACAAGCTTCTCCCCCTCAAAGAAATTGATCGGCAACCTGGTGCTCTCAGGTATCAGCTGTCATCTCATTTCACCTCTCTCTGGAAATGAGTTTTGATACCTGATGCCTCTTTCCTCAACGTGAAAGCATTTACTAGAAATCTGACCATTCCTCTAGGAAGGAAGAGAGAAATATGAAGGTCAGCCTTTGACATTTCCCTAGGGACAGTGAAAGAATTTCACTAGCTGCAGGTAACAATCCAGCCCTTGTTGTTAATGTTCGAATGTCTGATTTACTCAAAGACAGTAACCAGCAACCACACTAACCCTCTTTCAAAGGGCCACCAACATGGCAATGCACCAACCCATACGTGGACAACTGCCCTTGCCCCAACCATGAACAGCCTCTCAGCACAGACTGCATCTAAGGCTTTGCTTGGGGAAGGACCATCACCCTAACAGTAAATTGCAGCAGAGAAGGACCAGCTTTGTCCATCCCAGTCTGCCTAGGAAGATGGCCAGGGTTGTCCGTGACTAGGTGTGGGTTACCCAATTTTTGGCCCCGATTCACCAAAGTCAGCGATCGTCGCTAAACCTGTTTTCACGGGTTTAGCAACGATCGCTGCTAACCGACCCGATTCACAAAACAGCCCACCACATGGTTTGGCCAATCAGGCACTTCCTTAGGCTCCTTCCAAAGGAAGACCCTGATTCGCTCAGACACGAGGCATCTGAGTCAATAAGGACCTTAGGCTCCTCCCTGTGCATAACATGGTGGTTCGGGGATAGGGGGGCAGGCGGGGGAACGATAGCTCGGGGGGGCGCGTGTGTGATTGTCGGCTTTTTTAATGGGACAGATGATACGCATTTAAGTCGCGCAAAAGCCCTGACAGCAGCGACAGGAGGCTGCGCAGGTCTCAATTGCTCCCTGATTGATTGAGTCGGTGGGTTTGCGTGCACATCATTTGCATGCAAACTTGATAGTGAATCAATCACTGTTTGAAAATCAGCCAGAGAATCGGCCAACAGCGATTGAGACGTTATCTTTAGTGAATTTAGCCCTTTGTCTTTAGGATTCTAATTATTTAAATTTAATTGTTACTGTGAATGGAAATATAATTTTATTATTTCTTCATGCCATACAGGGACCCTCTGTGTTTATTCCATGCCTTTTTGAATTCCCTCGCTGTTTGCAGTCCCATCATGTGCTGCGTGCCACGACAGTAAAATGCACACCTTCCAGTAGTATTCCTACAATATTCTGCAGCTCCGTTTTATTCCACATTGTGATTTCTCCGCTGGCCTCTATAGATTGGGAGCAAAACCAGCTCAGCCTCTTGAAGCAATGATTTAGATCCAGTGATGATGAAAGAGAGGTCAGGGCAAATTGAGTAACTATTACAGATCGAAAGAGAAAAGAAATCATGGGTTGTGTTCGTGAAGAGCTGGCTAAAATAAAGGTAGACAAAGCGATGTGGCTGGATGGTGTACATCCGAGGGTGCTGAAGGAACTTAGGAACTGACCTTTTCAACAAGTCTTTAGAGTCAGGAGTGGTACCGGAGGATTGGAGAAGGGCGGATGTGGTCCCTCTCTACAAAAGTGGAAGTAAGGAAGAAGTACGGAATTGCAGGCCGGTATGTCTGATTTCTGTGGTAAGCAAATTAATGGAAACACTTTTAAAACAGAGAATGGTCAAGTTTCTGGAATCCTGTGGATTATAGGGCCAGAGGTAACATGGATTCACTAGAGGTAGGTCTTGTAAGACAAATCTGATCAATTTCTTTGACTGGGTGACCAGAGAATTGGATAGAGAGAGTGCGCTAGATGTGGTGTATTTAGATTTTAACAAAGCTATTGACAGTGTTCGACATAGACATCTAATACATAAACTGAGTGCCCTCAGGATGGGTCCCAAAGTGACGGGTTGGGTCAGGAACTGGTTGAGTGGAAGGTGACAGAGGGTATTGATCAATGGCGATCGCTCTGAGGAAAGGGATGTTACCAGTGGTGTGCCTCAAGGTTCTGCTCTTGGGCCTGTTCTTTTAAACATTTTTATAAATGATATTGCTGAAGGGCTGTCAGGTAAGATTTGCCTCTTTGCAGATGATACCAAAATCTACAATACAGTGGATACCCCAGATGGGGTGAATATCATGAAGAAAGACCTGGCGAAGCTTGAAGAATGGTCTGAAATTTGGCAGCTAAAATTTAATGCTAAGAAATGCAAGGTCATGCATTTGGGCTGCAAAAACCCGAGGGAGCGTTACACTTTAGGGAATGAAGAGCTTATGTGCACGACAGAAGAGCGGGACTTGGGTGTGATTGTATGTGATGATCTTAAGGTGGCAAAACAAGCGAAAAGAAGGAAGCTAGGGTGCACAGGGAGAGGTATGGCCAGTAGGAAAAAGGAGGTATTGATGCCCCTGTATAAGACTTTGGTGAGACCTCATTTAGAATATTGTGTACAATTCTGGATGCTGAACCTTCAAAAAGATATAAAAAGGATGGAGTTGGTCCAGAGGAAGGCAGCGCTAAAACCCGCAACTTGATTTGAAACCAAACTCTAAATATTGGCAGAGTTGTTGAAAAGCTCGTGCAGAGAGATTTAATTAGGAAAGATATAATTCAACTTCATTTCTATGATTGCAAAATTATAACAAGGCCGTTGACTTGAGCTGCCTCTGAACTGCCTAGGGCAGGGATGGGCAAACCTTTTTTAATTACACACGTTTCCCTGTTATTCAACTGCAGTCATGAATTCTTGTCCACCCCTGGTCTAACACAGCCAACTCCTGCCTTCAAACTCTCCTGTCAATGCTTCTTCTGAGACACTTGTACTTTCCGACATGTTCTGACCTGAGAGACTCTCAGCTCCCAAACGTTTTCAGTTATTCCAATGGACAGATATCACCTTACATCAAAGTATACGTTTTGCTTGTTAACCTTTATTGTTGTACTTTCTCTGCAGATATTTTCTCTAGGCAAGTGATTTGCTGTCAGTGACACATTTCTAGTGCTCTTTGCATGGAGAGAGGAGTAGGAAAAGCTGAGAACGAGCACTGCCTCTTAAATGCAAATGTTTTACCTGAGCTCACCCTGCCTGGGCTGGGGTTTGCCATCTGTCTTCACCATGGAGAGCCCCGCTTGCTGTTCCCTGTGCTGACAGTCCATTCCCTCTAATGTCACTGTCAACCATCTGAAGAAACAGTGTTAATGGCCCCTTCTGCCTCTTGATGTCACCGTCAGCCATCTTTAAAAGACAGCACTGACAGCCTGATGTCGCCTTTCATCCTGTTCAAGCAGGTTGCCAATGGGCAGGTTTCTCTGAAGGGGTGAGCCTAAGGGGATCGCTGTGATGATGAACGAGAAGAAATTTTATTTGCTTAATAAGCAGTTCTGGGGTGTTATGTCTAGTTGAGAAGATCTTACGAGGCAATAAGGAAACCTGCATCTCTGTATTTTTTCGTTTTGGTTTGGGGGCGCAGTTTGACCAGTTGGGTTCAGGGTTTTGCACTATAAGCACTTATTTATGCATAGAGACCCTCCTTTATGGATTTGTAGCGACCTCTAATGGATCTACTTTAGAATTCCCCCACAGCTTCTGGAACAGAGGGTCGGCTAGTCTACCTATGATTAAGAAGATGGAAACTGTGCTGGGAAACATACCCAGTATCTTTGCTTCTTGCTTTCCTGGCCATGGTACCACTACGGCACAGGTGTCAAAGTCGGTCCTCGAGGGCCGGAATCCAGTCGGGTTTTCAGGATTTCCTCAATGAATCTGCATGAGATCTATTTGCATGCACTGCTTTCAATGCATATTCATTGGGGAAATCCAGAAAACCCGACTGGATTCCGGCCCTCGAGGAGGGACTTTGACACCCCTGCACTACGGTCTCTAGCTAACACAGCCACTATACCTGGAGAGAGAAGGCATGGAAGAAGTACCAGTTTTGGAGGCTGTATCATGTTATGGATATAAAAAGCTTGAAGTGGTTCAGAGGAATGTGACAAAAATGGCAGGAACTGGAATATATATTAAAAGATGTAGGAGAAGAAAGCTGAAGACTTGAATATGTGTATCCTAGAGGAAAAGAGGAACAGGAGAGATATCATACAGACATTTACTTGAAACATACAGATCTTTTTCAGAGACAAGGAAGTGGTAGAACTAGATGACATGAACTGAGGCTCCAGAGTGGTAGACTTCGGAGTAAAATCAGGAGGGTGGTGGATGCCTGGAATACCTTCCTGGTGGAGGAACTAAAGACAAAACAGTGACAGAATTGAAAAATGTGTGGAATAAAACCCAGAGAATCCCTGTACTGAAAGAGGATAGAATCAAAGCTCTCTAAGCAGGGCACCGAGGGGTGTAATCTGCATGTAAGAGAAGGTAGCACAGGTGGTCCTTTGCTCTCCTCAGTCATAGGATTAATTCCAATCAAATGAAACAATTAGGACATTAGCCTCTTTTTAAGCTTTTGTTTTGATCTTTGGTGGTTGGATATCCTGACCTACTGCCTCAGATCTGATCTTTGCTACGTTACGAACTGTGCTTGGACATCAGTCTCATGATCGGGCAAAGGATGGCTCAGACAGTTCGCCCTCCTCCCCTCTCCCATTCCGCTGCTCAAGGAAGGGCTGGCAGATGTTCTTCTCTTTTCTCCATGCCACGTGTGAGCAGCGCTCGTGCTGCGCCCGTTACCATGGAGACCCAACCAGGCTGCCTGCCTTCAAAGTGTGAAAATGCACATTCTGTACTTCTAGGGTACAAGAGATGGGAGGGAAGAGGTGGACCCCCACCATCTGTCTAAGGATTCGCCCGAGAAGAAACACAATTACACGCTTTCAGATGGACTTCATCGGGGTTAGGTAACACACAGTGGGGGTCATTTTATATAGACTTTTTTTACACATATATTCTGTGCGTAAAAAGACCCCACTGTGTCTTACCAAAGATGCCTGGTATTAGGTGAAGGAAGTCGTCCTGAAAGTATTATGACAAGAAGGTCATGGGTGGATTTTAGGCACAGCACTGGCAGTCACAGCTTATCTGCATTTTTTATAAAATACTACAGTATGTGTGGAGGCCTGTATTATACCCATGCACATAAGCTCCTGTAAAGGGACAAGGCTTCACTTGAAGCTGCCCTGTTATAAAATTACTCTCAGTATATTAACAGAGCTTTCATGCCTTCTACCCTAAATGCTTCATCTAAATCTGATCTTAAGTTGCTCTCGTCCAGACAATAATTCATGTATCATTTCATTTTAATGTATATAGGGCCGGCTCAAGAGATTACGGAACCCCCCAGCCACGCCCCGTCCCCAGTCAATTCCCTCCTTCGATGCTACTGCCTGGTCCTGGCAGGATGCGACTACGTAGGCCAGCTGTAGCAAAGAGGGAGGGCCAGCGTCAAGAGGAGGGAGAAGGGAAAGGTAGCACTTCCCTCCTGTGATGCTGACGCTGGGCCTCTGCCAGGACCAGCCAGCAGCGTTAGAAGAGGGAGGAGGAAGGATGTGTTCAAGAGACATGGTAAGCTTAATTTATGAGCCAATGACATCATGACCCTGGGCCAGAGCCTCATCTGGTCCATAGATTAAGCCCTGAATGTATACTTATACATAATTGATTCTGACCTTTACCATCACTTCTATATAATCCTGAAGCTATGTAGACTGCTCACAGTAGTGATATGTGGGCTTTCTATTGTGCTTCATTCACACAGGCTCCCAATATATTCTATAATGTAATATCCACACCAAAGCACTGTGGGTAACCCTGCTTCCTGCCTCCAAGCCACCAGTCATCATAATAGTAATAATAAACTTTATTCTTCTATACCGCTATAGTCGAAAGACTTCTAGGCGGTTCACATTCTAAGAAGACTGGACAATCAGCGAAATACAAGGTGTAAGAAGAGAGGGTTACATGAGAAATAGGTAAAGGAACAGAAAAAAAAACAAAACAGCGAAATTACTTCGAGGAACAGAGAGGGAGAATATATCATTTAGAGGCGTGTCCAAGTCCATATTCAGACAGGCACAATATAAACAGAATTTCTCCGTATAATGCTGGCTATACCGACGGCCTCGAGAAATAACATATATTGTTACCTTTCTGTGAGGCATGTGAGAGCACACTTTCCTATCATTCTGCAGCACCAGCTTTCCAGCTCATGTCATCTGGGACACCTCCCAGAATGACTTGCAGCACCTCTGACCTGAGGCCTGGAAGCTGGCTGAAATTCATGGGCAGTTGCATTATTTACAAACAGAAGAGGGTTCTGAATTAGAGCCCGACTGAATTTTGGGTTCAGTTTCTACAGCAAAACTGGCCCAAAATTCAGGTTTGGTCATTCATTGGCTTAGGCTGATAAAGGCATTGCATTTTCAGCTCAACTGCCCCCCCCACCCCCCACCCCACCCCCAGTGATCACTCTTTGCCTATCCCATCACATGACCACAAGCACTGCCAAAGAACAGGTCCTGCCAGGGAAGCCACACCAATCAGAATTCCTCTGCCCTCCCATCACTCAAAGACCCTCACTGGGCCTACCTTTAAATGCCTCTTCTGAACAGGAGCTCCTGCCCCCACTAGTTCCTCAGTCAAAATGGCTGCCAAGACTATCCAGCATGGGCAGGAGCAATCTCAGCAGCCATTTTGACTGTGGAACCAGAGGAGGCAGGAGCAACTGAGGATCCCTAGACCATCATGGCATTTAAAGGTAGCCTAGAAAAGGCTCTTTGGGCAGTGGGGGGGGGAGGGGGGGGTTGGCCCAGAAGGCCTTGCTCTCTCTGCTGGAGGAGGGGAGGTTGGAGGTGATAGTCTGGGAGAATTTGTTTTCTCTATAGGGGGAAGGCGAGGTGCATTTTTGGTTTCAGCTTTGGCCCAAAATGAGTGACAAATTTTGGCTTCTGATTCAGTTTCAATTGAAACCAAGAACCCTAGTTTCGATCACCCTCTATTCTGGAGATCGCCTCATGCATTCTGGGCATCAGCTTCTAAAGTTCCAGAGATGCGATGTCATATACTTAATTACAATAAGTGAATCTGCTTTATGCCCACCAGGCCTAGTCCTACAGCACCACACAAAAACAGCCACCTCCTCCCCATTGATTATCCACAGCCCCCAATTCTGTGCTCACTCAGATCCATGATAGGGTCGGAATTGGGATTAGAACTGAAGCACTGGAAGTTAAAGAGAGCCATTTTCGATATGACGTCTAAATCCGAGTGTACTATTTAGAGTGGTCTCCTTCTTTTCAGACCATTGCACTGACCATCAGGCTACTCCAGACATCTTCTTGCTGCTCTAATAGGACTGGACATAACATCCGAAGCTACCACTGTTACTATTTATCATTTCTATAGTGCTGAAAGGCGTATGTAGCGCTATGAACTGTCAGACAGTTTCATTTATATCTTTGAGTGGTGGGAGGGGGGTCAGTGACCACTTGGAGAGTGTGGGGGTCATGCTTACTCCCTCCAGTGGTCATCTGCTCAGTTTGGGCACCTTTTTGGCACGTATTCGTTGTTAAAACAGATGTAGCCCCAAATAACTAAATTGTGTCCTGGATGTATGTTTGATTATGGCAGAAAAATGTCCAGGTCATAAGCCTACCCTAGCCCCACCCACACCACACCTCTAATAAGCCCCCCTGAGATTTAGACAAACTATGGATGAAAACAGGAAACTGGAAGGATTTGCTCCATGTGCCCCTGTTCCCAAGGCTCACAGATGAATGCACTGAGCAAAGATCCCCCCTCCTCCCCTGGTCTTTGGGCCTTTTCGGCAGCTCTCTTCCTCTTCGTCTGCCCTGATTATGTTTCCTCTCTAATTAGTAACACAAATACTGTCCTATGCTCTGAGCTTAGTGCTAAGATCTCCTGATCTTAATGCCATTAGAACCATGTGACAGCTTTATCCGAGGTAATTCACACTAACTTGCAGAATCTCTCATCTGTATGATCAGATCAAATACATCAGTTCAGGAGTTCTAGGAATTCTGTCTGCTCATACACCTCGGTCGCTTCTATAACAAAGAGCACAGGCGGCTGTGCAGGCGTTGAGATCTCTTCTGGTGCATAAGGTATAATCTTATTTAGATCGGATCAATGTTTCTCAGGCTGCTTCTGGACTATTAAAACGTGTTCTACCGTTTGTTCTGACGACAGGTCCAAGCGATTTACAAAATAAAAATTCAATATATCAAAGCAAGGAACTCCATTAAAAACAGGACAGGCCTAACCAAACTCAACTCATATGTACATTCTTATGTTATCTAGCTAGTCTGGGGTTTTTTAGGATGTCCATAATGATTATGCATGAGACAGATTTGGAGGCAGTAGATGCAAATCTCTCTCATACATATTCACTGCAGATATCCTGAGAACTGAACTAGCTTCAGAAAAGGTTGAGCTTTTTATCTGCCCTAAATTAATCTGGGTACCACCACTGAATACTGGCGGTGCCCAGATAACTCTTAACTCCATCTCTGGACTGCAAGGCAGTGGCACTTGTCTGAGGAAATGCTGCTGAAAATCCAGGTGAGCGGACAGGAGCCACTCCTACCAAGATCTGTGGGTATGGCACTTTGTGCGGCCCCAGAAACATTTTTTTCGGCCAGGGAAGCCAAAAGGTTGGACACCTCTGGTGTAGACGAAGAAGCATTACTGCACTGGCCACCATTACCCTACAGGGCCAAGTGTATCAGGCCATCAAGAAGGTTTACATACTTAGCAAAAGATTATATAAAACACAAAGACAGAAAAAAATAAGCATAACAATTCATAAAGAGAGACTAAACCCAGAATACCAGTAGCTCAAACTCTAATTGTCAAGATCTTCAGAGCACCTAAAAACTAAACTACACCCCTTTGAGGCCTCTAAGGTCTTTTCAAGGAGCATCCCCCGCCCTCTGGAGCTTACTCCCAGAGGAGCTAGGCTGAACGCCAGCCGCATTTCCCAAGGCCACTGACTCTCCACATCTGGATCAGCTTATTGCACTCCCTGAAACTTCAACCAGTTTCTCATATACAAAATCTCATTTGCCTTCAGTTTATTCTGTGTCTGTAACTCAAACGCATTTGCCCCTATGAAGACGTTTCATTGAGAAGGACTTTTCAAACTTTACGTAGTCCATTTCCTTGGGCTAATATGTTGTCTTCCCTCTCCTGTCTGTCCTGTTGTCTTGACCAATGTTTTCTCGGCTTACTATTTCTTCTCCCTTTGATAAGGTGGTATAACAAATTTTGAATAAACTTTGTATTTGTTTAAATCTATTGTACTGTACAATGGTAGCGTGATATCTAAGTTGCATGCTTATTAAAGCATTTCATTTGTATTGTGGTGACATTGGGCACAGCACCTCAATGTCATATGAATGCACTTCCATGCTTGCCTTGAGTTTCGCCTCCCATCGGTTTATCTATATGATAAGCTGTCATATCTATGTTATCAATACGTGCTTCTTAGGTCTTGTATTATATCTCTGCTGTTTGAATTTCAGTGCTATTAAATAAGCATATTTTTCAAACGGTTTCATTGTAGTCCTAGTCTCAAGTTTCAGTTTGTTGATTTGGAGTTGACCTCATTCTATGTTATGCTGCAAGTTTTAGGTTGAAGTGTATTTGCTGTTGAGTGAATTTCTTCATAAATCCCAATAAATAAATATATTTCGGTTACATGATTGCATTTCCGACAGTATCATGTTATTCAATTTGCAGCTCCAAGTCTACCTCACAGATTGAATCCATGCTTCTGTCTGGTCATTCCGCCATTCTTACACGGTTAACAAAATGGTCCTGATTAGTGTGGTGATAATCGTGATTCCACAAGACTTAGGCGATCACTATAGAATCACAGTTAGTGCTGCCTAGGGCAACGTTCTAACATTTAGGTGCCCCGTATTTATGCCAGGGTTTTCTTTGCCTAATGGCGCCTAACTCAAAAACACTGCCAGGATCCTCCCCCTAACTCCACCCACTTTTAGTGTAGGCGCTTTGGGCTCGGCACCTACTTTTTATAGAAGTAAGTTACATGACAGCAGATAAAGGCCAAATGGTCCATCCAGTCTGCCCATCCACAGTAACCGTTATTTATTTCTATTTCCGAGAGATCCCACGCGCCTATCCCAGGCCCTCTTGAATTCAGACACAGTCACCTAATTATGAGGCATTAAGTATCAATAGCGGTACCGATTAGGCCTTTTGACCAATTAAGTCAGGTGCCAATATTGGTGCTTAACTTTGGGCAGACTTTATAGAATCAGGGCCTACGTCAAGCGGTTCCAGCTGCGCACCGTCTAGAGCGAATCTCTTCATAAAGACGATGTCAAAATCTCAATAAATAATAAAAATGTATTTCTGTATCGCAAATCCCTTGCGGTCCAACACCAAAACTAAGACTATAACAATTTCAATAATCTTCAATAAACAACAAACCAAGGCGGGCTCCTGGTCTGATCCAGTAAGGCTATTGTTCTGTTCTGCTTAAGTCATTACAGCCAGGTCAGGTCCTGAAATCAAACAGCTTCTAAGCACCTGCAGGTATCAGAAGAACAGGAGCCGTGTGGTCCACTAAAGTCCACGTATTTGTCTCAGACGTGATGCCCTTTCTCCTCATCTAAGCCAACAAAAGCAGCGGACAGTTACATGTTAACGACTGCACCTCTGGGCATTAATTCCCATCAGAAAGACTTCAGACCTACCACTCCTTTGCATCACTCCCCACCAAGGCTTTTACCCGACTGGCCAGCATTTCCAACCGTCTTGCTTTTTCAAGTCAAGTTAGTTTTGTAAATATAAACATCACAAGGACAATACCTAAAATCACTTATGCAGTCAGCAGCAGCCCAACCAAATATCAATCTATCTGTCTGTCTGCTCTTTATTTCTAAAGGAATAAGTCTTTATTCTAGCCTCGTCCTCTGAATCGCAATTTCCAGTCATCCCAGATTGCAGCTTTCCTTTGGCAGAAAAAAGGCTGCAACAAGGAAAGGGACAGGAAGGAGTTTGCGAGGCACAGCCTCTGCCGCTCCATCAGCTTTGGCCCTGAAAGATGCAAGTGTGGCAGTGCCCTCAAGTGTCCAAGGGGGACTGACCTGGGACACTAGTCATTCACTCTAAAGCAAAGCAGGAGCCAACCCTAGAATAGGTAAGACCTTGGACTGCAAGTGTTTTGCAAAACATTTTATTAAAATTTAACCTGATATACAAGCAAGGTCTTGCAATGCAAGTCCATATTAAAGTTGGGGGGGGGAATTAAGCTGGCAGGACAGATATTCTACTAGTGCATCTCAACTTCCTCAATTCGCAGCAGTGTTTGGTGCATTGTAACATTGTTGCAGCCCATTTTCCTGCTACTACATTGCGAGAGTCAAGACAGCTCAGGGACTGAGGCAACTTCCACGTCGGCATTGCATCGGTTCCGGCAGTGCAAGCCCAGAGTCCAGCTCCTTCCTCTTCCTCCCCGATTGCAGCATTGAGCTCCCCCTCCCCCTCCCCAGGGCTAAGGCGGGCGGCACTCACCTGGTGCTCCGGGTCGGCTCGTGGCTCCGGGGTAGCTGCAGCGCGCGGCTCTGATTAGCAGCCGTGCCGAAGAGACTCTGCCCCCAGCGGCGAGATGCGGAGCTGCAGCGTCTCCTGCCGCGCACACTCGCAAGGGCTGGACGCTCGAGCATGCGCTCTCCAAGGTGCTGCTGCTGCTGCTTTCCCCAGGGGAGCGGCAGCTTCAGTTTTCAGACGGGCGTCTATGATGCTCTCAAAATGGGAATCACGCTTAGACTAGGCCAGGGGTAGGCGATTCCGGTCCTCGAGAGCCGGAGCCAGGTCAGATTTTCAGGATAGCCACAATAAATATGCATGAGGTCGATTTGCATCTCAAGGAGGCAGTGCATGCAAAGCCATCTCATACATATTCATGATGGAGATCCTGAAAACCTGACCTGGCTCCAAATTTCGAGGACCAGAATCACCTACCCCTGGACTATGGGAAGGGGTAAAACGCGGACCTCAACCCACCCATCCTTAAAAATCCGAGCTCCATGCCACTTTTAGTCTCAGCATAGGGAGGGAAAAGCATTAGGATCTGTCTTAGGGGTCTGTCAGAGCCATAACCTATGCTTGGTCTAAAAGTGGCACAGAGCTCAGCACCCCTCCTCCTCTCTGCCCCCCTCCTGCCTTCCCTCTGGCGCGAGGTTTCTGTGTTGGCATCGGCGCTCTGTCACTTCCAGGACCCACACCTAGGAAATGCCATCAAAGGGCGAGACTATATTGACGTGGGCATGTTCCTCACACCGAAGAAGTTAAAAATGTACGAGCAAAGTGAAGGGGGAGCGCGTGCAGCAGGAGGGTGGGGGAGGGGTGCCATTGTCCCGGGCACCGCTCACCCTTACAGTGCCACTCCTTTCATCTAGCTGCCCCATATGCCTGGAATAAACTACACCAGTTTGTCCGTCACACCCCTTCCCTTCCCTAAAAGCCTATCTTTTTGTGATAGCCTCCAGTCCCACCACCCTAGCCAGCAGATTAATCACCCCCCCCCCCCTTCAACTCTATCCCCCACCCTGCCATCCTGTTTGTTTTGTCTGCTTAGATTGTAAGCTCTCTGGAGCAGGGAATGCAGAAATAATAATAGTAGTATAACACTGCTTAGCTGAATACTTGTGCTGACGAGAAAGTCCCTTTTTAAAAAGGCATTACCTGGCTAAAAGGACATGCGCAGGCTTCACAGCATTTTGGGCTGCAGGGAAACAAGATGGGATGGAATGGGGAAGTTGAAAGCCAAAGTCCACCAGGTAGTTCAATGCTGAAATTCCTGCCTGTACTGATTTATGTGCACTTTGCACCTGAAGCCAAACAGCTGAGACTTTTGCCAGCCCAGATTTTCAAAGGAAAACTTCCAGTATAGCGCTATGAGAGAAAGACTTAGAAGAACATACCCACAAAGCCACAGAGAGCAAGAGGCATCCTGGGTCAGACCAAAGGTCCTTCAAGCTCAGTATCCTGCTTCTAACAGTGGACAATCCAAGTCACAGGTTCTGACAAAGATCCCATGCTGCTTACTGCCAGGCCAAGCAATGGCTTTCCCCAGACTGTTTATGGGCTTTTCTTCCAGGAATTTGATCAGACCATTTTTAAATCTTGTTATGCCACTTTTTTAAATCTGCTTTTACCCACACCCTCTGGCAGTTTGAATATGACTTAAGTGCAAAAAATAATTTCTCCTATTTGTTTTAAATTTACTACTTAGGGCTAGATTCACTAAGCCCACCGATTGTGTTTGCGATCATGTACCGACTTGATTCACCAACCTCTGTGCCGATCATCCTCCAATCTGTGCATGCAAAGTAGGAAGGGATTCACTAAAGAAGGCACACTGACTGGGCTGGCCAATCCAAAACCAAGCGACTGGTGAGGACCTGCTCTCTGCCCCGACTATTTTATGCCGGCTGCCCCACTTTCTGCCCCATGCTGGCCGCACTGCTCTCTGCCGCGATTCTCCTGCGTGCTGCCCCGCTCAATGCCCCCCTCTGCTGCTTGCTGCCCTTCCCTGCAGTGCAAGCCCGTGGCTTTAACCCGCTTTAAACCCACAGATTAAAACCACAGGCTTGTGAGTAAAAAAAAAAAAAGTACGGACAGCAAACACATGTGCAGACCATCTACAGGCAAAGTAGATGGTCTGCGCATGCATCGTGATCGCTCTCCAGCGATCCGTGTTGTCGGTGAGGGGCGTGCCTCCCATCGCCCCCATTTGCATGAGGGCGCGTTGTAGATCAGTCGGCCTGCCTCCGATCGCCCACAGATTGGGTAGGATCGGTGGGCTTAGTGAATCTAGCCCTTAGTAACTTCATGGCATGTTCCCTAATCTCTGTACTTTCTAAAAACAACCAATGCACATTTACTCCTTTCACTAATGATTTTCTAGAGCTCTATCATATTTCCCCTGGATTCTCTCTACTTCATGCCGAAGAGTCCTAATCTCTGCTTATAGCAGCTAAAAATCCAGGCAGTTTACAATCAACATAGAAAAGAATTAAAAACAATACCTCATATTGTTCCATCTCTTTTTTTATCATCTAAATCTTTTCTAATTTCACTTATCTTTTTGACGTGTTGATCAGAATTGCACAACCAGATACCAAAGAAGAAAACTACGGAGCAGACGGACACTTTGAGTCCATCGAAATATTGTTTTCCAAAAAAGATCCATCTTTGCCCATCTGCTCCGTAGTTTTCTTCTTTGGTATCTGGTTGTTCGACCTGTTGGATTTCTCCTTCCTTGCTGACGATGTGATTGCGTCATCGAACCAGTCTTTCTTTTATTCTCCATTCCTTGTCTATTAACTCCTAACACTGTTTGCTTTTTTGCTTTCTGTCATACTCTCACCAAAGGATTTCATACTTGATCTTTTTCCTGGGTAGTTACTCTTAGGGCTCCTTTTGCTAAGCTGCGTTAGTGTTTTTAGCGGACGCTACACCCCTGCTACGCAGCTAGAACTAACGCCAGCTCAATGCTGGCGTTAGCGTCTAGCGTGCGTGGCAATTTAGTTAATTCTCTAACACGGCTTAGTAAAAGGAGCCCTTCTAGCATCACAGAACTACAATTGAGGTTATTCTTCCCAATGTGCATCAATTTGTTCTCGCACTCATTCAATTTAATCTGCCATCATCTAGCCATCCACGTTCTCACCATCCTATTATGATTTAACAGCTTTGAATACTTTTGGGTCCTCTGCAGATTTAATCACCTCATTCAAAATTCCCATTTTCAGATCATTTCGAAATATATGAAAAAGTACCGGTCAGATTTCAGCTTCCCTAGAGTACTCCACTATTGATCTTTCTCGTTTCATTTCAATTTGTAATATTGAAACAGAACTCCCACCCCCCCCCCCCTAAAAAAAATAATAAAAAATTCTGCCTGCACAGATGTCAACTGTTCAGTTCTTTATCTGCTATCATCTACTAAGTTTCATCCACATAGGAGGAGAAGCACAAACAGATGGAAATATATATTTATTAATGATCTAGAAACGGGGACAAAGTGCGAAGTTATCAAGTTCGCGGATGACACAAAACTCTCCAGCAGGGCCAGAACTGTTGAAGAATGCAAAGAATTGCAAAATGACCTGAACAAACTGAGTGAGTGGGCAAAAAAATGGCAGATGAGCTTCAATGTGGAGAAATGTAAGGTCTTGCACATAGGGAAGGGGAACTCCAGGTACAGCTATACGATGGGAGGGAGGGTACTCGGGGAAGGCAGCCAAGAAAAAGATCTGGGGGTATTGGTAGATAACACAATGAAGCCGGCGGCACAATGTGCAGCGGCCTCAAAAAAAAGCGAACAGAATGTTGGGCATTATCAAAAAAGGTATCACTACCAGAACAAAAGAAGTTATCCTGCCACTGTATCGAGCAATGGTGCGCCCACATCTGGAATACTGCGTCCAATACTGGTCACCATACCTCAAGAAGGACATGGCAATACTCGAAAGGGTCCAGAGGAGGGCAACGAGGATGATAAAGGGTATGGAGAACCTTTCATATGCCGAACGGTTAGACAGGCTGGGGCTCTTTACCCTGGAAAAGCGGAGACTGAGAGGGGACATGATAGAAACTTATAAAATCATGAAAGGCATAGAGAAGGTGGAGAGGGACAGATTCTTTAGACTAGCAGGGACAACTAAAACAAGAGGTCATTCAGAAAAACTGAGAGGAGACAGATTCACAACGAATGCAAGGCGGTTCTTCTTCACTCAGAGGGTGGTGGACACCTGGAACGCGCTTCCCGGAGAGGTAATAAGACAGAGTACAATTCTGGGGTTCAAAAAGGGACTGGATGACTTCCTGGAAGCAAAGGGGATAACAGGGTACAGATAGAGGTTTACCGTACATTGAGCGAATAGGGTATGGATATTTTAGGTTAGGTAGGGAACACTTTCAGGTCGTGGACCTGGGGGGCCGCCGCGGGAGCGGACTGCCGGGCACGATGGACCCCTGGTCTGACCCGGCAGAGGCAACACTTATGTTCTTATGTTCTTATGAATCAGAGAAACCGAGATACACAGCTAGAAATAGCCACAGACAGACATAAATTCACACCCATGCACACAAAGATGGAAGGAGAATTAGGCAAATGCACAGACTCAGAAATGGAAGGAGAGACACACACACAAAGGGCCTCATGTCCTAATCCATAAGAATTTTCATTCATTGGTACCCATTTTAGCAATATTTAGCTACAGGATGTAAGTGAAAGCTAAATTTGCAAGAAATTTATTATGCATTACTAAGGCTGAGAGCTTTGTACAATTTTTTTTAACTTGCCTCCTTCGTGCAGCAAGAACAGGATTTAAAGGGCTTATGGCTTAAATTGAAGGCCTCATCCATCTGGTTGCCTATATTTCTAACACAGGCTAACAAAAAAACCATTTTTTCTTGGTGCTTGGGTTTATTGACCTGTTCATCTGGGACACCGATTCAGAAAATTGCATTGGATAGACCGCATCAGCTCTAATTTCTTAGATATGGTTTCTAGTTTCTTAGTATCCTTGCTTTTTATGCCTTTGGGATAGTAGAGCCAAGCCAAATATGAACATTGGGCAAAAAAAGATTGGCCTCCGAGAGACTTGGACAAACTAGGGGAATGGGCAGAGAGATGGCAGATGAAATTCAATGTTGAGAAGTGTAAAGTATTGCATGTGGGAAGCAAAAACCCGAGGTATAATTATGCGATGGGAGGGATGTTTTTGAATGAGAGTACCCAAGAAAGGGACTTGGGGGTAATGGTGGACATGACAATGAAGCCAACAGCACAGTGTGCAGCGGCCGCTAAGAGAGCGAATAGAATGCTAGGTATAATCAAGAAAGGTATTATAACCAGGATGAAAGAAGTTATCCTGCCGCTGTATCGGGCAATGGTGCGTCCACATCTTGAGTACTGCGTCCAGTATTGGTCACCGTACCTTAAGAAGGATATGGCATTACTCGAGAGAGTTCAGAGGAGAGCGACACGACTGATTAAGGGGATGGAAAGTCTTTCATACGCTGAGAGATTGGAAAAACTGGGACTCTTTTCCCTGGAAAAGAGAAGATTAAGAGGGGATATGATAGAGACTTACAAGATCATGAAGGGCATAGAGAGAGAGAGAGGGACAGATTCTTCAAACTTTCAGAAAATAAAAAAACAGGGCATTCGGAAAAGATGAAAGGGGGCAAATTCAAAACAAATGCTAGGAAGTTCTTCTTTACACAACGTGTGGTGGACACCTGGAATGCAATTCCAGAGGACGTTATAGGGCAGAGTACGGTACTGGGGTTTAAGAAAGGATTGGACAAATTCCTGCTGGAAAAGGGGATAGAGGGGTATAGATAGAAATTTACTGCACAGGTCCTGGACCTGTTGGGCCGTCGCATGAGCGGACTGCTGGGCGCGATGGACCTCAGGTCTGACCCAGCGGAGGCATTTCTTATGTTCTTATATAGGACGGTTGGAGGACAAAATGTAATCAATGAACCTTTGGTAGCATAAGATACATATTGACACCACTACATATAAAGCTAGGCCTGATGAAACTATTTGTAAAGGCTTTGAATAAAGAAGTTTGTGCATTGAATGTTACCTGACTTATCATGGAAAAACTGAAGGCAGGAATTTTTGATGGTCCACAGATCAGATGACTTATAAATGACTTACATTTCATTGTATCAGTGAATGAAACTGAATCATGAGCCTGGTCTTCATTTGTTCTTGTAGTGAAAAACTTTCTTGGTAACAACTTCACAATTAGTAGAGGATATGCACTTTCATTTCAACAGGCTTGGCTGTAACATGAGTGTTAGTCCATTATTTGTACTTAGATCACTTAAGCAAAGAGCAAGGTGAAAGATTTCACCAAGACATAAACACAATGGAAGCCAGATGGGATGCACACACGATGGCAGACTATTGTTGGATTCTTATGTGGGATTGTCCTGGCAGATCCCACTCTCGGAAGTCTTACAAAAAGGAGCTTCTTGTGTGTCAAATGACTGGAAAGTTTGCATCATAAACTTGGGCTTTTGGTATGAAATAAATAGATTTTCATGTTGTACACTTTAATTTTTAATGTTTCCTTCATGCTTAAATGATATTAATTTAAACAGTACATTAAAATATCCTGATTTTTTTAGTGGGTGAGCAGAGTGAAGGGTGGCATATGGAACATGTTCCGTATCTAAAAAAATAGAGCTCATAGGAGAAAACGGGTGCCATTTTTGGAATCAGCAGGTCAAATATACCCAGAAGCAGGTCTAACATTTGAGGCACCAAAATGAGTGTATTCCACACTTTTCATTTCAATGATATGGAATGAAAAGAAGTGTCAAGAAAAGTGTGGAATAACTTGTAGGTTTTGTGGCTCCACATCACTCTCATATTGTGATGTCATAATGCCTCATTCCACCAATGCCTAAGAGCCAACCTCATCGGAGATGTCACAATGGCTTGCTTTCCCTATACTTGGGAGACCACGGGAACTCACAGTACAGCTCTGCACGAGGCAGGAGTGTAGGAAGATCACTCCTGCCCCACGTCACCGCTAGACCACCAGGTAAGGTCCGGGGGTGGGTTAGAGCCGGCCAAAGTTATTCATGCATTTTCCCTATTCGCGGGCTGGCTCTGCCCCTAACCCCCGCGAACAGCAAGGGAGAAGTATATAGAAATCCTGAATGCAGAATCAGCCTGTCATATTCCCCACTAATGCTACTACTATTTGTCATTTCTATAGTGCTGAAAGGCGTACACAGCACTGTACATTTAACATTCAATAGACGGCCCCTGCTCGGAAGAGCTTACAATCTAATCTGGACAGGCAGGGTTGGGGAGTTTCTGACAGGAGAAATGATATACTGAATGGGAGTTAAGAGTTGAAAGCAGTTTCAAAAAAGTGGGCTTATAGCTTGGATTTGAACACTGCTAGAAACGGAGCATGACATATTGACTCTGGCAGCCTCTTCCAGGCATACGCGTGGCAAGAAAGAAGGGATGGAGTCAGTGGTAGAGGAGAAGGGTAACGATAAGCGAGACTTACCTGGTGAACGTGAGGAGAGATATTGAGGGGCTACAGCAGGGGTGTCAAAGTCCCTCCTCGAGGGCCGCAGGATTTCCTCAATGAATTTGCATGATTAATTGCACCAATAAGAAATCCCGCAGAATTCAGCTGTTCGCCTTCCCCTCTCTAAAACTATGTCATCTCAAAAGATTCCTAGACAAAACAGGCAGCTAAGCTGAACCCTTGGCTAGCCCAAATGGTACTCAAGGCTCCCACATACCTCGGCTTCAGAAAATTACTCAAAACTCACCTATTCTGAGAACAGAACCCTTAACCCCCCTCCTACTCCTGCAATAAAACCTCCCCCCCCTCGCACTGCTCTTCTCCTTCCTTCATGATCTCTTCTCTCTTCCTTACCTACTATCCTCACCCTCTTGGCTCCTTGCAATTCTGATAAAATGTTGTAAATCTGCGTGTCATCGCAGATCTTAATTAATTGATGTGAACCGCCTAGAACTCACTGAGTATGGCGGTATACAAGGATAAAATTATTATTATATTATTATTATTATCTATTAGCATACAATGAAAGCAGTGCATGCAAATAGATCTCATGCATATTCATTGGGGAAATCCTGAAAACCTGACTGGATTGTGGCCCTAGAGGAGGGACTTTGACACCCCTGGGCTACAGAGTGAAGGATCCTGGCCTAGCTTCAGCTGATCCAGAGCCCAAAGGAGCACAAGAGCACTGCTGGTGAGATAACAATAATTCTGCTCTGTGTTCTTCCTTTCCTGTGCAGTGGGGATTCAGAAAACATAACACCAGATCTTGTAGTTCTCCTGTTACAGCATTTCAGTGAAATTGGAAGGGTTATCACTGTCTTGCCCTTTCTGCTTCCAGTAACCCACATTAGCAAAAGTAAAGAAAATCCTGTCTGGTGTCCTTATGAGCCACGGTTTTCTCAGTTTTAATTCCCATGCTTGTCATCACCAAATTGGAACGTGACCACTGGCAAAGAAATAACGTACAGTACTTGCCACGGGGCTCCTTGGGGATTTCTTTCAGCCTATGCAAGCCTGCAGTGCTGGAGAGAGCAAACGCTGCATTTCCTACAGAAGATATGCTGAGCACTCTGTTTTTCCAGCCTCAAAGTTCATTTCAAGCCTTTTTTCTGTACTTCCTTTAATAGTGCTGGGTTTTAATATCACAGACACAGAGAATGATTTCACAGGGTGCTTTAAGTCAAATACGGCTTTGTAAAAGAGGCCGTAAGTGCGATTCTGTTCAGCATAGATGCACAATAGAGAATCGTGCTCAGCGAATTTAAGTACGTCTGCATAGTTAGACGTGCTTTTAAGCATTGCATAGACACCTTCACAACGTCTATAACATTATAGCACTATGACGTCTTTAGAATGGCAATTTTCTATGCTTAAATCTTTTATTGATTTTTCAATTTAAATAGAATGGCAATTTTATGATGTTTTTTACATTCAAATTGTATGCAGCAAAATGTCATGCAGAAGGCAGCCCAATTTTACAGAAGCAGCACTATTATAATTTATTTCTCTTTTAATTATTTATAGTCAGCTACTTTATCATATTTCCCTTCTGTCCTGGTGGGCTCAAGGGGATTAAGTGACTTGCCCAGCGTCACAAGGAGCAATGAAGGGTTTGAACCCACAACCTCAGGGTACCACTGCCCCCCCCCACTCAGATATTAAACCACATGTCAATTCAAAAGCCAAGTATATATCCTCTTGATTCACAAGCACTCATTTTTCTAGCATAAATATCAAACATGTACCTTCAACACTTGTCCTGTTCCTCTTTTGCAAACTAGTGCCGAGTGCTCAAGAGCCATGCCATAAGCCCAAAGCACTGTGTATTCTCCACAGGGACTGGCCCCCGATTGAGAAGCCCAAGATGAAGAGGCAGCCTGAGACCTTTGTCCTGCTGAAGGTGAGGCCTGTGAGGCCAATCTGGAGCCAGGATGACTTGCAATCCGGCAGATGACTAGGCCCACCATGGGCCAAAGAGGGAAGACGTAAAGGAGACCGACACTTGGCTAGGCTGGATCAACATGTCCAACCCTGAGCTTCCCGGTTCTGCTCTTTGGCTGAAGAAGCATTTGGCCTTTGCATTCTTGGCTAACGCCATCAAATCCATCACTGGTTTGCCCCAGTTTTGCACATTTAGATTGAACACCTTGTGCGAGAGCGACCACTCCCCCAGGTCCAGGAATTGTCAGCTTAGAAAGTCAATACTGTAAGGAACTCCTGGAGAAAAAAGGAAGTTAGATAAATTGTATATAATAAATTTCTATGCTTTTTGTCACATACACTCAGAAAAGTGTAATTCAGCCAGAAGCCGAAGCTCCGATAGCCAAACCCACCGCCCCATCACTGTGTAGGAAAGTATTGGAAAAAAGATTTAGTGTCTTTCAATGGCAAAAGAGAAATCTTCCACTTATCTCTTAAAAGTGTTCAACAGGTCCCGACATGGACCATGTTTCGCAGTTCTGTTTCAAGGAACCAAAAAAAGAAAGGACTTGGTAGTTCAAGTGCCAGAAGATTAGTGATAGTGCAATTGTAACAGTGATCGCATATTCATGTATGCTTGATTAGCAAAGACTTCTCTGCTTCTATTTTCATGTAACGAAAAACATGGTCCATGTCGGAACCTGTTGAACACTTTGAAGAGATAAGTGGAAGATTTCTCTTTTGCCATGGAAAGACATTAACAATTTTTTCAGTACTTTCCTACACAGTGATGGGGTGGTGGGTTTGGCTATAGGAGCTTCGGCTTCTGGCTGAATTACACTTTTCTGAGTGTATGTGACAAAAAGCATAGAAATTTATTATATATAATTTATCTAACTTCCCTTTTTCACCAGGAGTTCCTTACAGTATTGATATCTTATTTCATTTTTGACCTCCTAAACCTTATGAGATCTAATACACCAATCTCCCTACCACCTCTATATATTGTAACTTAGAAAGTCAGCCTGAACATTTTCCATTCCAGCCATGTGGGCAGCGAAGAGAGCCTGGAGATAAGCTTCTGCCCACCAGAAGAGCATTTTAGCTTTCAGCCACGAGGGGGGTACGCCTTGTGCCCCCCTGCCTGTTCAAGTATGTTATCGGAGAACACTCTTACAGCATTTCCCTTTAAGACGTCCTCTAGAGCCTTCAGAGTTAGACACATGACTCTGAGTTGCAAATGATTTTGACAGTCCCCGCAATTAGCTCCCCCGCTGAACAGGCTGGCATCGGTTGTAAGAGTCATCCAATCTGGGATCCGGAGAGGCATGACCTTCGATAGGGGTGCATCCTGAAGCCACCAGCTTAGGCTGACCCTCGCAGTCCTTGTCCAAGGAAGCTGCATCTGAAGAGGATGTCTTTGCGGAGACCACCGGGACCTAAGAAAGTCCTGTAGAAGTCGTATGAGCTCTGGCCCAGGGGACAACCACCAAGAAGCCTAGCACTTGAAGATAGTGCCAAACAGAGTTTGCAAGCCCAAGAGAGAGATAATTTGTCTTCTGAGCTTCAGTTTGCATGGCATGTCGAAGCGAATGCCCAGGTACTTCAGACGCTGGGTTGGGTCCAGATGGCTCTTCCTGAAGTTGACTATCCAGCCAAAACGCTGCAGCAGTTCTAATGACGCACTGCCAGCTCGAACTCCTACCTGAATGGGGCTCTGACTAGCCAGTTGACCAGATAGGGGTGAACTTGAATCCCCAAGCACCAGAGGTGAACTGCCACCACCACCATAACCTTGGTAAATGTCCAGGGGGATGTTGCCCGGCAGAACAGGAAATCCACAAGCTGGAAATGATGCTGAAGTACATAGAACCGTAGATACGTTCTGTGGTCCAGAAAGATGGGAATGTGCAGATATGCTTCCATGAGGTCGAGAAGCTAGAAATTCTCCTGAAGCTACTGCTGCAATGACTGAATGGGTTGTCTCTATGTGGAAATGAGGAACTCTCAAAAACAACATTTGTTACCTTGAGATCCAAAATAGGCCTCATCTTTGGTGCCTTTCTTTGGCATGACAAAGTATCTTGAGTATCTTCCTGAGCCTGAGTCATTGTTGGGGTCCAGCTCTATGGCCCAAATGGAGAGTGGCTTGGACCCGGATCTCCTTTTCTACAACTTCTTATATCCCACACACAATGGTCCAAGGAGATTTTCTCCCATCCCCCAGAAATGACAACAATTGCCCCCGATATGTGAGAGCAGGGTCAACAGCCTGGCATCATTGTGTCTTTTTGGAGGGTGGGTTGAGACAAAAACCAGCAGCCTGCTGGCACCTGAAGCTGCTGAAATGCCATGGTCCCGCCCCTCCTCTGAGGCAGGAACGCAGCAGAGGAAACAGCTCCGAAGACCTATAGCAGCTTGCAGAGATCACTAGCACCAGCGATCTTCTCTGCAGGTTGCTGCTAGTAGGTAAATGGAGCGGGAGGCCACGGAGAACACACAGGCCTTGGGGGGGGGGGGGGGGTGGAGTTCTTTGAGATCTATAAACCGAGAAGAGAGCTTAGAGATGTAAATGGGATGAAATTAAGATTGGAGGGTAGAATGTCGACTATGCATGCTATGAGCATCAATGATATCTGGGGCGTAGAACTATGGAATGCCTTGCCTGGTATCCTACGGTTTTGTATGAGGAGGATGAATTTTAAGAAAATGCTGAAAATTCAATTATTTGCCAATGCCTTCTTATGCTAAGGTATATTTCAGTTGATAATCGCCTTCTAGAATTTTTCTGACATCAAAGTATGATTTAAAGCTTGTTTGTACTTCTGAATTGATTGAATTTGTGCTCTATCCCTATTATAACAGGGACGATTAACGATGTTGTCTTGACATGTCTGTTATAAGTGATAATCGGAGGGAAACAAGATTTTATGTATGTGATATGGAAACCCAGTGTTCTCCCTAGCGTCTTTTATCCGGGCGCTACGCCCAGCTAATTTAGATGAGCACCCGGCTGTCTTCTTCGAATGACGCGCTTCCCCCCTAGTCAGTGTCTCACCTTTAAAACGCTCAAGTGCTAGCTCTGTGAGAAGATCCCCAAGGAGGCGACGTTGATGTGTAAGCAGTGCAGAGGTTTTTGGTGCGGGCCAGCGAGGTAAGTGCTCCGCTGCTCACATGAATTCTATGAGCGCTGGAGCATTTACTGTGCTGGTCTGCGCTAAAAACCTGTAACGCAGCTTGATAAAAGGTGCCCAAAGTGACGTCTATCACAAATGAAGGGCCAGAAAAGGAGTAAATATTGAAAACCGAAAATAACAAATCATATGATGAACAGGAAATGCTAAAATCTGAAAAGCCATGTGGATATATAGTGAGTGCAAGTCAATAAAGTAAACACCCACATATACATAGCAAAATAAAAAAAATTCAGCTTGTGGATAAATCGTGGGCGAGAAAGTAAAAAATTAAAATAAGCTGATACTGCTGGAAAAAAAATGTTATGTATAAAAGATAGAAATAGTAATATCGTCATCTGTGGGACATGGTACAAAAAGACAATGAATGTGAATGGACTGAAAAGTAAAAGATACACTATTTCAATTACAATGGCACCATCTGGTGGAAATGGTAAAAAAAAGAAAATGAATGTGAATAGGCTGCAAAGTAAAAGATACAGTATTTCATTAAACAATGGTGCAAAACCGTCACAAAGGACAACAAATGGACTGCAAAGTGAAAAGAGATGTAATAAAGAAATGTTTAAAAAAGTAATATATAATATTTATTAAAGTCTCAGTATTCATACAGAAAAGGTGAAGGGCATCAAGCTCATGACTATGTTCTTTGTCGACGTTGCCTACCTTAAAACCAAATACAATCAAACTTTATGACACTCAACCAGTTTGGAACAGAACCAGAAGAGGTCAGCGAGAAAAAGGAACTGCGCATGCCCAAGACATTCAAAAATCCCCAAGGGCTTCCCTTTCAAAGATGCAGTAGGGAGTATTTTTAACTTTGCAGCCCATTCATCATTCATTGTCTTTTTTACCATCTCCACGAATTGGCTATATTATTTTCTCACCCACGATTTATCTACAGGTTGATTTTTATTTTATTTTGCTATGTATTTGTGGGTGTTTTCTGTATTGTCTTGCACTCACTATATAGCCACTTCGCATTTCACCTGTTCATCACATGGTGTGTCCTTTTTTTTTTTTTTTAATCTTTATTGATTTTCAAACTTCAATAGTGCAATACAAATGGTAAATGGTTTGTACTTTGATGCTTTCTCCGCTTGACTTATTTGCATATTTTGTCATGCTTTGTGTTGTCTGGATCTTCTCTTGTGATGACTTACCCCCTCTTCTACGAAACTGTGATAGCAGTTTTTAGCGCTAATAGAAGAGGGCCGAGTCTTTTCTATGCATGTCCCCAGGGGGGTGTCAGGTCAAAAGCGCACCGGGATAAGGGCGCGCGCAGACAACTGAGCACAAAGTGGAGGCGCGCGCTGAAGAAAATGACTGTTTTAAAGGGTTCCGATGGGGGGTGTTGGGGGGGAACCCTCCCACTTTACTTTATACAGATTGTGCCGCGCTGTAACCCCCCACATTTTACTGAAAACTTCACTTTTTCCCTAAAAAACAGGGAAACAGTTAAGTTTCTAGTATGAGGGCGGTTACAACTTCCCAAACCCCCACAACACCGCCGCGATCTGTATTAAGTAAAGTGGGGGGTTCCCCAACAAAACCCCCCGTCGGAGCCCCTAAAGACACTCTTTTTCTTCGGCGCGCACTTCCATCTTGCGCTCAGTTGTCGGCGCATGCCTTTGTCTTTGGCGGTTTTGTCTATGAACCGATTATTATTATCCAGTATTTCCTATTACACACATAGATATCTTTCCAGTAGTTTCAGCTTATTTTAATTTAATTTTTACTTTCTCACCCACAATTTGTCTAGAACTTGATTTTTGTATTTTGCTATGTAGATGTGGGTGTTTTCTGTATTGCCTCGCACTCACTAACCCTCTCTTCTATTAAACTGCGTTAGCAGTTTGTACCGCAGTGAGCTGCACTGAATGGCCCGTGCTGCTCCCGGCACTCAGATGAACTCTATGAGCGTCGGGAGCAGCGCGGGCCATTCAGTGCGGCTCCCCGTGCTAGAAACTGTTATCACAGTTTCGTAAAAGGAGGCCATAGAGTTCCTATGAGCGTCAGGAGCAGCGCAGGCCATTTAGCGTGGCTCTCTGCGCTAAAAACTGCTAGTGCAGTTTGATAGAAGAGACCCCAAG
The DNA here is from genome assembly GCF_902459505.1 of Geotrypetes seraphini. Lineage (NCBI taxonomy): Eukaryota > Metazoa > Chordata > Amphibia > Gymnophiona > Dermophiidae > Geotrypetes > Geotrypetes seraphini. The sequence goes on from NC_047102.1 coordinate 31,595,703, forward strand.
TCATTGAGATTTGTGTGTGTGATAGAGGAAATATAAATCCCACTTGATAAAAGCGTCCCTTTACCTGCAAAGGACTGCATAGCTCACATCGATAACTCAGCTTTTTTGATATGAAAAGTGGAAGACTTGAAGTTCCATCTCAGGTCTTTTGGTACAGCTCTCATTCCTCCTCTGTCTGACAGCAGTGACTCTGGGCAACAGCCAGGGATGGATTTCCGATGAGTGATCTGTGTCTAGAGGTGTCTTATGCCATGACTTTAAAGAGGGAGCTGCATCTGCTTTCTCCTGCGCAGGCTTAAACCTGAACTATGGTTAATCGGAGGGGGTTCCCCACCCCCTTTATTTGGTTTTAGAATTTTAATTTGTGAACCCTTTTGACTTCTATTACAAATAAGTTCAGAATAAACAGTAACTCTGAGCCGTACAGGACTCCAGAGTCTCACAGGGTCCACTAGCTCCAGAAACTGATGAAAGCATATAAAAAGCTCTAATAGGAGGGAGAGCTCATATCATGCTGGGAGGAATAAAGATTAGAGCAGGAAGAGAAGGCAGTCAAAAATCAGCTTAGGGGCAAGTGAGATGTGAATGGAGCCTCCCCCCCCGCCCCAACACATTAATGGGTTCTATTAATGGACCTCGCTCCTACCCTGCCACATCGCCAGTGCCAAGATCCTGTCTTACACACAGAGTTCTTCCAAAGCATCTCCTCCTATTCTAGTATACTTGCTCTGCCAACGCACCTCCTTTCTGCTCTGCTGTTCCAGTTCTGAGACCCTCACACAGACAAAGAGATCCCTCTGCCAATGCATCTCACTCCTTCCCTGCAGCACCCTCTCTACTGCCTTCAGCTACCTATTCCATTCATTCTCTACATGCATCATTTCATTTGTCATACTTGTGTTACAACTTCTAGATGTGTGGTGATTGCATGAGACTCTGCTGAAAATCTGCTTTCCCGCTATCTGTATTGTGTTCATGCTATTATGACTATCAGGGGGACACTTACATAGGGCTCTGAAGATCTGCTCTTCAGCTGTCTGTGCTGTATACAAACTGTATGCATCTTATTAGAAAATTCTCAGGAGGAAATCAAATACCGAGGAACATTGGTTGTTTCACTGGTTTTTAAGCAGGACCTGAATTTAATTATGAACGCCTTTTTTTTATTTCCCCATAGTCTTTTTATGGGTCAAAAATTTAGAATTTTCCCAGATGTTACTAAAATAATAATAATAATAATAACTTTATTCTTGTATACCGCATTACCATGGAAGTTCTATGCGGTTAACAGATGAAGAGACTGTACATTTACTGCAAAATTACATTTTCGGCGACGCTGCATTTACAGTGAAGTTAATTTTTACAGCTAGGTTACATTTGCAATGAAGTTACATTTGCTGTAAGTTACATACAGCGATATTACATACAGCAGTGTTACATATGGCGGTGATACATACTGCAAGGCAAGACAAATCATGGGCTGCATACGAAGGGGTTTCGTCAGTCGTAAGGCGGAAGTCATTATGCCATTGTATAGATCCATGGTGAGGCCCCACCTGGAATACTGTGTGCAATTCTGGAGGCCGCATTATCGCAAGGATGTGCTGAGACTGGAGTCGGTGCAAAGAATGGCCACCCGGATGGTCTCGGGACTCAAGGATCTACCATACGAAAAACGGTTTGACAAATTACAGCTATACTCGCTCGAGGAGCGCAGAGAGAGGGGGGACATGATCGAGACGTTCAAGTATCTTACGGGCCGCATCGAGACGGAGGAAGATATCTTCTTTTTCAAGGGTCCCACGACAACAAGAGGGCATCCGTTGAAAATCAGGGGCGGGAAACTACGAGGTGACACCAGGAAATTCTTTTTCCTGAAAGAGTGGTTGATCGCTGGAATAGTCTTCCACTACAGGTGATTGAGGCCAGCAGCGTGCCTGATTTTAAGGCCAAATGGGATCGGCACATGGGATCTATTCACAGGGCAAAGGTAGGGGAGGGACATTAAGGTGGGCAGACTAGATGGGCCGTGGGCCCTTATCTGCCGTCTATTTCTATGTTTCTATGATAAGGCAAAGCAGAGGTATTTAGTATGGGGAGTAATGAAGAAGGGATAATTAGTTAGATTGAGTGATCCATTTTGTTAAGTCATTTAGTGTCTGACAGGATTGGAGGAGTCGGAGAGTCTGGAGGTAAGTCGGAATTAGAGGAGGAGGCTAGTAAGAGGGGGGGGAGAAGTTAGATGAATTTGTCAAAAAGGTAGGTTTTGATTGACTTCCTGAACATTTGGTAGAGGGGGAATTGGAGATGACGGTAGTGAGGCATTTGTTCCATTTGCCCGCTTGGAATGCTAGGGATCTGTTGAGGAATTTCTTGTAGAGGCAGCCCTTCAGGGAAGGAAAGGAAAACAGGTAGGTGTTTCGTGTACGGGAGGGGCCAGCAATTTCAAGGTGCTCCGATAGATAGATTGGTGAAGAGCCTGCTAAGGTTTTGAAGCAGAGGCAGGCAAATTTGAAGATGATCACAGGACCGCAGAAAGTTGTTTCTAGTTATAAGGGAAGAAGCTGTAAAAATCTGAGCAAATTTCTTGTTATCCTATCCATGTAAATGTCAGATAAAATATGTATTTGTTGAGCCAGAGCAGCTTCGAACCTTTTTGGATGCAAAAAAATTAATGCAATAGTATTAGAGCAGTAAAGAAAAGCAGGCCGGTTTATACCGCATTAAGCTTTACTTGTGTGATGTCTTCTACTGTGAGCCCTGCCACCTGCCTCACAGGCCCCTGGCTAAGCACCATCTGGTGACCCCTGCTCAGTGCCGGGTGAGCCGCAGGCTGAGCCCCCGCAAGAACTCCACCTGCATGGCCCAAGAGCTGGAGAACCACTGCATGTACTGTGTGCAGTGGAAGATGCCCGTCTGCTACCAGTGCCTGGAGTTGGGCAAACATTCCAGGGGCCATGTGGAAGCTGCACAAGGTGAGTGCACGTAATTAGTGCTGGAGGGGTGCGGCAGCAACCAACACAATCCGTGCATTGGCACTCCACACGGGCGGGCCACCTCTAGGGATGGTAGGATGGGCAAGCTGCAAGCACAGAGAGGCTAAATAGCTTAGCCCATGCTGAAAGGATAATTGGGCTACCCTGGTTGATTTTGCGGCCACGGTGGGGGCGGAGAGCAGTGCTGCATGCTGCAAGCTTCCCTGAGTACTTATCAGTTTGTGGAGGTTGTGTGTTCTCACTGCTTTTCCTTTCTCAGAGTGCATTGCCAAAATCCAGGCTTCCTTTTGTGCAGTGCAAAGGATTTTCTGCAGAAAGGGGAATTAGCAGAGGAGTGGTGGCGTGCTAGGCAGTTTGGCTACTGAGGGGAAAGGCAATACCCAAAATGTAAACAAGCTTAAACTAATCTGACTATCAGAAGGAAGCAGGGTAACAGGAGGGGCCTAGTTACTAACAATTTTATCCCGTTTGGTGCCTATGGCAATGGAAAAATATGAGTTCTCATTTTAGATTTTTCTTTTACTGGCCTTTTCCTTCCAAATCTTTGCTGAAAGCCAGTTATATTCAGGTGCACTGTTAATCTCTGTGCAAGTGGACTTAGCAATCAAGTTGGAATTAGGTCTGGATGCATTCTAGCTGGATATAAATCTAAATTACTCAAAATGGATGGGAACTTAGTTTGCTAATTGAACTATCAATAGGATTAGTTTGACTTTAACACAATTTTACAGTGTTTAAACAAAAATAACTTTCCTATGTTGTCATCCCAAATTGATATCAAATACTTAAGCAGGTAGGGGTGAGTGAGGGATGACTTTAGCAGGTTAACAATTGTATAAGGTGGTTAGGAAATGCACTTTACTCTTCATTTCATAACTTTTAGCAACAGAGAATTTCAGAAGGGACATTTCAGAATAATGGACAGGTAGAATTTTGCAAATGAAAATAATATGCATTGATAAGCAAGTACCTACTGTTTCTGTGCATTAGATTCAACATGAGTTTGAAGTTGGTTGAGTGGTTTGAAGTTGGTTGAATACCACTCTCTCAAGTATGGTAGTTTTGAAAGAAATGGAAGGTTTGATACTGGCCAGTAGTTATTTGGAATAAGAGGATCTGCATTACTTTTTTTCAAGGGTGGCTTAAATGCTACTGGACCATTACCTAAGTGTCAAACCTTAAAGGAAGTCATATTGAGCATTGGAAAATAATAATAATTAATTCATTAAAATAGTGCACATTTAATTTTTCCTGCCACCAAATTTCCCCGGCCCACTCCATCCGGCTACTTTTTCGTGCCACCCGGATGGAAAAAATTTCTGGGAGAACACTGGAAACACCATGCCCACTGCCCCTCCAGTGTACCTCTTCAAATCTTCACAGGCAGTGAGCAGCATCTCCTGCCTGCTGCTCATATAGGCCTGAGCTCCCTCCCTCCAATGTCACTTCCTGGTCCTGTGACCCAGATATCACCTCAGGAGGGAGCTCAGGCCGGCGCGAGCAGCAGGCAGAAGTTGCTGCATGCTGCCGTTGAAGATTTGATGAGGTATTCTGGGGAGGCTGTGGGCACGGTGGGGTAAAGTTCAAATGCTTGGTGCTTGGGCCATGGTAAACTGTAGATAATTGAAACTAAATCTGCACATACGAGAGCCCTCTTGTACAATATTAGATAGGACAAAAAACATACACAGATTGATACAGAATTCAGGTTAGAGGCAGGGAGGGGAAGTGGGGAAAGGAGAAAGGTAGGAAAACAGTGAGTATAGTGGAAGAACAATCAATGAGCGTCAAAAGCATTGTAAAAGAGCCCTGTTTTCAAGGAAGACTTGAAATTCTTGAGACAGAGTTCTGCCCTGATTTGAAAGAGAATTCCAGCAGCCTCATTACCATCCCTGACTATACAGTAAGACCCATCCAGCAGGTCCAATTATATACCCCCCCCATTAAGTATGAGGTCCCATTGTTGTTTCCAGTCACATGAGACTCTTTCCAGCAGGTCCCATTATACCTGATTACGTATTAAACCTCTCCAGAAGGCTGAATTACTGTCCCATAATTTGGAATAGCTTCTTCCGAGCTAGCTGGTTCCATTATTACCCTGTGGCCATTGCAGAGTCCTCATTGCTGCTTTTCCGGTCCAATCCTAGCCTGTGAATGGACGCACTGTACTTCTGTTTCCCCAGCTGAATAATAGTTTGAATCTCATCAGCAATGTCCTGCCGACTACTCTCCTCCATGGCTGTGATAAGTTTCTTCACGCAGTCTTGGTTATCTATGTTCTGTGTGGCCCAAGAGAAAAGCATCTCCTGGATCTGTCTGTCCAGGTCCTCCCTGTGGGACACATATAGTAGCATGAGTGAATGTCAAGCTGTTAAGCATCCCCGCGGGAAACCATCCCTTGTCATTCTTTAATGTCAGTCAAGTTTCAAGTTTTATTAAATTTTGATTTTACGCAATATCAAATATTTCAATGCGTATTACATAATTGAAATGTACAATAAAAAAAAACTGGGGTGACAAATACAAATACAAATAAGACAAAATTATACAAACTAATCATTATGTATTATTAATACAAACTGAAACAAGTGGGTAAAGAAAAATGGAATTACAATTTAAAAAAAAAAAAAAAAAATTTTTTTTAACAATTAAGGTTTATATATAAGGGTAGGGTAGGTGAGAAAAGTGATGAAGGAAAGAAAGAGAGAAAGAGAGAGAAAAAAAAAAGATGTTTTGATAGAAAAGAAAGAAATGTAAGATTAAAAGAACTCTTTTAATTTCTATGTTGATGTTCTACATATTTGATTCCTTTGATGTTCTGCATATTTGATTCCTAAAGGATAAATATTATGTTTATTATCATTATCTATTTATGTATTGAATGCATCTCTATAAAGAATGGTTTTCAAATCATGTTTAAATTTGTCTAGTGATGTTTCGTTACGTAAATAAATAGGTAGATTATTCCACAGTTGAGGTGCTTGCACTGAAAATATAGTTGTTCTTCTTGTCCCAATTATTTTTAATGAAGGGATAGTTAGTAAATTTTGTTGTGTTGATCTTAGCGTCCTTAACGAAGAATAAGGGATTAATAGTCTATCTAGAAATAATGGCGCGTGTACTTGTTGGATTTTAAATGTTAGTAATGCAATTTTAAATGTAATTCTACACCAGCATTCTTTAATGCAAGGCTTGAGGGACAGTGGCTGAGCCCATTCATACTCTGATTCTTCCCTCTCTCCTTAAAGAATGACATGGAAATGTTTTCCCTCGGTTATCCACGGGGAACGGTGATGAATTTTGTCACCATGTCATTCTCTACTGAAGACTGAGAACAGACTGATTGTAGATGGGACTTGACAGCCCACTTATACTACTGTCAAAAGTCAATTTGTTCTCAGTCTCTACCTGCTGGCAGAGGAACATAAACCCATCTGTCTGCGCCGGTCTGGAAAGACGATAAAATGTAATCTTTTTTTTTTTTTTTTTTTTTTTTTTAACTTTTTATTTATAGAATTTTCATTCTTTCAATACATGAATCACATATTATAAAATGTATAATAAAATATATATGTATGTACAAATTCATATCATAGATATTCATCCCTTTCCCCTATTAATTGTTTTTCCATTTTTCTTTCATATTAATATCTATATTTCCCACCCTAACCCTATATTACTATTATCAATGTGTTAAGATATCTGATCTCTAGAATAATTAGTCAATGGATCCCATATTTTCTTAAAATTTTTAATATTTCCTTGTTGTAAAGCCAAAATTTTCTCCATTTTGTAAATGTGACATACCGAGTTCCACCAGAATGTATAATTTAGTTTGGTAAAATCTTTCCAATTTTGTGTGATTTGCTGCATGGCAACTCCTGTCAATATTAAAAGTAATTTATTATTATTTGCTGATATTGGACTCTGTGTTCTCATTGCAGTACCGAATAATATGGTATCATATGAGAGTCCTACGTGATTTTCTAGTAATATATTTATTTGGGGCCAAATTAAATTCCAAAAAGCTTTTATACAGGGACAAAAAAAAATTAAATGATCCAATGTCCCTACTTCTATTTTACAATGCCAACATCTATTAGATCTAGTATTATCTATCTTTTGCAAGCGCGTCGGGGTCCATAACACTCTATGTAATAAAAATAACCATGTTTGACTCATAGATGCTGACTTTGTTAATCTTAATCTCCAGGACCAGAATTTTGGCCATTGAGATGCAGAAATTGTCTGTCCAATCTCAATGCTCCAAATATCCCTAAGTCCAGTTTTCTTTTTTTTATTTAGAAATCCATTTATTAATTTATACCATTTTGCGGCTTGGTGACCCAAGAAATCCGTCTGGAAACATAAAACTTGCAAACTATATTGAGTATTGAGAATTTTCCATTCAGGGAACCCTACCTGAATGGCTTGCTTCAATTGCATCCATTTAAAAAATTGTGTTTTATTTAGTCTAAATTTATTTTGCAATTGTGAAAAACTAAGCAAGGAACCTTCTGATATGACGTCATTTAATGTTCTTATTCCTGCAGTTATCCATTGTTTCCAGACGATTTTAAATCCGCCAATTCTGATCCTGGAGTTTACCCATATTGATTGATTTAGGGATTTAGCAATTGGTTCTGGTGTCAGATTATTTATGTATCTTAATGTTTTCCAAGTATCTAATAAGATTCTGTGTTCTTTGTATCTTATAGGCATTGATATAGAAATTAAGTGTTCTGGATTTAAAGGGAACAGGAGCCGCCATTCTAAATACAGCCAATCTGGTACATTTTCTAAGAGATCTGGGAGGATCCAATACATACCCTGTCTTAAAATATAGGCTTGATGATACCTATAAAAATTTGGAAAATTTACCCCCCCTTCCATAATTGGTCTTTGTAATGATACTAAAGCGATTCTTGGTCTTTTCCCACACCAAACAAATTTTGTAAGAATATTGTTAAGTTTTTTATAAAATGACCCCTGAAAAAATATTGGAATCATACTCATTTGGTAACAAACCACAGGCAATATCATCATTTTAATTGTTTGAATTCTTCCCCACCAAGAAAGATGTAATGGATTCCATTGCTCACACATTTCTGTTATTTTTTTCAATAAAAGTTTTTCATTCTCTTTGACTGTGTCTTCAATTGTATTTTTGATCATAATTCCTAAGTATTTTATTCCATCCTCTTTCCAAATAAATGAATATGGATCAAATAATCCTTTGGTACAATGAACATTAATTGGGAGGATTTCAGATTTATTCCAATTAATTTTATATCCAGAAAATGTACCGTATTTTTCTATTAAATTAAGCATACATGGAATAGTAATTTCCGGTTCTCTTAAATATAATAATATATCATCTGCATATGCAGATAATTTAAATTCAAAACTGGTAAATGAGATTCCCTTTATTTCCCTAGTTTTTTTTATTGCAATTAATAAAGGTTCTAGGACAACATCAAAAAGTAATGGAGACAAAGGGCATCCTTGTCTAACTCCCCTATGCAAGTTGAATTTAGTTGATAAATTATTGTTAATATATAATCTTGCTCCAGATCTTAAAATTTTTCAATGTACCGGTAATCTTAAAATTTTTAAAAGATTATCTATGGGGAGCTGATTTCACCGTAAAGGGGCATACCAAGAAAAGTTTTCCAAGTTTATTTAAGCTTGATATACCTCTTTAATTACCAAAGCAGTGTACATTGTACAAAATTTATTTTTAAAAGTTTTAAAATCTAAGGAACATAGGGAAAAGACAACACAAAATGCAACAAATAACTGGTAATACTTGCTACAAAAGGGAAATGAAAGGAGGGGGGAATTATCTGAACTTTGCCCGTTGTCTGAGTCTCATATGTAGGGCTAGTCTCAGTTAGGGCGCCGGTCTTTGACCAGAGGGCTGCCGCGTGAGCGGACTGCTGGGCACGATGGACCACTGGTCTGACTCAACAGTGGCAATTCTTATGTTCTTATGTGTTCAGTCCTAGCTATAAATCTCATAAACATCTTTAAAAAGCACTCTCTCATGTCATCAGCAGTCAAGCCTTGGAAGAAGCAGCTAACTTATGAGCATTAATGATTTTCCCAGAATAGAGGAACAGGCCTTATCTGTAAGTAAGGGGGAGTCCTCATGAGTCAGTGTTAAAAAGTTTGAATATCACCATGTACTCCAAAGGAAGCCAATCATATATAGGAGAAGTGGAAAACATGATTCCCTTTGCAGACTAATTGCTGCATTCTGAAATGTCTGTATCAGATATTGACTAACCCCTGCAAACACCGTATGCCCGTAATCCAGTTCTCATGCCTGCCCCAGCTTCTTAGCACTTACTTGTTGTTGTAGCTAATTCTCTCTAAGTGCTGGAAGGACAGCCCTAGGTTCAGCCCAATGCTTCGCCAGTCTATACCGATACGCCGGGCAATAGAGAGTAGGTTGGCCTCTGTCAAGTAACCAGTTTCAGCATTACCCAGATTCAGTGGGGGGAAGGACTGACACTTCCTGTTTTGATGCTCACCCACAGCAGATTTCAGTTTCTGGTAACAAGAAAAGAAACAACTTTGATCATCCTGGCAGGATCTAGTATGGACTTCAGGTCTTAACTGCACCAAACCACCCAGAGCTACCCAACAAAAGAACCCAAGTTGAGAAACACTGTTCTACATCTCCCCTGGTGCAGTACAGAAAGTCAAGGACCATATTTAAGCAGTACAAGGATTTAAGCTAATTTTTGTTCAGTTTAAGCTCTCGCAGGAGCAGGTGAAAGTGTGTCTGAAGTGAGGCAGTAACAAGCATTTTTCTTTCTGGCACAGATAAGTACAACACATAAGTGGTTTGTTAAAATAACAGTTTGGGCTAATCTTATAATGGGCTTCTAAAGTGAGAAGGAAGACAACTATTTTGCAACTTTCTTATAAAAGACAGACTTTATAAAACAGTGCATTCATTCAAGACATGGACTTATCCTGTTCAAGAGTGTAAATGTTATCACATGCCTTATAAAATACACCATTTTCAATCCTACCACTTCCAGTAGAAGCACATGCCAAGTATCTACTACCTACACAAGCAAACAGAGGACACTTAAGAAACAACCAAGCAGGGAGAAACCACTTCAGACAGCAGACCGACAAGTGGACAGCAATGGAAGCAGCAGACAGAAGCAGGATGTTGAGCTACCCAGTTTTCTGCACCGTTTGCCTTATGTATGACTACCTCCCCTCTGGGAGGCGGTCTTATGTATGCACTCGATGCGAGAAACTGGAGGGCCTGAAGAAACAAGTTAGACTCCTGGAAGGCAGAAGCACTCTGAGCAGTGGAGGAGGAGGACAGAGAGGCAGAAAACTTCAAGACAGAGAAAACCATTGAGAAAAAAGTCTGGGAGTTAGAGAAGTTAATCGAGGAGGCATACAGGGAGGCCATGGAAAATCACAAGCAACAATGGAACTGCCAAGATAAACCCACAGTGAGTGAAGACCACCTGGAGGATAACCACATGGAAGAAATGGGTGACACAACAGCGACTCCTGGAAACAGCGGAGGGAACCCACAGGAAGACGAGTCCCAAGCCAACACCAGGTAGAGGGAAGATGGAAGTGCACAGAGGACATAGACCTACGGCTGGAGAGATGGACATACACCAGGGACCACAGACCTGCAGCTAGAGAGACAAGAGAAGACAGAGAGGAGTTTCAAGTTTCAAGTTTATTAGGATTTTATATACCGCCTATCAAGGTTATCTAAGCGGTTTTTACAATCAGGTACTCAAGCATTTTCCCTCTCTGTCCCGGTGGGCTCACAATCTATCTAACGTACCTGGGGCTATGGAGGATTAAGTGACTTGCCCAGGGTCACAAGGAGCAGTGCGGGGTTTGAACCCACAACCCCAGGGTGCTGAGGCTGTAGATCCAACCACTGCACCACACACTCCTCCTAGTGATCGTCGTGGGGGACTCCATCATCAGACAAGTCGACAGCCACATAGTGGGAGGAAGAAAGGATCGGCTGATGACCTGTCTACCGGGAGTCAAGATAGAAGACATAGTGAGCCGCATCAACAGGATCATCGACAGCGTGGAAGAGGAAGATACAGTGGTGGTGATCCATGTGGGGACAAACAACGTGAGCAACAGGAACTACAGCAGAAAAGGACTGAAGGACCAGTTCCGGATGCTAGGAAGGAAGCTGAAGACCAGAACGCCAAGGATAACATTCTCAGAGATCCTGCCGGTATCCAGGGCTGATGAGAAGAGGTAGATGGAGCTGCAAGCAGTCAACACATGGATGAGGCGCTGGTGTGAAGAAGGATTCCACTTTGTGCGCAACTGTTCGACATTCTGAGGAAAGAGCAAGCTATTCAGGAAGGATGGACTCCGCTTCAGTGGAGATGGAACGAGGCTACTTGCAAGCAACATCAAGAGAGAAATTGAGAAGTTTTTAAACTAGGAAGAAGGGGAAAGCTGACAGTCAATAGAGAGTCGATGGTTCGGGAACCGGTATACCCAGAGGATACCGTGCAGGAAGATAGCGGGAAAGACTCACCAGATCATAGGCAAGACAGAAATCCTGACAGATCAAAAGAGACACAAGAGGGAAAGAAATGCAAGAAAGTAACTCAAGTGTATGCACACGAACGCAAGGAGCCTAAGGAATAAGATGGGTGAACTAGAAGCTATGGCACAAAAAGATAACCTTGACATCATAGGCATCACAGAAACATGGTGGAATGAGGAAAGTGTCTGGGACACTGTGCTGCCGGGATAAAGCTATACCGCAGAGACAGAGTGGGTCAAAAAGGTGGGGGCACTGCCCTATACGTTAAAGAGGGAATTGAGTCTACTGGAGAGAACACACCGGAAGTGAAGAATAAGTTAATCTCTATGGGTAAAAATTCCAGGAACAAATGGAACGGAAACGAAGATCGGCATCTACTACCAACCCACAGGGCAGTCCGAAGAAATTGATGGAGAGAGACAGACGAGATTAAATGCAACTGCAAGGGAGGCAACGCAGTTATCATGGGTGACTTCAATTATCCAGGGATAGAATGGAACCTAGGTACCTCCAGCTGCAGTAGGAAGAACAAGTTCCTGGATGCTGTGGGCGATTGCTTCCTGGAACAACTCGTCAAGGAAAATACAAGAGGAAATGCAATTCTAGACTTAATTCTAAATGGACTACGAGGACCGGCGCAAGATGTAGAAGTAGAGGGGACGCTGGGAACAAGAGTTCACAATATGATTCGCTTCGACCTGGACACAAGGGCGAAACATCGATCCAGAACGACAGCACTGAACTTCCGAAAAGGGGATTACGAAGGGATGAGACTCATGGTGGGGAAGAAGATTAAGAAGAGGATAAGTACTGTAAAAACACTAGAGCAAGCATGGTCCCTTTTAAAGGACATGGTCACTGAGGCACAAAATCTATATATACCATGTATCAACAAGGGATCCACGAGGAAAAATAACAAGGAACCGGCGTCGTTCACTGTAGCGGTGAAGGAAGCGATCAGAGACAAGAAGACTTCGTTTAAGGAATGGAAAAGGTCAAAAACGGATAGAAACCGGAAAAAGCACAAACAGCATCAAAGAAGGCGCCATAAGGCGGTAAGAGGGGCCAAAAGAGACTATGAGGGAAAAATAGCCAGAGGCGACAAACTTCAAGCCGTTCTTTCGATATATTAAGGGGAAACGACCCACGAAGGAAGCGGTGGGACCGTTGGATGACCATGGAATAAAGGGAGTGCTAAAGGAGGACAAAGCCATCGCTGACAAACTAAAACATTTTTTGTGTCTGTATTTACCGAAGAGGATATACACAACATACCGGAAGCTGACAGGCTATACACGGGAAACAAAGATGGGAAACTGACAGGGTTGACGGTCAGTCTAAAAGAGGTATGCAGACAGATTGATAGGCTTAAAAATGATAAATCTCCGGGACCGGATGGCATCCATCCAAGGGTAATCAAGTAACTGAAAAGGATTATAGCTGATCAAATCGGGAAGGATTCCGGAAGACTGGATAAGGCGAATGTTACACCAATCTTCAAGAAAGGTTCGAGAGGAGATCCAGGAAACTACAGACCGGTAAGTCTGATCTCGGTACCGGGAAAGATGGTAGAGGTGCTGATAAAGGACCACATCATTGATCACCTTGACGGATACAATCTGATGAGGACCAGCCAGCATGGCTTAAGCAAGGGGAGATCTTGCTTGACGAACTTGTTGCACTTCTTTGAGGGACTAAACAGGCAAGGGTGAGCCGGTCAATATTGTATATCTGGATTTTCAGAAGGCGTTTGACAAGGCATGAATGACTACTTTGGAATCGAGGGTGACATATTCATGTGGATAAAAAACTGGTTGGCTGATAGGAAACAGAGAATGGGGGTAAATGGACAATACTCTGTCTGGAAAAGTGTCACAAGTGGAGTGCCGCAGGGTTCGGTTCTTGGACCTGTGCTCTTCAACATACTTATAAACGACCTGGAAATTGGTACGACGAGCGAGGTGATTAAATTTGCAGACAATACGAAGCTATTCAGAGTAGTGAAGACGCAGAAGGATTGTGAAGACCTGCAACAGGACATAAACACACTTGAGAAATGGGCCGCAACATGGCAAATGAGGTTTAACGTGAATAAGTGTAAGGTGATGCATGTTGGTAACAAAAATCTTATACACGAATACAGGATGTCTGGGGCGGTACTTGGAGAGACCTCCCAGGAAAGAGACTTGGGAGTATTGGTCGACAAGTCGATGAAGCCATCTACGCAATGCGCAGCGGTGGCAAAGAGGGCGAACAGAATGTTAGGAATGATTAAGGGGATCACGAACAGATCGGAGGTTATCATGCCTCTGTACCGGGCCATGGTATGTCCTCACCTGGAATACTGTGTCCAGCACTGGTCGTTGTACATGAAGAAGGACACAGTACTATTTGAAAGAGTCCAGAGAAGAGCAACTAAAATGGTTAAGGGGCTGGAGGAGTTGCCATACAGCAAGAAATTAGAGAAACTGGGCCTCTTCTCCCTCGAAAAGAGGAGATTGAGAGAGGACATGATCGAAACATTCAAGATACTGAAGGGAATAGACTTAGTAGATAAAGACAGGTTGTTCACCCTCTCCAAGGTAGGAAGGATGAGAGGGCACTCTCTAAAGTTAAAAGGGGATAGATTCCATACAAACATAAGGAGGTTCTTCTTCACCCAGAGAGTGGTAGAAAACTGGAACGCTCTTCCGGAGGCTGTTATAGGGGAAAACACCCTCCAGGGATTCAAGACAAGGTTGGACAAGTTCCTGCAGGTAGGTTTGATCTCATTTAGGGCTCTGGTCTTTGACCTGGGGGCCGCTGCGGGACCGGACTGCTGGGCACGATGGACCACTGGTCTGACCCAGCAGTGGTAATTCTTATGTTCTAGTTCATATGAGTAGAGGCAGTTTTTAGAAAGGACACCAAACTCAGAATATGGACTTCCAAGCCTGTTCATCATATATTGACAGCCATTTCTCATGTATTTTAATAAAGGATCTGCCAACATATAGCTTACACTAAATACATAAGATATGGATATCTATGTGCTGAAGATGGCCAACATGAACATCCAATTTACATACTGAAATGTGCAAATTATAAACTGCAAAAAGCAAGCAAAATATCTTTGTAACATTTTAATACCTTGCCCGTCTACTGTTATTAACATCATCCAAGTAATTAAGGAAGTTCTGGATCTAATGGAGGGATGGATGTTAGAATTCAGGCTTAAGCTTAACTCGGAGAAAACCAAATTTTGCTTTGCCACTTTATGCCAAGATATTTCTGAAACTTCAATCGTATTAAAGACGGTCCAATACCCAATTAATTCTACCTTTAAGATTCTGGGGGTCATTATTGATCAAAATCTGACTATGGGAAACCAAGAATCTCAGGTAGTTTGGAAGGGATTTCATACACTTTGGAAATTGCGCACACTGAGGGCATATTTTGATTTCTCTGCATTTAAATTACTGGTACAGTCGTTAGTGCTCAGTAGTGCTGCCCGATTCACGATTCAAATCGATTCACCGATTCACTTTGGGTGATTCGATTCGAATCGATTTACAACGACAAAAAAATCGGCCTCCCAATTCGGTGATTGACCCTCCCTCCTCGCCCCTAAAGCAGGAGCGGCAGCGCTGCCTCTTGATGGCTGGCCGCTGCCACTCCTGCTTTAAAGGGCGAGTGGGGAGGGTCAGTTGGGAAGTGCTGGTGTCTGGCTTCCCCCCTGGTCTCCCAGCATCAATTTACCTAATTTCAGCAGCCTGATAGGATGGGGTGTAGGCCTTCAGGGGGGTGCAGGCCTTCGGGGGACAGGCAGGTCTTCAGGGGGGACAGGCAGGCCTTTAGGGGTGGGGTGTAGGCCTTCAGGGGGACAACAGACCTTTAGGGGGGGACAGGCCCTCAGGGGAGGGGTCCTGGTGTAGAGGTACACGGAGGGATGGAGGGAAGGGGGGAGGTTCATAGAGACTTGCAAATGCCAGACTTTGGGGGGAAAGAAATAAGAGAGGGAGAGAGATGGTGGACAATGGGATTTAGAGATGAAAGGAACTGAAAGGGAGAGATGGTGGACCCTGGGGTGGTGGGGAAGGAGGGAGAGATGCTAGATGAAAGGGTAGTTGAGAAAAGGTGGATCTGTGGATAGAGACGAAAAAAAGGAATGATGCCAGACCTCCAGGGGAGGGAAGGGAAACGGAAGGGGAGGACAGAGATAAGAACATAAGAATTGCCGCTACTGCATTAGACCAGTGGTCCATCATGCCCAGCAGTCCGCTCATGTGGTGGCTCTCTGGTCAAAGATCAGCACCCTAACCGAGACTAGCCCTACCAGCGCCTGTTCTTGTTCAGCAGGAACTTGTCTAACTTTGTCTTGAATCCCTGGAGGGTGTTTTCCCCTATAACAGCCTCCGGAAGAGTGTTCCAGCTTTCTACCACTCTCTGTGTGAAGAAGAACTTTCTTACGTTCATAAGGAATCAATCCCCTTTCAACTTTAGAGAGTGCCCTCTCGTTTTCCCTACCTTGGAGAGGGTGAACAACCTGTCCCTATCTACTAAGTCTATCCCCTTCAGTACCTTGAATGTTTAGATCATGTCCCCTCTTAATCTCCTCGGTTCAAGGGAGAAGAGGCCCAGTTTCTCTAATCTTTCGCTGTACGGTAGCACCTCCAACCCCTTAACCATCTTAGTCGCTCTTCTCTGGACCCTTTCGATTAGTACCATGTCCTTCTTCATGTACGGCGACCAGTGCTGGATGCAGTCCTCCAGGTGAGGGCGCATCATGGCCCGGTACAGTGGCATGATAACCTTCTCCGATCTGTTCGTGATCCCCTTCTTTATCATTCCTAGCATTCTATTTGCCTTTTTTGCCGCCGCCTCACATTGCGTGGATGGCTTCATCGACTTGTCAATCAGAACTCCCAAGTCCCTTTCCTGGGAGGTCTCTCCAAGTACCACCCCGGACATCCTGTATTCGTGCATGAGATTTTTGTTACCGACATGCATCACTTTACACTTATCCACGTTGAACCACATCTGCCATGTCGATGCCCATTCCTCAAGCCTGATTATGTCACGTTGCAGGTCTTCACAATCCCCCTGCATCTTCACCACTCTGAATAACTTTGTATCGTCTGCAAATTTAATCACCTCGCTCGTCGTACCTATGTCCAGATCATTTATAAAGATGTTAAAGAGCACGGGTCCAAGCACCGAGCCCTGCGGCACCCCACTGGTGACGCTCTTCCAGTCCGAGTATTGT
Source organism: Geotrypetes seraphini (assembly GCF_902459505.1). Classification (NCBI taxonomy): domain Eukaryota; kingdom Metazoa; phylum Chordata; class Amphibia; order Gymnophiona; family Dermophiidae; genus Geotrypetes; species Geotrypetes seraphini. The sequence continues at coordinate 31,612,516 of NC_047102.1, forward strand.
CCATTTACCCCCACTCTCTGTTTCCTATGCTCCATCCAGTTTTTAATCCACATAAGTATTTCACCCTCGATTCCATGGCTCGCAATTTTCTGAAGTAGTCGTTCATTCGGAACCTTGATAAAAGATTGATGGTTAGCATGGAGAAAGAAGAAAGAAGGAGACCCTGGCAAGCAAATTATCAGAAGACAACCAGAGCCTGGGACCAACAAGATTTGAATAATGACCAGACAACAAAAGATAGAAAAAATAATTTTATTTTCTGTTTTGTGATTACAATATGTCATATTTGAAAAGTGTATCCTACTAGAACTGGTGTTAGACCACAAACATGAGCTAGGATTTAACAGAGAGGAAATGTCTTTTTTGTTTGTTTATTTTGTTTACACCACAGTGCCAGTGTGGTTAAGAAGAGGCTATAAAAGGAGTGAAGAGGCTAGAAAATAAACCTACCAGGATGTTTGAAAAAACCCCAAAACAAAACACCCACTTAATTGGGCAGGAAAATCGAATCGAATCGAAAAATCGATTCAATAGGCTGAATTGAATTTTTTTTCCTGAATTGGGCAGCACTACCACATACAAACAGAATCATGTGCATATAGACATGATTACAGAGATGTCCACAAAATCATGTATGTGAATACAGTATTCAAAATCTACACATACTGATATGCACCTATACATGCAGACAAATAGGCATATACCATACAAGCAGGTAGAATATGGAGTGCACATGGGTATGTTAAGCTCCAAACACAGGAATTACTTATAGATAGAACATTCCTTCAGACACTTGTGCATAGCTACATGCAGAGAATCACCCACTAAGGGACATTTGCAAAGAACAGATATCCACCAACTACCAATTTCAAAGGTCTAACTAGGATACCTGGAGATGAAAAAACATACAGGAAGTTTGATTGGCAGGGTTGCTAGCCAGTGGGAATCAGGCCCTTTTCTCTTCCTTGTGACATCTTCAGGTATAGATTCTGGCATGGCTCCCCGATAAAAAGAGACCTGGTAAAATTAAATGATATACACATTTAGAAAGCAATTTCATTTTTTTTCTTTCCCAGTATGCCTGAGTCTACACACGAGGGATGTTCAATAATTTATCAATCTGAGTATGAAAGAAAGTGGCGTGCTGAAAGAAGTCTACGCATGTTGTGACATGTCTCAAGGTTACTCTTGTACAGTTGTGGCTCAGTGCGAGTCTAACATTCCAAGAGACAGGATATCAGGAGAGTCCTCGTGCAAATCAAGTAAGAAACTGCTCGATTTGGAACACTGTTCAGAGATAACATTTCTCACAAAAGAAGGAAAGAGCCAAAGGAGATCCATGAACGCATGACTGCAGTTTATAGTGAGTTTGCACCATCATCTACAAAGTAAAATTTTGGAGCAAGCAGTTTAAGTGGGGTAGAGAGTCCATTGAAGATGATTCCCTTTCTGGACAGCCTGTGGAATCAACTACCACAAAAATGTGCAAGAAAGTCGAGAATTTAATTTTGTCAGACAGACAAATTAAGGTTTCCTGAATAGCTGAAGAAATGGGCATCTTGGCAGGTACAGTTTGGAAAATAATTCATGAAAAGATGGGCATGTCTAAGGTTAATAGTGCAAGATGGGTTCCAAGAATGCTGATGCCATATCAGAAGGCCACGAGGCTCCAGTACTGTCAGGAGAACTTGGAGATGCTCCGTGAAGACCAAGTGAATTTTTTTTCATTTGATGACTGGAGATGAGACTTGAATCTATCACAGAGATCCTGAGTCCAAAATGGAGTCAATGCAGTGGAAGCACAAATCATCCCTTCAAGACAGAAAAATCTGCAGGCAAAGTCATGGCAACTGTTTTCTGGGATGATGAAGGACTTTCATGCCACACATGACAACCATAACCAGGAAGTATTAAGCCAACACAATGATTGCTTTGCGGGAGTTAATCAAGAAGAAAAGATGTTGAAAACTCACAGCAGGTGTGCTGCTTGTTCACGAAAATGTGCCAGTGAATGTCACAATAATTAGAGGCTGCCATCTGAGAAGGTGGGTTTCAGCAGCTGAATCATCCACTCTACATTCCTGACCTGGCTCCCTCAGATTATTTCCTGTTTTGAGCTTTGAAGAAATATCTCTGCGGAAAGTGGTTTTCAAGTGTCAAGAAAGCTGTGATGTCCTGGTTTGAAGGTCAAACAGAATTCTTTTCAAAGTGGTTACAGTCATCGCAGGAAAAGTAGATGAAGTGTATGGAGCTATCAGGGGATTAATATTGAAAAATAAAACAAATTTTTTGAAGACTTTTTTCTTTCCTACTGAGGAAGATAAATTATCGAACGCCCCTCGTAAATAAGTCACCCAGTGCATAATGATGATTTATTACGCTTGAGAATAAAATGGAGTAGTTAGTAGGATGATGAATGAGAAGAAGAAAAACAAAAAGCCAAGTGAAGGTATACTGTATAGAACTTACTTGTCCCTTCACAGACTGTTCTTTCCTGTTCACATCAGATGTCACATAAACTTCCTTTTGGTTCTTCATGTGGGAGTAGAAGATGAATGAGATTCTGCCAGCTACACAATCAGGCCGATCTGAGGTGGATTGGGAGAGTTAAAGAATCAGGAGCAGCCTTCCATATACACACATACCCCTCACACTATCCCAAGTTCAACACAAACATCCATATGTCCTGGAATGTCAATTCGTCCACATTACCTGCATCAATGTCTAGGCCTCGCTCAAAGGCTGCAAAAAATTGCTCCCCTTCAAACATCTCCACAAGGTCTGAGGGCTCAGGGCCCTGGTACCGATCATAAAGCCTCTTCAGAACAGAGTCTACCTGCAGACCATAAAAAGCACAGTCACACCTTAGAGGAAATGCCCTCAGATTCCTACCTGATCCCTCCCCTGAGTTCCCCATCCCTCTTTTCCAAAGGTAATGACTTCAGTTCCCCTTAAGATACCCTCCAGAAGTGGTCTGTTAAGATGTGATCCCTCTTTCTTTCCCCTGCTTTCTATGATACCCCATCCCCCAGCTTGTGACACACCTTGTGTTTGGGGACACACTGCAGCAGGACTTGCTCTGGATCTCTCTTTCTCTGGAGTGCCAAAAAATTGACCTGGTACATGCGCAATCGCTCATAGACTTTTTTGGCAATGCCACCTACATATTGCTTGGTAGTGTACCAGAGCCAGTACCTGTGAGAGAAAAGAGAACAGGTTGCATGAGCACCTATGCACACTCTTGAAACAATGCAAACACAATGTACCATGAGATGACTCTTGGGATAGGGGAGAAGTTGAGAAAAGGAGATCCTCTCAGCTTATAAACCCAATAAGGGATGCATAACATCTGCCCCCAAGAGTGAAAGGCAGGAGGTAAGTAGAGACAGAATACTTTGAGGTCTATGCATTAATTTATCAATCACCTTTTCAACCAAAGACGTTAAAACAATAAGAACATATACTGTGCATAGGCCAAAGAAGTTTAAGTTTGGTTGTTTCTGTTTTAAGGCTTTGTTTGGTTTAGCTCCCAAATATATAATTGAGCTTTTCTCTTTTGCATCCAACAGACATAAGAGAAATTCACATCTGAATTTTCTTTTTCCGCCTGTTAGAGGATGTAAACTTAAAACACATCATCAAAATCTGAGTTCTCGCAGGAAGCGACACTGAACCAGGCAGGCAGCCTGGTGCGCCGCTATGCTGCCAGAGAACAGAAGAGGAGGCAGCCGCGTCTGCCTTTCTTAGCTGAAGTGGCGGGGACCAGGCAGCCAGCAACTCTTGTGCACCGCTCTCAGCGAGTGAGGTGCCAGAAGTAAAAAAATAAAAGGTACGCCCGGGGGGGGGGGGGGGGGGGGCGCGGAGGAAGAGGGCCGGCAAGAAAGGGAGGGTGGCAACATTAAAATAAGTTAATGGATGATCAGGAAAGGATGAAGACTGCGGCTTCATTCTACTCATAAGAGCATTCTGCTGCTGCTGACTGCCCAACCTTCAATTTGAACTTCTGGAGGGATTCAGAAATTAGCCCGACCAAAGCCAAGGGCTTAAATAATCTCTGCACCGTGGGGGTCCTCACTCATGTCCGGAACCTCTCCTAGATCCAGATCTTGGAGATCCGTGAGCACCGTGACATCGCCCTCAGTGGTAGTGCCTGCCTGCATAGCTAATGGTATCGTCAGGTCATCTTGGTCATCCATATCATCAGCCAGCAAATTATCCGTGGACAAATTGGGGACACTAGAAAAGACCCGTGTTTTGGGAATGGGGAATTTCCTTAGCCAGCAAGGATGCCAAAGGAGGCGCAGATGGCGCCTTTTTCTTGGTCAGATAAGCCTGGAAGAGCATGTTAATAAATTCTGGGGGAAACCCCTCATCCGAGGTAGCAGCTGCCTCCTGAGAACACATTTTGGAGATTTTGGAGGATTTTTTTGCCTTCGATGTTAAATTGTGGCTGCGTTTTGCCAGTGCTGCAAGCATGCTGTCCCCAGAGGCTAATTTTGACTTTTTTGACTAGCCTCAGCTGCAGTGAGTGACAGGGCCCCCTACAGGGGTCAAGGGAACCTGGGTCAACAAAATCTTGCCCCCCTCCCGTGCCACAGAACACATGGCTAGATTGCCATCCACCCACCATAAACAGAGCATGAATCTGAAGCGTCCTGCCCTGAGGAGTCCGTCTGAGTGGTTTTCTTGCAAAAATGAAGCTTGTAGAGGCAAAAAATAACTTTAAATTCAAATCGAGAAAATCCAAGATGGTCGCCACAGGTGCAATTTTCAGAGAAAAACAGCCTGAAAAAACCCACAGGAACTCCCCAAACACGGCAATTTTAGGGGACTAGGGCTAACTCCCAAACTGCCCAAAAACTACTTTTACAGACCCCCCCAAATTGCTGTGACAGGCTGTCAGCCGTATACTCACTGTGCCATGCTGTACTGGGAGCTACAGTCAAGGAAGCTGAAACAGCTTACAGTGATCCTCTGCCTCAACAAGATTTACAAACTGGACTACTGGTCTTCTGACTGCCCCTCTGGCCTGATACCAACGGCCAAGGACCTCCGCCACCCATGGAACATGCCACATACGCAATCTGGTGAAGGAACACAGTCGGCTCTGAGCTCAGACACACCTCCACGGAGCCACACAACCTGTGCTCAAACCCACTAGTGAATGAACCTGGGGTGAGCCAGCTCCCAAGGGAATGGCCCCTGAGTCCCGAACTGAAGGTGCAGGCTCTCCAGGTGGTGCACTGCAAGTCAGCCAAATTCCTGGAAACAGACTTTATCCACAAAGTCTGCGATCTCCCGCAGCCAGAGTTGTCCCCATGAGGAAACTCTGCAGCATGAAAACACGTAAAAATACTAAGAAGAAAAATTAAACACAAGCAGAAAAGACTACTGTCTCGCTTGTAGGAAAGCAACTGGAGTCCTGAGGGCAGTACTGAGTTAAAGGGGGGGGGGTCTGAAAAATTATGTAAATGAAGCTTCCTACAATCAGTCTCACAACATGGGATGCATAACCCACTTGTCCTGGAATAGAAACATGATGGTATATAAAGGTCAAATGGCCCATCCAGTCTGCCCATCCGCAGTAACCATTATCTCTTCCTCTCTCTAAGAGATCCCACAGGATTGTACAAGAAATGATATTATGAGTGCATTTACTGCAAGCATTATTATACCAGTTTTCCTTATTATTACACATTCCTTTTGGAACTGATAAATGTCTGGCCACCTGTACTTTCCAAATAACAATTTTCAAGAGTTATACTTCTGTCGGAACTTCCCCATACATACAATAGAACCAGATGCTCACCAGGAGAAATGCTGGACCTCAAAGCAGGCATAGATGTGGCTGACCTCCAGCAGTACTTGATCTGTGATATCACTCCAGGTCTCAGCAAGTGGGTCCCCATGAAGAAGATGCAACCGGGAGCGTTCCAGGCTCTGGCCTATGACAAAAAAGAGAGAGAGAGAGAAATGAAGCAACAACTAACAAATCAGAAAGTGTTATATATATATATTTTTTTTTCCAAATCTTTATTCATTTTAATACATACATCAAGTGTACATTAATAAGTTTTATTCATTTTTAAGTAAAAAACAAAGATAACAATAAACAAATGTGTCACAACAGAGCATCAGGAAATGGAAATGAGATAACAGCATATAGGAATTCTCCATGTATAATAATAAAGAACAAGCATACTTTCTGCTACATAGAGCTACTTGGATGCCTGTCCTTTTCAACAAAATCCTTCCAGGTGCTGGTCCTGCAATGCTCATTTTGGTACTCTGGACCATTTACTTTTCCATTGCCCTCTTCTTCGAGTTTGGCACACCCTTTCTGAGATTTTCTCTCTCGACATAAATATTTCCTACATATTGTTTGGTAATTATTTATGTGACTATCCTGAGGCCCAGCTCTTTCGTATCCTGACCGCGCTGAATATCCTACATAACTGGAAAAACCTGGCCAATGTGGAATGTCATGTGTGGTGCCAAATATGAAAAAATTAATGCTGAAAGACGTAACATTTATCATACTTACTGTTGTATTTGGTCATCATTATTGGCATACTGTGCCCAAGATTCTAGGCTTTGATCTTGATTTGCAGCTTGCTGTTTATCATTATACATCGTTGTAAGTGTTATATTATTAAATGCATTAAATGTGGGAATATAGATAGCCAAGTTGCTGGTTAGGCATGAGGACTGCCTGGTATGAAGTTGGCACACCTCACACAACACCTAGATAGGATTTTAGACAGTGCCGGGGAAGAGTGGCTAACTTGGTATATGTGGTAACCAATAACAGAGGGTCTGAAAGTCAAATTTAAGCTTTTAGCTACAAAGTTGAAATACAAGACTGCCAGGGTAACATGTTCCCTGTCTCTGGTTCTGCTCCTCTATCTGTGCTCTGAACTCTGTTTTACGTTATCCTCTCAACTCACCATTTCTTTTCCTTCCTCCTCTCTTCTGCACTTCTTGTCCTATATACATCTATCACATTCAACTTTCCTTCCATTTTTTCTTCCTCTTCATATCTGTCTGGTTTCCATTTCTTGCCTTCCTCTTCATTCATGGGCACCATTTCCTCCAGTCTCCTCTCTCCTCCCTTCCTTGGGCACTATCTATTCTCTCCTCTTCTCCCTTTCCTTCCTTGCCATGGGCACCATCTCTTTCATCACCTTTCCCTCCCCTTATGGGGACCATCTCATCCCTTCTTGCCCCTCCATGGGCACCAATGCTTTGGTCTGAGTCTCCTTCCCATTCCTCCTGACCGGCATATTTTTCTTGGTGCCACATCCCAACCAGCATTTTATGTTCCTGCAGCTTTTTCCCCTGCACCCCCCCCCCCACACACACTTTCTCTCTTACCTCTACTTCAGCAGCCTTTTGAATCCTGCCACCCATGTTCTCCGGTATCTCATCCCACTTCCCCTGGCAACCCTCGGATCTTGCCTGTAAATAGGCTGCTCCGCCCTAGCCAGAGTCCTCCCTCTCTAGCGTCCTGCCTCCTCTGTCAAAACTTCTGTTTCCTATGGGCAGGCCGCTAAAAAGGGAGAACTATGGTTAGAGCGGAGTAGCTTGTATACAAGCAAGGTCCGAGAGCCACCGGGGAAAGGGGATAAGATACTGGAGAATGCGGGAGACAGGAAGCAAAATGCGTCTGAAGCGGAGGTAAGAGAGAATGTGGTGGCAGATGGAAGCAGTGGTAGGAAAAGAGGAAAGAGAGAGAGCAGCTTGATATGGTTAACATGTTAAAGCTCATTAAAGGTGCAGCCCTAGTCTTAATGCTATGCTGCTGCTACTATTGTACCACTAGAAGCAGCAGGAAATTCCTACAGAAGCAATCAAAGTGGGAAGGTCGAGATGTTCCAGTAGGGGTCTTTATTGTCAGTAACATAAAATCATTCAGCAACTCAACGCTGCATGCATTTCAGGTCTTGAAGTTTGTTGCAAACCAAACAGTTGTGTTTAAAAGGTACATTTTGAAAAAAACATGGTCTCTTTTATAAAGAAAATTTAAATTGGCTCATTGTTGCAGAGGACTTTACTGAGTTTGATCCTTGAAAGGGCGCTGAATGTTTTTATGCAACTGACAATAAAGGTCACTACTGGACCAGCTCGACCTTCCCACTGCTACTACTGTAGCCATCAGGTTGTAGACTGGTTTAAACTTTAGCACACACAGTGGGTGAGGGGTACTGTTGACTTGGTCTTGTAGGCCTTCTTCTTCTTTGAGTGGTGGTGTGTGGTCTTTCTGCCACCCCTGCCTTCTCCACGTGTTTGTTGGCTGCTCAGCAAACAAGTTTATGTACGTAGGGCTATCACCTATTGCGAAATAGACTTCAAAACAGAAGCCTTACCCATCATTCATACAGGCTCTCTTTCTGTAATATCTTTGAACTATTCTTAGAAGAAAATTCAGTGAACAAAGCAGGAAACAGTGTAACTATACAGGGTAAGTGCTTGAACAATATGTCAATTTCCATATATCTCTTTCACCATAAAAATTCTCTTTCCTGCCCCTAAAGTTCATCAGGAACTAACCTGTAATTCCATATGGTAGTGGCAATTGGATTTTGACGGGTCTGAGGAACTGTGTAGCAGAGCTCTGTGAGAGGCAGAGGAGAGGGCTTGCTCTTGTATCCAGGTCATGCGCTATCTCCTGAAGCTTCTCAATGTCCACTGGCAAAACCTGAAGAACATGGCAGTATAGGAAGTATTAAAAAAAACTATAAACATATAGGCAGAAAGAGAGAGGGAGATGCAGAATAGCAGGTGGCATACATATCTTGCATTTCTTACCTGCATTTTGACACTACGTGTTTCCTCTGTCACTCCAGGAGGGAACCTGACCTTGATAGCTGGCTCCACAGAAGACACAAGCATGCCACCCTCCTGGGGAATGTTGCACTGATCCTCTACAAGCTGTGAGACTACCAGAAACCAGGAGAAGTGTGGGACATTGCAACAGGCCAGATGTTGCTAATCTCACAGGGAAAGAGGAAGATGAAAAATGAATGTTCCTCTCCTCAAAGAAATCACTGCAGCAAAACAGTCAAATGTGCATGAACATGTGTACTCAAACACTCCATGGATGACATCACTCACATGTGAGAATATGCTGCCTGCTTATCTTAGGATAATTATCACTACTCAAGTTGAAAACATTTTACTCCCTTACAGGAGCAATATGCCATTCATTTCATTTCTGTACTGGGACACAGATTTAACCTAACCCGACTGGTTATATTTAGAATGGCGCCTCATGTTCCCTTTACATCCAGAACATTTCATTAGTATAACAATACCTAAGAGATATAAAGATCATAGAATTCTAACAGATACATGGAAAACATTAAGATTTATAAGCAATTTATCAAAAGATCCATTGACTAAATCTTTAAATCAATCTATTTGGGTAAACTCCAGGATCAAAATTGGTGGATTTAAAATAGTATGGAAACAATGGATAAAAGCAGGTATACGTACTTTAAAAGATATAATAATAAATGGATCACTGCTTAGTTTTTCACAATTGCAACAAAAATTTGGATTAGATAAAACACAATATTTTAAATGGATGCAATTGAAGCAGGCCATTCAGGAAGGGTTCCCTGAATGGAAGAATCTAAACACTCAATATAGTTTACCAATCCTTTGTTTTCAAGCGGATTTTCAAGGACACCAAGCCGCAAAATGGTATAAGAATATAAACGAATTTTTAAATAAAAAAAAAGAGATCAGGACTTAGGGATATTTGGAGTATTGAGATAGGACAGATAATTTCTCCATCTCAATGGCAAAAATTTTGGTCCTGGAGAATACATACTACAAGATCAGCATCTATGAGTCAAACATGGTTGTTTATATTACATAGAGTTTTATGGACCCCTACGAGATTACAAAAATTAGATAGTAATAGATCTAATAGATGCTGGCATTGTAGGATAGAAGTGGGGACATTGGACCATTTACTATTCTTTTGTCCCTGCATTAATTCCTTTTGGAAATTAATTTGGCCCCAAATTAATAATTTATTAGAAAATCATGTTGGACTATCATATGATACAATATTATTTGGAACAGCAATGAGAACAAAAAGTCCGATTTCAGCTAATAATAATAAACTTTTATTAATTTTAACAGGGGTCGCCATACAGCAAATTACTCAGAACTGGAAGGATTACACTAAATTGAATTACACTTTTTGGTGGAATTCAATTTGTCATATATATAAAATGGAAAAAGTATTGGCATTACAACAAGGTTATATTAAAAAATTTAATAAAATATGGGGACCATTGACAAATTATTCTACTGATCAGATATAATAACACATGTATAGAATATATAGAAGGGGTAGGGAGGGAAAACTATTGTAATATTAATATGATATAAAATTCTGATAAAGGGTTTATTTAATTCACATTGTAAGAACATTTAATAATAATTTCAAGTGTTTTTTCATAATTGAATGTATTACATGTATTTCACTTGATGTAAGAATTTAAAAAAAGAATAAAAAATATTTATTATCAAAAAAGAAAATTTCAAATAAATTATCTCCAAGGTCCGAGAACATTGTATTTCCAGTTTTGTTTGTTTGGTTTTGTTCATTTCCTGTGGAAATTTGGCTCTTCTTGCTTTTGCAATTCTATTCTCTTTCCATATAGTTCAAGTTCAAGTTCAAATTTATTTGATAAATCGCCTATTAATAACATTCTAAGCGATGAACAATATTAAAACAAAGTAAAGGGAAACAAACAAATTTTAAAACAATTTAAAACAATTTTAAGACAATATGTTAGACAACAAATGTTATTAAGGGACAAATAAAAAGTCACAGTGCTAGAGAGTTTCTTTTTACATGTGACTTAGTGACAAACATGATATAAAAGGGAAAAAGGGAAAAGTTACAATATTTTAAGCAAGAAAAAACATAAAAAGGATAAAAACATAGGGAAGGGGGAAATAATTTTAAAAAGATAAGCACATTAGTTTGGTCGTTTAATTATTAAAAGCGTCGTTAAATAAAAAAGTTTTTAAAAGTTTTTAAAAGAGAGAAGATCTTTTTCTTGTCTAATATAAAGTGGTAAAGCATTCCAGGTTTGAGGAGCTAAAACAGAGAACATTTCATTTCTCCTTGTTCCCACAATTTTTAGGGATGGGACCGATAGTAAACCTTGTGATGATGATCGAAGAGATCGAGATGAATGATACGGAGTGATCATTCTAGATAAAAATTGCGGTTCGTTAAATAATAGTATTTTAAATACCAGAAATGCTATTTTAAAGGTAATTCGATGATTGATGGGCAACCAATGAGACTTAATTAATAATGGTGTTACGTGGTCATATTTTTGTGCTTTGTGAATAAGTTTTACTGCTGTGTTTTGTATTATTTGAAGTCTCTTCCTTTGTGTTTATCCTATGTATATTTGTATTCTGTTGCTGCTTTTGTCTCTACCATCTCTGTGAAAAAATACTTTCCTAAGTTGACCCCCCCCTGCAATCTTAATTTATTTCATTTTGTTCTACCATTTCCTCTTCTCTGGAAAAGATCTGTTTGTATATTAACACATTTCAAATATTTAAACGTCAGTATCATATCACCCCTATCCCTCCTTTCCTCTAGGGTTTACATCTTCAGGTCATCAAGTCTCTTCTCATATGTCTTGTGACAAAAAAACTCATACCACTTTCATCATAAGCAATAACTTAAGGAGAGCTAGATTTAGGCAGCAGCAAGCTGGTGAAAAGAGGAAGGTGAGTGGTAGCAACAGCAACATCTTGAGATGAAGGGACATAAGGGCAACACCAGCAGCAGCAGAAAAGGAGAAGGTTGCCTTGAGGAAGTTCATTACAAGGTGGAAATCTGATAAGAAAAGAAAACAATGTGTGTATTTTAATCCATGTCTTTGGTGTCTTACCTTATGTTTTCCCTTCAGCTCCAACTTGGTGCTCAGGTCATTCCAACTCTGGCCACTGAAGGTTCTGATCACTACTTCTCGCCTGCGAAACACCCGAGGTGGTATATATGGCATCCACAGTTGCACCTCCTGGCATGGGACAATAAGGAATTAACAACATGTATCTGAGATCTGGAAGAGAGGGGAGAATAACCTAGCCCACATCACCTTTCACTGCATTTTCTATTCCCCCCAAATCAGTGGTTCTCAGCCTTTTTTCTACTGTGATATACCTGACAATGTTCACATGCGACACATGGCTGAACAAAAGAAATATTTATTATAGCTGAAAAAGATGCAAAAAAAACTGCACATTTCCAGCTGGGGCTAGTGGAAGCAGTGAGCATTGTGGGTAATGGTGAAGAAAAATAAGGATCAACTATGTGGATTTCAAGTACATGGCTCTCTGCTCTCCCAGGTTTGCAGGCACACATGGTTGTTAATGAAAGCAAGAGCCTTAAATTATACTCTTTTGCCTGCATCACCACCCTACTGGATTTCCTCATATTGAACCTTCTGACTGTTCTCTTACCTGCAGGAATTTGATGCCATGAGGCTTCAACTCCAAAATCTCACTCAGAAGAACATCGTGATGCTGCAATTTCACCCACTGTGGATCAGGAGCCAGCCTCCGATACTGTATTACTACCAGTGAGGAGACAGCACCTTGTGGGAAACAGAAGCAGGTTCCGCAGGACAAGAACACTCTGCAGCCTTTTGATGTCACTGTAAAGCTGAAATAACAAAAACTCAGAAAGAGGGAAGAAACCCAAACAGTAGAAAGCGAATCTTCCATAACCCTACAACAGGAGTGAGGGGGAGAGACAGTTATACACCACAAAGGCGCATCAGGGGCTGTGTATACCCTGCTGCGAGCTGTGTGACTGAGGGCTCCCCATTTATCACATAATAATTTTTGTTTTGAGTTCCTTTGTGATGTATAACTGTCTCTCCCCATCACTCCTGTTGTAGGGTTAGGGAAGATTAGCTTTCTACTGTAAAGCTGAAACAAAGACAATAAATTAGCTTATGCATGTATCTGTGAAAGAAACTTTCACTTTTTTTATCCTCATCTGACTCTTGGAGTCAAGTGTGCTCCAACATCCCCCCCCCCATATTTTAAGCATACTGAAACAATAGAATCTAAGGAAATAGTTTTTTTACAGAAAGGGTGGTAGATAAGTGGAACAGTCTCCTGGTAGAGGTGGTGGAGACAAGAGATTGTATCTGACTTCAAGAAAGCCTGGGATAGGCACGTAGGATCTCTTAGAGAGAGGAAGAGATAATGATTACTGCGGATGGGCAGACTGGATGGGCCATTTGGCCTTTATCTGCCATCATGTTTCTATGTTTCCTACCAAATGAAGGAAATGGCTCATCACAAAGTAATTTATAGTGCTGCATCTGACTGATCACCAAGTATTCGTGTCGCTTGATTTGTACTACAAAGCATTAACTACATAGTTCTCAATTAATGCCAGTCCAAAAGACTTACTAAATCAATCCCAGCTTTCAAATCCAATTCTTCAAAAAGTGAAATTTACACCTACCTAACAATTTCCTTTCCTTGAATTCTACAGGATTAGTCTAAAGTAGTCCAAACTAGTGGGTTATGTCTCCATACCAGAAGATGGAGGCCCCTCCCCTTGCTGCCAGGGCCCAATTTAGCATTTCAGAAATGGCAGCTGCCAGCTAGGGCCTAAAGTTAATCTATGGCCCCCCTCTGGGGGAAAACATCAGAGCATCCAGAGGGTCCCCCTGACAATGTTGCAATCCCTATCCCCAACCTGCAGGAAATGGCTTGCTTGAGTTCAACATGGTTGCTGTTCCCACCAAAAAGTGCATGTCTGTGGGAACTGGCACTAAGGATGGGGGGAGGATCCTACTCTGAGCCCATTCCACTACCAGCCCCCAACTCCAGGATACTGCCAGGAGGTGTTCACTCCTGCCCCCAAAGATCCCATTTTGCAATTAGGGTAAGAAGCACCAGCAGCTGCAGAGAGCCACCAGCCAAATATTCCACATCACTTAGTGGGCAAAACAGCTCCCCCCTGACCAAAGACAACCACTACCACCCCTCGACCCTCTGGTTTCACTTTTCCTTTTTCCACATAGCTTTATTGGGAAACAGCCTAGGTTGAACTCCTCTACGATGTTATTGTTGGTGCTGGGAGGGGGTAGAGCCAAGAAGGGTTCTCTACCTGCAGGTGAGGGCTCTGAAGAGAAGGGCTGCAGAAGAACGGTAGCGTCCTCTATTCAGCCAGGGAAGTATTTGTGGCCCCATCCCTGAGAGAACACCAAGGCCCTGGACTCAACCACCAGCACACAGGACTTGGGAGTCAGGCCTGAGACCAAAGCAGCTGCTAGCTTCAGGCTGCATCTCTAATGCTGGTGAGTCTTTTTTTCTCTCTGCTGTTTGGGGTATAATCCCATTGGATGAAAAAGAACAGAAAAATTAAGTATCGCTGCTAGTGCTCAACTTCATACACTGACTAGGCTGGCTGAATAATAGGCTCTTTATTATGCTAGCTCTAATCTTCCTAACTGGGGCTATGGGGCATTTATAGACCGAATGAGAAGAAACAAACAAGCATACCAGTCTTCCTCTTGTGCCACGTACAAGCACTGTAACTCTCTGCAAACAGAATCCCCTGTGAGAGATCACAGGAAGACAAGCAGTGAACAAGCAGAGAAGTTTACCCAAATAGGACCCAAACATGCCTTATCCTGCCATATAACCCATCATAGCTCCTTGACTTAATTGTCTAAAGCTCCCACAATCTGCCACTTTAAAAATAAAAGGACAAAATACCACTTCACTCTATTCCAGCAGAATCTGCAGTGAGACTCTGGGTTTCATACAGTTCAAATACATATTTTTTTCCCCTTTTACAAAGTTACTACCACTACTTATCAGTTATATAGCACTGAAAGGCACACAGCACTGTACATTTTTACATTTATAGACAGTCCCTGCTCCAAAGAGCTTACAATCTAACTTGGATGACAGATGCAGAATCCAAGGTAAGACGAGTTCAAGTTCATTTCTCGCTCTTGCTTTTTTCAAATGTTAACAAACGCTCCTGCTAATATTTTAACACTTAAGAGATCCTCTTAAAGTGGCAATCATGAACCAGAACGTCTGTGTCTGGTGGGTCTCGCTCCTGTCTGCTTGCATAACGCATAACAGAGTCTTATTCAATGTAGATGATTTCCATAGTTGCAGAATGAGAATAGTGGTTTTGCAGAATGCTCTAAAAAGTATCCCAAAACATTTATTTAAAAAATTTCTATACAGTTTAAAACTAAACTGTTTACATGATTTACATAAATCTTTAAAACAAGGACATAATAAAATAAACATACACACAATCCTCAGAAATCATGACTACAAAATAATACCATAGCTTTGTTTCCCCTCTAGTTTTCCAGATCTAAGCAACTGCAATGTAGCTAAATGGTAACATCATCAGATTATATTTATCCAAATATTCAGTGCTACTTTTTCAGTTAAAAATACTAATCTGATCTATGATTTGTGAGTTTCTCTATGCCTAAATAGGTTCAAAGCGACGTACAATTCAAGTGATGGGTAAAGGATAGAAGAAATGGGTGTAAGGAGATTTAGCAAGGGAGGAGGGATGGGGTGAAGTCCTCTACAGGGAAGGAGATATTTGAAGTATTGTATATACTCGAATATAAGTCGATCTGAATATAAGTTGAGACCCCCATTTCCCCCCACCAAAAAGGAGGAAAAATGGTTGACTTGAATATAAGATAGGGGGCTTAATTTTCAAGTGCCCTGCCAGGATCTGCACCCTGTCCTTCCTCCCTCCCTCACTGCCCTGAACCATCTCCCTCCCTCCTGATGCCTTGCAGGCCTCCATCGGCCTGCTGTAGGACCCGGTGGGCCAGGATAAGAGGGATTCCCTTCTCCCATCCCAGAAAAAATTCTGGCGCCCCCCCCCCCCCAGCCCCAAACTGGACAGGTGGACAGGACAGGAGGAATCCCTTCTGCCTCCTGTGCCTGCCGAAACTAACAACCACACCTCCCTCCCACCTCCCCCATGTACCTTTTCGGTCCCTGGTAGCCAGCTGCTGCATGAAGCAGGAGCGATCTTCCTGTCCTCCCGCTCCATTCGAGGCTGCTGGCTGATTGGCTACTGTGATTGCCTTAAATCCTCCAATGGTCCTCTTGTCAGTTTGGGCGCCTTTGTGGAACTTAGACACAACTCAACAGGTCTAACTGCCAGCATCTAAGTTCCCTCTAGGAAAGCTTTGATATGTCCAGGTTGAAGCCCACCTGATTTTCGCCCATCACATGCCCCTTTGCTCTCTGGATGCACAGCAGCTTAGAAGTGCTGCTACATGTCCAGAAAGTTGGTTTCGATAATCGTCATTTGAACAACCCAGTTATTAGGATGTCCAAGTGATGACTTAAGCTGGTTTTTGGATGTTTTAAAGTTTTGATTATGAGCCCCATAGACTCTACTTTATAGAATTGCCCCCACTGTGTTGCATAATATCTGTGAAATGAAATGCTGACTTTGTCCTTTTTATTTCTATTATGATAAAGAGCAATTATTTACAAAGGGCTAGCTGGGCACTGCAATCAATAACAGTGCCTACTTCAGCCTAGGTTCAACCTTCTATCAGAAGAAATATACCTTGCTGCTGTGGCTTGAGGTCCTGTGGCTGTCCCAATGGGTTTCCCCGTAGCTGCACAAAGGAACATTTCTGGATCTCAGGAGGGATAAAGCGGAGGCAGTTATTCTGCAGGTCCAGTTTTGACAAGTTGGGAAGGTTAGCGAGACCCACTGGCACAGCTACCAAGCTGTTGCTGTGAAGATGAAGCTCCCGCAGAGACAGCAAATTGGCTGCATGTTAGAACAAAGAGAAAATCAATCCTCTGAGGTGAACAAAAATAACAGGCAAGGCTGAAAAAAAGGCAATTATCCAGTGGTCCTGAGGGACAAGAAGCCCAATCTCATTCACGTATTTCAAGCACAGCACAAAGTAAAGGAAAGAGAGAAAGGTGGCTTCCCTGCACTTTTGTTCCTGATTGTTGTTTCATTGAAGTTAGGAAAGAAGTACTGAATGAAGTCTTATGCTGAGGGTCAGACATAGGAGAAAAGAGAAGGTTTTGCACAAAGCCTGTATGATAACTGAAGGATAAACAAGAAAGGTTGTGAATGATGATGCCATGATTAAAGCCAGATTACACATCCTCACTTATCAAAGCTTACCAAGAGAATCGGGGATCACTGTTAGCTGGTTTCCTGAGAGATTCAGCTCTGTGCAGCTCCTTAACTTCCCTATTTCCACAGGGATGGATTCTAGGGCATTCTCGGATGCATCAAATGTTTCTAATGCTGTCAACTTGCCAATGCTGCATGGCAAGTCCTGGAGTCGATTAGCCATAACAGAAAGGAGAGTGAGCTTCTTCAGCCTGCCAATACCCTTGGGTAGCCCCAACAGCTGGTTGTGGCAGAGAGAAAGCATTGTTAAGTTTACAAGCTCTGTTATACAGTCTGGTAATGCCAAAAAGTTGTTAAAGCTCAGATCTAAGTGGGTAAGGCAGGTAAGGTTCCTGAAATCCAGTGGCAGAGATATTAGAATGCCTCGCTGGCAAGCTCCTGCTTCATCTCTTGTGATACCACCTGAAAATAAAGTAAACAGGTAGAGCAGCTCAGCTGGGAAGTCACTCTAAACAGCCTACTGACTGCATCAGCTGACACTATCCTTTAACTCCCAGGTGAGTCCCATCTGCGGCAAAGCCCATGGGATTGTGCAAAACAAGCATTTAAAATATTGAGCAATGGTGTGTTCTATGTTTTCTTTAATCCTGGAAAAGAAAGACCACCGAGTTCTTTCTACTTGCACAATTATAAACTCAAGTTTATGTTTCTGTATATGGTAGCACTGACGCCACAAAAAGCTCCCTGAACCCAATTACTTATGGTAAAAGAAAATGGAGTGCTTGCATGGCAAGAGAGGGATCTTTGTTCATGGCAGCCCTCCTGCCCCACCTTCTTCTATCCTCCTATCTGACCTAGCAACTCTGGTGCACAAAACTCTCTACATATATAGGATTTTGTACCAAAGTCGCTGATATTAGGAGTAGAATATAAACAAACACAAAATATAATTAAATCTGTTATCCAGCTGACCTCAGTTTTCAGCTTTCCCTCGATGGGAGGCAGAACAGAATGAACATTTATTTGTCTTCTATTCTGCATCATGTTTTCGGCTCTGTGACATGACCTTTTAACTGGTAATAAATGCATAGTAATTAAAATTCTAGCCCTGTTTTAAATCACTTTGTCTCAAATCAGTCATCAATAGTTCAAAGACCAAATGCCCAGAATAGGAAACCATATGGTACAGGATATAGAGAGAACAGGGGCTCATTTCTTTGAATATTCCCTTATTCAGCCTACTATACCTGTGTCAACCATTTCTTATATCTTTGTATTCCTCACATATGTGCTACCAAACACTGAGCCACCCATAGGAACAGAATGGACAGCACACCTTTGTAAAAGAACCCAACAGTGTTTTATATATAGTATAGGGTAAGAATAGCAGTAGATGTTGCCTGTTATTTCAATCCAAGTACCCACTATCCATCCTTCCCTCAACCATCATAATACCCACCTAAAGTCACCAACCAGAAAGAAGCTAATCAGGGATAACAAAATAATGACCAAATCTCTTAATCTTTACTGCCCACACTTTCTAAGCAAGAATGCCACATACTGCTGATCAACTGCAACATTCCTTTGTAGGGCAAATATTTATTGCAATATAATAATTAAACAAAAGCAAGTGCCCTGGATAACACCTACTACTAAAGGGTTAAACATCCCCAGACTTTCCTTTTGCTCACCTCTCAGCACCAGTGACCTGAGGCTGGTCAGGAAAGGGAGGACCTGCACAGCAGCACTGATATGTTCCTCACTGCAGTTCAGTCGCAAGAACTCCACATGTAGGAGCTTCTCTCTGCTGCCTTCAAACAACGCCAGGAATTTGCTGCATCCATCCGGGTACACATCCAGGTTCAGTCTGTTGTCTGCTAAGTGAGAATTGACATCATATGCCACCAAGCTTTCCTCCCCCTGAGCACCCCCCATCTCCAATGGCTCCTCCATCTTCTGCTCCTCATCTGCAAAGGCCTGGGCATGTTGCTACTTGCCAGGCAATCAAGCAGTGCCAGAAGCATACATCATCAAGGGAAAGAAAGAAGTCTCAGCCTAGACATCTTTACTACATCCCAAGGAAAAACCTGTAAAAAAAACATGCAAAATAAAAATCATCTCTGGATAATTCTGCAGTTACTTTACAAAAAATCTAAATCCTCACATCCTAATATTTTTACACTGATATATCAACCAATATTTTGATGACACAAGTTGTTCAAAGTTGCTAACTCGCAAGAAGACCTTGCGAGACTGAGAGACTGGGCATCAAAATGGCAGATGACGTTTAATGGGAAAAAGTGCAAAGTAATGCAGGGGAGAAAGAAGAACCTGAACTATAGCTACGTGACGCAGAGTGCCACATTAAGAGTCACCGCCCAGGAAAAGGATCTAGGCTAGGTCATCAGTTTGAAGTTTATTAAGTAATTGCTATTTTTATGTATTTATTATAAATTATGTATGTTTGTTGGAATCCACCTACAAATGTTGATAGAGTGGACTATTCATTTTTTTAAATAAATAAAAAATTGATGATACGTTGAAACCCTTTGTTCGGTGTGCAGCAGTGGCTAAGGAAGCAAACAGAATGTTAGCAATTATCCGGAAAGGAATGGAAAACAAAAATGAGAATGTTATAATGCCTTTCTATCGCTCCATTGGGGGGGGGGGGGGGATATGCAATGAAGCTATTAAGTAATAGATTTAAAAGAAAGTGGAGAAAACATTTCAAGTTTATTATTTCTTTGATATACTGTCCATCAAAATTTATCTGGATGGTTTAGTCAATAAAAACATTTAAAACTAGAAATAAATGTTTAACATGTAATTTAACTCTGGAATTCGTAGCCAGGGAATGTGATGAAAGCAGTTAGTTTAGTAGGGTTTAAAAAAGGTTTAGATGATTTCTTAGAAGTCCATAAGCAGTTATTATGATGGACTTGGGAAAATCTAGTTTATTTCTAGGATAAACAGTATATAATCTGTTTTACTGCTTGGGATTTTGGCAAGTACTTATGACCTGTTGGAAACAGGATACTGGGCTTGACGGACTTTTGGTCTGTCCCAGTATGTTACATTATATTTACAATCTACCTCCCAAACCTAGTGGAACCTCATTTTCAATCAAAAGTAATTACCAGTATTAGTAGCTCAAAAGCTTTTTTCCTCAAACTCATCTCAGTTCATTAGTGTATTTCTACAATTTCTTAGGTAGATTATTAGTGAGAATGTATGTCCTAATATTCAAAGGATTTATGCTTCTAGTGCTAGTGCACACTTACCACCACTTAAAATGGCTTACTGTGAGACATGCTCAGGCATAAGAACATAAGCAGTGCCTTTGCTGGATCAGACCAGAGGTCCATCATGCCCAGCAGCCCGCTCATGCCCATCAGGTCCAGGACCTGCATATTAATCCTCTATCTATACCCTAAGTTCAAAACTGATGCTAATCCAGGTGCTAATAAATTTTGGGTATTTTTTTGCTGGAGGGAGTGTGTTAGAGTGGGCATTCCAGGGCTGATCAGTTAGCACAGCTACATTACTGTGCACAATCTGGGTAACACATCCTTACTGCCTACAAAATAGTGGGTCCTTTTACAAAGCTGCACTGCTGAGCAGCGCTTGCTAAATAACAATTGCCCATTCTATTCCTATAGGTAATTGGGCATTTAGGCCCGGATTCTGTATAGGATGCCCTGCTTCACCACTAGACCACCAGGCTTTAAAAAGTAAGCACAGTGGACAGGACTGGGTGGCAGGGGTGGATCTGAGTCAGCCCTAAAATTATTCATGACTTTTTGTTATTTGCAGGCCAGCTTTGCCCCTAACCCCCGCGAATATGGAGGGAGATGTATAGAATGTTGAAGTCAGATGAATTATTCAAAACAAGAATAGGTATCATAGTTGCTCTCAACTCTATGAACAGATTAATAATGGAATTATGTGAATAAGCATGAATATGGTCAGCTGTGTGGGTTGTTGCAGCAGCTTTTGTTAGACATAAGATGTATTGTTTTAAATACGAGGTGCTACCCACAAGTTTGGGGAATGTGAACAGTGCACGCAAACTGGATATAATTTGCTCTTCTGCCGCTAGCGGTGTCTAGCAGTATACTTTGTGAATCAGTGTGCCAACAGGTGTGCAGTCGAGTGGTCGCATTGTTTTGTTCTGTGCAATTTTGTAAGGTTGTGTTTTAGTGACTGGATGGATTTTACTGAGCAAAGAATCTACATCAAATTTTGTTTCAAGCTTTAAAAACCTGCTGCAGAAACCCATCGTATTTTTCAGGAAGCCTTGGAGATAATGCCATGTGCCAAAACAAAACCTTTCTTTGGTAGAAATGCTTCAAGGACGGACAAACATCTGTCCACGACGATGACCGTTCCGGACGACCGTCAACAAGCACAACACCGTAAACCATAGCAAAGGTTTGTGAGACTATCCTTGCAGATCGTAGGCAAACTATCCACGATGTTTGTGAGATAGTAGGACAGTCATACGGGACGGTTCAATGAATTTTGTCAGATGAATTGAACATGAGATGCATTTCTGCAAAATTTGTGCTAAGACTGTGAACAGAAGGTCCATTGGGTTTCTGTCTGTTCAGAACTACATTACATACTCTCTCTATTCGCCTGACCTTGCCCCCTGTGTTTTTTTCCTATTCCCCAAAATGAAATTACATTACATTAGTGATTTCTATTCCGCCATTACCTTGCAGTTCTAGGCGGATTACATAAGAATTGTTATTACGACTGAAAGGGCGCCGTTTTAACACGATTGAAGAGAGGTCCTCAAGGCACTAACCCAAGATGGACTCATGGGCAAACCGCTGGGATCGCTGTTAACCTTCTCAAGGGGACTACTTCAAAGGAGACAGTGGAAACTAGGAGTTTTAGTAAACAATTCCCCGCGTAGCTGCAGTCCGAGCCTCCGGCCTAGCTGCACGAGCTCCCCCTGCTCAGACACAGAGTCAGTGAGGGAAGAAGGGTGGACCGCTCTTCAAGAGACATGCGCACAGCTCACACACGCCACTTTCGAGGGGGGAGGGAATTGGGGTAACACATTCCAAGCAGATATAAATAGTATAATCGAGTTACATTATGGGCTAGAGTCACAAAGCAAACCGATCATGTACCGCTCAGTTTGCGCTCAATTTCCGGCTCTGGCTCGATTCACTAACCACCTTCCAGACCTCATCTGCACCCTATGCGATCAGCGCATGCAAATGAATAAAAAGGCATGTAAGTTTCTTAACACGTCAATTCATAAAACCATTTTGTCCAAACCGACTGATCTATCCGTTCCAAAAAGTTACGACTGCTGAGGACCAGTCATTTACATCCTCGCCGGCTATTTCTGCCTAGCAACTGACACGTGCATGTTAAGAACCCAATCAAAAATATATATCTACTGCTCCCAAAATGCAAAATATATAAAAACTTTTAAATATATGTAAACCTTCATGTACATAAGCGTTACAAATAATTTTATTTCTTTTTTGGAATGCGCATAGCGAGTGCGGGAGTGAATCTCGGATTTGTAATGCATATTGCAAGAAAATCGTGGGTTAACCCTGTGCTCTCCTTGCGGATTGTACATTTCAAATATCAATGCCAAATGAAAAAAACCCAAAAATCAAATAAAACTTTTATGGGCCAGCGATCCCTCCCCCCTTCCTTTCAGCTGGATTGTTGCGTGCATGTGGTGTCAGGGTGTCGATAGCGTTTGCTACGTGCTTCACGGCAGATAGAGCCACACAGCCTCCTGGGATTCGTAGGCTGTATATAACAAGGTGTGATCTTAGCACATTGAACAGCTGTTAACTGTTGTGCCTTCTAGCAACTTAACAGTACTTTTCCTGAGAGAAATGGACTGCGCTGGTCGGCTACAGTTTCTGCTTCTTTTGAAATACGAGCACGTCGAGGAAGATGAGGCAAGAGCTAGAGAAATGAGAAGGCGAGCACTTCCCTGCTTGTACAGCTAGCAACAATACTTCAGAAAAAGAACGGTTGGTAAGAATACTTCCTTATTTATTGCCTTTTTTTACAACAACAATGCTTTGCGGTAGGCACATTCAGAGCCCGTTAATGACTTCCGCGCTTAAACCACGCCCCATTTCTGCGCAGTGAATTCCTAAAGAGCCAGTGCATGCATTATCAGTTTCAAAACCAACAAGGATACAGTGTGTACGTGCATTGATCGATGTTTCAGCGCTACGAGCGGCGTGTTTACAACTGGATCATTTGCATGGACAAGCTGACTGAATCGATGAAAAATCAAAGGAAGGGCAGATAATTCAAGCAGATTGAAATTGTTGAGTGACTAAAAATGAGTGTATGGTCAAGTAGTCACTTGATAAATCCTTGCAATAAACAAAAGCAAATGTCTTCAAGCGTTACTGAAACTTCGGCTCAGATTTGGCCGCCTCACCACCCAATTAGACTTGCAATTGCCATACAGGCTCTAAAACGCTATAGAAGCCAAGCTTAGTTTGTAGTAGATAAGAATTCATGCTTTTAATAGATTTTTATTAACTCCTTTTAAATGTTTATTTCAGAGACTTCATTACCCAAAGTTTGAGAGCAATGTCGGTTCCCTGAAGCAGTACGAAACATGGCACGTCAGAACCAGTGAACTTGTTAATTTCACCCCATCAATATAAGACGTAGAGTTTTAGAGCCTGTATGGGAATTTCAAGTCTAATTAGGTAGTGAGGCGGCCAAATCTGAGCTGAAGTTTCAGTAACGCTTGAAGACATTTGCTTATGTTTTGTTTTTTTCTTTATAACATTTTATTGAAGGAATTAAATAAATATACAATAATATGATACAAAGAGATAGTCATTACAATTAAATTCATAATGAAACATAAGAACATAAGCAATGCCTCCACAGGGTCAGACCTGAGGTCCATCGTGCCCAGCAGTCCACTCATGTGGCGGCCCAACAGGTCCAGGACCTGTGCAGTAATCCTCTATCTAATCCGCCTTCTTGTACAATCCTCCATCCTCAGTATTCTAGATTATTGCAACATCATTTACCTTAACGCCACAAAGAAAACAACCAGGAGACTAAAAATAATCCAGAATACCGCCGTGCGCCTCATCTTTGGCCTAAAGAAATGGGAACATGTCACCCCATTCTACCACCAACTCCACTGGCTGCCTTTCGAGTCTAGAGTCCTTTACAAATTCGCATGCTTCTGTTACAGGGCGGTAAATGGGTCCTCACCAAGTTACATCAATCCTCACTTCAACCTCTACCGCACCAACAACAAATCCCGTCGTATTCAGCTGTTCGCCTTCCCCTCACCCAAACATTGTCTCTTCAAAAGATTCCTTGACAGAACTTTCGCCTTCCAAGCAGCCAAGCTGAACCCATGGCTAGCACAAATGATACTAGAGGCCCCCAATTACCTCGGGTTCAGAAAATCACTTAAAACTTACCTATTCCACAAACAAGACCCGAAAGGTTCCCCCCCCCCTGACAATACCTCCCCCCCTCCCCAATCTGGCCCCCTCATGAGGCCTGCTCCTTTTTCTTCCCCTCTTTCCGCATCCTCTGTCTAGTTCAAATTAAGCTGATAAATAATTGAAACTATGTTACTCTGTAATTCTAATAACAAATCTGTAATTCTAATAACAAATCTGTAATTCTAATAACAACTCTGTAATTCTGACAAATAATTGTAAATCTGCCTGTCTATGCAGATCCTAATGTAACTCAATGTAAACCGCCTTGAACTCACATGGGTATGGCGGTATATAAAAATAAACTATTATTATTATTATTATTATCTATACCCCTCTATCCCCTTTTCCAGCAGGAAATTGTCCAATCCTTTCTTGAATCCCAGTATCGTACTCTGCCCTATTACGCTCTCTGGAAGCGCATTCCAGGTGTCCACCACACGTTGGGTAAAGAAGAACTTCCTGGCATTCGTTTTGAATCTGTCCCCTTTCAACTTTTCCGAATGCCCTCTTCCGAAACATTTGCATACATATTTTATCATTCCTCCAAAATATATTTCTATATACCTAATCTATTTTTTCCTATATCCCCCCTTCATTTTATTTATTTCATTTATACTTTAGATTGTTTTTTTAAATATTATTATATTATAATAAATGAATTAAAAGGAAATGCATTTCAAGTAAGTTAACATATATTAAAATCCTCATTCCTATTGCCTTTCCCTACCCTAGAATGAAAGGTGACGTGAAATACCAAATAAATAAAAATACTAAAAACATTTACTTAAATTTAATATAAAGTATTAAGAATCACTTCTTGCTTTCCAGGATAATTTTTGTACATAAGGGTCCCAGATTTTTAAAAAATAAACGTGTTCTTTTAGGAAATTTACGAACCTGAAATAAAATTGCTTATGTTTCTGTCAAGGACTTATCGACCATACTTGGGACTGACTGGGAAACGGATGCATTTCGGAACTCCAACCCTACGTCTCCTGCTCTCGCTTTGACCACTTCCCGGTCAGACGTCACGACGCTACGCCAGGAAAGTCCCCCAATGCCGACGCTCGGTGTACAAGTCGGATCTGGTTGGTTCCCAGCCGCCCAATAGTAGCGACCGTTATTGAGAGTTCGACGTCAGCGCGAGAGGAGTTGGCGCGTCTAAACCCCGCCCCTTCCTCTTTCCGCCGGCTCTGAGTCCAGAACGCACGCGGTGCGCGCGAGCTCTTCCCCACCACCCAGTGTAAGGTAGGTGCAGGGCGCCAAAACGGGTCGAGCTGGCCCGAGGGGAAGCGCGTGCGCTTGGCGTTTATTGGCCGCGTGCCGCCTCGGTGGTTGGCTTGGGACTTCGCGGCCTCGCGCTGCTACTGTCTGTTGGGACTGGCGGGGCCCTGTTCCCGCGTTGTGCAGGGTTCGAGCACTAGAGCCGCTGAGTTACCCTATTCAAGAGATGCAATCGGGGACCTCACGCACCGCATTCGTTTAGGTGAATGGGTCAATAAATGACGCCAGGAAACAGGAAAACCAGCCCTTAGAGATCCTATGTACTTGTTCCAAGCCTTCTTCCATGCATTCAGTACCCTTTCCATGAAGAACAGTTTGCTGAGATTACTTCTCAGTCTGGCCCCTTTCACCTTAAGAACATAAGACCCTCCATTCCTGAATGTGTGGGATGGTCAATCTCTTTTCCCAAGAATTTGTAGGCGGTCATTCTTTTGCTCCGCCTCCCATCCTTCTGAGCTGTCCTCCAGCTCCTCAGTTGTCTCTCTACCTGCAAGATGATAGGAGGTGGGCTTTTCCTCTCCTTTCGGTGCTGCACAGGATCCCACTCTTAGGACACCTCTGGCTGCAGGACCACACACATCCCACCCACCCGGTTACACTTTACAACAAAAATATTCCATATTCCAGAGTGCCAACAATAGCACGGGTTCAACAAATGACTGCGAGCCTTGGGAGTCAATGTGAGCCCAAAAGGTTCCCAAATATTACAAAACAAATGTCTCAGTTTGGTATCCAAAGATGTACAAAAGAGGAGTTTCTTGGAGGCTTGCTGTATCATGAGAGTACGCCAATGAGACTACATAGGCAGGTCCTGTTGTATTCAACAATGTAATATGGTTTTTTTCCCGACAAAATAGCTTGCTCCAAAAAGCCCCAAAAACCCTTCGTGGATGTACAGGGAAGAAACCCCAGCGTAAATAACATCTCAGGACAATGAGTCTACGCGTAATGCCACATAATGGAAATATGCGAGTGGACCAGTTTCCAAAATACTTGCACCAAAGGACAGGACCAGAATTGAAGTCCCAGGGTAGCCATAGGTTGATGACATTTAAGACATTGGTCAATACTACACATCTTGGCTCTGTGCAGATACACCGGAGATCTATAAATTTGTATTTTAGCCAACAAAATGTTTTTTACAATTTTGTACACTGCCTAAAAGGCTCATTGGGTGGTATAAGAAATTTTAAATAAACTTGAAACTTAAACAGAATCAGGTTCAGTATTTAGTTACTTTTGAATACAGTATATTCAGTTAATTTTGCACCTTATTGCATGCAGCAGCTAGCTCAACAGAAAAGATGTCAGTGTAACTTGTGCAGTTATATAATGTGTGGTATGAAGAAGACTTTGAAATGGTAGACATGAATTTTAAGTGCTATTTAAGAGAGCTTATTAAAGCTGAACATGTTTCTGTTTTCTGGGCTGTGGGTCAGGATGCGCTACGTTGCAGCTTACCTCTTGGCTGTCCTTGGTGGCAATGAATGTCCCAATTCTAAGGACTTGAAGAAGATCCTGGACAGCGTTGGCATTGAAACAGATGACCAGCGTATCAACAAGGTAATGACTTATTGTGTGATGCATGCCACTCTTGGAATTGTTTGACAGAGTGATTCTATGTGGCTGCTTTACACCAGCAGCATGTGACCTTTCTCCCTAGATGGAGTTTATTCTGCCTGCTCTGTGTAGAGCTGTGAGTTCAGGTTATTCCCACATCAAAAGTATGGAATATAATTTATGATCTGTTTATGTTCTTTATCTTAGCCAATAATCCTAACTCCTTTTTGTAGGTTATCAGCGAACTGAATGGTAAAAATATTGAGGAAGTCATTGCCCAGGGTAAGTATATTTGCCATGTGGATAGGGAAGGGTGTATTTTTCTGCATGCACTTTGACAAATATTTATTTATTCAATTTTCTATACTGTTCTCTCAGGGGAGCTCAGAACGGTTTACAAGCATTTATTCAGGTACTCAAGCATTTTTCCCTGCCTGTCCCGGTGGGTTCACAATCTGTCTAATGTACCTGCGGCAATGGGGGGGGGGGGGATTAAGTGACTTGCCCAGTGTCACAAGGAGCAGCATGGGTTTGAAGCCACACTCTCCCATGTACAGGCAGTTCCCGGTTTAAGAACAAATTCTGGTTTTTAAAACCGTTCTTAAGTTGAATTTGTATGTAACTCGGATTCTGTACAGTACACAGTCTATAAAAACGTTAAAGAAACAGTCCTCAAAATAAAGTACTGTAGTTTAAATAGATAGAAAAGATAGGTTTACACTTACTTTTGTTTTTCATCCATCCCACGGTCCCCTCTCCACCACCACATCCAACATCTCTCCCTCCTGGATTGGATCACATTATTAACTTGATATACTGCCATCGTATCAGAGGTTTGGGGGGAGCAAGAATAACTTGGTAAGGCTTCCTTCTCTGACTGGAATGGCAGCGATGCAGGGGCACTTTTCAGCTGTGTCAGCAGGAACGCAGGCAATATGTTTTTCCCTGGAGTTTGTGTTGCTCTTGCACCAGGCCTTTCTCTTACAGAACTCATAGTCTGGTCAACCTGGTGATGCTAATTTGGCAAGTACTGCTCAGGCCTCGGGCTGTTGGCCTCAGTTTGATCCACAGGGGGTTAAGTGCTGTCAGGTGGTACACATGGATGGTGGAGACCCTCAATCTAATTCCAACCTTTCCCTTGCTCTGTTGGGTGTTTTGGAAGGGTGTGTGTGGCAGATTTGGATGTAGATGAAGCACTTGTTGGGGAAGCAGATGATTCCACGGCCCTGCGTCTTTTCCACGGGAAGGAATTGTCCTTTATTTCCAAAGTGTTGCAGGGTCTGAATATTTCACAGGCTGACCCACAGGTGGCAGAACTGCGAACCCTCTTATGGCTGGCACAAGAAAGCCTAAAACATTTCCTGTCCATGAGGCCTTGCAGGAGCTTATTTCGGCTCAATGAGATATGCCAGAGGCATGTCTCCAAGTGGCAAAGGCCATGCGGCAGTTGTACCCCATAGCGCAGGATGAGCTGGAGAGATTTAAGCTCCCGAGAGTAGACGCTTTGGTGGCTTAGTGTATTTGGCGGATGCTTTGGCTAAGCAGATATCACTTTCTATGGCTTCTCGCAGATCATTTTGGTTCGCCATTGGGCGGCGGATGCGGCTTCCAAGCTATGTCTAGTACGCCTACCTTTTAAGGGTCGTCTGTTGTTTGGTGAAGATTTGGACAAATTGGTGAAGAATTTCAGAGGTTGCCGGAAGATAAGCCTTAGGGATCTTTAAAGGCCTTGTCTTACTGGGCGTGTTTCTGAGACACCGAGCGGTATAGACCTTTGCCGTCCTCGGGCAGCACTATAGAGGAATAAGGAAAAGCCTGAGTGGCAGATTTAAAAAGCCAGAACCGAAATCTTAAACTAAATAACTGATGGGTAGCTAGTGTTCTGACATGAAACAAGAAGGTATGCTATCAAATTTTTTACTCCATGGATTAATTTAACTGTTGTGTTTTGAATAAGCAGCAGTTGATATTTGGTTGTCTTTGAAGCAGAGAATTACAGTCTAACCAGATTAAACTAGGGAGTTAAGTGGAGGGTTTTATTGTCAAAGAATGAGCTGGCTATACAGATTTGATGTAATACAAAGAAGTTTTTCAAAACAGGAAATATGCTGTGAAGTGGTGATCTATGATGACATACTGGATAGGCGGGGACGGCTGGGATTTATGGGGAAAAGTTACGTGCTATTAACTACTGAAAGAAAAACTTAATATTATTAACTGAACGCTAAATATGATGCTGCTAGCTATGTCTGAGTTATGTTGGCGCTTCAATAAATTTAAAAAATAATTTTTAAAAAACCACACTATAGTTACTGTATCAGTATACATGTGTCAATGACTTGCTCTTTGAGATGGGACTGGAAGCGATGGGATACAAGTTACATCATTTAAAATATTCTTTCAGATATGAAGCAGTGATGTTAATGCATTCCATTTCCCTTCAGCTCCTTGTGACCCTGGGCAAAGCACTTAACATCAAGTACAAAAAAAAAGATTGTGAACCTGCTAGGGACAGAGAGATTATTTGCATATGATATGTACAGCGCTGTGTATGTCTGGTAGCACTGTAGAAATTAGTATTAGTAGTATACTTATTCTTGTAGGCCCATTATCTGGAGGGGTATAGAACCTCTCCAATTCCTTCCATCTGTTTTCTTCAAATGGTCTTTGTGTTAGGGGTTTACTGTTTAGAATTGGGAGACGGTGCAGTCTTTAAATTTTTTATTTTTTAATAGTGTCCATTCTAATACCTACAGGTTTTGAAGTTGGTACCTGCTGGGTTTCGCTTATGGACTAGATAAAATTAGAAAAGTTCTATCAAGATATGAGCTGACTGCTGACCAGTTCATAACACAAGTTTTCTGAACATAAATCATTTCCCTTCAGTTCTCAGAATCCCATCTCAGTTCCCCAAAATATGGCTTTTCTATATACTTTAGTCTTCTTACAGGAAGGAAAGGACTAATGTGAAAACTAGAATGTCTGAATGAGAGAAACGGGATAAAATTAAGATCAGGGTAATAATAATTTTATTCTTATATACCGCCAAAGCCATGATAGTTCGAGGTGGTTTACAACAAGAAGTGCTGGACAATCAGCGAAGTGGTCACAATATAAAATCATCGCCACTTTGATTTGCTATTATTGTTATTTTCTTTTTAATTTGTAAGTCACTCTTTGAAAATCTTGGATTCAAAAATTGGGGACTACAGATTGCTTAAGTGTAAGAAAATATGTTATATGTTTTCTTCTTATTATATATGTTTTAGGATACAATCTTACTGTACAAGATATAATGCTTGATAATTTTTTGTGTAAAATGATAAATAAATTAAAAAAAAAAAAAAATCATCGAATACAAGCCATGATAGTTCGAGGCAGTTTACAACAAGAGGTGCTGGATAATCAGCGAAGTGGTCACCATACAAAGTCATTGAATTCAAGCTTAACAGAATGAAAGAAGAGAAAAACTATAAAATTCTTAGGTTACAAATCGATTAAACATTCATTTTTACTGATTTTCTAAAATTGAAGTAGGATGAGGAAATCGGGATAATGTTGCCCAGCCAATCGTTCCATTTACCTGCCTGGAAGGCGAGAGTTCTGTCCAGAAATCTTTTGTAGTGGCAAGCCTTTATTGGTAGATAGGTGAACAGATGAATTCTACGTGTGGGTCTAATAGAACTATCCAGATTAAATTGAGAAACCAAGTACATGGGGGCCAGACCAAATATTGATTTAAAACAAAGACAAAAAAAATTTAAACAAAACTCGTGCTTCCAGGGGCAGCCAGTGAAGTTTTTGATAATAGGGACTTATGTGTTCCCATTTCTTCAACCCAAAAATCAGTCGAACTGCCGAATTTTGAATAACTCGTAGTCTTTGAAAGGTTTTTTTGAAGGATCCCAAGTAAATGATGTTGCAATAATCGAGCATGCTTAAAATTGGAAGATTGAACCAATAAGCGGAGTGATGCTGCATCAAAGTATTTTCTAATGGTTCTGAGTTTCCATAGTTTCGAGAAGCATTTTCTAACCAATAAATCTGTGTGAACATTTAGAGTAAGGTGACGGTCCAGAGTCACTCCCAGAATTTTTATGGAATAATCAATAGGGAAGACCTGACCATTCAAGAAAATCGATGAGTCTTTAATTTGCCAAGAAAATTTTGGTTTTGTCTGAGTTGAGTTTCAATTTGAATTCGGTCATCCATAATTCAATTTGCTTTAATATGGATGATAGTGATATCGTCTGCGTAGATGTAAAATTTAACTTTTAAGCTTTGCAGTAAGTTCCCCAATGAGGCAAGGTAAATGTTGAACAATGTAGGGGATAGAGGAGAGCCCTGTGAAACTCCGCAAGAGTTTACCCAGCTGCAGGAATGTTTATTATCACTATAGACTTGATATGATCGTTTACTCAAAAAACCCTGAAACCATTTTAACACATTACCTGAAAGACCAATTGACTCCAAACAGTCAATCAGAATAGCATGATTGACCAAATCGATACCTTCAGTGCTCCTTCCAAGGAGTGGCTTGAATATATGCAAATTTTTTTCATGTGAGTATTTAGTTCTAAAATAAAATAATTTTTTGATCCCCAGTATTATCAATGCATTTCTGTATATAACACAAAAAAAATCACACACATGGTAATTGATTTAGTTAATTTTTTTATAGCGTAATTTTGTTTGAAAGTCAGATTGGATTAGTGTTTTTGTGAGTGACTGTGTAATGACCATGTAATGTGTATGAGCGATTGCTCATGCACTCCACTTAGAGGGAACATAGTATACATGGTAACATATAACATAGCAGATGACAGCAGATAAAGACCTGAATGGTCCATTTAGTCTGCCCAACCTGATTCAATTTAAATTTTTTCTTCTTAGCTATTTTTGGGCAAGAATCAAAAGTTCTACCCGGTACCGTGCTTGGGTTCCAACTGCCGAAATCTCCATCAAAACCTACTCCAGCCCATCTACACCCTCCCAGCCATTGAAGCCCTCTCCAGCCCATCCTCCCCCAAACGGCCTTATACAGACTGTGCAAGTCTGCCCAGTACTGGCCTTAGTTCAATATTCACTATTATTTTCTGATTCTAGATCCTCTGTGTTCGTCCTACGCTTCTTTGAATTCTGTCACTGTTTTCCTCTCCACCACCTCTCTCAGGAGCGCATTCCAGGCATCCACCACCCTCTCCGTAAAGTAGAATTTCCTTACATTGTTCTTGAATCTACCACCCTTCAACCTTTAATATGATGCCAGAAGATCAAATAGCTACATAGCTTCTGGTTACAGCTAGAGGATCAAGCAGAAAAATGTGAGGATGAAAGGATAGTCCTTCCTTAAGAGCACACAAACTTTATTGGAGAATCACATAAGACGGATTACAGCTCGGCCACCTTTTCTCTTTGGTCTCACGTATTTGCTCTGTTTTTCTGAGCTGACTAGCTAAGCTGTGATTCTCCAATAAAGTTTGTGTGTTCCTAAGGAAGGACTGTCCTTTCATCCTTACTTTTTTGCTTGTGCATCGACTGCATAGGGTATGACTTTCCTGGCGGGGGGGAGTTTGGTTACAGCTAGAGAGTCTTCAGACCAGTCTCTTGCCTCCCTTGCATGGGGAGAGGCATGATGGGTCAGGACTGCAGAGATTTGCCGCTAAATATCCACAGTGTACAGAGATAAGAATAACAGTTAAAAAAAAAGACACAAAGCCCCAAACCTTTCAGTGCATAGCTGCAATTATACTCTTGCTCTACCCAGTCCAAATGGGGAAGAAACTGGCAGGGTGACCAATCGGAGCACGCGTACATGCAGAGGAAAAGAATGCATCTTGCTCTGTTACTGATAAAGCAGCTGAGAGCTCTTTAGTAAGTCTTTAGAAATCTGTGGTAAACACAAGGGCATGTCGGCTCAGAGAAACAGAGCAAATACGCGAGACCAAAGGTAAAAGGATTAAATAAAGGCCTTGGATACCTAGGAATTCTAATTCCCAGTTTATAAGGCCAATTTTCATATTTTCCAAAGAGGCAAAAAGGATTCTTATCTATTTGGAATTCCAGTATATGCTTGATGTCCCTCACGGCCCATGATCAAGTTTTGAATAGGTTACAGAAGGTGGCTAATGTTTCTGATTGTACTCTTTGAGCTCTCGGGTTCAGTGTTAATTGTGAGGGTTTGGGGTTATGAGTACAGACCCCCAGATCTGGTTTAGATGATCGTGGTACTTGTTCTTTTTCTTTTGCATTGTTCATGTCGGTTTGTAAATCTTGATAGATAAAAAGATTTTCAAATAAACCCAATTTCCAGCAACAGAGGCATCTTAGTTTTATTCTGCATCATGAACTGTCTAGTTGCTGATGCTGTGTTAGTCAAAGTATCGGTGGGGGTAGACCACTGAGGCCATGGCCCTTTCTGCCTATAGACTAATTGGGTGAGGGGGCGGCTACTGGATGTGAAGGAGTTCTGTTGTGGAAGGGGCCCCCTCCTAGCAAAAGCAAATACACTCAAAAACAGAAGTCCAAAATTCTGCATAGGTGAAAGAACAATGAACTTAGCTCCCAAAACATTCAGGACATCCACCAACAAACTCCAATTGGGACATCCACCAACAAACTCCAATTCAGGGCACTGTAGTTTCCCACGAAGTGGGGTTTTTAACCAATGAAGCATAACAGGTTTCCCCCCCACTTTTTCACTTAATGTCACTAAATCCTATACTCAAGTGTTCTACCTGTACAGTCATAGAACCTCTATTCTCCCTTCCTTATTACTCCATAACTCTCCTCAAAGAGCTATAATGTAACATAAACATTCTGTAATTCCTTATATTGTAAGTCACATTTAACGTGTTTAAGTATATCATGACTCAGAAATACTAGATTAGATAAAGACACACACCAGAACCACCTTTGTGCCCATTTTCTCCAGGATCAAGCAAGTTGCTTTGTTTTTATATCGGAAAGCAAAGCTTTTATGTGTTTTAAATGGAAAAGATTTTGAGTATGAAGTCTCATGAATGGTTAAAACTCCTTTTGTTTTCCATCAAATACCATACTGCAGTATCTATCATTTGTGTCACTCTAAGTTGTGTGGGTGTAGTCCACCTACATTCCTGCCAGTGGCATTGCTGTTTCAACATCACATTTTCATAAGCAAGAGAAGGGCAAGTTCTGCAGGACTCCTGCTTGTCCCTAGTGATTGAAAACACAGTGACAAAAAATGAGGTTGGAGGACTAGCACACAGCTTGGAACATTGCCTATAACATTTCTCTTGCTTCGAACTGTAATCGTCTTCTACCATAGTTTATCTTGTATGTTCTGAGCTTACCATGTCCTCATGAATGGAACTTGTGCTTTCTAATTCAATTGTTTCCAGATTCATGAATTACACCACCGATATAGGACCTCAATGCCTTTTGTATACCTCTCTTGAAACCACAGTTTCAGTTCATAGAATCTTCATTGTCAAGAATATAATCTGGAAGGTACTCTTGTCTAATAGCTATTAATTTGGCTAGAAGAATGTCAGCTTCAAGCCTTGGTCATGAGTGAACCTTAATTTTGTTATAATGGTCATGCCAGAGTTGGTCATACCTTGTGTGAATTAAGAAATAGTGCTAAACATCACTGAGAAACTCTAGACTGTAAATGAACTCTGACTTATAGAACCAGAATCCATTAGAAAGTCTATGAAGCTGTTCATCTTTAGTCCCAAGAGACTTGCCTTGCCAACACATCACCCAACTGGCTAGTTTCTTGTAACCTCATCAAATCAGAGCCAGTGGCATTCATAAAATTTGCTTCATTGGATAGCATTTGCAAGATGTAGCTGCTTGCTCCTCTCTTAGTACTGCTACTTGAACCAGTTGTCAGTCAGGGACCGTGCATTCAGTAAAGCAATACTGCCCAACCTATGCAATTCTTGCTTTATCATGTGATCGGGTCTCTCCTCAACAATGGACTTGTGTGCCCGATTAGTCTTGTGGTTTTAATCCTGTGGTGGGGGAGGGGGAAGTTAGTCTGTAAAATCAGCTTGCTTACTGACTGGTGATGTGCTCATGGCTCCCTGTAAACATTCTTAAACTCGTTCTTTTATGTGTTTTGCAGGGAATGGAAAGCTTGCCAGTATGCCTGCCGGTGGTGCTGTAGCAGTCTCAGCTGGTGCCAGTTCTGCTGCCCCAGCTACAGGGGCAGCTCCTGCTGCTGGTGAGTATGTGCCTGTGCTGTTTCTGTTCAAGAGCATTCCAGGAGCTACTTATAGATACTTTGGCTTAAACTGCAAGCCATAAAATGCTGCTTAACATTTTTTTTATTTTTCAAATATTTTTTATTGAAGATTTTCACAAACATTTCAAATAAGACTTCCACAAATCCAAAATACTTTCAATACAAAGCAGAAATAAGTTCACCAAAACAGTGTAATTCACAAAAAAGGATATAAAAACAAATCCCTTCATCGACCCACCCTCCCAAAAGGGTCCTTCCCTCTAAGTAAAGAAATAAAGACAATCCAGCAAAAAGAACAAGGAGTAACAATCTAGATTGCGGCCTGCTACTGGTGGGCCTCCTTCCAAGAAATAAGGATCCCAGATCTTATAAAAGGAGACCAAGTGGTTCAATTTCAAGGCAGTCAATTTAGCCATCAAAATATATATAATCCAATTGTTGACAAACAGCCTCTGAATCAGGGAGCGAGAGCTTCCTCCATTCCCAAGCAAGGACCAGTCTCGCTGCCACAAAAATATAAGAGACCAATTTATGTACTCCAGGTCGAATCTCTACATGGCTTACATTGAGCAAACAATATACTCCACCCTTTTTGGATACTGCTCCCTAGTAATATGAAAAACTAATACAAAAACTGAGCTCCTAAAAGTGACCAATTTGGAACAGGCCCACCAAATATGATACATGACTCCCTGATCACAGGCTCTCCAACATTTCCCCCTCTCCCTGGTGGAACCAAGACCTACATCTAACTGGGGTGCAGTACCAACAAACAACATTTTGTGTCAATTTTCATTCAGGTGGCTATCAACTGAAACCTTAAGTAGATCAGAGAGAACACTTCACCATGTTAGGGAGCCATCCAAGCCAGTAAAGGTAGTGAAAGGTAGCAATGGGGTAACTGAAAGAAATCGCAGCTAACCTGGAAGATATAATAAACAAAATCAGCAAACTAAAGAGCAGTAAATCACCTGGAGCATACTGAAGTAATCTATCATTAAAATTGTCTAGAAAGTAGTCAAAATAATGCCATTTTTTAAAAAAGTATTCCAAGAGTGATCTGGAAAACTACATAATGGTGAGCTGATGTCTGTGCTGGGTAAAATGGTAGAGACTATTATAAGATCCAAATTGCTGAGCACATCTTTAAGCTTGGATTACTTGGACAGAATCAACATGGGTTTAGCTAAGGGAAGTCTTAGCTTACTAATCAGCTACATTTTTTTGGAAAGCATGAATAAATATGTATAAAAGGGAGTTGATTCTAGAGGCTCATTTTCAAAACACTTTGACATACCGTGTGTGTAAGTGCTTTGAAAATGAACCCCTTCGTAGGTTTTTACAACCCAGTGGTTTACATACAGGTACTTTAAGCATTTTCCCTGTCTGTCCCGGTGGGCTCACAATCTGTCTAATGAACCTGAGGCAGTGGAGGATTAAGTGACTAGCTCAGGGTCACCGGTTTCCAGAAAGCTTTTGACAAAATCTGTTATGAGAAGCTCTTGAGGAAACTAAAAAGCCATAAGATAGGAGGTAAGTTGCATTAAACTATGTACTTACCCCAGGACAAGCAGGCAGCATATTCTCTACATGTGGGTGACGTCACCGACGGAGCCTCCTAGCGGTTTACAGAATACAACCAATGTCAAAGCTCTGTTTTTTACATTGTTGTCCAAAATCATGGAATAGTTTACCTGTTAATATGCCTTTGCTCTTGTTAGCCAGGAAGGCCAGATTCCGGTTGCCTTAGTACCATAGACCTTATTTCTATGTTTCTGGGAGAGTTTGGGAATTGGAAGTAACTGATTAGTGTCCCTTCTTTATTCTTTGCAGCTGAGGAGAAGAAGGTAGAGAAAGAAGAATCAGAGGAATCTGATGATGACATGGGGTTTGGTCTTTTTGACTAAATGTTACAGAAAAGTTTATTAAAAGCTTTTTGTTTCAAAAACAATATGGTTCTTATTTAAATAGTATAAGTTGAGATAAGAAACTCTTGATGCCAATGAATTGCAGCCTCATTTAGTTTAGATAAACAGTGCTGATAAGCATTTATAAACCTTATTGTTTATGGTCATGCATTGTGGGATGAAACAATAAAAATCGATGTAAGGTGTACTTGGTATAAACATGACCATCAACTCAGTGATACAAATTTGACATTCCCTTGATTGAAGGGAGTGGATTAAGCTCTGGATGTGTATTAGTATTAGGTGTGTACTCCCCAATCCAAGTAATGCATTTGATTCACTGCCTTTCTGTGTTATATACAAGTACTTTTGCTATCCCTCATGGGCTCATAGTCGTTGATATTCATTTATTGGGATTTATTAACTGCTTTTTTCATGAAGAGATTCAGCGAAAGAGGTTTGCAATACATTGAAGAATAATCCGGTGCTCTTGAGTGATATGTTGGGTACCTGACTTTCCCAAGGTTACAAAGGGCTGCAGTGGGAATCAAACCTGGTTCCCAGACCTGCACTATTTTGCCCCTTTGCTTTCCCCTCAAGACCTTAATCCCTCTGCATTTGGAAGGGACTCATAAGTCACTGACTAGAGTGGAAATGTTTGCATGGGTGACTGGGTTCTGTTTGAAGAGTAGAATTTTTTGCCTTATTGCAGATGGGAGATTCAGTACTCACTCTGTTCTGTTGATTCTTCTGTAAGTAGATGATGTAGATGACTTTCTTTAATTCCCGTAGTAACAATGAAGTGCTGAAACATGCCAAAGGGGTATTAAAAAATTATCTTTAATAATAACAGAACCTGACATGCCCATGTTTTCAGTAAATGATGCGGGAATGCAGAAAATACAGTTTACAGTACAAATACTACACACAGAATATGGTCAGTTCAGCTGACAGCTGAAACAAAACTTTCTCCCTTATGATAGACTGGCCCCACTCAGTGTATCCTAGTAGGGTACATAAGGATTGCCGCTGCTGGGTCAGACCTGTGGTCCATCCTGCCCAGCAGTCTGCTCACGCGGCGGCTCCAAGGTCAAGATCAGTGCTCCAAATGAGTCCAGTCTCACCAGTTTAGCATGAACTTGCCAAACTTTGTCTTTAAACCCTGGAGGGTGTTTTCCCCTATAACAGACTCCGGAAGAGTGTTCTAGTTTTCCACCACTCTGGGTGAAGAAGAATTTCCTTACGTTCATACGGAATCTATCCCCTTTCAACTTTAGGGACTGTCCTCTTGTTCTCCCTACCTTGGAGAGGGTGAACAGTCTGTCTTTCTCTACTAAGTCTATTCCCTTCAGTATTTTGAATATTTCAATCATGTCCCCTCTCAGTCTCCTCTTTTCAAGGGAGAAAAGGCCCAGTTTCTCTAATCTCTCGCTGTACGGCAACTCCTCCAGCCCCTTAACCATTTTAGTCGCTCTTTTCTGGACCCTTTCGAGTTGTACCGTGTCCTCCTTCATATATGGCGACCTGTGCTGGACGCAGCACTCCAGGTGAGGGCGCACCATGGCCCAGTACAGCGGCATGATAACCTTCTCCGATCTGTTCGTGATCCCCTTCTTGATCATTCCTAGCATTCTGTTCGCCCTTTTCGCTGCCTCAGCACATTATACAAATGGCTTCATGGACTTGTTGATCAGAACTCTGGAGCTCCCAGTAGCTGCAGTGTGTATGTTATGTGAGCACACAACACACGCACAGCAGCTGCTCCCATTAAAATAGAACCCCCCTCCTAATGCTTCACACTGACCTGGGGCCCCCCTGACACCCTCACCCCATACCTTTTTTCAAAATCCACCAGTGCTCACTCTCTGCTGCTTGAAGAGCCATCTGTTTAAAATTGTGGCTCTGCCCAATGCATCCTGGGCTGCACTGGGAGAGGCTTAAGAATATAAGAAGTTGCCTCCACTGGGTCAGACCAGAGGTCCATCGCGCCCAGTGGTCCGCTCCCGTGGCTGCCCATCAGGTCTATGACATGTGAAGTGGTTCCTGACCATTTCTATAACTACCTCTACTCCTATCTGTACCCCTCAATCCCCTTATCCTTTAGGAACCTATCTAAACCTTCCTTGAACCCCTGCAATGTGCTGTGGCCTATTACAACCTCCGGAAGCGCGTTCCATGTGTCAACCACACTCTGGGTAAAAAAGAACTTCCTAGCATTTGTTCTAAACCTGTCCCCTCTCAGTTTCTCCGAGTGACCCCTGATTGTCCCAGGTGCATAAGATCCCTTCCCACCCCCAGCCAATAAGTGCTTAGGCCCCTCTCACTGCATCCCAGGATGCAGGGGCAGGGCCATCATTTCGAAAAGGGAGACTTTCAGCCAGGAGGAAATGGGCATCCCTCCTACTGATTTGGGAAAAAAATGTGTGTGTGGGGGGGGGTCCTGTGCCAGTGGGGGGGAAGGGTGCATTGTGGATCAGGGGCTCAGTCCTGTAGTTCTTTCCTTTAACTAGCAGGTTCAATGAAAAATATATAATAAATACAATGCACTATTTGTGAACTTTAGTTACCTTACACATAATCATATATGCAAGTACATTATTATAAGTTAAAAGGTCCTGGAATGCAGTGCAAATCACTAAGACAAAATCTGTAGCATGTCACCTCCAGCTAAATTCTTTCTGGGAGAGATGTAGTTGGGCAACTTAAAAAAAGATGTTTGCTTCAGAAGTGTAAGAAGAATGCTAATCAATAACTAGAA
This sequence comes from Geotrypetes seraphini, assembly GCF_902459505.1. Classification (NCBI taxonomy): domain Eukaryota; kingdom Metazoa; phylum Chordata; class Amphibia; order Gymnophiona; family Dermophiidae; genus Geotrypetes; species Geotrypetes seraphini. The sequence goes on from NC_047102.1 coordinate 31,652,909, forward strand.
GTTCTGCACATTAAATACAGCATAGGCTGTCGTCTCTGCTAAAGGAATTTTATCACTGCTTTTCCTGTCTAATAGAGATAAAATCTGAGCCATCAAACTCTTTCTCCACTACCGATTTTTCTTCAAGCTATGCCTCTTTTGCTGTCTTGTTACTCTAAATCTTGTGCTTTCAGCAACTCTTGCTCCCTTTGCTGGCGGCAGTGGTGCCCTGTCAAAGTCTGGTATTATTACATCCTTAGTTCCTGTTGCTTTGCAAGAGGATTCACCAAGCACCTATTCCAAAAGGCAAAGGTGGGTGTTTCTTGTTGAGGGACATTTTCAAAAAACAAACGTCCAAGTCCGACTTGGATGTTTCCAGCCGGACGTCCAAAGTTGGAGGAACAGAAATGGCCCTTTTCAAAGGGCAAACTGCTGGATGTCCAAATATAATTTTTTAAAAAATTTTTAACCATCTACTTAGATGACTTGGGCACCGGAACATCTAGGCCGCAAGAACGTCTAACTTTATACCTCCATTTTCGGTCAGAAAAACATCTATGTTGAAAATATCCAAATGCAGACCATTTGGATGTGGGAGGAGCCAGCATAGTAACTCCAGTGTCGTGATCAATCTAGTTGGAAGGGAATGGGATACAAGGAATTTCTGTGGATAAAATTAATGTGATAGTATGTTCTCTGGAAATAATATACCACATCCCAACAGCTTTCTAAGTTCACCCTCTGTATGTGTACTGACGGATAATAAAAACAAGTAACTTCAGTATAATAAAAGCAAAGAACTAAACACCCCCCACCCACCCCTTTTATGACATATAACATAAAACTCAAACACACACCTCTAGACATAACACGTATCATCAGCTTGTTATCCCAAAGTGATTATAGATTTTGACCATAAAACCTGTAGGAATTGCCAACCTCATTCTTCAGGGCAACCATGGATGAGATGAGTTGATAGGTGATCAGATGAAAGGCTGGAGAGTTTAGAGCAGGGCTGCCCAAGTCCAGTGCTCGAGATCTACTGGCATACCAAGAAGGCAGTGCAGGCAAATCTCTCTCATGCATATTCATTGTGGCTATCCTGAAAACCCAGCCTGCCAGTAGATCTCGAGGACCGGACTTGGGCAGCCCTGGTTTAGAGAGACAAAGGTTAAGGTCTTGTCCCAGTGGTACCCTTTTTATATCATTTGTACCATCAGCAATGCGTACGAAGATTAGATCTCGTTTGCTGTGCTTGTTATTGCTCGGAAATCCAGAAAAAATGGCTTTGATGTCACTCTATGCTTTTCTAAAGAGACTGGAGGTTGATATGGCCAAAAGATCCCTTAAACTGTTCACATTTTTTTGTCTTATCAGTTAAGTTGCAATATTAACAGGGTCACGGGTATTTCTTTAGCAGGCTTGCTTGGACATGTTTTAACATAACTACAGTCTTTGCTTTCTTAGAGCAAATGAGCACTGGAACAGATGCTGTTCCACTGGTTTGTATGGTTAGGCTCCACAATACACTGGCTTGTGGCAGGGGCTTTCATGTGTTGTCTCTCTTTTTTTTTTTTTCCTTTATTTATGTCAACTTAAGTTGGAACAAGGTATAAGCAAAATGGCAAAAACAAAGCTTTAGAAGAAACATGAGCAGCATGACATATCCGCCAGACACATGTATAATACACAAACATCTATCCAAATCTACAGGCAGTAAGGATAATCAGACTGCATTCCCCAGTTCCAAGTGGAGACGGGACAGGAAAATTGAGTTCCTGCGGGACAGGGACAAATTTGTCCCCATGTCATTCTCTAATTCCCACTGCAGCTCCTTTGGACACTGGCAAATCACTTAGCACTCCATTGTTGTGCAAAGGATTCCAGACAATAGGTGATCTCACTCTTCCCACAAACTCTTTGCAGAAGGATGAGAAAGAGAAACAGTTACCATACCAAGAAGGAATGGAGAGATACAGTTAAACTATATAAGTTAGAACTGAATTCAAAAAGGAAAACATACTACACTAAACTAATGGGCCCACAAGACAGAAAACAGCCATTTAAACTGCTGAGAGAACTTAAATACCAGAGTTACGTGGACTAAAGTCAGTGATCGTCACTAAACCAGTTTTGACTGCTTTAGTGACTATCATATTTGCCAACTCCATGCACAAAATGGCTCACTGCGTGTTTTCCCCCTCTATCGCCCATTTTCCGATCCAGCCATGTAAATTAGCTATTTAATATTAAAACCCCTTGCAAAGTACGCGAGCGATTGATGCACAAAAAAAAAGCAACTGGTCAAGATCAGTCACTTACCTGTCCCATTAAAAAATGAGTGCTCCAAATGAGTCCAGTCTCACCAGTTTAGCATGAACTTGTCCAACTTTGTCTTGAAACCCTGGAGGGTATTTTCTCCTATAACAGACTCTGGAAAAGCGTTCCACCACTCTATGGGTGAAGAAGAATTTCCTTACGTTTGTACGGAATCTATCTCCTTTCAACTTTAGAGAGTGTCCTCTCGTTCTCCCCACCTTGGAGAGGAACAATCTCTCTTTCTCTACTAAGTCTATTCCCTTCAGTATTTTGAATGTTTCGATCATGTCCCTTTGCAGTCTCCTCTTTTCAAGGGAGAAGAGGCCCAGCTTCTCCAGTCTCTCACTATACGGCAATTCCTCCATCCCCTTAACCATTTTACTCGCTCTTCTCTGAACCCTTTCAAGTTGTACCGTGTCCTCCTTTATGTACAGCGACCAGTGCTCCAGTACTCCAGTTGAGGGCGCACCATGACCCAGTACTGTATATTAAATACATTTGAACTGTGGACTTGAATTCGGATCTGACACCATGAGCTTTTTCCATTCGGATCTGACACTATGAGCTTTTTCCATGTTTATGTTTATATTCCCTCCCAACCCTGTCATGAGAATTTTTGTAATCTGACCTGCTGTGAGTGAGGATACTCTACAACTTAGGGGAGAGGGGAAGACATCTTGACTGTAAGTTGAATACTGTCAGCAATGCTTGGAGTCTTGTTTATAATCCCATATCATCCCTATCAAATTGGGCTGGAGATTTGACAAGCAACATTTAAACAAGGGTGATGGGGGGGGGGGCTGCACAGAATGGAGGGCACAGCTCTCGCCAACTTGTTGGGGAGACTAGCATGGACTGTGTGGGTCTTCATCTGCTGTCTTTAGCTGTATTACTGTGTGTTAATGACCACTAGGTGTCATCATTGAACAGTGCCTCCCCATACGGAACAAGAATGTAGCATCCACATACGATATTCCCAGCCTGGGGAAGAAAGACCTTACCTGGAAATTTACAGTAGTTCCTCTGCATGGTAGCACACATCACTGGGGGGCTGAGTACATCTTGAATTTCACTAGCCATTACTATGATACAATAATTGAACTGTGAGGATAGCCATGTTTTAACAAGAGGTTCTAGACTAGAGTGGGAGCACTCAGACCAGTTGCGTACCCAGGGTATATGACACCCAGGGCCAATTATTTTTAATACCCCCTCCAGAGGAGCACTCCCTAGGAACTGCACCTGGGGTGGACTTCCCCCCTCGGTACACCACTCCCTGAGGAAGGGGATTAGTCCAATAAAAAGATTACTTTATTTCCATTTTCTAGTTATAAATGTTTATCAATGCAGCTACAATACTACTTTATTCTAAAGCAACAAGAATAATTTTTTTTCTACCTTTTGTCATCTCTAGTTTCTGCTTTCCTCATCTTCACTCTCCAATCCATCGTCCACCCTATTTCTCTGTCTCTTCCATTTTTCTGTTTCTACTCCCTCTCATTTCTCCTTCCTTCCCACTCCAACTCACCCCCCCCCCCCCTTGGTCTGACATCTGCTTCCCTTTCCCTGTGCCCTGGGATCTCTTTCCTCTCTTCTCCTTCCTTCTCTCCCTCCATGCTCTGGCATCTCTTTTCCTTCCTTTACCTCCCTCCCTCCCTCCCTTCCCAATGGTCTGGCATCTCAGTCTCCTTGCCTTCCCTCTCCATGCCCTGGCATCTCTCTCCTGTCCTTCTCTTCCATCTCTCACTCCCCCTCTGTGCTTTGGTATCTCCTCTCTTTCCTCCCTCCCTCCCTCCTTTCTCCCTGGTCTGGTATCTCTGTCTCCTTCCCTTTCCTCCCCTCATACCCTGGCATCTTCCTCCCCCTTCATAACCTAGCATCTCCTTTCCTTCCTTCCCTTCCCCATGGTCTAGCATCTCTCTCATCTCCTCTCCCATGGTCTTCCGCCCTCCCTCCGTCTCCCCAATTGGGTGCAGCATTTCTCTCCCCCCCCCCTCCCTCTCTTTGTAATCAGTCAGTGGCATACAAAAAGGGGGCGGTCCAACCTGGGTGTAACCCATAAGGGGGTGCTCTGACAATATCTCTGAGGGCTAGCGCCAGAGTCAAGCACTTCTTCCCGGCAGCAGCAGCGTTCACAATTCACTGTCCTTGCCCACGTCGGGCCTTCCTCTCTGCCAGGTCCTGCCTACTTCCTGTTTCCGCAAAGGCAGGACCCAGTAGAGAGGAAGACCCAACACTGACATGAGCAGTGAATTGTGAAAGCTGCTTGACTCTGGTGCTAGCCCTCAGAGATATTGTCAGAGCACCCCCTTATGGGCTACACCCAGGGTGGACTGCCCCCTTTTTGTATGCCACTGACTCAGATTACTCCCCAGCTCTATGTATGATGTTCACTGTATAATTACTATGTATTCCTAATCACATTGTTATTCCTGAACCTCATTAGGCATAGAGTGACCCAGAAATTGCAGATTAGATTAGATTTCGTCACTGTATTACCCACCGACCTTTGGCAGCGAAAAGAGCTTCTAAGTTGATAAGGGGGAGAAAAACAGACAAAAAAAAGAGAAAATGCATCTGGCCGAGGGGAAAATCTGCTGAGAGAATACAGTAGCAGTGTCCATGATCAGCTTACTGCTGAGGTTTGTGTGCTGGCTGGCTGATAAGGACAGGTGTTTTCCTGCCCCTTACACTGTTGCTTAATCATCACTGATAAGATGGGCTCCTAGGAAGTCACAAAAGTCAGAAGCACATAATGCAAAGCTGTAGATTTGTGAGGGCAAAGAATATCCTTTTGGAGACCCAGGCAGGTACTTGAATGTCTTGCATTCTCACCTGCAACCTTGATGGAGTCCTTACGTGCTAAAAATACTATTAGAGAATACTATTAGAGACGTAACCTAAAAAATAAAATGTCCAAAAAAAGGCGAAGTTGGCACTTGGACGTCCCAATTGCCAGGACATCCAAAAGCCAATTTCCAAAACCATTTTTCTTGACATCTAGTGAGATGTTTCACCCACTGTGCGTTCAGAGTTCAAAGAGGCATATTAAGAGGTTGGCTATGGGTGGGCTTAGACTTGGATGCCTTGCAGTGATAATCAAACGTTTCCCAAAATGTCCTGGACAGAACGTAGACGTTCAGAGCTAGACCTCTTTTAGATGTGTATAAGTGTCAGTCCTCTCTGCCCCCCTGCGTGCCCCCCTTAACAGAATTCAAAAAAGTGTGGGATAAACATAAAGGATCTCTAATTAGAAAATTAATGGTATAAATTAAAAAACTAAGGCTGGTACTTGGTAGACTTGCATAGTCTGTGTCCTATATGTGGTGATTAGGTGTAGGATGGTCTGGAGAAGGCATCAATGGAAACTCCAGTAACTTGGAACATGAGGACATTACTGGCCAGACTTTATGGTCGGCATCCTGCAAATAAAGGGATGGTTGGATGGCAACTCCAGCAGCTGGAACCTAGGTGGACTTTACCAGGTGGACCAGGTGGACTTTAAGGACTATGGCCCAGAAATATCAAAGAAAAAAGACAAGTTAATTTAATCATTAATTTATAATATGTATAAGTAATGGGCAGACTGGATTGACTGTTCCGCATGAACGTCTACTTTGGAAAATTGCGAGCCATGGAATCGAGGGTGATTTACTCACATGGATTAAAAACTGGTTGGCGGATAGGAAACAGAGAGTGAGAGTGAATGGACAATACTTGGCCTGGAAAAGCATCACAAGTGGAGTGCCACAGGGTTCTGTGCTCGGACCTGTGCTCTTCAACATATTTATAAACGACCTAGAAATTGGCACGACGAGTGAGGTGATTAAATTTGTGGACGATACAAAGTTATTTAGAGTAGTGAGGATACTGAAAGATTACGAAGACCTACAACGCACTCAAGGAATCGGCTGTGAAATGGCAAATGAGGTTCAACATGGATAAGTACAAGGTGATGCATGGTGGTAACAAAAATCATATGCACGAATACAGGATGTCTGGAGCTATACTCAGAGAGAGCCCCTAGGAAAGAGACTTTGGAGTACTTGTAGACAAGTCAATGAAACTGTCCATGGAATGCGCGGCAACAGCAAAATGGGCAAACAGAGTGCTAGGAATGATTAAGAAGGGGATCACGAGCAGATCAGAGAAGGTTATCATGCCGTTATACCGGGCCATGGTACGACCCACCTGGAATACTGCATCCAACACTGGTCGCCGTCGGGACTGGAGGAGTTGCTGTACAATGAGAGACTAGAGAAACTGGGCCTCATCCCCCTATATGTGGACTTTATAAGACTGAGCAATTTCAAGTTTGAGCTCCTTAGATTTAATTCTATATTTCCTTTGTTGTTAAAATGTGGCAAATTTTTATTTTTATTCATAATGTATAAGAATAAATGGATAAATAAAAAAATTTTAAAAAAAATTCTCAGTTGAAACTGATTTTTTTTTCTTCTTCTCTTACAAGCAGAAGGAAACCAGTGCTGATAGTGAGAAACGTGTGTGAGTTGGAGCAAAACAGAAACTGCAAGCACACATCAGCACTGTTGTTCTGTGTGTAAATAAACAGCACTGAGGTGTGCTTGCAGTTCCAGTGTTCAAGAGCTGCACTTACCATTAAACTCTTGTGTGCATGCTCCAGGCACAGTTCTCCCCCTTGCTTTCAGTTTCTGGCACACACATAATTTGAATGCATTTTACTTTGAGCATGCATTGCAGAGCTAAGATTCTGCGCCGCTCTTCAACAATGGTGACTGCGCTGTTAGCTTTGGTGCTGGATCTTTCAGTGTCGGCCCCTGAGTCTGTAGCTGATTTTGCAGGTCGCTAGCATTTTTGCACTGCTGCTGGATAGGATACTCCACGCGCCTCAAGGCTTCATTTGTTTTGTCTGGTTCTATGAGATTGCGTTGTTTAGGACCCCTGAGGAAGGAGTGTTTTCTGAAACACGGACCATGTCAGGTCCTGTGGACTCGCAGCTGAGAACCATTTTTATTTTCATTTAGTTTTGAATGCTACATTGAACCTTTTTAATAAAGATCAGTTTTTACACCTTGTACATCGTATCTGCAGTTTTCCTTTTGTTTTCGTCTTTCAACTTTGAGCTGCAGTTTGTTTTGGATATTGTCTTTTGTTTTGTAGGAGAAGATAAGGCCCTGTCTTCTCTACCTGAAAAGGCCTCTTTCTCACTTGCTGCCTGCCTATATGAAAAAAATATTTACAGAATAAAGCTGATAGAAAAGGTGAAGGGCATTGGTGTAAAAATAAACATTAGTCTGCAGAACTAGAAGCTGTTTACCTTCAGCTTTCCTTTATCCATCTTAACAAGAAGAAACACCAACATTCCTTGTACTTATTTGGGTTTGATTCTAGAAGGAGCATCAGAGGTTGGATGGAGTCTAGGCACAGAGGTGGGAGTGAGGTGTAGCTTAATGTTTAGTGCAGTGGCCTGAGAACCTTAGGAAGCAGGTTCAATCATCATGATGTCCCCTTGTGAGTTTGGGTGAATCACTAACCCTCTATCACCCCATGTACAAAATAAAATGCCTTTATTTACAATACAATGCAAATATACCGCAATTCTCTACAAGGGGTCTATGCGGTTTACAAAGAGTTAGATCAAGTTCTTGAAGTTACATTTTTAAGCCCGATCTTGTGGTTGTTAGAGGGAAGGGGTGAAGGATAGGAGATTGGCTACAGAGAGAAAAGACATGTCTTAAGTTTCTTCTGGAAGTCAAGGTGGAATGGGAGGGGAAGGTGGGTTGTCTGGTATGTTGGCAGTTTGTTCCACATAAGATATCCTTGGTATTCAAAAGTAGCCTCAAATATCTTCTTATGCCAAAATTGTTGAGGATAGTTTGAAGCATTGCCATACTCATGAGTTGAAGGAGTGTGGGACTTTAATACCAGAAGTTAGTCCCTCTGAGTTTTCTCCATAGGTCGCTTTGTGTACCACGCAGGCTATCTTGAATTGGAGTCGCTTTCTGATCGGCAGCCAGTGCAGTTGTCCTAATAGTGGACTTGCCCTCTCATTGATTCATTCAAAAATTAGTCTGGCAGCAGTATTTTGTAGACGTTCTAGCCTCTTGAGTTTTCTGTAATGAGCTACAATAGTCCAGATATGGTGTTAGGACAGATTGTGCTACTGTCCTGAAACTGGCCTGGGTTAGGACTGGTCTTATTGTCCTTAGTTGTCTCATCTCAAAGAAGAATTTTTTCACTAGTGCAGTGATATGTGGGTTGAAGGTTAAGTTTGAATCTAGTGTAACTCCCAGTACTTTGGAGGAATTGTCTATCTATAGTTTCTTGCTTTTGGACAATTCTAGTTCTGTGCTAGGTAGAGAGTTATAGTCTCTGACTCATAATACACTTCTCCCTCTGTATTCGCAGTTTCGATTATTCACGGTTTTTAGCTTGTTGGCTCCTTCCCCAAATTACATCAGCTTGCATAGAGAAATCGCTGATTTCAAGGATTTACAGAAAAATAATCGCTGATTCCCAGCACTTTCTTCACCATGTTTTGCCTCTCCTTCAGGAACAGGCCAGGTCTCCCACCATGTTATTTGCGGTTTCACCATATTCACAATGTTTTTTTAATAGAAAACAGTGAATAACATATGAAAAAGTTATTTGCGTTTTTTCTGTGTTTGTGGTTCTGTTAATCCCTTATCGCAGCAAATACAGAGGGAGAAGTGTATTCTTGTATTTGATTTGTTTAGTTTGAGGAAGTTTCCCATTGTCCATGCACTTAGATCGTTGATAGTATTTTTCAAATAATTTAGGGTTTTATCAAAGGATTCTTTGGATATACAAAGAATGAAGATGATATCTGCATAAGAGAGGATGTGATCCTTGGTCGAGGGTAGATTATTTAATACATTGGAGATGGAGGGAGAAGGAAGACCAGGAAAGAGAAAGGAGATGAAAGAGAGATGCCAGACTTTGAGGAAGGAAGGGAGAGGCAGGCCATTGAGGGAGAGGCAGGCATTGAGATTATGAACTGTTTGACTTTAATGAGAATTTGTTTGAGAATGTATGCAAGGACCTGGTGAAGAGGACTGAATTTGGACTACTGAAGTCCAGGTACCTTACTAGACTGACCTTTTTGCTAGCCCTAAAAACACAGTGCTAATGTTTGAACTTTTCTGTTAAGAATTATTGTGTTTTGTTTTGTTGTTTTTGCTTTACTGACAATTTACTCATGGGTCTGCTTGGACTGTGGAAGCATGGGGGAAGGAAAGGGACGGAGACAGAGATACCAGACTAGGGAGAAAGGAGGGAGGGAAAAAGGAAAGGAAATAGAAGCGATACCAGAGGATGGAAGGAGAGGAGAGAGATGCCAGGGCATGGGGGAGGGAAGGAGACTGAAATGCCAGACCATCAGGAAGGAAGGGAGGGAGGGAAAGGACAGGAGGTTCCAGAGTGTGAAGGGAAAGATGGAAGGAGGAGAAAGATCTTAAGGAGTGAGGGAAGCAGATTCCAGATGATGAAGTGAATTGGAGTGGGAAGGAGGGACATAAAGGAGAGGAGAGAGATTCCAGGGCATGGGAGAGGGAAGGAGACTGAAATGGCAAACCATCAAGATGGAAGGGAAGGAGGGAAAGGACAGGAGAGTCCAGAGCATGGAGGAGAGAGATCCCAGGGCGTGAGGGAAGCAGATGCCAGATGATGGAGTGAATTGGAGTGGGAAGGAGGGAAGTAAAGGAGAGGAGAGAGATTCCAGGGCATGGGGGAGGGAAGGGAAGGAGACAGAGATACCAGACTAGGAAGAAAGGAGGGAGGGAAGGAAAAGAAAGAGAAGCTATACCAGTAACTAAGGCCAGTACTGGGCAGACTTGCATGGGCTGTGTCTGTATATGGCCATTTGGTGGAGGATGGGCTGGGGAGGGTTTCAATGGCTGGGAGGGTGTAGATGGGCTGGAGTAAATCTTAACAGAGATTTCGGCAGTTGGAACCCAAGCACAGTACAGGGTAAAGCTTTGGATTCTTGCCCAGAAATAGCTAAGAAGAAAAAAATTTAAATTGAATCAGGTTGGGCAGACTGGATGGACCATTCGGGGTCTTTATCTGCCGTCATCTACTATGTTACTATGTTATCAGAGCATGGAGGGGGAGTGGAAGATGGAAGGGAAGGAGAGGAGAGAGATGCCAGGGCATGGGGGAGGGAAGGAGACTGAAATGCCAGACCATCAGGAAGGGAGGGAGGGAAAGGACAGGAGATTTCAGAATGTGGAGGGAGATCCCAGGGCCTGAGGGAAGCAGATGCCAGACGATGGAGTGGGAAGGAGGGAAGTAAAGGAGAGGAGAGAGATGCCAGGGCAAGGGGGAGGGAAGGGAAGGAGACTGAAATGCCAGACTATCAGGATGGAAGAGAAGGAGAGAAAGGACAGGAGAGTCCAGAGCATGGAGGGAGAGATGGAAGGAGGAGAGAGATCCCAGGGCGTGAGGGAAGCAGATGCCAGATGATGGAGTGAATTGGAGTGGGAAGGAGGGAAGTAAAGGAGAAGGGAGAAATGCCAGAGCATGGGGGAGTGGAGACAGAAAGAGAAGAATGGAAGGGACAGCGCAAGAGAATGGAGAGTGAAGCAGAAAGCAGAGATGAGAAAAGTATTGTAGCTGTATTTCTTTACAACTAGAAAATGGAAATAAGGTGCTCTTTTTTATTGCAGTACATTTTTGCCTTTCTTAGGCAGAGTGACGTAGCTCCTCAGCCCGAACCCAGCGATCGCTTGGGGCCTGAGGCCGGCGGGGCGGGGCCTCCTCCGGCCCCGCCTCGGCCTCGCCATTGGTCCGAGGCGGCCTTATCAGCTGGCTGGCGCGCGCCCGGTTCAGGTCCTGGAGCGTAGCGCGAGGAGGAGACGGAAGCGAGCGTTGGCCGGTCTCGCTCTGTGGGCGCGATGTTTCCGCTGGACTCGACCTGGAATATTTCGTTCGCGGGCTGCGGCTTCCTGGGGATTTACCACGTGGGGGTGGCCAGTTGCTTGGCCGAGCTGGCCCCCTTCCTGGTGGCCAACGCCGAGAACATTTACGGGGCTTCGGCCGGAGCCTTGACCGCCACAGCCCTCGTCACCGGAGCCAGCCTGGGTGAGTCGGTTGGGGAGGGGGAGCGCGTGGCTTCGTCACCTCATAGCTGCAGGTCCCACACGGGAAGGGAGGTGGGGGGTCTAGACCCCTGCTTGACCTAGGCAACACAGTCCCTGCCCAGAAGGGCTTACAGTCTAGTCGAGGCAGACGAACTGGACGAGAAGGTGCAGGGGAGTTGGTCTTTGAACACATGACACCTATAATCCCCCAGACAAAATGAGGTGCATGTATGTGACATGGAGACTCTAGGTCAGTCCTTCTTTTGGGCTATGCCCTTACCCTACTGCAGTCTTCTGAAATGCACAGATAGGATGTTTCAAAAGCTAGCATTGGATCAATTCCTTCGCCTTGTGTTTGATGGAGCCAGCTTAGGGCAGGGGTGGCAAACGTTGCAGCAAGACAGAGGAGGTAGCTGGCAAGACTGTAAACACCCCGGGGGGCAGCAGAGGAAACCACTGCATCGCCCTCGTTGGACACCCCTGACTAGGGTAATTTGGGAAGGGAGAGAGAGACCTGAGTGACTAAAAAGCATCTATCCAAAAAAGCCTGGGGATTAAAGACCTAATCATGTGCTCTGTATGGATTTATTGCTTACTTTTATCCTGCAGTATTCCTTCTGTCTGGGGTTATTTCTAGATCAAAAAAACTGTACGCTCCTATTTATGAATAGGCACTGGATAGTACCAATATTGAAAGTGTCTACTAAGTAACTTCAGCAGTATATACGGGAACATCTCCAAATCAGTTACATCACAAGTGATCTCTCTCTCTTTTTTTGTACTTTCAGGTGCCACTGTTGTGTGCTAATCAGTCTCGGTATCCATCCCATAGTTTTTATTCAGTGCCCATATGAAATATATAAACTAAAATGCTTTGTAGAAAACTGCATCTTACAATGCAAAAACTTAACTGACTGGTGCTGACTCGAAGTAAATCATTCGACGAGCTTCGTTTCTATACCTGCCTTGGGGACTTTAAAGCTCAAACACATTTTAATAATCCACAATTTGTAAGAAGAAAAAGGGTTATTTCTAGACACATTTTATAGTTTTACTGACATTCACAGGGCTTCAATACAAATATTTTGTATTTATAATATTGACTTAAACAATTATGGTGGCTGCTTGTCACTTCCTAGACTAGGTATGTTCTAGTTTCCAACTTTGGAAGGCACTAATATGTTTTTTACATACTAAAACTGAGTGCACGTGAACTAGCTGGGGGATGCACAAAATGTACCGATCGTGTCCCAATAGTTGCTAAACTGGCTTGACCAGTTTAGCGATCGATTGGATTCCTCCATGCACAAAACTGCCCACCGCATGTTTTTCCCCTGGATCGCCCATTTAATGATCCGATCCAACCCATGCAAATTAGTAAAACCCCATGCAAAATAGCCAAACAATTGATGAAATAACATTGCTTGGCTATTTAGCATCGGGTTTTACTAGTCAGTAACTGTGTTACTGACTGGTCTGCCTGGGGGTTGTGTTGTTTTTTTTTCAGTGACCTCCCTCTCCCAAACTTAAAATCCAGAAGGAGGAATTCTGTCTCCCAAGCTCGATAAAAGGCAGGCGGGATGCCTATTTACTGCATCCTCTTATCTCTAGGTACTGTTAGGGCGTTAACCTTTTTTTGTACAAACCTTCCTCTTCCTGATACTGTAGGAAACATTTCTTTGGGATTGCCCATAAGATTTCTGGCTAAAATGGAAAAGAAGATAAACAGGGCAATTTAAAAGGAAAATGCTTTCTTCTTTGACAAGCTGGCAAGACAAACAGGATGTCATGGATACAGTTAAGGGGAACCATAGGATGTAGTATCTCTTGTTGGGTTGTCTGCTGTTTGTGAAGGTGAATTGTTAATTTGATTCTGGATTTGTATATGAACACTGTAATCCATATTCGTTGGGGAAATCCTGAAAACCCGACTGGATTGTGACCCTCAAGGAGTGACTTTAACACCCTGATGTAGGTCATTCAATTTTGCTTTGATTCCATCTTGTTTCTATATAGGAACCTTCTGAGTCTGTCCCCTTTCCTCTTCCTTCTTTATAGGCAAATCATATATGATTGGGAAACAAATGTATACTTAATCACAGATTGCAAACTTCCCCTTCTGTCTTCATTGTTTCATCACCTCAAGATCCTCAGACACTGTCACCCTAAGCCAGTGTTCTTCAACCTTTTGATACCTATGGACCGATGGAAGTAAAATAATTATTTTGTGGACCGGCACCAGTCAACGGATCAGCAATTGAAGAACACTGGGCTAAGTCGTGCCCATCTCCACTATATCTCCGCCCCAGCCCCCATAATAGTACTAATTGTAACACCATTTTTCCCATTCATTTTTCATATATACACACACACACAATATAATTGTATTAACACATAATGGTTAACTACAAAATTAAAATACACAAAGCACACTGTATGCTTTTTAACATTCATTCCTACCAGAAAACAGATAACCCCATGCAAATGCAGGACCAAAAACTCAAAGTACTAATACAAACAAACCCTAAGGTGCAAAACTCTGCAAGCAGTACAACCCCACAGGAAAAGAAACAAATGTATTTCTTCCTGAACAGACGAATCAATCACTAAATAAAAAATTAAAAGCATTTCCCCTACCGTTGTTGTCTCTCTCCTTCCTTATGCTTTGCCTTCTGGCCTGCTCCCTGGTGTTATCTTTGGGCCGGTCCACTGTGCAATCAACGCAGCGTCTTCGGGTAGGCTCCCTGAGTGCTGCAATACACAAAGCTGTGGGCAGTGGCTCCTCACACGTGTCCCACGCCTCATCTGGAAGCCTTCCCTCTGTTCAGATGCAGGCTGCGCGTAGGAGCCTTTTCCCACGGCTTTGTGCACTGCAGTACTCGGAGCCGTCCCGAAGACGCCGTGTTGATCACACCGTGGACCAGCAGCTGAAGAACGCTGTCTTGGGCCTGATGGACATGCCGGCCCTGTGGACCCCAGTGTGAGATATTCTCCTTAACTGTTATATTGCTAGCTACAACGGCTATGCTTGGCTCCTTATGCAAATCCAAAGTTGAAAAACAAATTGCTCAAACTTAGCTTTGAAATAGTAGCAGGTTCCGACGTGCCACGTTTCGGTCCTTCGTGTGGCACATCGGAACCTGCTACTATTTCAAAGCTAAGTTTGAGCAATTTGTTTTTCAACTTTGGATTTGCATAAGGAGCCAAGCATAGCCGTTGTAGCTAGCAACATAACAGTTAAGGAGAATATCTCACACTGGAGTAAAAATGTTTTGAACACTGCAATGATTGGGTGGTGAGGCGGAACATCTTGCCTTCATGTCTCTGAGCAGAGTTCCACTAGTTAAGAATTGACAACTGTTGAATTGTTATATGAGAAATATTATCCATGAATATCTTCTATGCAGTGACTTTTTGGTATATAACTAACTTTATTTAGTCACTCAACAGCAACATTGTATTTGTTGATTTTGTTACCCCTTCAGTATTTTTTGACTGAGTCTGCATATTTTTTGACTGGGCCCTGTGGACCGGCAGAAAATTTCTGCAGATCGGCACCAGCCCATGGACTGGCGGTTGAAGAACACTACTACCCTAAGCACCTTCCCCTGGTCCATGCAAATCTTGTTTCTTGCCGCCTATAAGACACCTTTGGATTTCTGTACCCTGAATAATCACTCTGTATGTCATAAGAACATAAGAACTGCCATCTCCAGATCAGACCCTAGGTCCATCAAGTCCGGCAATCCGCTCACGCGGAGGCCCAGCCAGGTGTAACCTGGCGAAAACTTAGTCACCCGTATCCTTCTATGCATCTTTTGAGGAGATGTGCATCTAACTTGCCCTTAAATCCTAGAACGGTGGGTTCTGCAGCAATCTCCACCAAGAGAGCGTTCCAGGTGTCCACCACTCGCTGTGTGAAGCAGAACTTCCTGGCATTTATCCTGGGCTTGTCCCCCCTCAGCTTCAGTCCATGACCTCTTGTCCTAGTCACATTTGACATCGTAAATAACTTTTTATCCTGTTCTATCTTGTTGATTCCTTTTATTATTTTAAAAGTCTCAATCAGATCCCCTTGCAGTCTCCTCTTCTCAAGGGAGAACAGTCCCATTTTTCTAAGTTGTTCTTTGTAGTTCAAGTTCTCCATACCTTTTACCAGCTTCGTTGCTCGCCTCTGCACCTTCTCCAGTAGTTTTATATCCTTTAGGTAGAGAGACCAGTGTTGGACACAATATTCCAAGTGTGGTCTGACTATTGCTCTATAAAGCGATGTCTTCGTATTAAATTTTAACTGCCAATCGTGAGACCATTCTTCTAATGTTTGTAAATCACTTCTGATGTTGTCTACTTAGAGAATGACACGGGGACAAATTTGTCCCTATGGGATCTTGATGTCCCTGTCCCCATTCCTGCAATCTCTGCCCTAAGTGCACAAGCCTCCTGCACTTAAGCTTGTGCAGATGAGAACAGAACTTGCAGGCCAAGTTTATTGTAAATTTGATTGAACGCTTATCAAAATAATACAATAAAATAGGGGTAACTAAATTAAAACCAATAATAATAAACATGAAATTTTACTCAGATAAACAAAACACAAAGTAAACGTACTAAGAATGAGGAGGAAGGGGAGAACTACAAGAAATACAGGAAAGTGAACATATATAGGAGAAAACAAAAGGACTAATGGGATCAAAGAGAAAAGAATAGTAGCATTAGCCAAAGCCATCAGTGAATAGGAAGTTTTGGGGTTTTTTTTTTTTAAAAGCTGACTATAATCTGCCCCAGAGAAACTCCGCTACTCCAAGTGAATTCTGTCTTCTGTCAATCAACCAATTTCTAATCCAGAGAGTCTAAGTTAAAATGGCAAAGCCACGATGGTGAAGATCTAAAAGACCATAGCTATAATTAAATGAGAAAGGGGCAAGTTATCACTGAGTATCTTAGGACTTAATTTAAGAGCCAGTAGAGTGGGGGAGGGAATATTACATGATTGTGAGAGAGATGCATATGAAAATCATTTTCTAGCCCAGTCCCTACTGGCTGTCCTGTTGCTTCTAACTAAGCATTGTTCCTTGCCATAGTGTAGGCAGGAGGGATTATGAAAGAACAGACATCAGTAAACACTTATTGCAGGGTACTTAAAAGGCAGGGACAGCTTTATTTGGGGTTATGAGCAAAAATCCAAATGTCTGTCCAAACGCAATATACAGTACAGAAGAAAAGCGAGGCAGATAGGTTTGGGGATGCAGGTGTCCCTCGGATAACTTCTATGACATGTTCTTTTTAGTGCAGGATTGCAAAAAAGCAGAGATTTTTGTCTTTATCAGCTCATACTAGATAGCACTGATGCTGGTAATATGATCAAGTGTTTCTCAATCCAGCCCTTCAGACATGTCTGATCAGTTTACATGGTTACAACATGCTGGGCTGAATCCCTTCCCTCTAAGCTACTCTGGATCCTGCGGTGCCATTTCAAATGCAAGGTGTGGGAATACTACGTACACACTGAGGGTGTAAGAACCGCTGAAGACTGCTTCCCTCCCTTAGTTTCTGCCTTTTCTTTAGCTAAAGATCTTTTCAAAGCAGAGCTCCATGTCTGCCAATAATTAAGCACCTCCTTAAGTGTTGGAGGAGTGTGTGGCGCAGTGGTTGGATCTACAGCCTCAGCACCCTGGGGTTGTGGGTTCAAACCCCGCGCTGCTCCTTGTGACCCTGGGCAAGTCACTTAATCCTCCATAGCCCCAGGTACGTTAGATAGATTGTGAGCCCACCGGGACAGAGAGGGAAAATGCTTGAGTACCTGATTGTAAAAACCGCTTAGATAACCTTGATAGGCGGTATATAAAATCCTAATAAACTTGAAACTCGTTCTATAAGATTATATTCTTGTGATCACAAGTGTAATGCACCCTATATAAGTTTAGCCTAGGGATTGAAGGCTGATACTAACATGCATATTTGCCAGATATGCTGAGACCCAATTACTTTTCATGCTGAATTACTGCATTTTACAGTCTGTTAAATAGCTTGTATAGAGACTCTTTTGAGCTCACCCTGCAACATTTAGCTTGGACCATAGAGGATCTGAGCACATGGACACACAAGAACCAAACAGAAGACCAAAGTGATTTGGTTTGGGGACTATAATTCTTGTCCATGTACAAATCTGGTACTGTCCACTGGAGAGAGCCTTCGAAGATCAGATGAATTCCCTGGCCAAAAAATTCTTCAGACTAAGACAACTAAGAATAATAAGCTCCCTCTTAAGCCAAGCTAATTTAAGTTTGTAGCACAAGCTGTCTTGCTAACATACCTAGATTAGCGGAGCACATTGTCACACAAACATTACATTCATCATACAATAATTAAAATTCTTATACCATTATTTAATATCAGAGAAAAAAAACAAAATATTACACAAACAAAAATCTTTTCTTGCTGTGCCAACTACAGTAATCGCATAACAGATCAACTCTTCAACATGTGTATTTCATCAGTCAAAAATAAGTGGCGTTTTAGCAGTTTTTTTAAGGATACCCAAGCTCATTTGTTTGATATAATCATTTTGGAAAAGTTAGTTCCTTAAGTGGAACTTGAACCCAGGCCTCTCTCGTTTGCAAGCTTAATTCTCTTGCTTGACAAATGGTCACTACCTCGTACCATCAGTGGGGTTGGATGGCAGGGTATAACCACTCTATTTTTATCAGTTTTTAATGTTGGCCCAAAGGCCAATAAGAGACTGCCTTTAGCTCATAGTTCCAATCCTATGCAAGATCTTGGTCCTACTCTTGGGAACGTATATTAGTGCAGATATCCAAACATCCTCCCCACGGACACAAAATCAGACAATTGAAAACATTTCTTTAACCACCTTTCAGCAGGATAATCCTTATAGACTTCCCAGAGCTATCCAAGCTCTAATTTCCATAATCTTGCCTATATAATCTTGCTTGAGTACCTGAATAAATGCATGTAAACCGTTCTGAGCTCCCATGGGAGAACGGTATAGAAAATTGAATGAATAAATAAATAAATATATTTATTTTTAGTATTCATATAGACTAAGTGGTTTACATTCATGTACTCAAAGCATTTTTTCCTATGTCTATCTAATGCACCTAGGGCAATGGTGGATTTAAGTGACTTGTCCAAGGTCACAAGGAACAGCATGGGTAGGAACCCACAACCGCGGGGTGCCTAGACTGTAGCTCTAACCACTGCACGACACACTCCCTGTGACTTTCCTACCTCTTATTTTGCATTTGCTCTTTGATTGTAAATTGCTAGAATGACTTCTGTGAGCATCCCATGTTTGTGTGGGCTCATTTAATTTTAAATTGCCTTGAACCGTTATAGGCATAGAGCGATCCACAAATATTAGATTAGTTAGGCTAGAAGAATGTTACCAGGGTGGTTGGGGTTAGACTTCTGTCTTTCTGGCAGTGATTTATTATGTTTGAGCACTTCTAGGTAGGAGTCCTGTGACCCAGCTGTGAACACAGAGAGACCTTTTATGTGCTCAGGGGGCTTGTTCTCTTGCCTTTACAGAGGTTATTTTAGGTCAGTGAACTGACATAACTCCGCTCCCTACCCCCTTCTTAAAGGTACAGTGCACGGCTTTCCTTGGGAACGTGTGGCTTCTCTGTTTGTTCTTGCCCAGAAGACTACGTAGGGTAGGGTAGAGTTCTCAACACACTTCTGGTTTTCCTAAATAGACAAAGGCAAGAATAAAAACAGTTTAGAAGTGAAATCTGAAGGTGATATTTATCAACCAGAGCTGCCAAGTTACCCAGTTCCAGGATTTAGAACAGTCCTGAGTCTCTAACAGCCCCTTTCTGAGGCACTATGAGACTTGCAATCAAGTCTACAGTAGGACATAAATGCAAAATGAGGACTGGCCCAAAAGTCTCCCTCTGGAACTGGATAACTTGGCAGCTCTGTACCAACAGATTTACAAAATAACATGTTCTCACCGAAGAGGTATAATTACCACACAGGGTTCAAATTTGCAGTGCTGTAATTATGACCTTAGCCAGTGAACAACATCTGGCTCTAGGTCAAGAAGATGAGGGTTGCTGCTTAAAAGCATTTAAAGTAGGGTTGTCCAACATTGGTCCTCAAAGCCCACAATCCAGTCAGAATTTTAGGATTTCCCCGATGCAGTTTGCATGAGATCTATTTGCATGCACTGCATCCATTGTATGCAAATAGATCTCGTGCATGTTCATTTGGGAAATCCTGAAAATATGACCTGGTGAGGGCCGAGATTGGACACCCCTGATTTTTAAAGTCCGTTCCTGTGAAAAGAAGATAGTTGGAGGAAAAGCCTGGGCTGACTGTGGAGTCAGTTGTAGCCCTGCTTTACTTACACAGCTTGTACGGAATTAGTTTTCAAGAAGGAACTGCCCCTCAGGTTTTGAAAAATACTATTTATATTCATTTTTTTGTATATCATTCATATCTAAGTGGTTTACTTTGAGTAGTAATCAGGTACTCTAAATATATTTCTCTCATCTGTCCCAGCGGGCTCAGTCTAACTATGGTACCTGGGGCAACAGAGGGTTAATGACTTGCCCCAGGGTTACAAGGAACAGCACTCGGATCAAATCCACAACCTTAGGTTGCTGAGGCAGCAACTTTAACCACTATGCATTTTCTAAGCATGAGTGTGGGGATCAGCGCAGAGCACTGTGGCCTGTGCTAAAAACCACTATCGTGTTTTTGTAAAAGGGGGAAGGGGGGCTTGATTGAAACAGAGATAACAAAATGTTTTGGGATGTTAGTTGAAAAATCAGGAAAGAGTTCTGTAATCCTAAAGAAGTTGCTGTCTGTCCTGTTCCATATTCAGGGGTGATAGTGGGGGAGGTATGCTGGGTTAACTTGATTGTGACACTTGATCTTGGCCCGCAAAGGGACATGCAGCTTCTGAGCTCTCTCTTATGACTGCTCAAAGCCATGTTGGGGCACTGTGTAGTCTGATCAGAGACTATTTCCAGTACTTCTGGCCAGAGTAGGGTCCAGCTACTTACAGATTCACCTAACAGTTGTTTCAGTCCATGGTTTACATGCTGAGATTTCTTAGGGAAGTTGGAACTACTGTACAAGTCCCTGCAAGTAATAGGGGGAAACCTGGACTGGAACAACTGTTGGCAACTCTAGTCAAGAGCCACATTAGGATGCACTGCGTCTATTAAGATGCCAATGTCTTGAGATTCACTTCAGGTATATAGCATAAGGAGTTGCAGCATGAAGCCTAGGAATCGAGACAATTGTACTCTAGAGGGAAAATATAAGTTAGTAATTGAGTGTACTTCCAAAGAATTGGGTGAACATAGTCAAGGAATGTTTCTTTAAACTTAAGCAGTTAAAGATCTAAGTGATTGTTTGAACAGTCTCATTTTCTATATCAATACTATCATATTTTGATTAATGTAATTCCTTGTATGTTGGAATTGGTCAACTTGCGAAAGTAATGAATACAGCTGCTCGTCTATTTTTGGAACATCTAGATTTGAGCATGTGACTTCATTTCTTAGAAAGCTTCACTGGCTTCCAGTTCAAGAGAATACATTTTACAACTCTTGTCTTATTTCATAGGACCACTCCTGATTTGTTCTTGTATTTATATCCTTTCTCTGGTAAGTTAGAATGGAGATGGACTCGAAGTTTTATTTACTATTCCCTTCTTTTAAAGCTGTTTGTTTTAGGAACATTTTAGGTTGGCTAACTGGAATACTCTTCCGATTTGTTGACTATTATGTTCTGTTTCAACATACCCTCAAGTAATTTTATTTTGGTAGATCTTTATGTCTTGAAATCAGTTATTGTGGTGGTCTGCAATCAGCTAATATGTACTTTTGCTGACGTAAACCTAATTTCAATGGTAAACATGGTATAAGTGCAACAAAAGTAGAATAAGGACACTTTAGTGGCTCCGGGTCCATCTGGAGGGCCTTTGCATATGCACATGATGTGATGCCTTGAGCCACGGCCGCTAAGCTTAGTGTGCTGCAGCTGAACAAAATTTGCAGGACACTGTATAGATATTACACACTAGTCTGGGGTTGTTTATAACCACTTAGATGTGGTCTTGGTGAACTCCCAGTGTGAACAAGACAGGAGACATAGGGCTAGATGCACCAAATGCTCCAATCAGGTACCGATGGTCCCTAAACCAGTTTGACTGGTTAAGCAACTGTCAGTTTACTGACCCAGTGTTGAAAACAGCTCGCCGCATGGCTTTCCGTGCGGTCATACAAAAATCTGACTCTGGCATGCAAATGAGGTCATTAATATTAAGAGCCATCCAGTCGATGGCCTAACATTTGCAGCGCAATAAGCGGACCACAAATACCGACTGGGAAAAAAAACCAGGTCTGCCTGTTTTGTCTTTTTAAATTTTTTTTATTTTTTGTGTGTGTAAAAAGAAATGTCATAACTGCCTCCCCCCATGACCCATAGAACAAAAATAGAGGCAGGAGAGATGCCCATGACCTCCCTGAACCACCCTTCACACCCCCCAAAACACTCCTGTACCTGTACATTAAGATAACAGCAGGAGGGATGCCCAATCCCTCCTGCTCGTAGGCCCTTCGTTCTAAAATGGCTGGCCTTTCCTTTCCTGATGCATCTTGGAATGCATGGGGAGGGGCCTAAGGCCCTGACTTGCCCCAGGGGAGGGGCCTTGGGTATCTGAGCTAATCGTAGCCTTAGGCCCTTCTCCGTGCATCCCAGAATGCATCAGGATGGGGGAAGGCCTGCCATTTTGGAATGACACTTCTGTAAGTAGGAGGGAGTAGGCATCCCTCCTGCTGATTTTTTTTTTTTGTAAAGGAGGGGTGGGGTCAGTTCAGGGGGGCCCTTATGGGCCAGCAGTCTCATGATAGTTCTGGAAAGAGCCTAGAGCCCTGGTGCATGGCTTGGACTAAACTCAACTAGGAAATTGGGGCAAATTTCTCTTAAAAGGAGGAAACTTTCCAGGTCTGGGTTTCTGCAGATGCAAGACTGAACCCAACCTGTCCATGAATCTTTCTTCTCTGTCACCTCTAAGAGATGGAGGCATTCTGTTGCAAAGTATGGCATTTCCTATAAAGATCAGCAGGATCCATCCAGTAAAAGGTGACCAAACTTGTAGCTATTACGCCACATAGGTTACACCCCTTTCTGCCTTTATGATAATACCTGCCACACCCCTTGGTCTCCGTTTAGGGAACATCCTTTGTGCCTTTTTTTGAAATGTGAACATAATTTAAATTTTGTTTTGACTCCATCCTTTTCCTCTATAGGGATCCTTTTGTATTTATCCCTTGTCTTTTTGAATTCTGTCACTGTTTTTGTCCCCATCACCATCCAGGCATTCACCACACTTCTTGTGAAAAAAGTATTTCCTTCTGTTGCTCTTAAATTTGTTTCCTTGCAGCTTCATTCCATCTCCTCTAGTTCTGCAGCTTTCTGCTCTTTAAAAAGCTTTTGTTTGTTTATAAAACCAAAGGAAATGTTAGCACATAAGGCCAAATGGCCTATCCCATCTGCCTAACCATACCACCTTCTATCTCTTCCTCTCTCAGAGATCCTATGTGCTTGTCTAATGTTTTCTTGAATTCAGTTGTAAGTCTTCATATCCACCATTTCGGCCACCTTTTCCATAAAGACATATTTCCTTAGATTACAAGTCTGTCTATCTTTTTATGCCCCCTTATTCTAAAGCTTCCTTTTCAGTTGAGAGACTTGCATCTATCTTGTGCATTATGCCATAGAGGTATTTAAATGTCTCTACCATATCTTCTCTCTCCTGCCTTCCATCCAAAATACTGAGGTCTTAAGTCTGTCCCCTCATTTTCTGATGAAGACCACTGACCATTTTAGTAGCTGTCCTCTGTTGCAGTCTGGAGAGCCTTAAGCATGCATGGATATATGTGGCGTCAACACTTGCTCAGAGGCTCTCCAGATGTGGCCAGAGCTCATTGGGCTTTCAGAACAGGACAAACTGCTGGATTTTGGAAAGTTCATCTGGGCACCTAGACAGGCCTCTAAAAAGAGGACATGACTGGGTTTTCCCGGACATCTGGTAACCCTTATATGTAACTAAAGTCTGGAATTCATTGCCAGAGAATGTGGTATAAGCAGTTAGCCAACTTCCTAAAGCTAAAGTCCATAAGCCATTATTAAGGGATGAAATCCACTGCTGCTGCTTAGGATAATCCACATAAAATGTTTTACTCCTTAGGAACTTGCCAGGACTCGGTCACTGTTGGAATCACGATACTGGGCTTGATGGACCTTTGATCTCTCCCAGTCACTTGCTTACTCAGCCTGTAGGAGAGTCCTGGGCTTGCACTTATGTGAGCTTAAGTCTTTCCTTGTATCTTCTGAGCCCTGTTTTATTTTCATCTTTATATTGTAACATTTGAGGAATTCTTCTAGTCCCTGTAACCTCCCTGGGCTCTGCTCTCCTCACATCATCTGTATACTGTGACATTAGTGGCATTCCCCCCTATGTTTCTGCAACCTCATGAACTCTGCTCTCCCACCACCATCTGTGTACTGTAGCATTCCGCTATGTTTCTCTAACCCTTTGGGCTCTGTTCTCTGTCTGTCTGTGCATAGTAACATTAGAGGAGCTCCCCCCTCGATTACTAGACTAAGTTTCCCGCATGACCCTGTAGCCTTCTGTGTTCTGCTTCAATCTGGAAGAATAGTGGGCTGTGAATCGG
The DNA here is from genome assembly GCF_902459505.1 of Geotrypetes seraphini. Classification (NCBI taxonomy): domain Eukaryota; kingdom Metazoa; phylum Chordata; class Amphibia; order Gymnophiona; family Dermophiidae; genus Geotrypetes; species Geotrypetes seraphini. The sequence goes on from NC_047102.1 coordinate 31,677,003, forward strand.
AGAACCAGCATTCAAGTCCCCCTTATCCTTGTCACCTTCGGCAAATCATTTTCCCCTGCAGTGTCTTAGGTACAGACTTTGTAAGCCGCCTTGAGCAGAAACATTAAATTTGTTATCGTAACTTACATTACATATAGATTTGGAAAAGCGAGTGACTAAATCGAAGCCCAAATAATAGAAAGGTTTCCTAAGTTAGAGGGTACTTGGCTTAGCCTAAGTAGGTATCATCATGGATTCACAATGCTACATAGAAACATGATGGCAAATAAAGACCAAATGGCCCATCCACAGCCACCTCCTCTCTCTATAGGCTAAGGCTGTTAACACTTGCGTGGTGAGATTATAGAAACAGAATGGAAGTTCAAGGCCAAATGGGCATCTGCTATCTCCTCCTCTCCCTAAGAGATCCCACGTGCCGGTTCAGGTTCAGGTGATTGTCACAGGATGTGTGTGTTTGTAGATAATAACAGTGAGCTGGACTGTTCTATATTTAGATGTGATCACCCTATAATAGCAGTTGGCTCATTGCATGCATAACTCATAGATGCATCTGTAATAAATGTCAGCATGTAATGAATTACTTGGCACAAATCTGGCTTCAGCCTCTTTTGCCCTTTTCCATTCGCCTTAGCTTTAGAGGTCTGTCGCTGTCGGGAGTGCTCTCAAACACAGTTCACCTGAAAGGACGAAAGGGACAGAGCTTCTGGTCAGGCCTCAGGCTAGGTTAACTAATCTCAGACAGATATGGCAGAATTCAGAAAGGGTTAGGAACAGTTGAATTTCATAGAACTAGAGCAGTATGGAAATAGTTCCGGCTCCACAAAGGCAGCCACCTTGAGGGTGAATACTCTGCTGGCACCTATGATAGTTTGCAAAGGGGTCAAATGACAGCTGCGGGAGAGCAGGACGATAGTGACCTGCCTGAGCTGTGCTGGTTGTGGATTTTGAATGTCCCAGAATACTTCCTTGTAATCCACAAGGGACCCTTGACTTCTGAGGCTGGAACAGGACAGTTGTTTCAAAGAACTAGCAAAGGTTTTGACTGAACTCAGCTGGCTGGCTGACCCCTGGGAAAGGGACTATTCACAGAGTTGAAGGGAGACCCCTAGGGTTTAGCCTGCTGTCATTAAGCAGCAGGGCCTCTGATTCCAGAGATCGGCCTGGGCCCTGGAGAGCACCTAGTGTGCCAAGCAGAAGCAAATTTGTCCTTAGGACACAGAAAGGCACGTCAGTCAAATGTGTTCCTCTTGGTTAGGAAATAACTACAGTATTATCTGGATTTATGAGCCCCCCCCACCCCCCCTGCATTTCCTGAGCTAACCCGTGTCCTTAGAGTATCCTGTTTTGGATTTTTTGTCTATGGCTGATGCCTTTGTGCAGTCTTGAGCCTTAAAGGACCAGTGCGGGTGCCTTTTTAGCTAAGCCCAATGAGTTCAGGGAGAAACTGTTGTCAGGTTACAGCAAGAAGACAAATGACACCAGCAAATCCTGTGAATACAGCACAAAACGGGCTCCTTTTGTGTATACAGCATGGCTCAGGGCACTAGCTGCACCTTGGTATACCTTTATACCTGGGAAAAGCACTGGATGTATTTTACAGATAGGAACTTGGAGAGGGGTTATCTGCTGTTTTTGCAGATCTGTTTAAAGTCGGTGCTTTTAGGAAGTTTAGAAAAATTGGCTGTCCAAGTAATCTATATATTCCCTACTTCCATGAAGGCTTGTGAACTTGCGTTTTGGTTGCAGGTGAAAGATCCCTTTCTTTTTGGCAATTACATCTTAATGGCATTTGCCTTCTAACATGTCTTTACTCTGGGACACTTACTCAACAAAGCAGAGGTAATGACAATCCTAATACATGATCTTTTGCAGACATTTGTGTGACAATGGCATGACGTTCCACAGCTGGGACTGGCCCTGTGGTCAGTGGCTCAGCTTCTACCATATGTTTTCCATGTAATGCAGGCCACCGGGCTTCTGTCCTGTCTACTAAGTTGGCAAAGTGCTAGGATCCTTTCCTGTATGTTCAGCATGGCTTTGGATGCCAAGTTCCTCCCCTGCATGTTCATGCACAGAGCATTGATTTTTTTGTGGGGAATTTGTTTTGTGGTTGGTTGGTTTGTTTTTCTGCTTTCACAGCTCTCCTGGATGTTTTGTATCGTATGGCAGAAAACATCACACTTCTCTCTTACATGCTCATAATACAAGGCACTAGATCACTCTTCTGTGTGTTAAGCAGAAACCGTCTCGGACTCCTCTCCTGGATTCAGGCACCAGGCTTCTTTTCTGCATGTCCTACCTTGTGTGTTTGGCCTAGTTGAGGGCACCAGATACATCTCCTGTGTTCATGGTGCCAAGCACTAGATTCCTCTTCTGTCTTTTCAGCATAAAACAGCCTCACTTTTCCCTTGTATTCTCATCATGGCACAGAACCTCTGAGCTCTCATATGCATTGATGGAATAGGGCACATGTGTCAACACAAGGCCCGTGGGCCAAATCAGGCCCGCCTGGCCATTTTATGCAGCCCGCGGTGACTGCGCCTGACGCTACACTCTCCAGGAACCTCCTTGAGTCCCGACTCCCCCACCTACCTACCTACCTCTTTGCCACTGAAATTTAAAATCTTTGGGCATCTCACACGAAGCCAGCCTCCCACTGTCAGCCTGCCCTGAAAGTGTTCTTTCTGCATGTCCTGCCTATGCAGGAAGGGGAAGTGCTGCAGAAGGAACACTTCTGGGCCAGGCCAACAATGGGAGGTTGGCTTTGCGTCGGCTGCCTAAAGATTTAAAATTTCAGTGGCAAGGAAGTTTTAGGCGGGGGAGTCAGGAACTGGGGACTGTCATGCGGTAGGATCCAGCTGAGAGGGGAGGGCTTTGATTGGGGATGAGGGAAGGACATGCTGTGGGGGAAGTGGGGTTGGGAAAGCAAGCAGAACAGATGCTGCATGGGTTGGGAGGGGGTTCGAAAGGACATAGGCTGCACAGGCTGGGGGTTATGAAGGAAGGGAAATAGATGCTGCCGGTGGGTGAGGGAAGAGAGAAAATTCTTGGATGTAGGTGTGGAGTAGAAGAGAAAGAGAGATGGTATACATGGGGAAGAGTGAGAATTGTTGGACATGATAGTGGTGGAGAGGAGGGGGGGAGAAATGTTACACTTGGAGGGAGGAGAGATGAGTCATAGAAGGGAGAGATCTCAGATTCCAGAGAAGGGTGATGGAAGGAGGAGAGAGAGAGATGTTAGATCTCAGGAAGGGGGAGGGAACCCAGACGGTCCTTGAAAGAGAGGACATGTCTGGGTTTTCCTGGATGTCTGGTAACCCTATATTGGGGGAATCTACACTGTATGTTGATCTCTGAATCTTTTCTGAGGGTGTCTACATTTTGGGACCTGATGTTTGAGCCCTGTGGGTCCCTATCCAGATATCTGCACACTATGATCTGCTCTTTGATCCCTTAGAGTCCCTGTTAGGTTGCCACAGAGTAGGTGACAGAATGCAAGAAACACTGATCGTTCCCTGACCCTGCTGGGTTCTCTTGGGGAGTGGGAAGCCTGTATTCTGTAATATTGTATCTGATCTCTGAGGTTCCTATTGGGGTGTCTCACTCTAGGTCCCCCAGAGGAGGTTATTGGCATGTTTGCACTCTGATCTGTTGTCTATCCCTACTGGGTTCTTTCAGGGTATCTGCACTCTAATCTGCTGTCTGAGCATATGGATCCCTATCGGAGATGTCTGCATTCGGTGATCTGCCCTTTCTGTCCCTGCTGGGCTCCGTCAGGGTGTGTGCACTGGGTGACCTGCTGTCTGAGCCCTGTAAGTGCCTATCAGATTGCCTGCTCTGTGAGAGGCATTTCTCAGCTGCTTGACATCAGTACTTGGGTGAGTTTATGCAGGACAAGGCTTTCGCATTTGAGTTTTTCTGCCTCACCCCACCCTCTTTGTCAAAGGGAATATTGAGGTAAGGAAAGGAGTGTCCAGACCTCTGACCAGGGACCAAATAGGCAGAAGCCCTGGTGCAAGGGGCTGATGTGACACCACTCCCTCCCCTACCACTCATATCGGCAGGGACATAAGGCACATGCCTGCTTCAATTTCCTGTGCTGCTTGTGTAGGAATAAGGAGCAGAATAGCTGGTAAAAGTTCAGGGCACTCCCACACATTTAGTTAATGTTTTCTTCACTGAAATACGCTGCTGGGTCTTTTCAGGGAATCTTCATTACAGAAGGTGATTAATGTGACAGACGGACTGCAGCCAGCTCTGAGCCAGGCCTGCTTTCTTAGATTGCTCTTTTCTAAGATTTTGCCTTGATAAAAACAGATGCCCCAACCCAAGCTTTTTTTATTTTTTTTTCCACTTGAGCGTTCTGGGATAACATGTTCCCCCCCTCTCCCCTAGGCATGGAAGTTTTCATGTGTTATGGAAAAGAACATCGATCTCTTCGCGTGTCCATGACAGAGGGACTGTACAGCTGTTGCCTGCGTGAGGCCACTTAGTTGGCAGCTGGCCCAGCTTTCTAAGAAATCTTGAATTCGTGGAATTGTTTTGTCCACCTCTGCTGTGAGCATGAGGCCCCCTGCTCGTGAGGGGAGGCTGAGCGCTTCTGCAGGCGCGGTGTGGGAGGCTTCTCACCGAATGGTTAATTGGAACAAAAGTGACAGGAATAGGGAACTGGAATGGAGGCCTCAAAGGGAGAACAAGGACTTGCAGCTTTCAGCACTTCCTCTGTTCTCTACCACCCGGGTTCAGCCATGTCAGTTGAAAAGGTTGATATGCTCCTGGTCTTGCTGGTGAATCATCCAAACCGCCGTGGTCAGACTTTTATATTTGGCCTTAAGAAGTTTGAACATGTTACCCCCTACTACTGAGCATTGCATTGCTTACCAATTGAGGCACACATTATTTTCAAGTTGGGCTGCTTTTATTATAAAGTTTTTGTTGGTCAGACACCATCCTATCTAATTGCAACATTTCTCAGTTCTAACTAAAAGCGTTCTCTACGTCTTTCCACCTGTCCGGGGGGGTGGGGGGGGTGTTGCAAATTTAAAAGCAGCAAAATGGCAAAAGACTTTAAGAACTTTCTGAGCAACTAACACTTCAATATCTTCGACTATTTTACTCCATTCTGATAATGCTGCTTATCTAATTTCTTTTCTCAATTTTATTTCCTGATCTCAATGATTATTTAATTCTTTGTAAACTGCATAGAACTTTTTGGTTATGAAGTCTAGAAATACCATATATACTCATAATATAAGTTAATCCGAATATAAGTCGATACCCCTTTTATCCCCCCAATAAGGAGGAAAAATGGTTGACTTGAATATAAGACGGGGGCTTAATATTCAAGTGCCATGCTCTGCACCCAGCCCTCTTCCTTCTCTGCCCTACCAGGCTTTGTACCCAGCCCCCCTCACTCCCTGCCAGGCTTTGCATCCTGCCTTACCTTCCTACCCTGTACCCCCTCTGGTCTAGTGGTAGGACAGGAGGGATGCCTCCTGTCTCCCGTCCCGGCTGACTAACTTTTTTTAAACCCCCCACATGTTACCTTTTGCACCATTTTTAATCCCTGTTGGTCCAGCGGTGTACGGGGCTGAGCAGCAAGCATGAAAAGCTCAGCCCTGTCAGGTGTACCGTTGGCTTCGAAATGGGAACCAGCTACGGAGAGGCTCAGCACGAGACAGGGCGGGAAAGATCGCTTCTGCCCTGTAAACCACTGGACCACCAGGGATTAAAAATGGTGCAAAAGGTAAGCAGGGGTGGAGGGGGGGGTTTAAAAAAAAAAAAAAAAAAAGTTAATCTGCTGGGATGGGAGACAAGCATCCCTCCTGTCCTGGCCTGTCGTATCTCCTGGGAGGGGGTTGGGTTGTTGACCCGAATATAGGACAATACCCCCATTTTGGACCATTTTTTGGCCCAAAAATCTCATCCTATATTCGAGTATATACGGTAGATTGTTAAGAATATGTAGTTCTGGTTTTCTTACAGAGAAGATATGATTTGAAGTCTACAAAATCCTGAGTGGAGTAGAAGTGGATCGTCTTTTTTTCCCCCCCCCCCCTACTCCGTCAAAAATTACAAAGACTAGGGGACACTCGATGAAGTTACAGGGAAATCATTTCAAAACCAATAGGAAGAAATTTTTTTCACTTAGAGAATAGTTAAGCTCTGGAACGCATTGTCAGAGGATATGGTAAGAGCAGATAGCGTAGCTGGTTTTAAGAAAGGTTTAGACAAGTTCCTGGAGGAAAAGTCCATAGTCTGTTATTCAGAAAGACATGGGGGAAGCCACTGCTTGCCCTGGATCGGTAGCATGGAATGTTGCTACTCCTTGGGTTTTGGCCAGGTAATGATGACCTGCATTGGCCACTGTGAGAACAGGCTACTGGGCTTGATGGATCTTTGGAATGACCCAGTAAGCTATTCTATGTTCTTATGTTATGTTCTTACAGTAGTAAAATCGATGAAAAAAGTCAGAGGTCCTTGGTGAAATAAAACCAGGACTGGTTCAGCCTATTCAGTTGAAGTCTCAACCCTAGATTCAGTAGAAGACCTCCAAACTAACCTGATTTGTTGTCTTGCTGATCTAGTCCTTGTTTAACTCCATTACATGCAGGGATATACAATATAGTGTTAAGAGAAGTGGTCCTAGGAGTGACGTAAACCTAGGACTGGATCAGCAGAAGTGAGATCAGGTAGGAATCTTAATAATAGACCAGGGTTTTTTAACTTGGCCTTTAGGGCAGGGGTCTCAAAGTCCCTCCTTGAGGGCTGCAATCCAGTCGGGTTTTCAGATTTCCCCAATGAATATGCATGAGATCTATGTGCATGCACTGCTTTCAATGCATATTCATTGGGGAAATCCTGAAAACCCAACTGAATTGCAGCCCTCAAGGAGGGACTTTGAGATACCTGCTTTAGGGCATTCTCAGGCAGTTTTTTTGGATATGTATGAGAAAAATTTGCATGCACATTCACTATGGGTATCCTGAAAACCTGACCGGCTGGATGTGTTCCAAGGACTGGGTCGAGTCTGAGCCTCTGCTAGAGACGCAGAAAGACAAATATTTGAATTCCAGAGATCAGAAATGCTGTCTTAAAAACAGGAGTCGGATTCTGTCCTTTGTAATACTGAGCTATGAAAGAGCTGTCAAGTCGCCCGGTGCCAGAAGGGGAACTTTTTGGCCAATTCTGATGTTGAATGTTTGGTATTTGTAGCCACTGAAAATCAATGCTATAGGTCTCATAATGCATTAGAATAGGGTTGTCAGAAACAATATTCTAGCCAGACCACCAATTTGGAATAGGCACAAAATTGTATTTCCTCCCCTGCTGTCTTTCTCCCTGTCCCTCTAACATCCCCCAACTCAAACTATAACTACTTAGCTAGTGGGGATCCCTGTGCCCTGCCAGCTCTCTCAGCAGTGAAATAGCTGCACAAGACCATTTTCACAGCTGGGAGTACTGGAGGGGCAAATGTGAATCACTCCTGCCCCAATGATCCACTAGACCAGTGATTCCCAACCCTGTCCTGGAGGAACACCAGGCCAATCGGGTTTTCAGGCTAGCCCTAATGAATATGCATGAGAGAGATTTGCATATGATGGAAGTGATAGGCATGCAAATTTGCTTCATGCATATTCATTAGGGCTAGCCTGAAAACCCAATTGGCCTGGTGTTCCTCCAGGACAGGGTTGGGAACCACTGCACTAGACCACCACAGAAATACAGTAGGCCCTGGGGGTAGGGCCTTCCAGTGGGTCGGGGGGGGGGGGGGGGGGGGGGGAAGAGAGCTTTGCTGATTTGGTGGGAGGGAGGGGGGTGGATCGCTGACGGCAGGGGAACTCTGTGAGTTTGTGGAGAGGGTGCTATTGACAGTGGGTAGAAGAGGAACACCACTGGGAGGGAGAGTATAGAAATATGGACATCAGGGGGGCGGTGGGAGGGAGGACTCGAATATAAACTGAGGCCCTCATTTTTGGGCCTCTTCTTTTGGCCCAAAAATCTTGGTTTATGGTATATACTCTAATATAAACCAAGATTTTGGGGACAACATGTGAGGCAGGCAACTGATTCCTCCTGGCAGAGGTTGTCCTTGCTGTTTGTCAGCCACTGGAAGGAGGGGGGACTGAGGAGTCGGCAGCGCATAGTGATTGTCATCAAGGCCTACTTTTGGTCCTGGTCTCGCTAAACCGGCTGGCAATGAAGACGGAAGCTGCGGGGCTTTCCCTCTTGCCTACTTTGCTGTAGGCTCTACCGGTCTCTATCCTGCCCCCCTCTGAAGCTACTTCACACGCAATAAATTCCTTAGGTGAATCATTACCAGTCAAGGAGTCATCTCTTCCCCCAATCCCACAATCTGGTATCGCTCTCCTTCCCCTCCCCCCATCAGTGATCCATTATATCCCCCTCTCTTGCTGGACTGGTTCGGGGCACTGACAAAAAAGGTGGCAAAAGTCCAGTCCAGCATCTATCCCTTAAATTTTGAAGGTGAACTGGACTGAGATACCCTTTATCACTTGTACCATGGGCCAGAGCCTCACCTGGTCAATAGGTTGAGCTGGTCCCTCTGTTGGCTAAGATAGTGTTTAGGGGTGCTGTTACATCATTATTGTGCATCTTGGAGAATAGGCATGTTTCTGCTGTCTCAGAGAGAGAGTTAAGAGGTGCCATTATATCATTCCTATTCTCTGAAATGCATAGCAAAGACATAATGGCACCTCTTAACTCTCTCTGAGACAGCAGAAACATTCCTATTCTCTGAAACACACAGCAAAGTCTCTGCAGTCTGAGAGTGTTAAGGGGTGCTGTTATATCATTATTGTGCATTTCAGAAAATAAGAATGTTTCTGCTGTCTCAGAGAGAGAGAGAGAGAGAGAGAGTGTGTTAAGAGGTGCCATTATGTCTTTGCTATGTGTTTCAGAGAATAGGAATGTCTCTGCTATCTCAGAGAGTGTTCAGAAATACTGGAAAATCTCTCCTGTGCATGTCGGAGAGCAGAAATATTCCTGCTGGTACCCTCTTGGCGAATAGGAATGTTTTTGCTGTCTCAAAGAGCGCTGAGAGATTCTGATGTCTCGGAGCAGGAATGTCCCTGGATTAGGCTTCTGCCCTTTGTGCAGACCTGGAGACCTTCCAGTACCAGGCAATTGCCCAGAACTCTGTGGGGCTTCCATGGAACTTGTGCTCTCTGCTTATGCAAAGATTGTTTGTTAGTAATTAAAATGTTGCATATTCTCCATTAAAAATAACTTAAGATATAAGAGTTGTTAAAAGATTCTATCGTAGATCAAAGGGGATCTTATCCATTATCTTCCGACAAAACCTTGTCTGCTTAATTTTGCTTAGATTCCTTACCAACTTTTTAATGCAAAAATAGCAGTGGTAAAGACAAAAACAGTGAATTCAAGAAAGCATGGGACAGGCACGTGGGATCTCTTTGGGAGAGGAGCAGACAGGATGGGCCATTTGACCTTTATCTGCCATCATATTTCTATCATCACTTGCCTGTGGAGAGTGCCCAGTCTTGCAAATGGTTAAGATGCCAAACTCTGCAGATTATTATTGACAACTGATCTGTGTTGTGAAGGTGCCAGTCACACTGACCAATGAATCGGTATATCCTGCATCGTCAGAGGAGGGAAAATGACCACTTGCCTGTTAAAGCTTTTGAACAAGCTGTTTGATAACATTTTGTGCCTTGAAAAAATGTTTTTACGGCATCACCAAATAAGGTTTTCACAGAGTTTACAAGAAGCAAACTCCCCTGGAAAACTCTTCAGGAAGAACATCAAACAGAGAAAAAAAAAAAAAGCTGTGGAAACCAACAGCCTACCCATGCTCTGTTCTGCATAGGCCACCTGGGTGTGATTCCCATCTTCTGTCTTCGTTGGCAGGGTGCATGGGTAGCCTCAGCGTGATGCCCAACTAAGGTTTCAGAAATTTCCCTCAGCTGCTGGGATGATAGGGAAGTGCCTGATGCTGACAACAGTAGGGATCCCATCCTCCATCTAGTTTAATCATTTTTGATAGGTGGTTAGGGGCCCATGACTCTTATTTCCCAGGAGACCAGATCACCGTCGGTCCAGGTCAGGGCTAGAAATAGAGAATGACACGGTGACAAAATTCATCATCATTCCCATCCTCAGGGATAACCCCGTGGGAAACCATCTCCATGTCTTTCTTTAAGGAGAAAGAGAAGACTTGAGTATAAATAGTCACAATCACTGACCTTCAAGCCTTGCATTGAAGAATGAAGGACTGAGGTTATGATCATAATCAGAGAATGACATGGGGACAAATTTTTCCTTGTCCCTGCGGGAACTCATTTTCCCATCCCCCCCCCCCCCCCCGAGTTCTTTTCCTGTCCCTGTCCCATTCCTGCAGGCTCTGTCCGCATCTGTACAAGCTTCAAACATTTTTTAAAATCAAGTGTTCAAGGTTTGTGCAGTTAAGACAGAGCTTACAGGAATGGGACAGCGACAAAACTCAATGGGAAAAATTTGTCCCCATGTCATTTTCTACTTGAGGTAACACTAATGAATGACATGAGATGGTTTCCTGTAGTTATCCACAGGAATGGTGACTAACTTTGTCACTGTCATTCTCTATCTAGTAGCATGTTGACTAGTCCGTTTCTTTCAGTAGTATATAAACAAGATGACTAAGATATGCTGTGGAAGCAAGGAGCAGATGAGAAGACATAGGATGAAGTTAAGAGGTGATAGTTCTGGAGTAATTTAAGGAAATATAGTGGAACCTTGGCAAGGTGGAAATCTCCGAGAATCTCAGAGAGAGCGAGAACCAGAAGGCCTCAAGCATGTGCAGATGCTCAAGGCCCAAGTAAGAGGTAGGAACTTCTTTCATAGGCACCAGCACGTCCAGATTGGGTAAGACTGAATGCTATTCGGACGGGCAGTTCCAGTTCATGGGAGGGGGGGTGTCACGAGCGGGGGGGAGCGATGCTAGTTCGCGGGGGGGGGGGGGGGGGAGCAGCGCCGCTGGCCTCGGTGGGTGGGAACATATCAAGCAAGTTTCCCTTACTTCCTATGGGGAAACTCGCTTTGATATATGAGTAACTTGGTTTACGAGCATGCTTCTGGAACAAATTATGCTCGTAAACCAAGGTTCCACTATATTTCCTTAAATTACTCCAGAGCCTATCACCTCTTAACTTCATCCTATGCCCTCTCATTCCAGAGCTTCCTTTTAAATGAAAGACTTGACTCATGTGCATTTATATCACATAGGTATTTAAACATCTCTATCCTATCTCCCTTCTTCCTCCTTTCCTCCAAAGTATACAGATAGAGATCTTAAGTCTGTTCCCATACGCCTTTATGATGAAGACCACGCACCATTTTAGTAGCCTTCCTCTGGATCCATTTTATATCAGTTTGAAGATTTCCAGAATTGTACACAATATTCTAAATGAGGTCTCGCCAAGGTCTTATTCAGGAGCATCAATACCTCCTATTTCCTGTTCTCTCAGGGTTTCCGCAGCTGGCATTGTGCTTGTTGCAGGTTTCTGGGTCTCGCTGCGACTTTGTCAGGTAGAAACCGATGCTTCAGCCACCATGCTGTGGGTTTCTTCAGGGTATGCTCTGAAGTCTGCAGCGTGACTTTTGTAAATAGTGGGTTCACTGACTTGATTGGGAACAGGGCAGCCCACCAATTGCAACAAGTGCGATACCAGCTGTGAAAACTCTGAGAGAACAGAGTTGCACGGAATAGACATCAAACCTATCCCCGCCCATCCCTATAAACTTCAGATGTAGTTGTTACATTTAATTATGCTACTGAATTAAAGGCTCTGGTAGAGACCCATTTACAAATAAGCAAAGACACTTTATTAATTTGGAAATATTAATTGGGAAGAATACATACTTTGTAAACAGGTTTCTACCAGAGCCTCTAATATAAATATAAAATATAAATACTCAGCTGATGAGGACCCCAAGCTATGTCAGCTGAGGAGGACTTCCTCTGCAGGTGTCCGGGGGTCCCTTTTGCCAAGCCGGCACCTCAGTGGCTCATGGATGCTGCCAGCGACTGCTGCGCTTGGTGGAGGGGAGTTCTGGCTGTCTCTAGAGGAGGTCCTCTGCTGGCAGTGCTTGGGGATCCCCCACCAGCCACAGCAAGGGCCAGCAAGTACTTTAGCACTGGAGAAATAAAACCAGAAATGCATTTCCTTTTCTTTTGAACACAATACAAAGACATCTGCTCTATACATTTCCTGAAGCTAATGTATTTTAGTCAATAAATTGCGTTTTTTACCTTTGTCTGGAGACTTAATTTTCCATCAAGTTGGTCCCCGTTTTTTTTTCCCCTTTCCAGTCTTCTGCAAATTTTTTTGTTGTTGTCCACTGATTCCTCCTACCATGGTCCAGCATTTATCCCTTTCTCATATTTTTCCCCTGCCCTCCAGCCCCATGCCCAACATTTCTCCTGTCACCCCTCTCCAGCACCATGCCACATCTCTCCCTCCATTCCCTTCACTACTATGTCCAACATTCCTCCCTCTTGCATCCCTTTCAATCTGTCACACTGTTCCCTTTCCACCACAACTTTCTCTTCCTTAACTGTACCTTTCTCTTCCTTAACTGTACCTCACTTCCTCCCTATGACCAAAATTCTCTTCTTTCTTCTATTCACCATGTACACCATCTCTTTCCCTCTCTCTGACACGACCAATTTTCCCTTTCTGTTCCCTCCACCACCTCAGCATCTCTTTCCCTCTCTCTGTCCTCTCTCCCAAGTTTTTGCCTTCTGTGTCCAAAAATGCACTCCCTCCTTCCCTTCTGTGTCCCGCGTTTGCCTCCCATGTTGTAATGCGTGCCCGCTCGCTCCCTCCTTTTCTGCCCCCCTACCGCAAGATTGTACCTCTCCCGACATCTGAGCTGCACTTCTTCGCAGGGCAGAGGACCCTGAACGCTGCACATGGCTGACGTGAAGCCTTCCCTCTGACGTCATCTCTGACAGGGAAGGTTTCCAGGTCAGCTATGTGTGGTGTGCTGGGAGTGCTATACACTGCAGGAGGGCAGGAAAAGAAAATGAGCCACTTGGCTCAAGCTGCCTCCAACCTTGCGGGTTCCCCATCGTTTCTGTACTTTAAACCTACCAGAGATTTTTTCCATTCAATGGACTTTCACAACAAAATTCAAAATTGGTGGACTACCCTGTTCCCAATCAGGTCAGTGAACACACTATTTCCAAAGTCACACTGCAGACTTGAGGGCATACCCTGAAGAAAGCTACAGCATGGTGGCTGAAGCGTTGGTTTTTACATGACAAAGATGCCTTGAGACCCAGAAACCTGCAATAACCTCCTATTTCCTGCTGGCCATACCTCATCCTATGCACCCTAGCATCCTTCTGATGAAGAGGGCATGGTTAGGACAAAAATGAAAAGAAGAAAATCCCTATGAAGCAAAAAAGTCAACCAATCGGACCAGATGGGTATGGATATCAGTGTACACAATCTCCTGCAGATACTTTATAAGATGTCCGTCTCCTTGGCAATGCACATACCAACTGAGTACAATGTGTGCTACATCGGAATTGCAAGCTTCAAAAAGCAAAGCCACAAGGAATATTATTGTACGGGGCTGCTATTTGCATTGTCAAGGAGACGGACATCTTATAAAGTGTCTGGTTGGATTGGTTGACTCCTGACAAAGACGTCTCTATGCCAAAACACAGATCTGTGTCAAATCTGAATAATAAAATTGCTGAACTCTTGGCCCTCCCCTAATTTTTTTGTTTTGTGAAGAGCATGGTTTTCAGCAGCTGGTCACAAATAATTGAAGTTAGTCCAATTTAAAAGGTCTTATCTGCACCATGTCTGTTGATCCTTTAAGCTAAATCACTGACGCCAAAAATTAAAGGGCTGCCATCTTCTTTATTCACCTTTCATATTCCAGCTAGCCTCTGACTCTATTTAGCAAATCTTCATTTGTTAGTAGGTTTGTTGAAGTCTGGGAGTGATATGTTTTCATGTAAACATCCTCGGGCTCTTTCTTCACCCATACCAAGCATTCCTGGCCCGCACAGACCATTCCAGCTCGATGGCATCACTAGTCTCTCTAGGCCTGAGTGTTACCCCTGGCTTCCACTCTGTGGGCATGCTGACTCACCCTCTTCCAGCACAGAATCAAGTTCATGTTACCCTGTAGTGAGAAGTCTTGGTTTCTCAAACTATTAAAGGAGGATCTGGTTTTCAGGACATCCACAATGAGTATGCATGAGCTAGATAGCATGCAGTCAGGATTTGTTCTCTACGGTTGATATCATCACAAAAAGAACTGACAACACAACTTGCTGTACACCACCTTGGGTGAATCTTTTCACAAAGGCAGTTTGTATTTATGCTATCACACGATGAATTGGCATTGCAGACTAAATTCGTAAGTTGATATTTAAGGTTTAATAGTTATCCTATTATATATAGTCTTACTTGATCCGAAAATGGCTGTTCTGTCATCTAGCAACATTAGTCAATGAATTGGAGAAAGTTAGTTTCTCAGTTTCCTTAACACAGGCGATGACGGCAGATAAACCTGAATGGTCCATCTAGTCTACCCAACCTGATTCAATCTAAAAATTTGTTGTTGTTTTTTTTCTTCTTCTTCTTAGCTATTTCTGGGCAAGAATCCAAAGCTCTGCCTGGTACTGTTCTTAGGTTCCAACTACTGAAGTCGCTGTTAAAGCTCATTCCAGTCCATCTATACCCTCCCAGCCATTGAAACCCTCCCTAGCCCATCCTCCACCAAACAGCCATATACAGACACAGACCGTGTAAGTCTGCCCAACTGGCCTTAGCTCTTCAATATTTACTATTTTCTGATTCTAGATCCTCTGTGTTCATCCCATGCTTTTTGAACTCCATCACTGTTTTCATCACCACCTCTCTCAGGAGTATATTCCAGGCATCCACCACCCTCTCCATTAAGGAGAATTACTAGCAGATGAGAACATGTAGACATGTTTATTTTTACTGCCACCCTTCTCAAGCACCAGCAGCTTTTATTTCAGATAGCTGTCTGAAGAAAGCACACACCCTCCTGTCTCCTCTCACTATGATGATTTTATACTTTGGCTCCTCCAGGCTTCCCTGTGAATGCCACTGTTTGGCTTAAGAAGCAAGGCCTCTTTGAGATGGGTACAAACTGAGAACAAAACGTAGTTCTCACTAAAAAGGCCAGTCTAAACTAAGTTTGAATCCAAACTGCTAAAAGTATAGATTGGGAGGGGCCTTAGGCGTCTGAGCTAATCAAGGCCTTGGCCCCCTCCCTGTTTATCACATGCAACGAAGAGGGAAGGCCCACTATTTAGGACTGGTGGGCCTTGAAGGAGGAGGGACCATGCTTCCCTCCTCCCAACGGACAAAGGTATTGGGGGGAGCATCTGTTAGCAGGAGGGAATGGGCATCCCTCTTGCCTTTTTTTTTTTTTGGGGGGGGGGGATAGTTCATGGGACCTCCATTGGCAGGAGGGAGTGGGCTTCCTTCTGTTTTCACTGCTGGAGAGGGGGTCGGTTCATGGTGCCGGTTAATCTGGGAGGGCAGTCATTGGGGGGGGGGGGCATTCTTTTCTTTTTTCTAATAAGGCAGATATTGTGCATGTATAACATGCAAAGCATCAGTGCCCATTAAAAAAGGAAAAAAAGGGGTTAAACAGGTAAGTGATTAGTCTTGACCAGTCACTCTTTTGGATCTCTAAAAGCAATCAACTTTTTAGTGAACATAAGAATTGCTGCTGCTGGGTCAGACCAGTGGTCCTTCGTGCCCAACAGTCTGCTCCCGCAGTGGCCCTTAGGTCAAAGAAAATCTTGAAAACCAAAATAGATATCTGAATTTAAGAGTTTTGAATTTTCCTGTTCCTAAAACTGCAAGAGAAATCTTTAAAGTTTTTGACTTCCACTTTAAAAGTTTTTAAAAAGTTTTTCAGAAGTTCTTTCCTATAATATTGTAGTTCGACCCCTCTTCCTTTTGTACAAGTTTGTGTGTTTGGTTAATTATTCCCCCCAATACGTTTAACTTGATTGTTTTTATTAGTTAATGTACACTGATTAGGCGGTATAATTTGTAAATAAACTTGAAACTTGAATGTACCTCTGCTTCAGAAAATTTACTACCTGAAAAAGACACTAAAGGAAATGAATGAAAATACACAACAAGAGTTATCGGTATTATTGGAATCAAACATGGAACCAATGGGTCGAGCAACGCAAATTGTGTCTTGTTTTTCATCAGGATATGGACTTGATATTAAGGTGAAGCAGGTCTCTTATCTTGGTGAAAAAAAATTTATATTTTTCCTGATGTTTCTAGATGGACCCAAGCAAGAATTTCTAACGTACCAGGATAAGGTTATTTGGGTGCCATTTTTCAGTTAAGATTGCCTTTCAAATATTTTCTTTTGTATCAAGTGTATCAAGAAAATAGGCATGTTTTCTATGAGCTCAGTCAGCTTCCTCTTTTTCTTGGATGAAAAGAGGATTTCATTTACACTATAGGAAGATCTAGTGTAATTCTAGTCTAATTTAATAAGTTGAAGTTGACTGCTCTATTTCTTTGAAAATGATCTTATCCTGGAAGAGTTTTCTTTCTCGTTTCCCGCCTAGATTTTGAGGACTATAAGCAAGAAACAAGTACAGTAACTTTATTCTCTAATTTCAAATACCAATTATTTTGGTTGTATATATTTTTTTTTTCTCTAAGCATTGTGCTTTTGTATTAAATTGAAAACTAAATAAAAACAAAACATCAAATTATATTTTTTGAATACAAAACACAAAATATACAAAATACAAAGCTAAAAACAAATCATGCAAACATTACACCATCAAATAGAGCAAATCATTAAGATCTACCCCAAGACCAAGTACCCAACCGAATTGGGGAAGGGAATTCTGGGTAAAAGTGTGTGACCAGGCCTGGGCCTGGCTACTTTGACCTGGTACCAATCTCTCTGGGTTGTGATGTTTCCTGCTTTATAGCCTGAATATTTCTTATCTCATTGTAGAGGAAGGTTACATTGTTGCAGCAGGGAATGTAGTTAAATCACATTGTGGAGGATGGTTATATTGTCATGGGAAGAGGGCAGAGTCACTGAGCTGAAAGGAATTGATCCTATAGGTACGTTTTCAGTCAGTTCGTATGGATGTTGGAAAGGGTGTTCCAGGCTCTTGTGCCTGTATTTCATTCCCTTGGATGAAGGGATAATCGGCTAGTGGGTGGTGGTTTATCCTGGTTGAGGTGAACAGATGGGTTATCTGCTCCAGTGAATTGGTGTTTAGTGCATGGTGCATATTACAGGAAAGCTTAAACAGATTCAGGCATTTATAGGAAGCATACGGTATCTAAATATAATATTAGAGTCGCATTTAATTTGAGATTTGCCCAGCCTTCTGCAGAGATGAATCTGATTAATGACTAACGTTACTGTCTGGCCTCTTCCGTTGTTGCAGGTGATGCTGGCGCTAACATCATAGAGGTATCAAAGCAAGCCCGCAAACGATTCCTGGGGCCCCTTCACCCATCATTCAACCTGGTAAAGATCATCCGCAACTGCCTCGCCAAGACATTGCCCGACGGTTCACATGAGCTGGCTACAGGGCGGCTGGGCATCTCGTTGACCCGTGTCTCAGATGGTGAAAATGTGCTGCTGTCCCAGTTCACCACCAAAGAGGAGCTCATTCAGGTGACGACTGATCGACAGGGGGTTCAGGGAAGGAGATAGGGATCTGCATCACTAATGAATCATCTGCATATTTACTTTTTGTTTTATGACATTTTTGATCTGACGTCCAGTCAAGATGACATTCACAACTACCCAGTGTCTTTTTCTCTGTTTTATATCCCACCTCAGCATACTGAGCCTAGTCACTGCAGCAGTCATCCTTGGGCCACATGCTCTGTATCTGTGGGTGCCTTGTGGGATGTGCAGTTATAGGCTATATACAGTACATGACTGAACACCCCCATGCCCTCCACAGCCCTAAGACTGCATAGACAACTAAAAAATTAACAGCATTGACATTACGTATCAAAATTTTTATTTTTGTTCTTGGGTAATAAGTGTTCTGTATTAATTGCCACAAAAGTATAGCAAATGGCTATCATTCCCCTCAAACGTTGCTTTTGTGACCAGGACACTAATATTTTGAAATGTACCTTTTTTGCATAACATTCCAAGCTGAGTAAACTTAGGGGCCCTTTTTGACATCTGGGCTCAAGCAGTGGAACTTGTTTGGATGAAAGTGTCCAAGTCGCAGATCAGAGGAAGTGTTGCCAAGCTTTTTCCAACTTCTACTCCTGGACTCTGCTTCTGCCATAGTGTGACCAGTATGTCTGAAGCAATTGGAATTGCCTCCAACCCAAAAGATTGGCATCTCTTCATTGACAGCTCATCCAGGAGCATCAGTCGTACTGCTCCATAATGGGAACAAGCACCTGTCTCTTCTTCTAGCTCACTCAGTGCACTTCAAAGAGGATTACAACAGCATCAAGACCTTGCTAGGTGCCTTGAAGTATGATGGATATGGCTGGGAGGTCATTGGAAGCTTCAAAATGGTGACATTCCTAAACAGTCTCCAAGGCGGTTTTACTAAGTTTCCCTGCTCTCTCTGCCTCTGGGACAGAAGGAACACAAATGCAAATGCAGACTACCAAAGGTGAGACTGGCCACAGTGGACCAAGTTCTCTATGGGGAGAAACAATGTCAAATGGGAACCATTGGTGGCCCCCCAGAAGATGCCACCATTGTACATCAAATTGGGTCTAATGAT
Source organism: Geotrypetes seraphini (assembly GCF_902459505.1). Taxonomy (NCBI): domain Eukaryota; kingdom Metazoa; phylum Chordata; class Amphibia; order Gymnophiona; family Dermophiidae; genus Geotrypetes; species Geotrypetes seraphini. Next base: position 31,695,790 of record NC_047102.1, read on the forward strand.
AAGAAGCCGGAAGCCTTAAAGTACCTTCAAGACATCTTCCCTAATCTGTCTGAGGCAAAGGTCAAAGTTAGCGTCTTTCTCAGATCACAGATAATGAAGATCTGGAGTGCAAGGAATTTCCGAAGAAGCTAGCTAGGAAGGAGAAAACGGCTTGGAACAGATTTTTGTTGCAGTAGTTTGGGGCTTCCTGTGCAATCATAAGGCTGAAAACTATGTGGAGATGGTTGAGAATCTGGTGAAGAATTACCGTAAAATGGGCTATAGGATGTCTGAGCTCAAAGTCCATGTCCTTGATGCTTATCTTGAGACATTCAAGGCGAACATGGGAGCATACTCCAGAGGAGTAAGGCGAGTGCTTCCACCAGGATATACTGGACATTGAATGCTGCTACCAAGGACAATATAATGAGAACTTGATAGTAGACTATCTGGGGGTTGATTCGTGAAAGTGACTTCCAATATAGAAACATAGAAATAGATGGCAGATAAGGGCCACGGCCCATCTAGTCTGCCCACCCCAATGACCCTCCCCTACCTTTCTCTGTGAATAGATCCCACATGTCTATCCCATTTGGCCTTAAAATCAGGCACGCTGCTGGCCTCAATAACCTGAAGTGGAAGACTTATTCCAGCGATCAACCACCCTTTCAGTGAAAAAGAATTTCCTGGTGTCCCCGTGCAGTTTCCCGACCCTGATTTTCCACGGATGCCTCCTTGTTGCCGCGGGACCCTTGAAAAAGAAGATATCTTCTTCCACCTCGATGCGGCCCGTGAGATACTTGAATGTCTCGATCATGTCACCCCTCTCTCTGCGTTCCTTGAGTGAGTACAGCTGCAATTTATCCAGCCGTTCCTCATACGGGAGATCCTTGAGTCCCGAGACCATCCGGGTGGCCATTCTCTGGACTGACTCCATTCTCAGCACATCCTTGCGGTAATGCGGCCTCCAGAATTGCACACAGTATTCCAGGTGGGGCCTCACCATGGATCTATACAATGACATGATGACTTCAGGCTTACGGCTGATGAAACTCCTGCATATGCAACCTATGATTTGCCTTGCCTTGGATGAAGCTTGCTCCACTTGATTGGCAGTCTTCATGTTCCCACTGACAATCACCCCTAAGTCTCGTTCTGCTTCAGTTCTTGTTAGGATCTCGCCATTAAGAGTGTAAGTCTTGCATGGATTTTGGCTGCCCAGGTGCATGACTTTTCATTTTTTGGCATTAAAGCTGAGTTGCCAGGACCTAGACCAGCGCTCCAGTATAATCGCAAATCTCAAACTACACGCTTTTTAAAATCTTCTGTAGTTATCTTTGCATAACTTCAGTATAAATGCACATTAATTTTGATTCGTATGTGGCTTTTGATGACTTTATAAGAATGAAAAGATGAAAATTCAGTTTTTGTTTTAAATAGGTAAATTGGAAAATTTGATTATCCTGGTCACAAAACCAAAGTCTTATGGAAACAGACCTTTTCTATACTTTTTTTTTTTTTTTAAGGCACAAGCAATTAATAAATTACAGGAACAAAAATCATAATATCGGCCAAACTGGATAACTCGAGTGGTTAAACTCTGGATATTCAATGCCACTTACTGGAAACAGCTCAGCATTGAATATCCTGGTTTAACGTCCGCAGCAGACAACAAAAGTGCTACCTGCCACTGGCTGAGTATCGTATTTTCAAAAATCCCTGTGTGCAATTACTTTGATGTTTTCAAGGATGATGGGTATATATTTGATTTGAGATATTGTCTTTAATTTATGATGTATTTAGGTTTTACAGTGGTTCAATCTGTTGTGTGTTAATTTGTGCCATATTACTGGTTTAGTTTAGATTAATTTATGCATAATTTATAAGTGTATTGTAGTTGATATCTGAAATTAAGTAACCAGATTGTTAAATTAAAAGTTTTTTCAACTGTCATTGCTAACCTGCATTCATACAGTATATCAGAAGTCTTAGTTCCAGCCATTTTGGGAAGACTGGTTTATGCTAATGCTTTGCTGACAGGGTCCCAAAAGAAACAGATGTATCAGTTATATGCACAGTCATATTTAGTAGGTTGTGTGATCAAGTGATACTTTGGAGTGTTTACACTCTTTACCAGTGCTGTTAAGATGTAAGTTTAAGGTCTTAACCCTGATTTCTAAATGCTTCTTTCTGGAAAGATGAATTTGATGTGTGCGTGTGTACTATGTGTTTGTAGTCTTGGGCAGTCCACTGAAGCTGCCAGATCCCTCAATTTACGTTTTGGACACAAGGAATCATGCCATTTTATTTAGTGCTCCATTATGGAATGCATTACTGAAAGAAATGTGGAAGATGAGGGATTCCCAAAAGATCCAAACTTTTCCCCTGGGCCCTAAAATGTCTAACACTGGCTCTGGGTGAGAAGATGACAGTCTCTTGGAAAAGGGAGCTCGAGCGCCCCCAGGATCTAGGAAGGGTTATTCCAACTACTCCTGCACCCTCACTCCATCTTGACTCTTGTTTTCTGTCTGTTGTAGGCCTGTGTGTGCAGTACCTTCATCCCAGTGTATTGTGGCCTGATTCCCCCATCCCTACAGGGAGTGGTAAGTGCTTGTTTCTTGCTGATGCATCAACTTTGCAACCTTTGATAGTTCTACTACTGTATATGGTGGCATAGTAATGGGGCAATTTGCACCACCGGTGCCTCTCCTCTCTGCCCTTGGTGTACCCCTTTAAAAGTACACTGGCATCAGCTCCCTTCTGACATCATTTCCTGGTTGCAGGACCAAGACATGTTAGAAGGGAGCTTGAGGCCAGTGTGGAATATGCTGTTCGCACTGGGGGGGGCGGGGGTGCTCAAGTGGTGGGTGCACGGGACCGTACCGGGTGCCAACCTCCCTTGCTACCGCACTGACTGTACATTCGGATGGTTTGGGCTAATTCAGGGGATCATCTCCATCTGCCTTGGTGTTTCTTTGTTGAATGATGCTTTGGTATCATTCATTAGTAGCTACTATCAGCTAACAAGTCCCTGATTACTGTATTTTTTGCTCCATAAGACGCACCCTAGATTTAGAGGAGGAAAACAAAAAAAAAACCCATTCTGAACCAAGTTCTCCCTGCCAGGCTCTGTCCCCTGTCCCCAACAGCAGTCAATGCCAGGGCATGGCATCCCTCGGCTGATATTTGCAATCCATGGTAATAATAATAATAACAGTTTATATACCGCAATACCGTTAAGTTCTATGCGGTTTACAGAAGATTAGTGGAGTACAAGTTGAGTTGATGTACAAGTTGAGTTAACTTAAGGGATGTGGGAACAATGGGGAGAAAGGGCAAGAGAGGGGAAGGAGGGAAATGGGTCAGCTGTCTAGGTATTTCAGGAATAGGTGAGTTTTGAGGCGTTTCCTGAATACCTCATAAGTGGCAATAGGAGTTGTTCTAGGTCTTTACCCCATAGAGCAGCCTGATGTGAGAGAAGATGCTCATGGTGTTTTTTTTAGTTTGCATCCTCTAACCTCTAATAATCTAATAATCAGTTACCTTTCCATGAGAGCCGGATTTGTCTTACCTGCTGGTATGCCGAAAACTGGAGCCCTTCCTGTCACACGTGTTGCAGTGGGGTGGCGTGGCAAGTACTCTAGATCAGTGCTTCTCAATGTGATCCTGGAGTAGCCCCTGGCCAGTCAGGTTTTCAGCATATCCACAATGAATATGCATAAACTTGATTTGCCTACGCTGCCTCTCTCTTATATGCAAATTTCTTTCATGCATATTCATTGTAGATGTCCTGAAAACCTGACTGGCAAGAGGATTCTCCTGAGTTGAGAAACACTGTTTTACATGAAGTCAAAGATCTTGCTCAGCATTCAAGAGCTGGTTCCAGTGCATCTGAATATTTTTTGTATGGCAATTATAGGAGGGATTGCTCCAGTCTGATAAGAACTGGAGGTGCAGAGTTTATATTGAGATTCTGACTAATCCTGTAGAGAAACCAGGCTTTACTCCCACACAGAATTTGTTGAACGATGGTATGAATTTTTACCTGGTAGCTGAAATAGCTTGGAGGGAGAGGGGGTGTTCTTTATGTATAAAAGGCCTTTTTCTCTTATATGAGGGGCCACTGAAAAGTTCTCAACTGGACCAACAAAGTTGGGGCAGTCTCCATCACAGGCTATACCATTAGTCCAGTGCTTTTCTACTTTTTTCAATCCATTGGAAAAATATGGAATGAAAAAAGTGGAAAATTGCTGGACTAAGTGTATAGCCTGTGATGGAGACTGCCCCAACTATGTGGCCTCTTGAATTAGAGAACAGGGCTATAATTCATACCATCTTTCAACTTAGTTATTTTATTTGATAAAATGCCATTATTTAAAAAAAAAGTCAATAGGAGCAGGGTGTGATATGGTGGGCTTGATACGTGGAAATATTGCTTTGACTTGCCCCACCCATACCTAGCTGCCCCCTGTTGCTACACTAAATATTTCTGTCACGAGATATCACTGCTTCTTTCCTGCTTTGACCTCCTTGACACATTTGACAGCAACGGCTTCCATCCCAGCCCTTGAGGGACTGATCCAGTTTTAAGTATGCATAAACTGGAGTTGCACAGACTCGGCTCCAGTCTTTGCAAATTTTATCTCTCAAGTGTCAACTGTGGCAGTCAGGCTCCCCAGACCAGTTAGGTGAGCTTCCATGACTTGATTAGGAAACCCTGCTTTAAAAACACTGTGTAAATAATTAGGGTTGTGATAATTTCCTCTCTTATGCAAGGTTGCAGGGAAGTGGTTGCATGCTGACTCAAAGCAGCTAAGGAAAGAACCTTCATCTAACTTGTTGATTTTAGCTTTAAATTTTGTCCTAATTATTTATTTATTTATTTATATTATTATATAACACATGTATAAGCTTAAGCTGAACTATTTATTTATTTATATTAAATAACACATTTGGAGAGGGCTATGCTTTTACAATTGTAGCACTTAAAGCCTAAGACAATGGTGGTGTTTCTGAGAGTCATTAGAAGAAGCAATGCTTATTACACATCAAGACATTTGAATGAGGACTGTTTATATCAGAGCACCTCTTATGGGCTGCCCATTCCCTTTCATTATAGAGGTGCTTCTGGCTCTAGATAATATCTGAATCATCTACTTCTCAGTTGTTCAGCTTTCTTTAAAATTTAATATCGCTTATAATACTTCTAAGCAATGCACATTTTATAAACAAGTTTAAGAACATAAACCAAACCAAATCAAATACTGACTAACCTAATACAGAAGGATCAAGGGTAGAACTACAATAATTATAGGAAAGAAACAAATATGGGAAAAAGAAATTGGTTACTAGGGGGAATGTCTGGAGTCTCCTATGGTTGATGCTTCTTTAAAAAGAAACATTTAATTTTGAAAAGCGTCGTTATATAGAAAAGACTTCAAGGTGCTTTTAAATCTATCAGTCACTTTTAATGCTATTATTAATGTTATTTCCACTGCAAAATATCAGTGCCATGAAAAAAAACCCAGCCCGGCAGACCTATCGGTGACACAGTTACCGACAGGTCTACAGCAGCCAGGTTTTTAGGATCGTAAAACCCGATAGACAATAGCCAAGCAATGAAAGTGATTCAGTTGGTTGGCTATTTTGCATGGGGTTTTACTAATTTGCATGGCTGGATCAGAAAATAGGCGATTGAGGGGGAAAACACAAAGTGGGCTGTTTTGTGAATCGGGTCGGTTAGCAGCGATCGTTGCTAAATCTCTGAAAACAGGTTGAGCGACGATCACTGACTTTAGTGAATCGGGGCCTATGTACTTACCTTGCTAAGCTCTTTTCCAGTAACGAGGTGAAACATTCTAGGCTCCCTGCCTTGTCCTTTCTGTGCCTGTTTAGTTTGTCGGTTTATGCTTCGCCATGCTGCTTCTTGGAGACCACTCAGCCCTTGAGGGCTGGAAAGAATTTGTATATATGTTCCTTTAGTTTAGTGCTGTGCTCCTTTGGAGCCGGTGTTGGTGGTTAATGGTACTGTTTCATTCCTTTCAGCAGAACACTTTGTTTAGCTGTTAGAGGGCGCTAAACTGATCAGTGAAGTACTACAAAGGCAGAGTGAAAAATTCGGAGTGGATTCCTTCTGCAGAGCATGCGAGTAGACAATGACACGGGGACAAATTTTTCCCCGTCCCTTCAGGAATTCATTTTCCTGTCCTTTCCCTGCCCCATTCCTGCAAGCTCTGTACTCGTCTGCACAAGCCTCAAACATTCTAAAATCATATGTGTGCGGGTTAGGCAGAACTTACAGGAATGGGACAGGGACAGCGACAAAACGCGTGGGGAAATTGAGTTCCTGCAGGGATGGGGACAAATTTGTCCCTGTGTCATTCTCTACATGCGAGTATTGTCTAGAATGTCTCACCTATCTACTGGAAAAGAGCTTACTAGGGTAAGTAAATACTATCTTTTTCTTCATAAATTGTGATTGGTCTTTATTGTCAACTGCACCAGTCCAGAGCTGTCCCTGCAGAAAAAGGTTATGGCAGGGCAGAGCAGAGGACAAAGGAACAGAGAGGAGGAGGTAGACCCTTCCCTATTGCAACACTCCCGTGACCTGCCAGGCACCTCTGATCTCTCTGCTTCGATTGTTATCAGTGGAGCAGAAATCAGTCAGCCTTCAGTTGCCCTGGGGGTCAGAAAGCTTGGTATTAGATTTGGATGTTTTTGGATTTGGACTTAGCACGCACTTATCTCACTAGTTCATGTAATAAGAATCTTAATTCATCCTCTGTATAGTATAAGCAGGACAAGTGGAGTCTATAATTTTCTCCAGAGAACAGGACTGCATCTATTCTATAAATAAGTGGAAATCTTCCCTTTCCAGAGCTTTTTGCCACCTCTGTTGATGAAAAGTGGGTGCAGTTGATCTGTCATCTTCCTTTTTTCCTTCCAGAGGTATGTTGATGGAGGTATTTCAGATAACTTGCCTCGGTACGATCAGAAGAACACAATTACCGTGTCGCCATTCTCGGGGGAGAGTGATATATGTCCACGGGACATCTGCACCAACCTGCATGAGCTCAGGATCACCAATACCAGCATCCAGTTCAACCTGAGCAATCTCTATAGACTCTCAAAAGCTCTCTTCCCACCAGAGCCCCAGGTAATGGCCTGCATCCCATCCTCCCCTACCAAGAAATTGAGAGAGAAGGGGCTCCTAGTTTGTAATGTGCTGAGAGAGGAGACACCTGAATGTGGCCAGCCTGGTTGAAGTAGACAGTTCTGGTAGGCTGTGACTTTTCTTGCATCAAGGCATTTTGACTCTCATTATGCTGCAGGGCCATAGCAAGCGAAAAATATGCCATGTGTAACTTGTCCATTGCCCTCACCCCCATCCCTCACTCCAGAGTATCCATCCACCCTCCCCCTCCTATAAAATCCCACCCAAGCGCACACACCAAACACCCCTCCCAAGGATCCCTACCTCCCAGTTGGCACCTCCACCCCATGACGATGCCCTGGTAGTAGCGGAGGGTGGGCAGTAGCAATCCCCATTCATTACTGCCCAGGCTGGTTCTAGATTCAAAATTATGGCCACGACCTCTAGCGGTAGTCTCACAAGGCTACCGCTAGAGGTTGCCGCCCCCATTTTGAATCCAGAACTAGCACAGTCAGCAAGGAATGAGGACTGCAACTGCCCACCCTACGTTAGACGACCAGGGCATTTGCCTGGTGGGGCCTACAAGAAGGTTGGCAGGTGTGCTTGTGAGGGATTTGTAGGGAGAGCAGTTGGAGATGCTAGGGAGTTAATGGATGGGGTGAAGTTTTGGCACCCCCACCTCCTGTGTGCTCTGGGCATGATGGACCCTGTGCTTCATACATCCACATTGATTGTTTCTCTTGCCTGATTGACGAGTGCTAACAAATGATTGTTCATCCCTATATGTTTCCAGCTGTTGACGTTTAAGCTGGCTTGACTATAGTTCTTTGGAATCTTCTTCAACTTTTTCTTAAAAACGGAAATGATTTTTGCCATTTTCTGATTCTCTGCTGTGGCCTCAACATTAATTGCTGTTGACTTCATAAAGTGCCTGCGGTGTGTATGTCCTCAGAACAGGGCAGGGAAGACCTTTTTTTTTTGGGGGGGAGCATATATCTCCCTCAGGGAGCAGCATTGGGCATTGTGAAGTTCTAGGCTGACCCCTTTCTCACTGTGCTTGCAGGTGCTGAGAGAGATGTGTAAGCAGGGATACTGGGACGCGCTGCATTTTCTGAAGAGAAATGGTAAGGAGGGGGGGGGTCCATCCCTTACAATTCTAGAGGAGAGCAGAGCCTAAGGGGTTACAGGGGAAGTCCTCTACTATAGTGAGTGGAGAGGAGCAGAGCCCAGGGGGTAACAGGGATACAGAGGAACTTTATTTCTTTTCATGTACTGTACTTAAGTGCCACAAATTGTGTTGCAAAAATACAGCAGAGCGGTTGACAATACAGTTATAGTCAGGGCAGGATAAGGGCTAAGGAAACTCTGAGGCGGTTGCCACAGTGTGGTCATATTGTCAGAGGGATCTGTGTGCGGCTAAATTTTATTTTTGCAGATGGTTCTCCTCAGGATCAGAACTTGCTTCATGGCACCTTCTGACAAAGAGCACCGACACCCCCGGCGTACCTCTTGCAGTGGCCCTGTTTCCTTCACTTTCTTAGACTGTACAATTGGTTCTAATTACCATCAGAACCAAAGCTGTTTTCTCTTCTCTTCCTGCCCTTTTTAAAAGCAACAATATACCATCACACATGTTTATGCTGCCATCTTTTGGCCATGCTGTAGTACTGCCGCTGTTGTTAGTCCCGTGTAACTTTCAGGCCCAGGGACACTTCCCTGCAGAGATCTCTTTCAATATTTGCCAGCTGGTTAGCACCTCTGGGAGGCATTTCACCCACATCCTTTGCACATGGAACATCAGGAGGAAGGAAATGCCAGCGCTGATTCTTTCCTCACAAAGGGCCATGAGATTTTCCACTGGTGTAGCCCTGGAAATACATGTGGTAAATAGGCTACATTATGTTGAAAATGTGTCATTTTTTGGCATGTGATTTCTCCAGGAGACAGCATGGTCTGAAAGGACTTTGGTACCTGACAATGTTCTTAGACTAGAGGCTATTCAGACAGAGCAGGGAGACACTTGGCAGTGTGGCAGTGATTCTGTAACATGTCTCATTTAGACTTGCTGTGAAGACTTTGGACGGTTCAGAGATGGACTCTTTAGAAACAGTGCAATACTTAGCAGCTTCTGCTGTCCAGAAATCTATTTGGCATTCCCTCCCTCTGCTGTCATAGTCACTGACCCCTCTGGTTGGATGAATGTAAACAGGAGATTCAGTTTCTACTCTGTCAAAATGGAAAAGACGTGACTTTCTCTCAATAGCAAAGCCAGAACTGAGTTTTTGTGAGGACTAAAGTTAACATGGATGTGCACTAGGCATTGCAGATGTTGACCTAACATCTAGTTCTCTCATTGGTCCGTGCTGCTGCCGCTGACTAGGTGGGCCTATCTCCAAAGCTATGGGACCAGAGCCCACCCAGGCGTGCTTATGGCTGCATCCTTGCTTTCCCTATCCTGAGAGAGTGGCTAGGCCAGCAATGAGCCTTGCATCCTTAGAAGTAAATTAATGTGTCTTCTTCTCCTGCTCACTCTTCTCCCTCATGTAGACCTCCTTCATCGCCCCAAGCCTATGCAGACTCTTGCACTCTCAGCCCCTGAGGAACCTGCTCAGGAAGATGGGGAAGCAGTGAAGGATGAGGACCAGGAGGAAGAGGAACATATATTTGAACATTTACCACAGAGACTAAGCCAAGGTATGTGACCCCAAGTGCCAGGGGAAAGCAGGACATCAAGTTACACAGAGGTCAGGGCTCATGTTTCACTACAATAGCAGAGCTTTATCCTTTCCACTTTCAAATTCATACCCAGACCAGTCCTCTCTAGTTTCCTTCCAGCTGAGTTCTTAGTTCTCTCTCCCTCCCGTCTCCCAAAGTGAAAGAATCTTAACCCATGTTGTCTTTTTTTCATAAGGGAGGCAGTTCCATCCTCTTCATCCCTTTTGCTACTCTGCTCTGAATCTTTCCTAGTTACACTATATCCTTTTTGAGATGGGTTGATCAGACCTGTACACTATACTCGAGATGTAGACACACCAGGGGTCTATACAGAGACAAAATGATATTCTCAGTTTTGTTTTCCATCCCGTCTCAAAAACTCCCTGACATTCTATCTTTTTTTTTTTTTGGGGGGGGGGAGAGTTTAGAAGCTGTAGCACACTGGGTTGAAACTTTCAACATATTATCCATGACAGCAAAATCTTTTTCTAAACTTGGAACTCAATGTTTTTCCCTGTGTGCATCTTGTCTAAATTGATTGAGTCTGTCATTTAGATTCTCAGACTTCTAATGTCACAAGAACCTCTGCAAATCCTATTTTGAAACCTTGAAATAATTTGATGCCATTGGCAGATTTCACATGGATTGACCACTGTTGGGCTTGGCAGTTCTCATCTTCTTTCCCAGATCCTTCAGAAGATCCCAGTTCAGATCCTTTGGAAAGCTGACCATTTTGAGCCTGCTCTCCATGTCCTGCTTTTCACAGTTTCCATCCTAAAAAGAGGGTCCTGCCTCATCTCATAAGTTTAATTTCCTAAAGCATCTCTCACGAGAGACTTTGTCAAATGCAGCTCACCTTTAGCCACCATCAGAAAGGTCTAATAAGGTGAGACTTGCTGACTCAGTCTCATGAACTTATCTACTCAGTAAGTTTCTTTTTAAGAATATCCTTGTCTGGAACTGTTACGTGTCCTGGATCACCCTGGAGCCCTTGTTAAAATTTGGATTTGCTGTCTTCTTTTGATATCTCCCTCTTCTCTCTTTTATTTTCCGTTCACGGTGTTTCTTTTCTACTTTTTGCCTCTTTACTTTCTCTATGTTCTCTCTTCCCACTTTCTCCTCACCACCTCAGCTTCCTGCTCTCCTCACCTCTTTGAAATTTCTTCAGTACTTCTTTCTGTCCTTTCCTCTAGTTGTCTCTTCTCAAGAGCAGCAGCCCTAGAGCTATTGAAAAGTACATTGGATTCCAAAAGCCAGACAACCAAACAGCTAGCAGCAGTTGCCTTTCAATTACTTTGTATCTGCTAATAACTTTAGTAACTGTGCAGAGCTCCCAGGGCTTAATGAGGAAAGTTGAATTAGTCCTGGAGAGAGAAGGAATAGAAAAATTATAGCAGTTCTTTCATGGTCTGCTGTTTTGCTCCTCCTTCTGCCAGATACAGTCATGGGAGAAGGAAGCATCTAACAAATGCTAGTACGTCTGCTCTGCTTTGATATCCCTGTACCCTTTTCTTTGCTGTGGGTCCTTAACCTTAGCATCCCTGTGGCAACGTTTCTGACCATTCAAGGACACTGTCCCCTAATAGCCTCTGGCTGTCCCAGAAGATCATATTATGCTACCCAAGTCCCAAGGGATCTTCAGGACTAATCTCAGGAATATGATAGTAGCCTCAGGGATCTCAAGGACTAAACCTTCAGAAATCCTGGCAAATCCCAGAGAGAGTTTCCAGGAAAGTGACTGTAGCCTCAGATGAGATCCTTAAAACTGTTCCAGAAGTGTGACCCTAACCTCAGAGAAGATCTCACGTTCTGATCCCAGCTGTGTGATGTCTGTCCCTGGGAACCTCTGCTTTTCTCTCTCACCCTTCTTTTGCTCTCTTCCTTCAGCCTTGGCAGAAGCCTGCACAGAGAAGAGGAGCGCATTTTCGGCTATTTCCAACCTGCTGCCTGTACGGCTGGCTTCTGTTTTGATGCTTCCGTACACACTGCCTCTAGAGTCTGCCATCTCCTTCACTGTCAGGTAAGCCATATTCCCTGGCCTAAGCATTATCTGTAAAGAATGCCATGTGTAGGATGCCAGTGTTTAGGGCAGTCATGGGCAACTCAGGTCCTCGAGGGCCAGAATCCAATCGGGTTTTCAGGATTTCCCCAGTGCATGAGATCTATTTTCATGCATTGCTTTCAATGCATATTCATTGGGGAAATCCTGAAAACCCAACTGGGTTCCAGCCCTCGAGGACCGGAGTTGCTCACCCCTGCTCTAGTAGCACTGAAGAAAGGTAAGATATTGATAAATATTTCCACTATACTAACAGGGTGCTCCATAGTTGACAACACAGATGTTTTGCTCCTGAGTTAGTGTTTCCAGATGGGTTTTTTGTTCAATGCCATGACAGGAGTGAACCAGGGCATGCTGGGTATGATCTTGAGCAAAACTCTCTCTACTTTAGGAAGCAGGTCAAAACTCGGGTCTTCTCCTAAGACTTTAATGTAAGAAGCAGCTAACTAGTTAGTCACACACCCAAGGACTAACACCAGCTGCAAGACTTGCTTATTCAGCTCCTACCCTAGCTGAGATCACATTCATGCATCTTTCTGATTTCACATTCAACTTTGTTTAACCCCTGTTACTCTATCTGTATCTTCTCTGTCTATTTGTTCCACCTTCACTATGCTGTCTATTAAGATGTTTTACTGTGCATTGTGTTGACATTGTAAGGAGCATACTGTACCATAATGTGCATATTATGTCTATTTTTTACTACTGCAATTGTCTATTGCAGGGCTGCCCAAGTCCGGTCCTCGAGATCTACTGGCAGGCCAGGTTTTCAGGATATCCACAATGAACATGCATGAGAGAGAGATTTGCATACCAAGAAGGCAGTGCAGGCAAATCTCTCTCATGCATATTCATTGTGGATATCCTGAAAACCTGGCCTGCCAGTAGATCTCAAGGACCGGACTTGGGCAGCCCTGGTCTATTGCCTATGTCTGGCTTATTCTTACTGTACACCACCTTGGGTAAATTTCTTCAGAAAGGCAGTAAATACACTGAACCGAAAAAAGCCCCACACCAGAATGTTTTTTTTGTTGCATCTTCCACAGAACTTGTCCTGAATGAAGTTGATGTACAATGTTGCAAATATTTCCCACCATACCACACTATTACCTTGTGAAAATGAATTGTTGCTACTGGATACACGCAGAAGCAGACAATAGTTTATAAACAGTCTCTGTATCAAAATGGTTTTCACTGAGGAAGACTGAAATCTGATAAAGAATTTGATACTGTTAAAAGGTTTCAGCATTCGATGATTGTTGAAGATTTCTCGGAAGGGTTGAAACAAAAATGGCCTTGATGTGCTGCTCTGCAAGATTCGATCAATGGGCACTGTTGATCGTAAGCCAGGCGGCGGACCGCTGCTCATTTGCACACAAGAACACATTGCCGGTGAGCTAGGAGGATGCACCACAAACACCCCAAATAACAAGAGAAGCAGGAATAAGCCAGACAACTGTGGTTAGGATAATTCATGATCTGAAATTAAACTGTCTTAAAAAGCGTAATGCCCAAGAGTTAACTTTACACGAGAAAGACACACACCTGAAACGGTGCAAATAACTTTTCACCAACTTCCCGGAGCACAGTGTCAGCCTTATCTGGTTTACAGATGAAAAGATATTTACAGTACCTCCACCGGTTAACACAAAGAATGATTGCTTGTATGTGCCTTCAACAAGACAAGTGTAAGGTTAATGCCAAATGTACTACGGACCCGCTCGACTTTCAGCCAATCAATCATGGTCTCGGTCGCAGTCTCAAAACTCAGATTCACAGATCTGTTCATCATCATACTATCGAGACGTCTTCCTGACACAGAAGCTGTTGCCAGTAATCCGTCCCATGTTAGGAGACTACTTTATCTTCCAACAAGGCAATGCCCCAGCACATCGGACAAAGGACACTATAGAACTGCTACATCGGGAAACTCCAGACCTCTGGCCTGTGAATTCACTAGACCTAAACCCAGTTGACTACCGGATCTGGGGGCTGTTACAGGAAGCAATATCTTACATCGAAGACCTTAAACAGCGCCTCATCTCTGTTTGGGCCGAGCTGAAGCAGAGCGTCATTGACAAGTCCATAGATCAGTGGCGGCCAAGGGAGCACACTTTGAACATCTGCTTAACTGAAACATAACTTTTTGACTTTACATTTTTCTGCAAGATATGCCATAAAACTTTTTGATTATTTTATTCAGTTCACAATTCATTTTCACAAGGTAGCATTGTGGTGCGGAGGGAAATATTTACAGCATTTTACATGAACTTCAGGACACGACGCACTAAATTTCATAAGAACCGGCCGAGTTCTGTGGAAGATACGACAAAAAACATTTTGCTGTAGTTTTTTGGTTGTTTTTTGGTTTTTTTTTACAGTGTATAGTAAGTACATTAATAAATAAAAGTGTCCAAGTTTTCTACTCCCAAATGACTAAATGCTCATTCTTCCCTTTCTTGGCTCTTCTCCCACTCATTCCTCTTTCTGCACTCCTTCATGCCTCATTCTATTTTTCTTTTACCCTTTCATTCTCTCTTCTCTCCTATCTTGTTCTCTGAGTTTCTCTCTCTTATCTTGCTTTGTGCCTTCTCCGACCCCTCTTATTGTCTGTCTGAACCCTTTTCTCTTGTCTTACTTTGTCTCTCCTCTGACCTCATTGCCTCTTCTCTTCCTTCTCACTCTTTCTGTCTTCTGAGTCCCTTCATCCTTGTTCTCTGAACTCTTCCTCCCATCTCACTCTGTCTCTTCTCTGATCCTCTAATTATTTTTTTTCTTTGCTTTCTTTTTTCTTCAGGCTCTTTGAGTGGCTGCCAGATGTCCCAGAAGATATTAGGTGGATGAAAGAGCAGACGAGAAATATTTGCCACTGTGTCCTGAGGAAAGCCAAGAAGAAATTGGGAAGTCACATCTCTGCGAGGTAAAAACTCTTCTTTTTCAAAACTCATTTCACCACAGTAAAGGCGATGGGCTAAACCTAAGCTTTGCATATAGTAGAGTTCCTTCAAGCTCTCACCTTCCCTTCTCCCATCCCCCAGCTTGTCCAGTGACAGATGCTACCGGTGCCTCCCGATCCTTCTTAGCTCAGTCATGACAGGTACCATCCCTCGCCATCTCTGTCAGGTCATGTTCATCCTTGCAATGTGCGCTTTCTCTCCTCAGGCCTTTCAGTTGATCCATGGCAGCTGTCACCTCTTTCCCCCCATCTCTTCCAGGTCAGCCATGGCTATGAAATTACTGAGAATGAATCCGGGGACAGAGAGTGCCACACCCCAGCCTGGTCTCCTTATCACAGTATGTGGTCATTGAGGGGAGGTCTGTTGATATTGGGACTTGGAACAGCAGTGAGCTCGGCCAGTCTCCGTGGGTGGGGGGTGGGGCCCGCGGAGTAGCAGATGGTTCCATCAGAAACACATCTACATTGCTCCTGGGGGAATTCAGTGCAAATAAATTGAAACTGCTGTGCAAATAGTTTGAAAAACATTTTTTACATAGTATTTTAAAATTCTGCATCATGTATTTGCAATATTTTTGTGTAGAATTCCTCCTTCATAAAGGCCCCCAACTGAACTTTCAGACTTCATCTCCCTCCCTTGTCAACCCCCAATTTTTCTGCCCCTCTGCAGAATGAATAGCTCCCATCTCTCTCTTTCCCATTCTCTCCAGCCCCCAACAAGACCCTCATCTCGGTTCTCTTTGCATCCCTCAGCTGTCTCTGTCCCTCTCTTTCTCACCCTCTTCTCCAAGAATATTCACCCATACCCTGAGTTTCCCTTTTTCCTCCTGTGCAGATTGGCCCAAGAAAAGGCGGAGGAAGAGGGGAGATGCTGCATGTCAGGCCATATTCTCTGTCCTCCAACATCTCACAGTCCTGCTCTTCAAACCTTACAGTCCGAGAGTGCTCTGATGTACAGTTGCTCTCCTCCTCTGGGAAGAGGGCGGGCTGGGGTGGATGTTCTGCAGGAAGGGAAGAGACACCTCAGGAACCTCCCTCAGGCTTTCTACACCATCTTTGTCACGTGGACCCTGAGAGAAGAGGCAAAGGGAGTTCAAGGCCTAGCTCACTTATGCCCATTCCGTGCTTCTTTTCTTCCTGTTCACACCAATTTCTACTACTACTATTCATTATTTCTGAAGCGCTACCAGACGCACACAACACTGTACATTAAACGTGCAAGAGACGCTCGAAAGAGCTCACAGTCTAATTATGACAGACAAGGATGTCTGTGTTAGGACCATTGCCACAGGCTGCAGTAGCCACATGACCACCTTTTCCCTCTCCATCCCACTGGCTGTAATCCCAGGCTTTCAGCTCGCACTGTTTTCCTTCAGTTTAGCTCTGTCTCTCTTGGCCCTGCATGTTCCCTGAAGAACTCATCTACAAACGCCCCGGCATGTTGCTAGCAGCTTCCCCTCTAATTTCCTGCATCTTTTGTGCTTCCTTGTGTTGTCTTTCTAGGAATTTGTTAAACATTACAACAGGGGAAAGTGTAAAATGGCTTTGTAAAATGAAAGTTTACCCTCTGGATCCCAGCTGTAGCCCTTCATTACAGGTAAACAGACAGGGTGCCCAGTTGGGGTTTGGGTGATTGGCAGGAATGGGCACCCTGTCAGTGTTCATGGCTAGGATATAGGCAGTTGACAGGGCCTAGAAACACAGATTGAAAGGTTGCAAATGCTGTTTGTTAGTAGACAAACTATCATAGTACTTTAGAGAAGAAGACACAAGTCAATAGGATTACATCAGGAAAACTCCAGGGTGGGACGGACATAAACCAGAAACCCCAGGGAATAAGGCAAGTTCTGCAGTCAAGACAAGCTGGAAAAGAGCAGAAAGCAAAGCTCTGCTGAGCAGTCAGGGAAGAAGAGCAGATATCTAGAACACAGGTCAGCTAACTGGACAGTTCCCATTACAAGAGCAATTAAGTAGCTGGACTGGCCTTGATGGTCTTTAGCAGCCATCATTTTCTCTCTAATCAGAATGCATCTGCTGTTGTCTGTTACTATTTTGATTTATATATAATAGGTGATTCTCAATAGATTGCCAAAAGTTAGGTGCTGGAATGATGCGCCCTAAGACTGGATTCTATAACAGCAGTTACGCATGGAATTTCTGGTCACCCGTCAAATGCGTACCAACAATTGGATACTATTTTGTCTTTTTGAGGGTCACAAAGTAACCCTCTTTTTTGAGGGGGGGGATTCCCCACTACGCTTAAAACATTCACTTCCTATCTAGTGTTAGGGTAAGGGTTACATGATGATTATCAGAACCCTTTGCATAACTGGATATCTGGGAGGCCCTGATTTGCTCAGACTCCTCAGGCCCCATCCCTTGGGAGGGGCTTAAGGTGCCTCAGGGACGGGGCCTGAGTAGTCTGAGCAAATCGAGGCCTTCAATGTATGTATGCCTTTCGCATTCATAGGGCGCAATTGTTGTATGCGGATTTGTCAGTGTACCGGAATTTCCAGTACAGAATATTAGCATAAGTTGACATATAAGCATCTAACATTTGGCATGAGTACTTAACACCTGCCAAATGGTGTAAAGACTTGCGCCTGACTTGTAGGCATATATTCTTATTTTGTAATCTGTCTGACATGCCCCTGACCCATCCATGCCCCTCCGAGGTCCACACTCCTTGGAGTGCAGAACCTATAGGGTACCCTCTGGATACTGACTCGGGTGGGGGGAGGGGATGCAGTCTTATGACATCTGTCTGCTCCCTGAAGAAGCCCATAGAGAGTGAAATTGGTCGGAGCAAAGAGTATAAAATTGTTAGAGCAGTTTGGAGTTGACGTTGAACATCTTTAAAAAAAAAAAAGTTTGCCTCAGATTATTCACTTCATTGTTCTGCGTGAGCTCAACTCTGCTGGAGAGACTGGATATTACTAGATTAATAAAAGCTGTTTACAGTTTTTATAAAGTAATACATAATAAGGGTACCACCTGGTTTTTTTGGATATATTGTTTTGCATTTTGTGATTTGAGGGCTCAATTTCAAAGCGCTTAGACTTAAAAAGTTTCAGAAAGAGAGCTCTGGATGCCCTTTTTATTATGGTGTGTTAAAGTTTTTTTTATGTTTTATTTTTAGGCTATATTATCATCTGGAGCTTCGGCGGACCCAAAGCTTGCCTGTACCTCTGGTCTTCAGTTATAGTGAGTCATTGCCCAAGTGGGTGCGTAGCAATACTTCTCTGATGGACATGATGCTGAAATGGGAAGATTACCAGCGCCAGCTCATGCCAGGCCTCTTCTGCATCAATGTTGACATGCAGGCCTCACTTTTCCACCAGGAGCAGCAGCCACAGCCACAGCCACAGCCTGAAGGTCTCCAGATGCGCAGTGTCCTGCAGGGTACCAGCATGGACAGTCTGCCACCCTGCTAACTCCCCATGGCATGGGCACACCAGCAGCAGTGGAGGCCAATCTACAACTTTTCTAGAGCCATGGAGACACCGGACGTGGCAGTGGCCTGGCTGCAGCTATTCTAATTCCTCATGACAATGAGATACTGGACTTGACAGTAAACTATCACCCTCATAACTCCCTGTGCCAGGAAGAGCCTGGCATGACAGCCAACTTAACCCCTTGTGCCAGAAAGACACCAGATGTGAGAGTGGTGGCTGGCACAGAGCTGATCCTAAGACACATTGGTTGCTGTCATATCTGTACCTGCCACCATTTGCTCACAGCAGTTTGTACATAGGTCTGTGTGTCTATTCATATATACAGATCCCAGTAATGTACATCTGTATGTATGTATTTATGCTGCTGTCTGTCACTTTCCTACGTATTCCGCTTTGTTTTCTGGGTTATTCACACTGACTCTGCCTGCATTGTCTCAGGGTGCACCATATTCCTTGCAGGCCGCCACTTTGTTTTATGGACTAGAGTCTTTCTGTCAGCCTTTATTCTCCCCACAGCCTGCAGGGCAGTTGGTCAGGTAGCCTGTGTGTCTGACTTGGAACACTTTTACGCAGCACTTCTTTACAAGGGCATATGGTGCCCTTTGTGTTCTAGAAGGCTCATGTGCCCAAGGTTGGCACAAGCTCTCTCTTTTTTTTTTTTTTTTTGTCTTAGTTGCATAACCATGGAATACCTGAGAGCAAGGAAACACCTCCCTTCAGCAGGAAGTATTGCTCTGATCAAGCAAATTCGCACTAATGTCTGCATGCTCCGCTCCAGTCCTTGTCATCCCTGGCTGGGTAGACTGAAGGAAGAGTGGATGTTCGTTGAACTCGACCTTCATGGCTCTCTACTTGATTCAAGGGGAGGAAAAAATTTTCTGTGCATCTGCACCCAGTAGCCAAAGGGAAAAATATCTTTCCTAATTCCAAGCGTGATGATTAATTCAGAGTTAGTGGATTGTGATGTTTCCCTAGAACGTAGCCATGTTGTAATACCCAATATTATGTTTGGTCTTTAGGAACTTGATTATTTGCTTTTGAATTGAATAAGTGGTTTACAGGTTTACCAAAGCCTTGTAAATTAGATTTTTTTGTGGATCTTGTTTAACTGTATATTACATAGTTAGTGGAGTTGTTCTGAAGAGCGGACCTGGCCACAAGGGCCAGCACTGAGAACCACTGAACTGTTGTCCTTGGAAAGTTTTTTTTGCTCTTTCTTGCAAGCAGTACTTTTCAGACTGAAGCTCCATAAAGCCCAGCACCCCGTTTCCAGCAGTGGTCAATTCAGGATTCCAAAAAGTAGCAAGATCCCATGCTACACACCCTCACGGATAAGCAGTGGATTTACGTTGTTAATGGTTTGTCATCTTTTGCTTTCTGAATCGGTTCAGAGAACATTAGAGCCTGCTCCAGAAACTATTGTTCATGTGGTTATCACCTTGAAGAAAGTGGTGAAAACTAATTTGGGTCATGTGGCAAGGAAGCCACCAATCCAGTTCATTGTTAGTGGTATATGGTCCTTCACCTTGAGCTCTTCCTGTGACCCAGTCTCTGGAGGAAGACTTCAGATTTCTGCCTTACTAGCTCCCCCTCCTGATGCACTCCAGGGGCAGTGGTGTTGATTTCAAATGTTAAAAATGGGTCTGCAAATACCACAGTGCACTGCTATGTAAGATCAAACGTCCATCTGCAGGAGCTTGCTCACTTGGCAGCACTGCTGTTATAAATTTTGTTTGAAGCTTTTATTTTTTTCAGTTTTTTAGAAGAAGGTTAATGGGAAAAATTTTCTAAACATATTGCTAAAGCAACTGCACTATGTAGTTTGCAAATTGTGCCACTCTGAACCACTACATGATGGGGCAAAAGGCACACACCAACTAACTGACAGGAGAGCATGAAGATAGATCCACAGGAAATGAACCTGGCTTTATCCCAGTGCATCCTGCTGGTCACTTGTTTCTCAGAGGAATTATAGAATTGTAATTTCCTCTAGGACTCTGGTCAGGCTATACAAAGGGGCTTCACAGTGTCACTGTAACTAGAGGTGGATAAACTGAGGGCCAGAAGAATAATGTGATATATCCAAGGTAACGCAGGGCATCTGTAGCAGTTGGGGACTAGAATTGAGGCATTCTCACCCCTGCCCTGGGGTCTGGGTAGGCCTATGCTATTGCAAAAGGAAACTCAGTGAGCAGACTACTAGCCCCTACCTTGAAAGGGGGACTCTGGTCAGCTTTTATCCCATTGCACTTGTGGGTGGACTATAGTTCTCTAATTCAGTGGGATAAAATCAGGACCAAATCTGCTTACTTGAAAACAGGATTATCATATAACTTTGTGTCAGTAGGGAGAGGCCAAGCCAGTTGTAGGCTTCTACTCATTGTGTTTAGGCCTTGCAGTTCCTGTTTCTTAAGAAATTCTGACTACAAGTCCCAGTATGCAGTGAGAGGAAAATCAGGACTGACCCAGCCTCTCCCTGTCAACAAGTTGCTATATTATAACCCTGATGAGCACCATTTGGCATAGATATTAACCTGTTTTTGACTTTTAATGGCAAAGGAGGCTAAGAGCTTAGAAAGGAAATCATGAGGGCACAGCAGGTGAGATTGAACTGCAAAGAGAGATGTTGCAGAGATGAGGCAGAGGCTGTGATAGAATAGAGATCCTGAAGGGCCAACATGGGAACTTCAAATCCCATAGTCTGCTCTGAAGAGGAGACTGCGGTGCCTCTTTGTCCTGTGGAGGAGGTTGAGGTACCACACTTTTTTTTTCCAGGAAGGTTAAGGCAAAACTCTTGGAAGGCCTGACCCCCAGTGGCTCCTTCAGCCTGGAGATTTGAAGCTTCAAATCTAGTACTGCTGGGGGCCAGTGTGTTTGCTACATGGACTGGCCTTGTTGAACAGTGGTGACTATCGTCCAGTGTATCAATGCCCAATACAGGCAATAGAAGCCATTGTGAGACTGGACTGTGAGAAAGAGAAAGCTAAATGAAAATTAGAGGGTAAAGAGAGGAAATGTGAAATGGTGGTACATTCACCTGTTAAAGTTTGTATTTTATGGTGTTTTATTTTTGTATTGCTCTTTTAAAACTATGACTATTTAATCCAAATGATGCTGTAACCCTCTCAGTTCTCTCAGAACCTTATTTATTTTAATTAAACATTTTCCGGATAGAAGATATATTGTCAGAGTGAATGCTTTTAAGGACAATAGTACCCTCAGTACTTCACCTACTGGTTGCTCAGTGGTGGTGTTCATGGCTGGTTGGTTCAATTGAACTCATATGAACTCTATGAGCGTCGGGAGCAGCGCGGGCCATTCAGCGCGGCTCTCTGTGCTAAAAACTGCTAGTGCAGTTTGATAGAAGAGGCCCCAAGTCATTGAGATTTGTGTGTGTGATAGAGGAAATATAAATTCCACTTGATAAAAGCGTCCCTTTACCTGCAAAGGACTGCATAGCTCACATCGATAACTCAGCTTTTTTGATATGAAAAGTGGAAGACTTGAAGTTCCATCTCAGGTCTTTTGGTACAGCTCTCGTTCCTCCTCTGTCTGACAGCAGTGACTCTGGGTAACAGCCAGGGATGGATTTCCGATGGGCGATCTGTGCCTATAGGTGTCTTTTGCCATGACTTTAAAGAGGGAGCTGCATCTGGTTTCTCCTGCGCAGGCTTTAACCTGAACCCCCTTTATTTGGTTTTAGAATTTTAATTTATGAACCCCTTTCACTTCTAGTACAAATAAGTTCAGAATAAACAGTAATTCTGAACCGTACATGACTCCAGAGTCTTACAGGGTCCACTAGCACCAGAAACTGATGAAAGCAGATAAAAAGCTCTAATAGGAGGGAGAGCTCATATCATGCTGGGAGGAATAAAGATTAGAGCAGGAAGAGAAGGCAGTTAAAAATCAGCTTAGGGGCAAGTGAGATGTGAATGGAGCCTCCCCCCGCCTCCAACACAGAGCTCTATTAATGGACCTCGCTCCTGCCCTGCAACATCGCCAGTGCCAAGACCCTCTCTCAAACACACAGAGTTCTTCCAAAGCATCTCCTCCTATTCTAGTACACTTGCTCTGCCAACACACCTCCTTTCTGCTCTGCTGTTCCAGTTCTGAGACCCTCACACAGACAAAGAGATTCCTCTGCCAATGCATCTCACTCCTTCCCTGGTATGGAGACCCTCATACACAGAGCTCTGCCAATGCACCTCATTCCTGCCCTGCAGCACCCTCTCTACTGCCTTCAGCTACCTATTCCATTCATTCTCTACATGCATCATTTCATTTGTCATACTTGTGTTACAACTTCTAGATGTGTGATGGTCGCATGAGACTGCTGAAAATCTGCTTTCCAGCTATCTGTATTGTGTTCATGCTGTTATGACTGTCAGGGGGACACTTGCATAGGGCTCTGAAGATCTGCTCTTCAGCTGTCTGTGCTGTATACAAACTGTAAGCATCTTATTAGAAAATTCTTAGGAGGAAATCAAATACTGAGAAACATTGGTTATTTCACTGGTTTTTAAGCAGGACCTGAATTTAATTATGAAGGCCTTTTTTTGATTTCCCCATAGTCTTTTTATGGGTCAAAAATTTAGAATTTTCCCAGATGTTACTAAAATAACACATGCATTGTAGTTGAGAAAATGCAAGGGAAATATAAACAGAATTAATTTGATTTCATTAACAGTTCATTCACACAAGTTATACATTTTTCACCATTCAACCACATGTCAAAAAACTGTATGCAGCAAATTTGCCACCGATGAAGGAAAGCAAATCCACACTGTTAACTATGATGGAGCCTGTACCTACAGAGCATAATTTGGATGGTTCCTCTTACAGGTTTCTATAGAACAAAAATATATTCAAATTCTGAAAGCACCTCAATAATAGCGACACAAAAAATCCCTTCACTGCCAGATATTTTGTAAAGTAATACAAATCCTCCAAGAAGCTTCTCAGACTTTATGTAGCAAATCGTAACACTGCAAAGATCAACGAATCTACCTTTAAAAAGGCATTGCTGCCTATATAGAACACCAAGTCACTCCCTGACACTGTGTAGACAAATGATCTGAAGGGACCCGTTTTGCCAAAAGAGGCGTCTTCAAGGTGAGATGTTTGCCTTTATGTTTTTCTCAAATCGTCCGGATGATAGTATCTGTCTTTTCTACACACAAGTCATAAAAAAGAAATAAGAAAATAGGAAATAAAAAACACACCCCAAAAGGGTTTTTTAGGATCGATGATTGTTCCCATCATCCAAATATAATAACAGTTTATATACCGCAGGACCGTGAAGGTCTATGTGGTTTACAATGATTAGAAATGCTACAAATTGAATAGAACTGACAAGTAAAACGAGTGAATAGGGGCTCTAGAGATCAATTTAAATGGGAAAGATTGTACAAATCAGCTGCCTAAGTACTCCAGGAACAGATATGTTTTTAGGTGTCTCCTGAATTCCCCATAAGTATTAGGAAGCATAACTAATCGGTCCAGGTCTTTACCCCATAATGCTGCTTGATATGAGAGAAGATGTTGATGTGACTTTTGAATTTGCATAAAATTCAAGAGTGAGCTTCTCTTATGTCTGTTGGTTGGGAAGGAGAAAAGGTCATTTATCTATTTAGGGGCTAAACCGTTTGACACTTATGTGCCATTGGTATGGATACCTGAGATTCTTTTTCCTTTTCAAAAAATACTATTTGGGCGTGCATTGTTCATTAAGCTGGTTTCTTTGGGAAGAACTCTTTTATGGTTGACTAGCTTACGTTTTCGCTAGTTGTTCCTACAAACAATCCAAATCCAACCCCCTGCAATAAACCAGGCTCAGTGTAAACTATTTTTTTAATTGCAAGTGACAGTCTAGCTAAAGGATGCAATAATAACCCACTACTACCTAGAAAGCTTATATGCCCTGTGCATGCAGTGAACAGCCTTGTTCGGTCAGCTTGGGCTCGGGCAGATCAAGTTCAAGTTTATTTGATAAATCGCCTATTTAAAACATTCTAAGCGATGAACAATATTAAAACAAAATATAGGGAAACAAACAAATTTTATAACAATTTTAAAACAATATGTTAGACAACAAATGTTATTAAGACACAAGTAAAAAGTCACAGGGCTGCTGCCCGCAGGGGCTCAGGAGGAAGCATGACACTGGATCAGCTGCAGTCTTTAGACATTGCAGGGAAGCAGCAGAATGCCCCTTCTTGGAGAGTGGGTCCCTCTTCTAGTCTTTTAGACCCAGTTCGACGATGCTTTCTAGGCTGAGCATCTCCCAGAAATATCCTGGAGGCAGGGCCGGCTTGGGGGGAAGCAAAAAGGCAGGGTGAGGACAACTTTCCTCTTGCCCGGGGGCTGCGCGCGCTCCCAAACAGGAAGTTATGTCATTCCTGTTTCCCAAGAGAAGGGAAGCGGCGCGCGCAGTGTTGGAGCCCCGCCTTGGCTTCAGGTCGCGCTAACGCTGCGTGACGCACCCGGGAAGCTCGGGGCGCGAGACGCTTGGTCATTGGCTGCGGCTGCGGCCGCGTCTCGCGCATGCGGCCTCAGCGGCACGTGTGGGAAGAAGCGCGCTGCAGCCCCGCTCTGAGCGTCGCCTTCCCGCCCTGTGCAAAGTTTCCGCTCGTGTCGCCCCCCTAAGGAGAGCAGCGCCCGACGTAAATGGCCGAGGCCGCTCTCCCCACCAACCGGCTCCAGCCCCCACTGACGCTTTGCTCCGCAGAGCCCCGTCCTGTTCCTTCACTGGGGCTTTGCCAGAAGGCAGGGCAGGTGACCCCGGGCCACTAGCCCGACCTTGTAACTGTGCCCTTTACCTCCAGCCTGGCTACCAACCAGGAGGAGGCAGCAGAAGCGCAGTAAATGAGAAGGGAAGGAGAGCAGAAAGATGCCAGGGCACGGGGGGGGGGGGGGATGGAGACAGAAAAATGCAGAGGGGGTGAAGCTGAAATGAAACATGTACAAAGGAGAGACAGTTTATTGAAGGGACATAGAAAGACAGAAGATGCCATATGGAAGAGAGAGGGTGGACACTGGAAGGAAGGGGTGAGGGAAAGAGGTGGCAGACTATAGGTAGACACAATGAAAGAGGGAAATTGTCTAAATTCTCTAATTCTCTCTTACTATTCAGCCTCAGAGGCAGAAAATAAATTGAGAAGGAAGAACAGGAGGAAGGGATTGGAGAGAGAGAGAGAGATGCTAAAATCAGCTGGCTGGGAAGGAAGGAGGGAGAGAAGGAAGGGAAGAAGACAGATGCCACACTATGACAGGGGGAGGGGGGGCAGAGAAAAGTAGATGGATGCCATACCAATGGGGGGAGGGAGAGATGGAAGGAAGAGGCATAGAAAGAGAGCAAATGTCTTATGGAAGAGGCAGAGAGAGGACAGACAGTGGATGGAAGGAAGAGAATGATGAGAAGATGAGGAAAGCAGAAACCATATAACAAAGGTAGAAAAAAATTTCTATTTGTTTTATTTATTTATTTATTTCTGATTTAGGATAAAGTATTATTGTAGCTGTGTTGATAATCATTTATTAATAGAAAATGGAAATAAGGTGATCCTGTTTATTGGACTAATTTTAACACATTTTTTTTACTAATTCAGAGACCATAACACCTTTCCTCAGGTCAGGACAGGGATACTGTAATAGCGGTATAATTTACTGACCTGAAACCTAATTGAGAAATGTATTGGTCCAATAAAATGACGGGCACTCAATTTTCTTCCTGACTTGCCCCTTGCCTCCTACCCAAATGCAAAATATAAATTGGTGGGCTTCCCAAAGCCCTGCCAGCTGAAGATCGCTTCCTATAGGAAGGAAGGGGGAATTTGTTCAGAGATGTTTGGAGGTTGCATAGAATAAAAACTTTACACTGGCACTGGTATGGTAATCTTTATTGTTTGTTTTGAATTTTAAAATAAAAGAAAGAAAGTGGGAATAAAGAAGTAAATAAGAAAATGTGTAAATAAAAGGGGGTGGGGAATGGTGATGGTGGGGTTGGGTGGGCGAGGGAAGGCAGTGGACTTGTGTGCCTAGGGGCCCTCGACGAATTAATCCTGCCCTGGCCTTGCCTCCTTCTGGGGGCTCCCAGAATGTTTGGGTTCCAAGTTGTCTGAAAGGACCAGAACGCTCCAGATAAGGCTTCAAGCTGGAACATGTGGTGATAATAAGTCCCAGTTACTTCACTGCAGTGCGTCACTAATAAGATACTTTAGGAAAAGATGTGGGCCAGAGGTTTGTCCTGCTTCAGGCACAGTCTCTGAATTTCAGAGGTGAAAGGTTCTCAGCTTTTGTGTCAAAATCTAGGTTTCAAGTTTATTAAAAATTTGTTGAACATGCAATGTCAAATACTTCAATGCTATGATAATTTACAATTAGGAAACAAACAATAAAACAACTTTATACAAATAAACATAGAGTGTATGTGTACAAATAATTACCAGTACATAAGGGAAGGAGGGTGAACTACAATCTTTAAAGAAAATAGAGATACATTTAGGGAAAAAACAACTGGAGGGTAATAGAAATTAATCTTGAAAGCATGGCTAAACATGGAAAAGAGGTAAAGGACCTATACGTAAAGTCTGATTAAAATTAAGTATTAGAGTATATGCTTTAATGATAGAAGAATTATGCAGGTGATTGAGGCAAGCAGCATCCCAGACTTTAAGAATAAATGGGATACCTATGTGGGTTCCCTACAAGGGTCAAGTGAAGGAGCGGGTCAGTAGAGTGGCTGTATGATTAAGGGGGTCAGTAGACTTAAAGGGGTGGGTCAATAGAGTGGGCAGACTTGATGGGCTATAGCCCTTATCTGCCGTCATCTTTCTATGTTTCTATATCTCAAATGCGTCCCTATACAAGTAACTTTTTAAAGAGCTTTTCAATTTTTCTAGTGAGGATTCACCACGTAAGTAAATTGGTAAGTTGTTCCAAATCTGGGGTGCTATAACCAAAAAGATAATAGATCTCCTAGTACCTATTACTTTTAAAGAAGGGATAGTCAGCAGATATTGTTCTGTTGATCTAAGTATCCTAACTGGAGAATATGGTATTAGAAGACGATTCAGAAATATTGGTGCATTAGTTTGTTGGATTTTAAAGGTTATCAGTGCAATTTTATAAATTATTCTTTGTGAGAATGGTAGCCAGTGTGCTTTTTATAACAGAGATGTGACATGATCATATTTTTTTGAATTAGTAATAATTTTTATTGCTGTATTTTGTATGATTTGTAGTCTTATTTCTTTCTGGGTTATACCATGATGCAATGTATTGGAGTAATCAAGCCTAGAAATGACCAAAGAATGAATAAGAATATTAAGAGCTTATGGTTTTAAGACTTTTGTTAAGGATCTGATAAAACGTAACTTATAGAAACAGCTTTTAACCACTGCAGATGTAAGCCTAACCCCTACAGGGGAGCCTATTCCAAAAGGATGAACTCCACCTTAACCAGGATGGAACCAGGCTGCTGGCACTAACATTTATAAAGGAGATAGAGCAGTTTTTAAACTAAGATGGGGGGGGGGGAGATGACAGTCACCCCATAGTGGATGGTTCCATGTGGAATATCTTTGAAGGATACATTTAAGGAATCCCAATAGAAAGGTTTCAACAATAGTGAAAGAAAGCCAGGAGGGTTTAAGGGGAGAGCAGAGTAAACGTCACAAATTATCCCTGACAACTTCTAAGCAGCATGTAGATACAGGAACCTCCCCCACTGCGATGATGGTTCCCAGCAGTCACACACACGGTTACAGCGTTTTGCTAATGACCTGGGTGGAGGAGCACTGAGCACATTGTAAAGAGTGGATATAGAGTATTAAGAAAGCATAAGAAAAAATATTTTTAAAAAACAAGAAGGATTACAGCATTAAATTTTTGGTTGGTTCTTATGATATTGACTCAAGGCAGTAATGCAGGATCCTTATCTAGGCAAATGAATTGCATTCCTAAATTTTGGAGCCAAATTTTTAAACTTCCTATATTTTGCTAAATTTTCATCTGAAACTTCAGGTTCTTATGTCTAGCTGAAAATAGGTGCCTAGATTTAGAAGCTCAACTGTTGGTTTGTTTTTTGGTTTTTTTTTTGAAGATTGGCCCCATACATTCTTGAGTGTGTTCTTGAGGTAACTAGAGATGCAGTGACCTGCCCAAAGTCTCAATGATAGCACAACAAAGAAAAACGGGGAGACCCGATGATCCACAGTGAAAACAATCCACCGATGAAAATAAAAACTGTGGATACAGATGTTCTGGAGATAATTTATTAAACACTGACATATAAAACCATGAAAATTCAATTAAAAAAGTATAATGATAAAAAATACTGGGTCCGTTTGGTTTTTATCACAGTATTTTTTATCATTGTACTTTTTTAATTGAATTTTCATGGTTTTATATGTCAGTGTTTAATAAATTATCTCCAGAACATCTGTATCCACAGTTTTTGTTTTTTTTTCATCAGTGAAAGAATAACAATTATTCTTTTAATAAGCCTGTTTCCTGTTGTGCTCTTGAGGTCAGTTAATAGATAACACAAAAAGGTTTATCTTAGCTCAATTTGTCCTAGTCAACAAGTTTGTTTTTGTTCAACAACCTTCCTTCCCCATAGTGTGTTGGTTCCCACATGAGCCCAGACACAGAAAGCAAGATACTTTACTTAGGGAAACTGAAAAGAGATAATAAATGTTATATACATGTAAGCCCTGACCTTTTGCCCACCCTAGGTTGATGTGCTTTGACAATAACAGTTTTCTTCAAAAAAACAGGCAGATGTCAAACAATCAGGGACAATTATAACGGAGGCAGTTAAATTGCAGAGCAGCCAGTCTTTGTTATTAGGAGATTTTCTTCCACTTCTCACCAGAGTAGGAGACACTCCAGCTATATAGCAACAATGCCATCAGCAGAAAATATTTGCAAGGAATTGATCCACTTACAGTTCTTGAGCCTGGCTGCAGTACTAGTTCTTGCCACCTTTGAGGAATGGGAAGGCCCGTAAGATATTCCAATAAACTCTGGTAGTTTGGTTCAGGAACTGTAGAAGTTCTCTTCTCCCAGCTGGTTATTTGGGCTTTGACAAACTGCACTGTTTTTAGTTGGTAACTTATAGAAATAAAACAAAAGCATAAAGGAAATAAGATAATACCTTTTTAGATTGGACTAACTCAGTCCATTTTATGATTAGCTTTTGAAAGTAACCCCTTCTTCAGATCGGAAATAAGCAAATGTTGACAAATCAGTATATATAAAGGAAACATGAAATTATTTCAGTGATAGTGTCACAGGTAGATTGAGGGGTGGGTGGGTAAGTCGGAGACAGATGACAAAGAAGTTTAAATTTCTTTGTAGTGTGAAAGGAAGCAGAGGTCTTTGTTAAGTCTTGTCTGACAGGTATCAAAATATTTCATCATTTTACAGTAATTTCAAAGGGTTTAATATGTCTTAAAGTTCCCTTTTAGTATTCCCACCATGAAAACATTGGTGAAATGGTCAGTGTTGTCCGACAGAGGTGACATCCTAGATGGTAACTAAGAGATGTTTGGTAGTACAGCACAGAAGAGACCTAAATACTCTCTTCTCTTTCTTCTTCCAGTATCATCCAAAGGGAATGAGGTAGATCCCTGATTACCAGACTCACACCATAGGCAAAAAACAGCAGGTTGAAGGTCTGTGTGACACTTCAGAGTCCTGTCTGTTAAAAGAAACAGCTTAAATAGGTTGAGTGGGTCAGGTTAGTAGACACTGCTGTATGTATTTCTTCTGTCTAAAGGCTGGGTGGGTCTCTCTCTCACATAGGTCAGGGCTCGGGAGGCAGAAGCCAACAGACAAATAAAGCTATGAGCTCCATTATATAGTTTCCTAACTTTCCAATTTTCATCAAGTAGTGCCTGGATACTCTCATTTCCTCTGGTTACTGACATAATCTCATAGATCACTGATGTATCTTCTGCATGGCAACTGTGAGGTGGTACAGTGGTTAAAGCTATAGCCTCAGTACCTGAGGTTGTGGGTTCAAATCCACACTGATCCTTGTGACCTTGGGTAAGTCACTTAATCTTTCCATTGCCCCAGTATCTGAATAAATTCATGTAAACTGTTCTGAGCTCCCCTGGAAGAATGGTATAGAAAATTAAATAAATCAACTTTTCTTTTATAGTTTTCATTGGAGGAGCCTGGTGGATTTTCCTATGCACAATATCTGTACAAAATCCCCTACAGAGAGAGTGTACCCCAATGTTAGTAGTGCCATTGCTTTTACCTGGAAAAAAATAATCAGGGAGCTCCATATCCCAACTCCCCCAGTCAGGGTCAAGTTATCTGGTTGAGGCCAATCTTCTGGTATCAGGACTCCCACTTCCAGTTATTCTCTTAAAAGCATTTTTTCTATGATACTGCTGGGGGGCCTCTCTGGTGTTAAGAGCATAAGAACATAAGCATTGCCTCTGCCGGGTCAGACCAGGGGTCCATCGTGCCCGGCAGTCCGCTCCCGCAGCGACCCCCCAGGTCCATGACCTGAAAGTGTTCTCTACCTAATCTAAAATATCCATACCCTATTCGCTCAATGTCCTGTAAGGTAAACCTCTATCTGTATGTACCCTGTTATCCCCTTCGCTTCCAGGAAGTCATCCAGTCCCTTTTTGAACCCCAGAATTATACTCTGTCTTATCACCTCTCCGGGAAGCGCGTTCCAGGTGTCCACCACCCTCTGAGTGAAGAAGAACTTCCTTGTATTCGTTATGAATCTGTCTCCTCTCAGTTTTTCTGAATGACCTCTTGTTTTAGTTGTCCCTGCTAGTCTAAAGAATCTGTCCCTCTCCACCTTCTCTATGTCTTTCATGATTTTATAAGTCTCTATCATGTCCCCTCTCAGTCTCCGCTTCTCCAGGGTAAAGAGCCCCAGCCTGTCTAACCATTTGGCATATGAAAGGTTCTCCATACCCTTTATCATCCTCGTTGCTCTCCTCTGGACCCTCTCGATTATTGCCATGTCCTTCTTGAGGTATGGCGACCAGTATTGGATGCAGTATTCCAGATGTGGGCGCACCATTGCTCAATACAGTGGCAGGATAATTTCCACGTTCTGTCTTCATGGAGAGTCTTTGCTTTCTTGTGTTGCTCTACTTGGCCTAAGGCTTTCTTACAACACGCTCCCAGGGTGAAAGCTCCACTGTTCCTTACACTAGTATTATATTTATTATTTTTATTTATCTATATTTACATGCTGCAGAGCAATTTATAATGTATGTAAAAGCTATCTGTAGAGTCCAAGTTTCCAAGTTTATTAAAATCTTGCTATCCCGCTCCATTGAGGACCCTTCTGGGCAGCTTACAATCGAAAACTCTACAGTATTGACAGTAAACATACACAAGAATCCAAGGTTAAAATTGAAATACAATTTTTTTTCAAAAGAGGGAGGAGAAAAATACAAATTGATAATCTTGTGTTCTGCAGTGTTTCAAGGTTTCAAGGTTTATTAAATATTTGATGGATCGCTATATCGTTATACAAAGCGATGTACATTAAAATACAATCAGATAAGATAATAAAAACATACAATTCATTAAAATAATGATAACATACAATAAAAAAACGATAGATTTTAGACAGGACCACCAACAATTGGGAGGAAAGGGAGGTTAAAGTTACATATCGTAAAAAAAGAAATACATTTAAGGAAAGAACATCAGGGAGGTATTAAAATACTTGAAACGAAAAATTAAAAAATGGGAGAATTTGTTTTTTATTATTTATGTATTAAAAAAATTTTTTTTAAAAAGATAAGTTTTAAGAGATTTCTTAAAAGAAGGAACATCTTTTTCGTTTTTTATATATTGGGGCAAAGAGTTCCACCATTGTTCCCCTAGTACTGAAAATTCTATTATATAACCTGTAATTTGTTGTTCAAACTTATTATTAGTAGTAGTATTATAAGCATCTGCGAATAAAAATGTTTTAAGATCTGTTTTGAATTTTTCCAAAGTATTCAATATTCTTAAACATAATGGTAAAGATTTCCATAATCTTGAGCCAATACCTGAGAAGATAGCAGACCTAACCTGCTCGTGAACTATTTCATGATATGACAGAGTTGAAAGAAGGTTTTGACTTCCGGATCTCAATGGCCTTAATGTCATATATGGGACTAAGAACCGCATGAGATATAAAGATTCTTCAGTGTTTAAGTTTTGAAACAAAGACGTTCATATTTCAAGATCTTCTTGAAGCTCCATCTCTCTGCATTGTTTGGATTATCTTCAGTCTCCTTCGCTTTTGCCTTGATTGGCAGCTTTGCAGTCTCATCCTGACCTGTGTTGCAAGTCACTCTTGGGGCTCTATAGATCAGTGCTTTTCCATTTTGGGGGCTATGACTCAGTTGTAGTAGACAAATAAAATTGTGTGACCCCCTAGGGAGTGCAGAATAATGATCTTATGGAGAGTTATTTCCCTAATTGTGGGTTTTATGACCCCATTTGGGGTCCTGACTAGACTGCAGGAACTCAATTTCCCCGTCCCATCCCTGCGAGTTTTGTCACTGCTGCTGTCCCTGTCCCTGACCCATTACTGTAAGCTCTGCCTTAACTGC
The DNA here is from genome assembly GCF_902459505.1 of Geotrypetes seraphini. Taxonomy (NCBI): domain Eukaryota; kingdom Metazoa; phylum Chordata; class Amphibia; order Gymnophiona; family Dermophiidae; genus Geotrypetes; species Geotrypetes seraphini. The sequence goes on from NC_047102.1 coordinate 31,728,707, forward strand.
ACAAGCCTCAAACACTTATGATGAGGATGGAGCTTGCAGGGATGGGGCATAGACAGGAAAAGAACTCGCAGGGATGGAACGGGAAAATGAGTTCCTGCAGGGATGGGGAAAAATTTGTCCCTATGTCATTCTCTAGTCAGGACGCATGGTTGGAGAAGCCCTGCTATGAAAAGTTCAGTCATCCGTAGACCGTACCTCTCCCCAGAACCTCTCAGGAAGCTTGGCATTTGGCAGTATGCAGTTGTCTCTCTGCTATGCTCCCACTCTGGTCAGTAAGGAAGGAGACAGTGGTCTGATGCAGGATCCTCAAGACTCGAGGCAAAGAGACTGCTTAATCAGCAAGTTTACTTAAATAAAGAATGTTAGATAGAGATCTGTAATTCCCACCATCATTATCCCATCTGCTGATATCTTAAGATCATTAGGAAGTCATCCCCTCGGTTAGAGATGAGTTAATGATTCACCTTAACACGCTCAATAAACATCTGACATTTAGCAAGCAAGCAGGACATGGATCAACAGGATTAAATGATGCCCTCCCATGGTTTAAAATATAATCAGCAAAAACAGAAGAACAAGCTCAACAGGATACAACAAATATACAAACACGGTTCTTTTAATGAAAAACTTGCAATAATCTCAGTGGCACTCAACCCACCCGTGTCGAGTCCCATTGAAAGAACTGCAAGTTTTTCATTAAAAGAACCATTCGGCATCTTGTGGTCATCTCACTGTGTTTGTGTGTTTAAAATATAATGAAACTGTGATTCAGATATAGCAGAGAATTCAGATTTTTTTTTTAACTTCTCAAATTCTTCTGCTACCAATCCACCTGTACACTGTAATTCATAGAAATGAACTCATCCCTAATTTTCACAACCTTGGTTAAAACGATTTGCAAACTGTTCACACTTCTCTTAACCCCCTCCTTCCAGTATGATCTGTATAATTTATATTGTTTTGTTTATCTTTTTGTTATATGACAAAATTCAGTAAAATATATTAAACACAAAATTTACTCTCTTCTCAATCTTCAATGACTGTAATTTATTCAGAAGAGGAGGAACCCGGTCATAACTTTTGGCTCTAAAAATCAAACATACAAACATGTTTTTTGAAGCAATTGCAGCCTATTTGTTAAATTCAATGTAACACCACAATAAAAAGAATTACAGTAGTCCAACTGAGGTAGTATGATAGCTCTTACCATTGTTTGACAACTCTCTAAAGATAAAATAGAATGCATTGTCCATAATTGGCACAAATGAAAAAAGACTCCCAGTTCATTTATTTGATTCTCAAATGTCAAACCACAATCCAAAATAATTCCCCAAACCCTAGATTTTTCTTTTATTGTAAGAATTTCTCCAGTACTTAGTACTATTTTCTGACCAATAAACCCACTTGGATTTTACCCCTTCTTTTACAAAACTGCACTAGTGTTTTTAGCGTCAGTCATGACGGTAATAGCTCCGACGCTCTTAGAATTCCTATGAGCATCGGAGCTGTTACCACCATGGCTGGCACTAAATATTGCACTATGGTTTTGTAAAAAGGGGGTTAGTTTTTTGTTTATTCTGCTGAAGAAATGAAGAAAGAGTCTATGGTAATGACTTAAAGTAGTGGACAAAGGGCATGCAAAAGTCTAGGGGCTTTTGGTATTCTTTGTTCTTCTACAATATTCATCTACCTTTGGCAATAATGTCTCTTATTCCTTGACCTTTTCTGAAACCAGCCTGAACTTCAGGCAGTTCTTGCTCAATGTATGATTATAGCCTTCATTGTATTATTTTCAGCAATATTTTGTTGGCATGTGGAATTAATACAATCGTTCTGTTGTTGTTACATTCCTTGGTGTCACCTTTCTTCGGTATAGGTATGAACAGTGATCTTCTCCAATTGGTTGGCCAAATCTGTTGGCACAGTCGAGTGAGGGCCATGATAGCACCTATATTGGTGCAAAGCTTGCAGGCACGTTTTCCCCTTGCTAATCTTGTACTGGTTCTTATAGAGTCAAAGTATGCAGTACTTTCTGTTCCCAGCAGCTGAAATGTGCACTTGTTTTGTTTGTGAAGTGCATTGCACGCATTAGCTTCCCTCCCCACAGAAAAACACTTTCTAATATCAGTTCTGAGTTCACCCCCCTTGTTCTAGAACTTGCATTCCTTGAAGATTTGCTTTATGTGCCCACAGACTACTTTTGAGGTATTTATATGGATGTCTGCACTTTTTTTAAAAAATGATAAGTGATTTATTTCCTTGCTGAAATACTTACCATAAAAGGTTTTAAGAAGAATAATTAATAAAAAATTTTTAAGAGAGCAAGGAAGTTGTAGGATAGGATGAGGGAGGTTTGGGAGTTGCTGGGCACCATCATCTTCCTTCCATCCTAGGTCCCAGCTTCCTGTGTCTCTCAATTGCCCTTCTCTTCTCCTCCCCTCTCCCTCTCTTACCTGCCTCTCAGCCCCTTTCCTTTCCCTACCACTGTTCACTCTAAGCCAGTTGTCTCAAACTCAAACTCTTTGCAGGGCCACATTTTGGATTTGTAGGTACTTGGAGGGCCCAGAAAAAATAGTTAATGTCTTATTAAAGAAATGACAATTTTGCATCAAGTAAAACTCTTTATAGTTTATAAATCTTTCCTTTTGGCTAAGTCTTAATAATAATATTGTCATTTATAGATAAAGAGACATAAGATCAAGAAACTGTTTTATTTTACTTTTGTGATTATGATAAATGTACCGAGGGCCTCAAAATAGGACCTGGTGGGCCCTGGACCGCGAGTTTGAGACCACTGCTCTAAGCAGAGTGAGAGTCCTCCACCTACATTCCTACCAGTGGGGGGTGCTGTTTCATGATCACATTTCCGATAGTGAGGGACAGGCAAGCTCTGCAAGACTCCAGGGAACCTGCCTGTTCCTAGAAATTGACAACACAACATTGAAGCACCACCCCCCACTGGCAGCAATGCAGTTGGAGGACTCCAGCTTAGAGAGAAAAATGACTAGCTCCATTCTTCAAGAAAGCTGGAGCTGTAGCAGGTTGCGAGTTTTGAGCTTTCCACAATTCCCTTCCTATAGCTTCACTGCAGCAAGTTGTTATCTTCTGGTACCATGTGGTTTGTATTTAGATATATTTGTATCTTTGCAAGTCAATCTTTGCGTATGGATGGATAAACTGATAGACAGACAGATGCTATTGCTAAACAAGAAAAACCTTTAAAAAGAGGTGAGAAACTCAAAGAAAGAAAATTAAAAAGAATAACATATTCAGATATAACCAGGGTATGGCATTTCAAATCTCCATTATATTTGTCAGACAAATTGTCTAGGTAATCTTCTGAAAGGGATCAGTTTCAGTTTGCAGGTTTTAAACAGGTTAAACTTGTTTCAACTAGAAACAGAGCATTTTCCTATGCTGGCCCTGCTCTCTGAAACTCATTCTCGGATTCTTACTGTGATGCTCTCTCTTATTCTGCGAAAGACAGCTCTATTTCAACAACATTATGGATCTATGAACAGTTCATAAAGATGAGGATTTATAAATTGGTTTCTAATTTATCTTCTGAATTTGTTAAATTCTATATTGTACACTGCTTAATACTTATTGTCATAGTGGTTAATCAAAAATAATCAATTGAATCCAATCCAAAACAACTTTTAGGTTTAGAATATAAAATAGTCTTGCATATTGAATAATGCAAATTTGATGCAAACTGATGCAAAGTTGCTGCAGGACAGCAGCAGAATTTAAACATTTGTGCTACAGCAGGAAAATAGAGACTTTGCTTGCAGTCCTTTTTCATCTGCCAATATAGTAAAACCTTGGTTTGCCAGCATAATTCGTTCTGGAAGCATGCACGTAATCCAAAGCACTCGTATATCAAAGTGAATTTCCCTTAGGAAATAATGGAAACTCATTCATTCCACAACCCAAAAACTGTAATTCCAAATACAGTACTGTACTTCGGGTGAATTGGGCGTGATGCTTTTATTACATTTAGCCGCACTCAGCGTGAGATGTACGTGTGTTGTGCACACTTGAACTGCAGGTGCTTGTATTACGTTCAGTTGCGATCAGTGATGCGATGTGTGTATATTGTGCGTACTTGATGTGTCACATAAGAACTGCCGCTGCTGGGTCAGACCAGTGGTCCATCATGCCCAGCAGTCCGCTCACGCGGCGGCCCTCTGGTCTAAGGCCAGCGCCCTAACTGAGACCAGCCCTACCTGCGCACGTTCTTGTTCAGCAGGAACTTGTCTAACTTTGTCTTGAATCCCTGGAGAGTGTTTTCCCCTATGACAGATTCCGGAAGAGCATTCCAGTTTTCTACCACTCTCTGGGTGAAGAAGAACTTCCTTACGTTTGTACGGAATCTATCCCCTTTCAACTTTAGAGAGTGTCCTCTTGTTCTCCCTACCTTGGACAGGGGGCGGGGCTGGGGTGGGATTGGGGGAGGTTCTCGGTAGAACTGGGCGGGCCAGGGGGTGGGTCTGGATTTTCCTACACATGACCATCAAGATAAGTACTGTATTGCCATTTATGAAAAAGAGTGTGGAGTTGTTTCATGTAGTTGTGATGGACGGAGGGAACAGATGATGTAACAGACGGTTTCAGGATGGGGATCTGAAATAATTGGGTCTGTGATCTGATTGCCTATTTATGCATGATGTTGAAATTTTATAGATGAAGATAGATGGTTAACTCGACCCCCTTTTTCCTGTGATTATTATTCTTTTGGTATAACCTTAGGGTATAAAATGATTGGGGGTGCTAAATCCAATAGAAACTACCCCTCTGTGGACACAGTTAAGGAGTTAGCTCAATACAGAGCTAGCTCCTGTGTCTTAGGGGAGCATTTATTGTCATTCCTAAAACTCTTACCAATCTGAATTCCGCTGTGTATCTGCCTTGTCCATTTCAGTATGCATCGAACAGCTTCTTTGGCCAGGTTCCCTGCTTATGACGTCTGCATGTTTCCTTTCTCAGCTCTTCTGTGCCATAAACACACCTGTCCTTTCAGGATCAGTTCCTCTATTTGCAAGATGCAAATTATATGAGTAAAATCTGCTGGTTGGAGTAGAGATACACTGAGATTTCTGTACTATATCAGAATTGGAAGGCTTTGCGTTAGTCATTTATTGATTTATACCATTGGATATACAGTACTGCCTTTCCAAAACAGTTTACATAATTATCCAGTACACAAAAATATAGAATCATACATATGATAAAATATTGAAAATGACAAAATAAACACACTGACATCTAAATCTGATTTTGGAAATTTTGACTAGTATAAAGAAATAAAACACCCCCCCAAAGGAAATAAGGTAATAAGGTGATACCTTTTTTATTGGACTAACTCAATGCATTTTATGATGAGCTTTTGAAAGTAACTGTCCAAAAACCCAGTAGAAAGCATGACCATTTTCAAATCAGAATCCCCCCCCCCCCAATTTTTGTTATGAAAATAGCCATTTGCTAGATGTTTTGATTTCAGAGCATCTATCTTTAAGGACTCTTTTCAGAAAAAATAAAATGTCCTAGGGAATAACACATACAAACAAATAATTAGGATATTACCCTACTCTTCTGCCCTCCAACCCAGCCAGCTGATTAACCATTCCCCTTAACGGTCTCCATGACATCCTGCTTGTCTGTCTTGCCTGTTTAGATTGCAAGCTCTTTCGAGCAGGAACTGTTTTCGTATTCTTTGTGACTGTGCAGCACTGCGTGCGTCTGGTAGCGCTATGGAAATAATTAATAGTGGTATGGGGGCTACTTAGACATAGAAAGTACCATAGCAATCTCTGGTACTTCCTGTGTCTAAGCCATGGGGAACCTGCATTCTGAGTAGACTTGCCATATAGACATCCCAGTAATGTAGTGGAACACCTTAGGAGGGCACTCCAGTGGACTTCACATAAAAGGTCCCAGGTACTCATCTCAACATTAGCACCTTACAGTGTATGGAGAGCCCTCCAAAACCCACCTAAAACCTACTGGACTCAACTGTACACTAAACAATAGCCCTTATGCCTGCAGATGTCACCAATATGTAGGAACAGTGGATTTTGGAGGACTCACAAGTGTACTCGTTAGAATAAGATATGGGTTTGGGTTCCTGTCTCTATAGACTACTCCACCACCTACTAGGCTACTAAAGGGACATAAGAACATAAGAATTGCCACTGCTGGATCAGACCAGTGGTCCTTCGTGCCCAGCAGTCCGCTCACGTGGTGGCCCTCTAGTCAAAGACCAACACTCTAACTGAGAATAGCCCTACCTGCGTACATTCTGGTTCATCAGGAACTTGTCTAGCTTTGTCTTGAATCCCTGGAGGGTGTTTTCCCCTATAACAGACTCTGGAAGATTTTCCAGTTTTCTACCACTCTCTGGGTGAAGAAGAACTTCCTTACGTTTGTACGGAATCGATCCCCTATTAACTTTAGAGAGTGCCCTCTCGTTCTCTACCTTGGAGAGGGTGAACAACCTGTCTTTATCTACTAAGTCTATTCCCTTCAGTATCTTGAATGTTTCGATCATGTCCCCTCTCAATCTCCTCTTTTCAAGGGAGAAGAGGCCCAGTTTCTCCAATCTCTCACTGTACAGCAGCTCCTCCAACCCCTTTCGAGTAGTACCATGTCCTTCTTCATGTATGGCGACCAGTGCTGGACGCAGTACTCCAGGTGAGGGCACAGAAGCATGAAAACCTTCTCTGACCTGTTCGTGATCCCCTTCTTTATCATTCCTAGCATTCTATTTGCTCTTTTTGCTGCCGTCGCGCATTGCACAGACGGCTTCATTGATTTATCGATCAAAACTTCCAAGTCTCTTTCCTAGGAGGTCTCTCCAAGTATCGCCCCGGACATCCTGTATTCGTGCATGAGATTTTTGTTACCGACATGCATCACTTTACACTTATCCACATTGAACCTCATCTGCCATGTTGATGCCCATTCCTCGAGCCTGATTATGTCACGTTGCAGATCTTCACAATCCCTCTGTGTCTTCACTATTCTGAATAGCTTCGTATCGTCTGCAAGTTTAATCACCTCACTTGTCGTACCTATGTCCAGAACTTGCTTGCTGCTGTACTAGAACTGGCCATAACATCTGAAGCTGTCATTCAGGGATGGTAAACAAGACTAAGAATGTTATAAGAATTTTATCATGCATCTGTATCGCTCACCTTAAGTACTGCATTCAGTTCTGGTCTCCTCATCTCAAAAAAGCTATTGCGGCACTAGAGAAGGTTCAAAGCAGAGCCATTAAGATCTTCCATTTGGACGCCCGGTCTTCCAGTTTCCTAAAGACTGTCACTAATAACTGGGCTAAAATACAGTAAGTTAATAGAGCAAGGTGTTAGCATTCAACGTAACTGTACTACATTAATTCTCCACGCTGTATGTGGATGCCAGAGCTGTTAACCAATTTCAAATTTGAGAGATGACCCCCTTCTCCCTTCCTCCTTTTTTGTGGTTGGGGGTGGTTTATTCTCATATAAAATGCAAAATTTTGGAGGTTGTACAGTCTCTGTTTTAAATTGTGGCCATAGTACAATTTGTAAAACGTGTTGCTCTTTGATGTATTTTCTTGTTGCAACTTTACTAATAAAAGACCTCTGTTTAAATTAAATAAAAATAGAAGTTTGTCTTGTGAAGATCTGTTCTCTATACGGCGAATAAAGAATTAGCAAGTCAAGCAAATACTTTGACCAAATACTGACACTAGTGATGAAAATAGCATTTAAATATTAATCAAGGACCCAAGGCAGTGGGTCACATGACTACATTTGCAGGCTGAGCATTGGTGTTTGATGGAGATATTCTGTACCAGCTGTAGCCATCCTTAGAAGTCTGTTTCTCTAATCAAACCAATCTAAACCAAGCAGCTGAGTCTTCTATAGGAAGAAGAAAGATTTTGGATTTCATCCACGTGTTGATTGAATTTTAGTGTCTTTCTTCCATTCCCTTGAAGTCAAGGGAGAACAGAACCAGTTGGAAGAGTAGGGGGCCCGAAGTCCATTCGGTGAGTATTCAAAGGATTTGAGATTTGAATATCTTGTGAAGATTTTACCCCCTGAATTACTAATGCGTAGCGTGAGTTTTAGCGCCGGCAGTGGCGGTAACTGCTCTGACGCTCACAGGAATTCTATGAGTGTCGGAGCAGTTACCGCCACTGCTGGTGCTAAAACCTGCACTACGTGTTAGTAAAAGAGGGGGTTAGGTATTTTAAAACATCATTTTTTGAACCATTTTCATTTTTATCTTACTAGGTTGCTGATTCACTTTTGCTTTTACCAGTAGAATACTCATGGTTTCGGTTCAAAGGTGTGAATGATCCCTCAGAATAAGGCTTCTCAGATTTTCCAGGAACCTGTCCTCAGACATTGCAATTGGTTTATCAGTTCTGCCGCAGCCTCTGAAGGTGAATCCTTTAGCTTCTATTAAAAGGGGGGTTATACAAGTATTCAAGTAGAAAAAATGTAGCCCTCATTTCTGTTAACATTTTAATATCTAATGTTGCTAAATAAGCCATATTGAGATTAATTTAACTTGCATTAATATGTATTGACAGGCTTAGTAAGCCTTAGCGTGTATGCTCTCTGGGGAAGGGAGATACCTATTTTACTTGAATATAACTCATCATGAGCGCTGATTTGAAAATTTAAATCCAGTCCATTGCACCCACAGACCTGGTACCTAAGTGCAAGTAATCTTTAGACTGCTTAAAGTTGTCACTGATCCTTTTCACAAGTCATTCTTCTCCAAGGGTGGCGGCCTCAGGACCCAAAGAGGTCAGATCTGTGCAGTTGGAGGAGACGTCGATGGTAGCAGTGGGTCTGCTGGCTTCTCAAGCTGCCAGAGGGTCTGAAACTGAAAAGAGATTAGTTGAACTGATGGACAGATTTAATTTCTCCCAGCTTCAGATAGAGTTAAGACCATTTTTTCCTCAAAAACCAATGATGATTATACTGGAATCACTCCGAGATGCTATGACAAGAATGGAGTACCCTTTCTCCTCAAAACTGGTAGCTATGGTAAAGCAATGTCATGAATTCTTTGAATATTTTGGTACAAAAATGCTTACACGTGGAGATTAATATTTCTACTATGGCATGGTTAGATAGGCCGTATGGTCTTTATCTACCTTCATTTTTCTCTGTTTCTATCACAGGTTTCTATCAAGGTTCCTAACTTGTAGAATAAGAGCATATCCAGACAGTGGCCAGAATCACTTAAAGAAGACATCAACGTTTTCTAGAGTTAAGTCCATGAATACAACAGTTGGGAGCTTTATTTTGGTTATGTTTTTCTTGCAACTGTGTTATTATATGGAATTCCCTCAAATATATATCTTATGAGCCAGATCATTTGAAAGCATTCTTGAACTCTAAATTTCCTGTGACACCATGGAGACCAGCCTTTTTGTTGCCAAATTCCACTCTGTAGAGGAAATGAGATAGGAGTTTTCCTTCCTTTCGTTTCCTTCTAAAGTTTCCTCTGGATTTGTGTATTGCTCCCTTTATTTAGTGGACTTTTATTACAGAGCTATGGATATTGACCGATTAGCGTGAACTGAATGCACAGCGAAGCCCGTGGAGACTGAATGGGCCTGTTTGCATTCAGCATGTCGCTAATTGGCAACACCATTTTGTAAAAGGAGTCCTATGTTTATTTTTCCATCTCTTTTTTGTAATAATAGCTCTGAAGTTTCTCTGACAAGAAGCTTACTTTTCTTGGAAATGTATTTAAGACCTTCCTATAAATTAAAAAAAACAAAAAATAAAGAAGTAATTCCTCTCTGTTAGGTGGCAATAAAGGTCTTGTGTCTGTAGAGCTAGTAGGACGATTGTAAGCAAACTCTACAACTGTATTTTATAACATTAAATCTTAGTTGCTAATTACCAGACCATTCTTCAAGCTTCACCAGGTCCCACTTCATGTTATTTATACCCTCCTGGGTATCAACCCTATTACAGAGCTTGGTATCATCCACAAAAAGACAAACTTTCCCAGACAGTCCATCCACAATATCACTCACAAGCTTGGAAACATCAATTTTTGATAATTGCCTAATATTCAATTGCACATTGTCTGAAAAGGGGGCATGTTGGGTATGGCCCAAAATGACCACACAGATTTACAGAATTTTCTCGATGCATGCCTACGTTGGGCGCTGACATTAACACCTGCTTTTAGGTGCCAGAGCCACACCGAACCCTGTGGAAGATTTTCAAAGCTTACTGTGCCCCTGACGATGTTCGCTAAACCCATTCCAGCCGGTTTAGTGTGCATGTATTTTAGCGGTCGATTATCAAAATAGCTCACCAAAGTCTTTTCCGAGCTTTCTAGTAGTAGCTGACTCTGCCATGCAAATGTAGTACAACGAGGTCATCAGTATTAAAATGAGCACTCTGGACAATTCTCTATCATCGCAGGGTCTGAGCTGTCATAGCCTTACTTTCCTATCAGTGCCTGTTTTATAAAAGTCGTGCTCCCTTTATAGCAGTGTATCGCAAACTGATTTCAGGTGTGCCATGAGACGCTGGGGAGGATGAGAGGCATATCCTGTAGGCAATCAGCCGGCACAAGCGTCTCTCCTTTTCTGCGTGCATCTTCCCTTCTGGCAACCCCCACTGGCTTCTCAGGAATGGTCTGGAGGGCCTTTGCGCAGGCGCAGATGTTGATGTGATGTGATGACATCACACATGCATGGGACTGCATCGCATCGACGTCCGTGCACTTCCGGATGCCTCGAACCGCGGCCACTACGTTTAGTGTGCTGCGGCTCAACAAAATTTGCGAGCACTCAAATTGTTGGAGCCAAAGTTTTGCTGCCATTTACTGAGTTCCTTTCAATATGTCTAAAAGTAAAGGGAAATACTTTTCTGAATGATTGTGTTGCCTGGCATGCCGGAATACATTTCAAAATTGATTTCAAGTTGAAAGCTTGAGGTACATTTTGAGATTTCAGTCTGAAATCTTGCGATGGAAGGGGAACTAAAGCAATCTAGAATGTGACACTTCTGATTCTTACTAGTTTCTGATTTTGCTGTGACTGTTTTACAAATCCTTCACTCTATGAGTGTGCCACCCTTATCCCAGCAGATGTCCCCTTCTTTTCCAAAGGTTGAGTCCGAGACAGCAGGGCAGAGCAGTGAGAGAAGGGTTAATGCAGCTTTGTCCTCTCCAGGTACTGAAGACAAGGAAAGAAAAGGAAAGTTTGCACAGAGCTCTGTCTTCTGCTGCTATTTCCGGGTTGGCTGGAGCAGCACAAGTCTCCTGTCTCCGGCTGACACAGGCTCACTCCTCTTTCTTGTGTTTTGGTCTCAGAGGCAGTGTTAGCAGCTGACACAAGCTCTCTCTCACTGCCTGGCAAAGTCTCTCTGGCTGCAGAGGTGAGCAGCAGGTGCCCTGGCACAGACCTCCCCCTTCCCCAGGAGCCAGCAGGTAAGGGGCAGACTGTCCAGATTTTGCTCTGAATTTTGTGTCTTTGCTCAGAGATCCAGTTGGGACCCTTTGGAACTGGTTAACCCCTATGTACTAAATGTTATTTTTCCGGTCTTCACTGCAGAGCTAACCTACCACCTCTCAGGCACTAGCTAGCAACAGCTTTCATAGGCTGCAAATGTTGATTTCAACAGCTGGGGTCCAACGTCTTGAACCCAGCCTCCCACACTCCCACATAGAAGGCAGAGGTCTGCACACACTTTCAGCATCTCGTGATTCTTTTGCAGTGGGTTAGTCTTCATCCATCTGTGTCACTCCTAGGACCCCCCCCCTCCCTCCTTCCAAAGCAGCAAATCTCCAGCACAAGTCCCGAGAAAACTCCTGTCTGTGACAATGCACAGAGCTGAATGCTCTCATTGCCAGCTGGAGGGTTCTTTTTTTTCTGTTAATGTCGTGACGTGTTTCATACTGTAAGGTGCTTTTTACAATCACATCTTCAAATACTTTATTCCTTTCTGATGGCTTAATCATTATATGCCCAGTAATCTGGGAAAGGAGAATGGGATTTGATATACCACCTTTCTGAGGTTACAATCAAAGCAGGTTACACATTATATTCAGGTACTTTTATTGATTTATTTATTCAGTTTTCTATACCGTTCTCCCAGGGGAGCTCAGAATGAATTTTTTCAGGTACTCAAGCATTTTTCCCTGTCTGTCCTGGTGGTCTTACAATATACCTGGGCAATGGGGGATTTAGTGACTTGCCCAGGGTCACAAGGAGCAGCCTGGGTTTGAACCACAACTCCAGGGTGCTGAGGCTGTACTTAGTTTGTACATGGGCCAATGGAGGGTTAAGTGACTTGCTCCGACTCAGAGTCCCCATTTCCCCTGGTTCTTAGGCCATTGCACTAACCACTGCGTGCGTGTGTGTATGTGGGGACATGTCTAGATGCTGCAGTCTGTCAGCATTGTTCCCAAATGTTCTCAGTTCATGGCATCCCTAAACTGCACATTTTCTTTCAGGTCTCTCGCCCCACACACTATGGCGTCGAATCCTACTTTTACTAGTGGGGATGCCCAAGCCCTGCTAGCTGAAGAGATCCACTGCCCGAGGTCCACACTCCCTGCTGCCTGAGCAGCTAGTAAATGCCGGCACTCATGTGCATGCTCAGTTCACCGTGCCATTGACTTCCTTGCTGCTCAGGCTGCATGGGGCTTTGGCCTCGGGCAGTGGATTTCTATAGCTAGCGGAGCTTGGGCATCCCTGCCAGCCAGCCACAATTTGGAGGGGAGCTTAAAATATGCCACAGCTCCTCTGCAAGTTCACAGTGGTGCCGCTGCTCTATGTGAACACTTTCGAAGTAGCTTAAAGTGGGCACTCATAGGGGCCCATAATCAAAAAACATAGACGTCCAAAAAGCATCCCAAATCAGCACTTGTTCGTCCTAATCACCAGGACGTCCAAGTGCCAATAATCAAAACTGTCTTTCTGTACCTCTAGTGAGGTGTTCCAGCCTCCGTACGTTCAGAGCACGAGATGGGTGTGATGGAGGCATGTTGTGGGTGGCCTTTGAGCAGTCTCAAGGGTGGGTTAGACATGGATGTCTTGCAGAGATAATCAAACATTTTTCAAGACATCCTGGACGGAACTTATATGTTTGAAACTAAACCTATTTTAGAAGGGTCTAAGTGCATGCATCAAGGTAAGACATCCCCACACTCCCCCAATGCTCACTGACCCCTCACACCCACAAAGATCAGAATACAAATGTACCTACCTGTCTCCAGAATATCATCACCTGGTATAGGAAAGCCTATTAGAGCTGCACACAGGTGTCTTAAGTAGTCTTGGGGGGGTGATGGCTAGTGACCCATAGAGTAGCAAGTCCCATAAGCAACTCTACTACATTTGTGGTGGAAAATGTGAGCCCCCCCCCTTACTGCCATATAGGTGCCACCATAAGGGCCACCATAAGGGCTATTGGGGTAGTAGACGGGAGGGGGGCGGGGTTGGGGGTTCACCATAAGCTATAAGGGAGATCTGGGGAGATGTGTATCTGGCACCCCTTGTGACGTTCACAGCAGTGCCCTGTACCATACCAGTACTGCTTTATTGCCATGTCTAGGTGGCCAGTCCATTACAGGACTGGCCTCTCTCACGTCCAAATGGTCTTGTTCTGGGCACTTGGGACTTGGATGAAATTTTGGTTGAAAATGTGGTATAAAGATAGACGTTGGTCTGGACAATCAATGGCCTGGGTGTCCAGATAAAGGATTTTCAAAATATATATTTTTAGACATATGATGGTTTGCTTTTCGAAAATAGGCATTTTCTTACTGCCGACTTTGTGTTCTGGTGAAAAAAGTATAAATAACAATCCTTAAAAAATGTACTACATACTACTGTAATATCGTATTTATAATAGAACTCTAAAAAGGCTACACAGAAGAAGGGTACTTGCCATGACTTGAAACAAAAAAGTCTCTTCTGATTATTCATTAATGTGGCGGCGAAAGGAACGCCGACTTAAATATCAAAATGGAGAGTGATGACATAGTTCCGCAGCAGGCGGGGCTACGTGTGGATCAGCTGAGCCTTGCTGACTCGGTCAGAAATACATGCGTGAAAAAAGCTGGAAAAAAACGGCTTGAATGTCATAGGCTGAAAAAATGACAGGCTGAAACACAAAAACTTATAGAAATCGGTGGAGAATGAAATTGAACTATAAAAATGCTTGCCATTCAATCTCACTGTTAAGGTCATCAGGGTGTAGTGTATGTAATCTAAGAATCAAACGTTGTTCCTTAACCCATAGAATTTGGGAAAGATCACCGCCCCTCAAAAGTTGAGGCACTTCCACAACTGAAAAGCGTAAATCTTCAATGGAGTGCTGCTTGTCTAACCAATGCTGAACTAAAGGAGCTTCCAGTTTTTTGGTTCGAATTTTACTAAGATGTTCAGCAAACCTCAACTTGATATTGCGAGACGTTTGTCCTATATAGAATAACAAGCAGGGGCATTGAATTTTGTATACTACACCCCGGGTGTTGCAGTTGGATGACATAAAATTGGCTTTCTTTTTTACCCAATTTGGAAGGGCAAACTCAGAGAGAGGGGCACTGTACTGGCAAAACTTACAGTGGCCACATGATTGATGTCCGTTATATACGGGAGGATCTCCTATGGGAATGTACTGTGAACGTACTAGCTGTTGTCTCAAGTTTGGTCCTTTGGAGAACGCAAATCTTGGAGGATCTTGAAATTCAGGATGGTACTGCATTACACTCCAGTGCTGTTTGATATGAAAAGCATATTTAGAGTGAGGTAGTACACACTATTGAGGGGTCCGGAATGGATGATGTTGTTGTGAGGCTAAGAGGGTTGTACAAGAGACATTAGAGGCCCTTTTGTGTGCTTTCTTAATTACTGAACGCGGATAACCACGTTCTAAGAATCTTGTAGTAAGATCTTGGGATTTGTTCTCGAAGTCTTCTTCAGTAGAACACAGTCTTTTGAGTCTAAGAAACTGACCAGTTGGAATATTGTCTCTCAGATGTTTAGGGTGAAAACTGTCATACTGCAACAGATTGTTGCGATCAGTCTGTTTTCTATGTATGGTGGTGGTAAAAGAATCATTATGAAGGGTAATTAATAAATCTAAAAATGAGACTTGATGCTGATCCGCACGTAGCCCCGCCTGCTGCTGAACTACGTCATCACTCTCCATTTTGACATTTAAGTCGGAGTTCCTTTCGCCGCCACATTAATGAATAATCAGAAGAGACTTTTTTGTTTCAAGTCATGGCAAGTACCCTTCTTCTATGTAGCCTTTTTAGAGTTCTATTATAAATATGATATTACAGTAGTATGTAGTACATTTTTTAAGGATTGTTATTTCTACTTTTTTCACCAGAACACAAGTCTTTCGTCCGAATCACACAGCCATCCATTATCTGGCATTTGAAGCTTTCCATTTCTCTTTTGGGTTCCTTGAAACAGACCCTCGAAACATGGCCCATGTCGGGACCTGTTAACACACCTTAAAGCTAAGTGGAGTGGTTTTCCTCTTATTGCCATTGAGAACAAATATAGCATGTAAAGAGCACATTGCCTTCAGTTCAACTTTCTTGCACTAAAGTTATACACAGTGATAGGACGGTGGGTTCGACTATAGGAGTCTCGGCTCTTGGTCGGAATACACAATCTTGAGTACTACTCTCTCTATGCCCTTCAATGGCAGGATAACTTCTTTCATTCTGGTTGTAATACCCTTCTTGATTATGCCTAGCATTCTGTTTGCCTTCTTAGCGGCCACTGCGCACTATGCCATCGGCTTCATTGTCATGTCCACCATTACCCCCAAGTCCCTTTCTTGGGTACTCTCATTTAATAACATCCCTCCCATCATATAGTTGTACCTCGGGTTTCTGTTTCCCACATGTAATACTTTACATTTCTCAATGTTGAACTTCATCTGCCATCTCGTCGCCCATTCCCCTAGTTTGTTCAAGTCCCTTTGCAATTCTTTGCAGTCCTCTTTAGTCCGAGCTCCACTAAATAGTTTGGTGTCGTCCGCAAATTTTATTATCTCACACTTCATCCCTGTTTCTAGGTCATTTATGAATATATTAAATAGCAGCGGCCGGAGCACCGAGCCCTGCGGGACCCCACTCGTGAACCTCCTCCAGTCCGAGTAGTGGCCCTTCACCCCTACCCTCTGTTTCCTTCCCGCCAACCAGTTTCTGATCCATCTATGTACGTCTTCTTCCACCCCATGGTTCTTCAGTTTCCTGATGCAGGCTTTTATGTTTATTTAAGATTTGATCTACCGCTCCTGCATTTTACTGACCTAAGCGGTTTACAAAGCATCAAACTAAAATGAAATTAGGTATTTGATAAAAACCTATCTGTCCTGAAGGCTCACAATCTAGCTAGAGTACCTGATTAAAAAAAAAAAAAAATGTAATACATTTATAAGATCAAAGATCAAAAATCAAAGAAATAGAAAATAGAAATAATGAAAGAAGATAAAAAAATTAAAAATAAAATAAAACTACTTTAAGAGATAGAAAAGTCCCTGAGGCAGGTTGATAGTAAGTTCAGTCTGCAGAATCAGGTCAACCGGCCGCCACCAAAGAAGTAGGAATAGGAACCACGCCAATGAAGGCCACTATGATACCAGTCACTGGACAGGCAATGCCAAGCGCTGCCGACAGCAGACCCCTGAAGTGAAGTTCAGTTTCCCTTCGATGTGTCCAACAATGCAGCTGCAGGAATGCAATTCTGTCGAGGAGAGGGAGCAAGCCACAGGAGATCCTCCGACGCCGGCATCAATCCACCGCTGCATCGCGCCAATGGCTTCCCCCTTCTGCTGCTGGACAAGAGCCCAGAAAGGGAAACTTGTGGTGAAGCAGCTGATAGAATCCCCAGTTGGGAGAGATGAAAGAAAACACAGTTCCCTCAGAACCTGGTGTGCTTTTTCTCAAGTGACTTGGCACCAGTTAGACAAAACATGGGCCATGTCAGGTCATTGTAATAAAAGTATCCTACGTCCTTTTTCTTAAGTCTCAGCAGAGACTTTTTACAGAAGCACTATCACCTCCTCTTCCTGCTAGCAATTCCTCAAGCGTTTTTCAGACTTTTACTGCCAACCTTTCTACCTGTTTGGCCCCTTAAGGGCACCACAAGCCCCGTTCATCTTTCAGGCTGTACCACTCCCTTGGATTTTTGCAGTCCAAATGCTTGACCCTACTTTTTTTTTTTTTTTTTAGCATTAAATCCTAGCTGCCAAATTCTAAACCATTTTTCAAGCTTTGCTAAATCCTTCCTTATATTGTCCACTCCATCAGATATAAGTACCCTATTGCAGATTTTGGTATCAGACAGTCCTTTTCCAATATCCCTTGCACAAATGCGAAAAAGAGCCGGATCAAGGCCCTAACCCTACAGGCACTTTCTTCAGATTGAGCTCCATTACCACCAGCTTTTCTAGCCTTCCATTTAACCAGTTTCTAACCCAGTCAGCCATATTAGGGTTCATACCAAGGGCACTCGGTTTATTTATAAGAGACTAATGCACAGCTTACATCACATTACATTTACATTTCTAGACGGCAAAACCTTACGGATCGATGCGGTTCACAAAAAGATAAAAACTAGACATTCCCAGTGATCTACAAAACTTGTCATAAGATCGTATTAGTGCTGTAGAAATTTTGTAAATAATATTGATTTTAGTAGTTTTCTAAAATGTAAGTAGGAACAGCTCTGTCAAAGGCTTTGCTAAAATCTAATTCTAGCACATCCAGCACGCTCCCTCACTTCAACTCAACTGTCTGGTCATCAAATTTGTCGAACAAGAATGACATACTTCTAGTAAAACAATGGGGTCTCAGGTCCTGCAATTCATTAGCCTCTGTTTTAATATACTCATTAGCAGGGCTTTTTTGAGGGGTTACTCAGGGGTACCATTTCCATTGCTTGATAAAAACCACCCATGGACTCCCAAGTATTAATCAAAGAGCTCAGGTTCTGCACATCCATCTCCGGGTGGATGATGACAGCAATTTCAAATATAACCCCATGTTCCTCTTGACTACCTTAATAGACAACCCCTACTTATAACCTTTATTGCAAAGAAATGCCAAACAAAAGTTCCCACAATCTTTTCAGTTCAGTCAAAATGTTTCCTTCAGCTTCTCCTGGCAGAGATAGTCAACAGTGCTGGGTTTGCTACTTGCAGGGCACCGTTTCACAAACCAGCACATCAGCCAAAAAAAAAAAGTCTCTAAAGGGTAAGAAACAAACTTCCACAGTTCATTTCTCTTGCAAATCTCCCTTAGGGCTAGATGTACTAAACAGGATCGGATTTTTGGCCGATTCAAAAAGAGCAATTGATGCATTAAAAAGGTTGCATGCAAATGATTCATGAGGAGGTTCGTCATAATCCTCGTCTCTCCCGTCCAATTGATCACTGTGAGACCAATTCTCATACATGCGCAGAGCTGGCAGGGGAAGCCCAAACAGCTGAGAGACAGGGGAAGCCCTGAAAGCAGCCTCCTGCCACTGGACAAAGATACTATGCTTGCTATACAAGCACAATATCTGCCCCATTAACAAAAAAAAAAGCCACCCCCGGTCTACGACAGCCCTCCATGATGACTCCTGATGAGCGCAGTACCAGGAATCCTCCTTGCGTTAGTGAAAATTGACAGGAGGGATGCCCTCTCCCTCCTGCCACTGAAGGCCCACCCCCACACAAGGTGCTTCCCCAAACATCCCCTCCCCTCCTCCTTCTCCCCCCAAAAAGGCAGGAGGGAGGCCCACTCCCTCCTGTCATCGGAGGTCCCCCAAAATCACCCCACCCCATGAACCCCCCTGTACCTTGCTCACACCTGGCCACTCCTCAGAGGGAGCATTACCGGCCGGCAGTCTGGATTTCACGGATAGCCAGCTAAGTCGTGTGACATAATCGGTTAGCCATTAGCCACTGAAGCCTGAATTCTCTAAAGGGTGCCTGTAAGCGCCCAAACTCAGTCAAAACATGCCATTTAAATAACGTTTTTTACTGAGTTTTAAGGCTCCAGTGCCAGAATTGTCTCCTAGGCGTTTTAGGTCACCTAATGCCACTGTAGGCGTGGCTAATGCCGGAAGTAGCATCAGATGGCCTAACGTACCTACAGAGGCGCAATTCTGTAAGCAGCGCTGTCACATGATTAACAAGCAATTGGCAGCCACTTTTAAAGGTGACTATCTGATAAATTTCTCTGACTTCATTTCTGATTTGATGCATTTTTAAAACACTTCCAGATAAATTTGATTAATCTTTCCATGCTAATGTAATTTTGAAAGTTTTTTTGTAATATCACTGTCTGTATACAATCTCTTCCTCTGTAAACCACTCTGAACAGTTTGTGGTATTGCGGTATATAAAAATAAAGTTATTATTATTAACAATGGCGCTGGTTACAGAATCCGGACCCAAGCGCCATCTCATGCTAGATATTAGCGTTTAGGAAGCTACGTGCTATGAGTTTAGCCAGCCAGGAGCCATTCCTAGCGGCTAAATAGCTCTGAATATTGGCTGTTTTTCTTTGTTTGTTGGGCTGAATGACTGCTTTCGCTTATTTTCTATTAGAGATTGACCTGAATGGTCAATAAAGGCACTTTAGTAAGCAATAATAAACAAACAACGGTTCAACAGTTTAAGAGACATTTAAAGGCTCATTATTTTGTGAAAACATTTGGCTGATAATTTTATTTTATTTTATTTAAGTATTTATATACCACTTATACTTATAGCCTAAGTGGTTTACATTCAGGAACTCAATCATTTTTCCCTGTCTGTCTAACAAATGTACCTGGGGCAATGGGGGGGGGATTGAGTGACTTGCCCAGGGTCACAATGAGGCTAGTTTAAAGTATATCTCTTTTCTTAATGTGACATCTTAAATCTTTGAATTTGCTATTTTATTGCATGAAAATTGATCATATAAAGTGAAATCTTATGACTAAGGAAGCAGGAACTGTTGTGGCTTTCCTGGATAAGTAGAGTCGGTTGATTGTAGAGAACAGTGTTCTGATTGTTCAGTTCTCATGATGTCCTGTTTGATGGAAGGGGCATTGTTTTCAACTTTTATTCTAGTACCAGACCATGAGCTACAACTGTTTGCTGCTTCTGCAGCCTTTATTGATAAAGGAACGTGGGAATAATATTGTACATCCTTTGTGATTAATAGATAATGCATGTTTTTGAGCTGGAATATTTCCTCTACATACAAAGCCCTGAATGGAGACGGACCAAGCTATCTAAACAATTGCCTAATCAGGAACAACACATCCAGACCAAGGAGAACACAGACACACTTTACCCACTCCCCAATCAAAGGCATACAAAGCAAAAAACTATATGGTGGACTATTAGCAACCCAAGCAGCAAGACTAGACCAACACCTCTCCAATCTGTTGACCACAAAGCCCAACTACAAAACTTTCAGGAAAGAATTGAAAACCATGCTATTCAAGAAATTTGTCAATTGATCTAACTAAACCTTCTTGACTCCCCAGATCCTAATGCATTTTCCAACTATCAACCTTGTAATCTCTCTGGGAATGCCCAGGCCGATTCTTTTGTAAACTGCCTAGAACTGAAAGGTATTGGCAGGATAGAAGACACCAATGTAATGTAATAATTGAATCCTCTACTGAAAAAGGAGAATCTTGACACTTTATTGCCAAATTACGAGGGGGTGCTAAAAATTTCTCAGCCCAACCAAGAAGAGAATGAAGTAGATATGGTTCAATGAATGATCTGAAACAAAGTCAAAACAGAGAATTTTGTTTTTGCAAATTGGCCCTTCATGAAATAAGACCACACTCATTTCAGCTACGGTGGCAAAATAATGCTCAGAATTTAAGAAGTTGGTTGGTTGGGCTGAGAACTTTTCACTACCCCCTCATATAGGCCTCTCCCAAAATGGCTGGTTTTCAGGTATGAGCCATTGTTCGCCAGCTAGGTGATTGCTTAGGAGAGAATGCCAATTGGGATTTCACCCAAGACATGGAACAGAGATAGCCTTGTTGGTATTAATCTCATCAGAAATCTGGATAGGAGATATGGTTCCATTATGGTATTGTTGGATTTCTTCTCTCTTTACCCACATTACTCCTCTCCTCAGGTTGCTTCATTGGCTTCCTGTCCATCTCTGCATACAATTCAAACTCCTCTTACTGACATTCAAGTATCACATCCTCAGTATCACAGGAACTCCATTCATCAAACAAGTCCCTCTTGTTGGTATCCTTCTCTACTGCCAACTCCTGCCTCCAACCTTCTACTTTGTTGCGCCACATGCCTGGAACAACCTGCCTGGCTTGTTATGTCAAGGTCTGTCTCTGGCGGTCTTCAAATCCAGACTGAAAGGCCACTTATTTGAAGCTGCGTTTAAATCCTAACCCTACCAACATATCTGTCTATCATTCCCTCAATAGTCCCCAACAACCCCCTCTAATTCCCTACATGAGCACTATGTTCTGACTCCCCTTTTGTCTTGTGTGTCTGTCATAATTAGATTGTAAGCTCTTCTGAGCAGGGACCATATCTTGCGTGTACACTGTGCAGCACTGTTTGGGTCTGGTAGTGTTATAGAAATAATAAATTGTTGTTGTTACTTTTCAGGCATGCACAAGGAAGGAAGGTCCCTCCCGACATAAAGGATATATACTATATACCACAGAAGTATTTCCCGGAAATGATTTTCACCATGTAACAATTTCCATGAAAGAATTGAGAAAACCAAGAACAATAACCTTGGGCCTTCTGCTTGCAAAGACCATCAGTAAAGGTAAGACATGACGGCTACCCTGTCCTTCCATTTTTTCCCTTTTTTGTCCTTTCCTATTATTTATTGTAGTTCTTCCCCCTCCTCTCATGCCGGTTTGTTTTGGTCAGTCATGTTACTCCAGATAGTTTGTCTTTTGATGTAACTCTGATGTTGAGTCTTTTAGTGTATGGTATTTCCTTGTATTTTGCTTATTATTTTCTTTATATAAAGCCGCCTTGATTACGGATAATAAACTTGGAAACAGTAATTGCCTGAAGTAAAATAACAGTAGCTCACATTAATAACTTCTTCGCCTGCCCGCTTAAATCTAATCTAATCTAATCTTTCCTTTTATATATCGCATCATTCCTATTTTTCTTGAAGCTCGACGCGGTTTACAATAACATTTAGGCTCCTGAGAAAATTAAAGAGTCATGAGATAGGTGGCAAAGTTCAGTTGTGGATTAGGAATTGGTTATCAGATAGAAAACAGAGGGTAGGGTTAAATGGAGGGCAGCCGCACAATACTTAGTCCTAGATTTCAAACGTAGGGACTTTAATAAAATAGGAGAGTACCTGAAGAAAGAGCTGTTAGGATGGGAGGACATAAGAGAAGTGGAAAGACAGTGGTCTAAGCTGAAAGGAGCGATAAAAATGGCTACGGACCTTTATGTGAAGAAAATCAATAAAAACAAGAGAAAAAGGAAGCCAATATGGTTCTCCAACCTAGTGGCTGAGAAAATAAAGGCGAAAGAGTTGGCGTTCATGAAATATAAAAAAAACCAAGAAGAGGAGAGCAGAAAGGACTACAGGGTGAAACTGAAAGAAGCCAAGAGAGAGATACGTTTGGCGAAGGCACAGGCGGAAGAACAAATGGCTAAAAATGTAAAAAAGGGAGATAAAAATTTTTTCAGATATATTAGTGAAAGGAGGAAGATAAATAATGGAATTGCTAGGCTAAAAGATGCTGGGAACAAATATGTGGAGCGTGATGAGGAGAAAGCAAATGTGCTAAACAAATACTTCTGTTCTGTGTTCACAGAAGAAAATCCTGGAGAAGGACCGAGATTGTCTGGCAAAGTTACACGAGAAAATGGAGTAGATTCTGCGCCGTTCATGGAGGAGGGTGTTTATGAGCAACTTGAAAAACTGAAGGTGGACAAAGCGATGGGACCAGACGGGATCCATCCCAGGATACTAAGGGAGCTCAGAGAGGTTCTGGCAAGTCCTATTAAAGACTTGTTCAACAAATCTCTGGAGACGGGAGTGATTCCTGGGGATTGGAGGAGAGCGGATGTGGTCCCTATTCATAAAAGTGGTCACAGGGATGAAGCAGGAAACTACAGGCCGGTGAGCCTCACTTCAGTTGTTGGAAAAATAATGGAAGTGTTGCTGAAAGAAAGGATAGTGTATTTCCTTGACTCTAATGGGTTACAGGATCCGAGGCAACATGGCTTTACAAAAGGTAAATCGTGCCAAACGAACCTGATTGAATTTTTTGATTGGGTGACCAGAGAGCTGGATCGAGGACATATGCTAGATGTAATTTACTTGGATTTCAGCAAAGCCTTTGATACAGTTCCTCATAGGAGGCTGTTGAACAAACTTGAAGGGCTGAAGTTAGGACCCAAAGTGGTGAACTGGGTCAGAAACTGGCTGTCGGACAGACGCCAGAGGATGGTGGTTAATGGAAGTCGCTCGAAGGAAGAAAAGGTAACTAGTGGAGTCCCTCAGGGTTCGGTGCTGGGGCCAATCCTGTTCAATATGTATGTAAGTGACATTGCTGAAGGGTTAGAAGGAAAAGTGTGCCTTTTTGCAGATGATACCAAGATTTGTAACAGAGTAGACACCGAAGAGGGAGTGGAAAATATGAAAAAGGATCTGCAAAAGTTAGAGGAATGGTCTAATGCCTGGCAACTAAAATTCAATGCAAAGAAATGCAGAGTAATGCATTTGGGGAGTAATAATAGGAAGGAACCGTATATGCTGGGAGGAGAGAAGCTGATATGCACGGACAGGGAGAGGGACCTTGGGGTGATAGTGTCCGAAGATCTAAAGGCGAAAAAACAGTGTGACAAGGCAGTGGCTGCTGCCAGAAGGATTCTGGGCTGTATAAAGAGAGGCGTAGCCAGTAGAAGGAAGAAGGTGTTGATGCCCCTGTACAGGTCATTGGTGAGGCCCCACTTGGAGTATTGTGTTCAGTTTTGGAGACCGTATCTGGCGAAAGACGTAAGAAGACTTGAGGCGGTCCAGAGGAGGGCGACGAAAATGATAGGAGGCTTGCGCCAGAAGACGTATGAGGAGAGACTGGAAGCCCTGAATATGTATACCCTAGAGGAAAGGAGAGACAGGGGAGATATGATTCAGACGTTCAAATACTTAAAGGGTATTAACGTAGAACAAAATCTTTTCCAGAGAAAGGAAAATGGTAAAACCAGAGGACATAATTTGAGGTTGAGGGGTGGTAGATTCAGGGGCAATGTTAGGAAATTCTACTTTACGGAGAGGGTGGTGGATGCCTGGAATGCGCTCCCGAGAGAGGTGGTGGAGAGTAAAACTGTGACTGAGTTCAAAGAAGCGTGGGATGAACACAGAAGATTTAGAATCAGAAAATAATATTAAAGATTGAACTAGGCCAGTTACTGGGCAGACTTGTACGGTCTGTGTCTGTGCATGGCCGTTTGGAGGAGGATGGGCAGGGGAGGGCTTCAATGGCTGGGAGGATGTAGATGGGCTGGAGTAAGTCTTAACAGAGATTTCGGCAGTTGGAACCCAAGCACAGTACCGGGTAAAGCTTTGGATTCTCGCCCAGAAATAGCTAAGAAGAAAAAAAAAAAAAATTTAAATTGAATCAGGTTGGGCAGACTGGATGGACCATTCGGGCTTTATCTGCCGTCATCTACTATGTTACTATGTTTAAATGAAGTCTCACCTGTCTTATATGAGGGGTGCTAAAAAGTTCTCGGCCCAACTAAGAAGTGAATGATGTGGATATGTTTCAATCAGTGATCTAAAGCAATGTCAAAACATAGAATTTCATTTCTGCAAGTTGGTACTTAAAGAAATAAGAACACTCTTTCAGCTAAAATAGCAAAATAACACTCAGAGGGGCATAATCAAAAGAAACGTCTAAGTCCGTTTTGGCCTAACTCGCAAGTCATCCAAAGTCGGACACGGGAAAAGGTCCATTTTCAAAAAATACGTCCAGCATTTTTTTTTCCCAAAAAATTGTCCAACTGTACATCCAGCCGTCTGATCGTCCAGACCGCTAAGTCGTTCATCTTTATACCCTATTTTTGACCAAAAATTAATCCAACTCAAAAACACTTGGGTGTGGGAGGGGCCAGAAAAATAAGGGACCGGACACCCAGACATGGCAACAGAGTAGTGGGGCACCTTACAGGGCATTGCTGTGAACTTCACAAAAAGGGTGCTACATAAACATCATAAACATCTCACAACAGGTCATGGTGAGCCCCCCAAAACACCCCCAGAATCTACTAGACCCACCTATCTACCACCCCAATAGCCCTTATGGCTGCAGGAACCACTTATATGGCAGTACAAAAGGGTTTGGGGTTTTTTTGGAGGGTGCACATGTTTCTCCATGAATGCAGTGATTAGAGTGGCTTATGGGCCTGGGTTCTCTTCTCCATGGTTCTCCATGGTTCATCAACCCACCCCCAAGCCACCTTTCTGCAGCTCTACAAGGCTTTCCTATGCCAGTCTGCCAGGTGCTGATGTTCTGGAGGCAGATATGTAAAGTTGTTATTACGTTTTTTTATGTGGGGGTCAGTGATCACTGGGGCTGTGTGTGTGGGGGGTCTGTACTTTGTGTCTGCAGTGCTTATCTGGCCACTTTGGATACCATTTGTAGACTTAGACTTGGTTTTAGATGGCCTAAGTCACAAAGTCCAAGTTCCGTCTACATGCAGCCCACATCCTGCCGAAATCCCGCCCTCACCACTCCTCCTAAAACGCCCCTTTTAGCTCTGGTCATTCAGCAGCACTGTGAAGGCCTAAGTCGTTTTTAAATACGTCTAAAACCCTGTTCGATTATCTACACTTGGATAACTTTTGTTACTGATCGTCCAAGTGCCGATTTAGGCCGGTTTTTAGATGTTTTTCTGTTTCGATTATGAGCCCCTCAGAATTTAGGAAGTTGGTTGGTTGGGCTGAGAACATTTGAGCACCCCCTCGTACAGGGGCATCAGTCCCTCCTTTTTCCTACTGGCCATTCCTCTCCCTATGCACCCAAGCATCCTTCTAGCTTTCGCTGTCATCTTTTCTACCTTTTTGGCCTGTCTACCTTTTTTCAATTTACGCCTACAGCTGATACTGCCAGCCACAAGGGCCAATTTTCTCTTCTGAATTTAGCAGCACACGCTGATTGCACGTTTTTAAAATTATAATCTACAGCTGATATCTCCAGTTGCTCACGCTGATTAGTTTTACTGATTCAAAATTATAGATTTCAGTCAGATTTAGTATCCCTTGATGAAAACATACGGTATATCTGTGCCAAAACTTGGATCCTTGTTGGGACATTACATAAGAACATAAGAACTGCCTTCTCCGGATCAGACCCATGGTCCATCGAGTCCGGCGATCCGCACACGCGGAGGCCCAGTCAGGTATACACCTGATGTAGTTTTAGTCACCCATATCCCTCTATGCCTCTCATAAGGAGATGTGCATCTAATTTGCCTTTGAATCCCAGCACAGTGGATTCCTTAATAACCTCCTTTGGGAGAGCATTCCAGGCGTCTACCACTCGCTGCGTAAAACAGAACTTCCTGAACAGAATTACCTTTTTAAGAAGATTAAAATTGATGCTATTTGGTTCTAAGAACATCTTTTTTTTTTTTTTTTGCTGGACTCTGCATTTTTATCATTAAATCTTAGCTGCCAAATTCTGGATTATTCCTCAAGCTTTGCTAGCTTTCCTTATGTTATCCACACCATCAGGGATGTCTACTCTATTGTGATATTGGTATTATCTACCAAGAAGCAACCTTACTAGCCATCTCTTTAGCAATATCACTTACAAAAATGTTAAACAGAACCAGCCCAAGAACCAAACCTTGCAGTACACCATTGGTACCATCCCTTGCCTCAGAGTGAGCTCCGTTTAGCATTCCCCTCTGTTGCCTTCTGCTCAATTAGCTCCTAGACTAACTAGAGAGGCAGGAATATAATTTACAACAATAACATTACTGGAGTGAAATAGATTTAACAAGAATAGCCAGGCAATAGAGCATTTATACAAGGGAAAGAACCAGGATATAAACATAAATAATACTTCTTTTCTTTAAAATAGCCAATGTTCCTGTAAGAACTGTGATTTCAGTTAATTATTTGTCAAACTGCTACACCCAACACCACCAGTACAAAGGCAGTGCTCAACCATTGTATCGTACAGGAGAGGTGAATTGAAACCTAAGGATGAGCGATTGATAGTTGCCACCCAGGACAGTGGATTACGGATGAGCTGGTTCACAGAAGGAAAACTGCTATATTAGGTATCTGTAAGAAAGAGCTGGAAACAGGTCCCCATCTCGTAGTTGGCTGAAATGTTCAAATGGCAGAAAATTTCTATACTGAAAGGCAAAATGGGGTGGCATGTCTCATCCGATAGAAACTTTGCAAACAAAGCGCTGGGATCATGACCCAAGGGGAATTCTGGAGAGTGATGAGGTTAACTTATGATCACCTGGAACATCCTCATTCTGACCCATAAAAAGACAGATGCAAGGAAACCAGACACAGTGATCAAAGAGAAAAACACCAGAACAGCATTGATCATAAAGGTGTTGGTCCCAAGCAATTACTCTATGAATTTTGCAAAAAGAGAAACGATCCTCAAGTACCAAGAAGTGCAGTCAGAGACCAAGAAACTATGTTAGAAAGATGCAGAAATATTTCCCTGATTAAAAGGAATTTTCAAGCATACCTGGATAAGTTGCCTATACATGTTACATCTTATGGACTCCAGAAGGAAGCTCTCTTTGGCATGCTACAAGTATTATGGTGAGTGTTAGCAGTAAATCTGAGATACTGAGATCAAATTCCACATATCTTGGCCTGGCTTAGGAGTAAGGTTCCTTACTGTCATGGCATGTATAAAATCATCAATTTCAATTGGAGTATTAAATATTATAACTATGAATCCTCTAAAAATTTTTATTTTTCTTCAAAAAGAGAAATTCTATAATCAAAAAATATATTCTATAGAGTAACAAATAAATAAATAGTGGTCAGTGATAGCCAATAAGAACTCTAAAGCATAAGGACACGGGCCTCTGCCAGTTCAGGCTTGTGTACATCATAGCACTCCTCCCTTCCTACCGCTAAGCAGCGAAAGTTCTAAAAGACTAAGTGGGAGGGTCTGACAATTAATAGATGTCCCCTTTTGATGAAAAAAATAAATGGTCATGTTATGGATACTAGGCTACATTCTACTGTAGTTGCCAGTTTTATTAATGCACATTTTCCCAAGTATGATCACCAAGAGTCGAAAAAAAGAGCGACAAGAAATCATTGGAATAAATGCCCCTATCCACATGTCCAGCCGTGCATTAAGGCAGACTTTTTGAGAGGAGCTGTGCCTCAGCTTGGGAAAGATTAAGAAATCCTGAAATGCTGGTCAGAGGAAGGATGTGTAGGAGGCAGGTCTGGAACTCAGGCTGCCACAGCAGAGACCTAAGTATGGAGTCATGCGATCAGACAGTTAGATCTCTTTGCTACTGATTAGATTGGACCTTGAGGAGGCCTGCCTGCCTATCTTGTGCAATGTAATGTTTGTAGACTGCGGGGTGGGTAAACACCACAGCAGGAGTAAATCCAGTGCAGTGCTGAGCTGAAAGTCAGCACTTTCCTGCTGTGTAAATACTTGACTCTCCCAGCGCTCCCGTGTACTTTTGTTACTCACTGTCCCAGCTCCCAGCGTGCTCTCATGGTGTGAAGGAGCGCTGCAGCCCTCTGACACAGAGAAAAGAGGAATCAGGACTGGAACAGCAGAAAAAGGTGACAAATGGCATTTTATTTTCATCACAGGATTAGTGGTAGCTGAGAGATCAGGGGAAGGGGAGGGTTTGAAAGGAAAAACAATGGAAGTCATATGCAGTACATCAGATTTTTCCAGGCAATGAGTTAAAGGGTAATACTGTAGATACAGTGAAAGGATTTCCTTCTAGAGAACAAGTTTTGCCTAGAAATTTTGGTCTGCTATGTGTGATGGAGCTGATCTTTATTTGACTAACAAAACCAAAAATACTCGTATATATAGTGAGAATGAGAGACCCTATGTAACATCATAAGTTGTTGCATTCATAAGGACTGAAAGAACACGCCAATGTCTGAAAATAATTTTAGCAATCTAAGGAGTCAATGTAGAAGAACCCAAACAACATAGGCATTTCTCCATGGGATTTCTAACCTGATCTTCCAATAACAAAGGTCTTTGCGCATATTGATCTTGCAAAAATGGGTGTATAATAACCCCATAAGGATAACCCTTGACAGCAAAACTCTACTTCTGCTGAATCAATCCACCACAGGCAAGACTCACAAGTCTATCAATAAATACAACAGTTATATATATAAAAACCCTTCTGATCTTAGTGAAACTTCCTTATTGCATTCTCTCTCAAGGTAGAGTGATACTGTTCTAATATAGAGACCTCTTCAAAAAACAATGCAGATCCCTTTCTCGGTCATACTTAGGGACTGAATCTGGGCAAATACAGTATAAAACTACTGTTGGCAAGCTTTACTTTAGGAAGAAAGGCAGGAGAGAGGAGATATGATAGAGACATTTTAATACTTCTGTGGCATAAATGCAGAGGAGGCAAATGCGCTTTAATTGAAAGGAAGCTCTGGATCCAGAGGGCACAGGATGGAGATGAAAGCAGACAGATTCCTGTATAATCTAAGGCAACACAGATTGGCCACAGCAAATTGATAAAGATCTGATTGCAGATATCCAAAAGTTCGGAAAGAAAGAGGAGGTGCTGCTGTTGGGTGACTTCAATCTGCCGGATGTGGAATTTTTGGGTTTAACACTGATCTTTCCCATATTCTCTGGGTCATGCTTCACTTTCTCACGAGATGTTAGGACTTCTTTACAGAAGCTGCAATGCCATATCTTTGCACTGGTGAAGTTTGCATCTCAGAGGTTGCTTCTGGGAAATGTACATGACATCAGTGTTCTAAAACTTTTGGTTAAGGACTATTGATAATCCCGCTTCTATAAAACAAATCTGTGGGACTTGTTAATAGACTGTGCAGTGTGTTACCTACCTAGACTCACACTGGTTACCTATACAAGCACAAATTCAATTCAAATTATACTGTCTTTTATTCAAAGCAATAAATGGCACTGCCCCCACTTACCTAAACAACCGCCTATATCGGAACCTTACTACTAGACAAAGGAGAACTCAGACCCCATTTACCTACCCCCCCATTCAAAGGCACTCAGCGCAAGAAGATGTTTGACCACCTACTAGCGACGCAAGCAGCGAAACTAGACCACTCCATTTCCAACTTGCTAACATCAATGAGTGACTTCAAATCTTTTCGAAAAGAAATCAAAACCCTGCTATTCAAAAAATGTATCCAGATATCTTAACGCTTCCCCTTGTCATTCCCCCCTTGTAAATTCCCCCTCAAAGTCTCTTCTACTCTTGCAATTTTTCTCTTCAAAGTCTCAACCATGTAAACAGCTCCCTAAATTGTAATTCTCCTGGAAATATCCATTTATCTTTTGTAATCCTAAATCCATAATTGTAACTTTCCGGATATGTTCCAGTTAGCTTCTTTTGTAATCCGCCTAGAATTGCAAGGTACGGGTGGAATAGAAGTCACTAATGTAATGTAATGTAATGTTATGTTATCCCAGCACTTAGAAACCTTTTCATGAAGTATACTTGTTTGCAGTTACATACAGGACTGTAGATGTGAACGTGGCTCTGTAAATAGATTGATGCATAGCAACCGCATGTCTGGGATAAAGTAGTGTAGTTGCCGAGTTAGTCGACTTTAAAGGTAATAAACAGAAATAAAACAAAAGAAAGGAAAACAGAGTGATAGTTTTTGAACTGGACTAGCTTTCTAGGGCAGAACCTTCTTCAGGTTAGGTATAAGCAGTTAGTGCTGCTGGTTGCTCCTGCTGAGATCCAAGATGACAACCCAGTTGGCCATTTTGATATCATTATCCCCTTCTTTTACTAACGCGTAGGGCGGGTTTTAGCGCCGACAGCAGCAGTAACTGCTCCATTGCACATAGAATTCCTATGAGCATCAGACCAGTTACCGCCGCTGCCAGTGCTAAAACCTATGCTGCGTGTTAGTAAAAGAGGCGGATGTCCACTTGTGCATTGCATTTAATAGCAAACCTTTAAAAATTATTACACAGAAAATAAGTTTCGCATGCATTAAATCAAATTATTTGTGTTAAAAAAAATTAGAAAAAGCTAAACTGAAAAAAAAGTAAAATATAGAGTATTTGCTCTCTGCACATCCCTAATAATTAATACGTATTTGCTAAATAAAGGCTATGATATTCTGCAAACTATTTATATATTTATTATCTTTAATCATCACCTACCTCCAATAATCACCTACCCTTCCTTACTTTAGAACTAACCCCCCAAAAATTTAGTTTTAAAACCAAATCAAGATTCCCCCAATAATCCCCCATCCTCCTTGGCATTGCTCTCTTCCACCCGCTTTCCTTCCCAGTGTGACTGGATCTTTCTTCCTACCTTATCTCGAGCCTACAATGCTAGACCAGCACAGGGCCCCAAGTGCCCTGATGAAAATGTCCAGTTAGCACCCAGCATGAAACCAGTTATTTTGGGGGTGTTCCGGGTATACTTGGCTGGTTAAATACCAATATTCATCCCTTAACCAGACAAGGTAACCACATAAATAGATCACATAAAAGTCAGTCCTATCTTTGTACGGTTCCCATAGCTGGTAAAGTGCTGATTATATTGCACTTAACCAGTTATGTTGTTGCTGACTCCATAAACCCAGAAGTTCAATGCCAGAGCCTAGACATGGTCGTGCATTGAATTTCCAAAGATAACACCAGTAGTATTCATGAAACACTGATTGCCGCCTATTCTACAATTTTATGGGTTATAATGTGACAGGAAACCCAGATCCTTGTTAAGTCTTGTCAGGTGAGCATCAAAATAACTCATGTTCTTAACTTCAAAGTTCCTGGATTGTTTTAAGTTTACCTCTTAGTATTCTAACCATAAGCTTATTGTTGCAGTGCCCAGGTTCTGAAAACAGCTCATCCAGAGAGGTACATATCTGGTGAATGTCTCCCTTTTCCAGAGGTTAGTAATGTCACTTTTCTTTGTGATGTTCAGCTTAATGCAGAGAGGCAGGAAAACAATTACTTCTCAGATGACGTTGACATCCATTATAGGTAGGTCACAAGCCTTAGCTGGGCTTCCCCTCGGGCATTTTAAAATACCAATAATAACAGACAAGAGTACTCAGAAACCAGAGACAGGATCTGGGAGATTACTGAACCTTGTTTAAAAAACACACACAGAAACACGTGAGTGTGTAACAGGCTCCTTCAAGTGGAAACATCCGGCACCTGTCTGTTCTGCATTCACCTGTGAGCTACACCCACGTGACTGGAACCAATTACATGTGTTAAGTAACTTTTTCTTTTTAGTTCAATCTATTTATTGAATTTAGCAGAGAGGTACAAAAATCATAAAATACAAAGCAGTAAAACATTGAAACATCTTATAATAAGGAGCATTCTCAAGAAAGTACAAAACTGGAGCAGACAGGATGTTAATCCCAGACATTTGCTGAAACAGTCAGTGTGCTCCACAGCGTTAGGTCTCCTTTTGCAAAGGCGTACTAGAGATTCCTGCATGGCAAATGCAGTGAAAGCCTTAGGAACTGAATGGTCTTCTTTGCATTTCTCATGTGGGAATTGCTAGCACGGCTTTGTAAAAAGAGCCTTTAGTGTATCCACAGTCCCAATACACACAGTTGAAATATCACAGAGACTAAAGGAAAAATTTGTTTCCTTTTGCAGTCTGGATTCTGAGATACTGGGAGCCCCTTAATTATATCTGGGCAGAATTGTGTGAACCATTTTTGCAATCCTCTGTTGTCTCAAGCACCCCACTTAGCTAGTGTATCTCTTCCAGTAATAGGCTAGACATCTCAAATCGGCCCAGCCGATGTAGCTACTGTATTCTGGAGCAGTTGCAATCTCTTATAATCCCTTTCAGAGATATTTTAGTACATGGAGTTACAGCAATCTAGATATAGAAGTAAAACAGCCTGCACAACTATTTTAAAACTATTCTGGGTTAGGATGAATCCAATTGCTCTTAATTGTCTGGGTCTAAAGAAGGATTTTTTGACCAGGGAGTCAATCTGGTCTTCAAGCATCCAGAATAACACCTAGTATTTCTGACATTTTTTCCATTTTTAGCTTTTCTCCTGTAGCCAGCATCAGATCAGTGTTCAGTGTGAATTATAATCCCCAAACCACAGCACTATAGTCTTTTGTTTGTTAAATTTGAGGAAGTTCTTCTGTGTCCATATACTCAGATCCTTGATAATCCCGTGGACTTGAATCTGTTGCCCAAGGCTCTTAAGTATACATTAAACAATGAAGGAGATAGTGGAGAGCCCTGTGGTACACCACAGAAAGTGTTCCAATTTTGGGACTTTTTGTTTCCCTTTTGTTACTTCATATTTTCTGTTTCCTACGAATTCCATGAACCAATTTAATACCATTCCGTGTAGCTCTAATTTACACAGTTTTAGTAGTAATAAGAGTGATCGACTGCATCAAATGCAGCGGAAATATGAAACTGTAGCAGGACAGTCTGTTTACCTTTGCTTAGGTAGGATTTAACTTTTGAGGTTAGTTCTAACCAGAAGGATTCTATGCCAAACACCACCCTGAAACTATGTTGTGAACTGCAAAATCCATCTGTTAGGTTTAAAAAGTCTGAGAGTTTGGCAGGTCAGGGTATAGCAGTCAACCGGCCTATAGTTTTCTACTTTAGTTATGTCCAGACCCAATGCTTTAGGTATAGGGGTCAAAGCGATGAGTGATATTAATTTGGGGTATATGCCTTTGTCTAAGAAGACGTTAACAAAGGATGTCAACCATAACAGAAAATCAGAAAGAGTTGGACAGACATCCAAGTAGCAAAATGTTTTGGAGAGTCTCCTCAACAGGTTAGGGACTTCTTCTGGGGTAACAGCAGAGAACTCATTCCAGTAACTATCAGCTGCTATTCCTTCCGTCCTTCTGACTGTCTCCTACAGAATCTTCCAAGTATGTGTGAAAGTTTCCCTCATTATCCTAATCTTTCTGGAAGTTTCATCAGGTTGTTCTAAAATGGAGTTGGTAGTTATTTTTTGGGTGAATATTAATGAATTAAAAATCTTAAACAGACTCTTGAAAGAGTTTCTTGACTGATTCATCAGGTTGTCCTAGTACAGTTTTTTAGCTTCCATTACAGCCAATTTATATTTCTCTTCTACAACTATTATAATGTTCCTGTTTCTGATGTTTTTGTCACATTCTTTCCAGCCTTCTTATTTTTGTTCTTAAGGCTTGTGGTGCAGCTGCTGTGGTCACCTTGGTCACTCTAGATACTTCTGGTCACTCTGGACACTTCCAGTCCCTACGGTCAGTTCCAGTTTCTGTGGCCCTATGGTCCTACTGGACTCTCCAGTCACCATGGGTCACTGTGTTACAGTGATTCTGCTGAACTCTCTGATCACCTCGGGTCACTGTGGTACACTGGTTCTTCTGGATTCTCCGGTCACCATAGGTCACTGTCACAAGGCCCTTGGCCACACTCCACAATGGTAAGAGTTAGAGCTCACTGGGGATTAGGCAGGTGCCAGCATGCTTCCCTCCCAAGGATCACTCTCAGGAGTTCCTGTTGCCAAGAACTCCCCTTCCCGGCTTTTAGGTCCGGTGGTCATGTATGACAGGCCCTAATAAACTTAGGGTGAATACTTCTTCAAGGTCCTTTTATCCCTTTTGAAACTGGTCCCAAGAAGAGAGCCTTTCCTTCTGGCTGAATCCTGTATCCTGGCTGTATCCTGGCTGAAAGGGTCCCTCCCTTCCGAGTCTGGCCTAAACCCAGTTGGTTTTAGCATATTGCTTCCCCTGGCGGTCCTCTATTTGGGTGGTTCTCTGAGACAGGACAAGGCCTGTCAGAAGGCTAATAATGGTTTCAAGAACCTTGGGCTATTCTTTTGTTTCAATTTTATGATTTTGGTTGGGGCAATCTTATCTCTGATAGGACTGATGTTGTAAGTTCCTGCCAGGAGATTAAGGTAGTATCTACAACTTCGCTTATAGGTTCTAACTTATCCATAATTCCTTTCAAAAATTCCTCTGTTGGTATCATACTATGCCTTTCCTGTGATTGTTGATATGTTACTGGTAATTTTAGGTAAAAGTTTAAGAGGTAGTGATCAGACCAGATAACTGGTTCCCATTTAACATGATCTATCAAGGGGAAATTCAGACCTTTAGATATCCCAGAAATGCAGTCTAGACAATGTCTGCCTTTATGAGTTGGCTTGCTTGGATAGGTGACAAAGTTTAATTGTTCCAGTAAGTTTTTAAAGATTTGGGCTTTGGGATCATCGTGTATTTCCAAATGTAAATTTAGATCTCCAAGAATTATCAGATCAGTAAAAGTTGTGGTACAGTGAGAAATTAAATTAAACTGTTTATCCTCTATTATGTTCCAGTTACCAATTGGTCTATAAATCATGAGTATACCTAGAACCTTTCCACTTTCCGGGCTCTTCATGCTGCAGATCATATACTCTAATCCCAGTTCATTGCAGTTATCTATTAGCCTTAAGGATAGGAATGATCTAAAAAGTAAAAGTAATCCCCGCCTCTCTTTAATTTTCTGGGTCAATGAATCAACTTGTATCCTGGTGGGCAAAAAATTGATTAATACTAGGGAGTCATCATCTGGAATCCATGTTGCAGTTGTACATGCTATTCCTGCCTGGAAGCATCTCTTAAAATCAGGGTCTTATTACAGACTGAGCGAGCATCCAGATATAAACATTCTATTGGTGCATGTTCTTCCTCTGGGGAGGTTTCTGCATCATTACATATGATCTGTTTTAGATTTTCACAGTCCCTTCTTCTATGTTGAGTAAATGAGGAGTGTGCCACCTTTCTATTAGGCACAAAAAGAAGAACTCCTTGTCTTAGGACAAAGTGTACAAACAGGAGAAAGACAAGGTAGATGTTGCAATCAACCAAAGCGGCTCTTTATTAAATAATACAAAAGTTAAAATAGTCCCAGCAAAGATCCCTGTTTCGGCACGGCTAAATAGCGCCTTCCTCAGGGGACACTTACTGGTCTGTCAGCTTTGGTTCTACAGCGCATGTTGGAACGATACTCTACCAGTAAGTGTCCCCTGAGGAAGGCGCTATTTAGCTGTGCCAAAACAGGAATCCTTGTTGGGCCTCTTAACTTTTGCATTATTTAATAAAGACCCACTTTGGTTGATTGCGACATCTACCTTGTCTCTCTCCTGATTTTCCACCATTCTATTACCCATAATCACTTTTGACACATTGTACATTGATCATTGATACATTGTTGTATTGTTACATCATAAACGGGTGGGTTTTCCTGACACATCTGGAACCATCTCGACTCTTGAGTCGACATACTTTATTAGAGAACATTTTGGTTTCTGATTGGAGCACCAAGATTTTGTATAAAGTTATTATGTGCCCCCTCAGTAGCACCTGTTTTAAGCAATAGTAAACCTACTACGGTCAAGTAGTAGATCTGAAGCCATCTCATCTTATACTAGTAATTGACCACTATTACCACTCAAACCTATTAGCAGCTACACCCACTTAAAAATAATGTTTAGAACTGGAATGTGGTTAAAAGAGAAAACAATTTTAAGCAGAGCACTGGAGAAATCTCCCTCTCAGGCAGTACCTAATTAGCTAGAACACTTCTTTATAATTGCCCTACTGCTTATCTTACTGTTACCTTGTTGGCTACTGGTATGGAATTGAGGGGGGGGTTAGGATTTTGGTACTCTTTCTGGTGAATTTGGGCATAGTTCTGTGTTCAGTCCTCCTCAGTCCACATGAAGGGCCACACAAAGGTGGGAGACCACTAGCAGGAGAGACCCACCTATCCGGTGGCCCTTTAAGAAGAAAAGCCCAAACTTGGAAGGGGTAAGAAGGGATAAGATGGTGGCCCCCTTTCTCCTTACCCTGCTGGATGAAGAAATTGAAGAAGTTTCTTTTTCCAGCGGCCCTTTAAGGGTATCATCTGATGTAAATACTGCTATTTTCTTCATATCAAAATCATTATCACAATACATCTTAATTACTAAAATTATTGCAATACTGTCATGCTACATATTTAATAATTCTCCCCAGACAATAGCATGCATAGGCACCAGCTCTGTGGGTGCTACAGTACCCCCACTACATCAGAACCGAAATCTTCCGAATGTAGAACTACAGGGGAAAATGGGAAATAAGGCAGTGACTCTGAAGCTATTGCTCCCGCCTCCCCCTGTAGCCTATTGGTCAGATATTCCTGAACCAGCCAATAAGCTGCAAATGATGCAGAACCAGTAGCTTAGGATCACCATTGGTCAGACACTCTTTAGCCAGCCAATTGACCGTAGGATAAAACAGGATGTAAGGTTGGTGTCTCCTAAGCTACTAGTTCTACCTTCCCTTGCAGGTATTGGTTGGCTAAGGAATATCTGAGCAATGGACTTGAAACCCCCTGCAGCAGCTACTTAGTAAGTGGAATTACCCTGGGTCAGAGTACCCTTCCTCCCCAACACACTGTAGTTGTATAAAAACTTTGCAAAAATCTCTGGATGGTATGAGTCTCAGTGTACTGTACATCTGATAAAGGAACACAATTTTGCAAATGCCAATTCAAAATAAATTAAATATTTATTGCACAGAAAGAAACCTAGACCAAAGTGCTTTGCATAATATTAAAGTGCACTCAACATGTTCAAAATTCCTTGAAAACAGCATTAAAACATCTTCTACAGCTCCCACTAGAAATTTAACAATATTTAGGAACCTTTTTACATTACTTTCCCCCACCTCTTAGATGACTTATTTCCATATACTGTGTTGTCTTTTCTCCAACAGGTAATCATCACGGAGTTCCTGATTACAGGTAAGTATCCCCCTTTCCTTCTTTACTTTTTGTTCTCTCATTTTTTATCTAGTGTATCTTTCCTTGAAGCTCTGCCTAATATTAATGTTTGCTTCCTTTTCTTTGCAGGAACCTATCAAAGACTCTTTGGGTAAGTTACTTAAATAAATAACCAAAATTAATGTCAACTGTGTGCACACAGGAAAAACCTCTTAATTTAAAAAAACTCTTTTTCTTCAGGCCCTCAGGTGGTTACTTGAAGAAACAGGAATCTCAGGATCTGGTTTACCTACTACTTTGATACAGAAGTCAACACTCTATCTTCCCAAAATATTCAAATATATATTAAACCGAATGAATTTCTAGTTCTCTAATACAACACTGGAACACCGGCACTCAGTTCTGTAGACCTCTATAGGCCAGATCTGTAGTACTCTTCAAGGGTCCGTGAAAGCCTCATTAATCTGTTCAAAATTCTGCTGCGTGACTCATGTTCCGTGAGAGCCGCTATTCTCACATTACCCCTCTCCTCAAGTCGCTTCATTGGCTCCCTGTTCATTTTTGAATACAGTTTAAACTCCTCTTGCTGTCTTACAAGTGCATTTGCTCTGAAGCCCCCCCGATATTTTTCCTCACTTATCTCCCCCTATGCTCCCCTGCTCATTGGGCAAGCCCCTCTTATCTGTACCCTTCTCTTCCACTGCCAACTCCAGACTCCATCCCTTCCTTCTTGCGGCACCGTATGCCTGGAACAGGTTTCCTGAATCAATACGTCGTGCTCCGTCCCTGGCAAGCTAAAGGCCAACTTTTTTGAAACTACCTTCAACTCTTAACTCCACTCACTGCTGTCAGATACCTACACCCACTATAATCTCCCCAACCTTGAAATGTCCTGTCTAAATTAGATTGTAAGCTCTTCTAAGCAGGGACTGTCTATTGTATGTTAAAATGTACAGCGTTGCATACACCTGTCAGCGCTGTAGAAATAATAAATAGTAGTAGTAGTAGTAGTAGTAGATTAATTCACAGAAAAAGTATCAGAAATTAACTTTTAAAGGAATACTTCAATTTATGAACTCCTTCCCTAATATTTCCTCCATTTCTTCTGAAAACTTCAGCCTAAAAAGGACTCAGTTTAAAGGTAAAACTCTCCCCTTTTTCATAACAACAATATTATCAGCCAAAGAAGTTATAAATGCCCTTCAAAACAACCCTTACAATATTTCTTTTCAGGTTAGAGCCAATTTAATAGTCAAATTGACTAGTCTGGTAACCCTAGACATGCTGTTTCATAAACTCTTTGTTTCCTGGTTTGGCTCCCTGGATTTCTCCTGGTTTAATTGCTGCATCCTTGCGTCCCTCTTTGTCCTTGGTAAAACTCTGCAACCACATCCCAGGTTTCAGCTCGGCCCCTTGAGCTGCATGCTTGTTCCTTAGCCACTGGAGTAATATCCTGCAGACAGTCCAGTGCTTTAGTATGAGTGCTTTCTCCTATGCTCTGGACTGCTCGAACACGTTCTCCTGCTCAGTATTTCATCTTTGTGGTTTCAAACTGGGATCCTTGCTGGACTTGTAGAGCTCAGGGCGAGCATTTGGCAAAGAATCTGATGTGGACTCTGCAGGCAGAAGGTGGCCATTAGCCTGGAATTTGTGAGAGCCAGGGGAAGCCAGTCCCAGAAAACAAGACTGTGCCGAGATCCAGGGAGAGCAAAGCAGGGGAATGATCCAAGCCTGTGATCAACAGGGAGTCACATATTAAAGATGAGTTAAATCTGCAAACAAAAGGAAGAAGAGAAGAGAGAAGAGTAAGAAGTGGGAATCAGTCAAGGGATGGGTGAGCCAAAGCTGCATTGAACAGCAGCTGGCTAGGGAAATAAAAGGCTGGGTCAAGGGAAAACTGGAAGCAGAACAGACTAAAATGTTTTAGGGAGTGGAGCCTATACAAGAGGAGTTGGGAGGAAAGAGTATGATGTAGATTGGCTGAGGGAAGAAAGGGACTGGGATGGAGAAAAATGACTTGAATGGAGAGAGAGAGAGTTGGACTCCCGAAATGTCAACTACACCGATTACAATTAGTTCAGAATACCGCAGTAAAATTATTCCACCACCGTTCTAAGTTTGATTACGTCACATCTCTTCTAAAATCAGAGCCTTTCAAATACACATTTTTTCTCATCAGATTCTATCAACCGGTCTCCCCTCCTTTTTACACAGTTTTTGGGTTCCACACTCACCACAAAGACCCCTACGCTCCGCACAACAACAGATATAGATTGTTCCTTTATTTTGACAGTTTTTCCTTGACTTTCACAGGAACTCTTCTTTCTCTGTCATGGCTCCAACTTTCTGGACCTCTTTGCCTCACTATCTCCGTTCTGAGAAATCATTTACAACTTTCAAGTTGCAATTAAAGGCATATTATTTCTCTTTGGCTTTCTGTTCTTAATTTTCATCAACTATTCCCCACCACATTGTTCATTCCTTCCCTTTCCCCAATCCTTTTTCTTTTATTGTAACCTACTGATTTCTTCCTTTCCTCATGTTTCCATAACCATTTGACTGTTTGTCTAATTTTCCCCATCTTCATCTTTTAAATATTTTTGCGTTTGTTTTCATTTTTATTCATTTTATCATAGTTTATATTAAACCGCTTAGATTTACTTAGATTTTATATTTGCGATATATCAAATAAATTGAACTTGAATTAGAGAGAGAAAGTCTGATGCTGACAAGCTGCGAGGGGAAGGAGAGAGTGGCAGGACCCGAACTCTTGATATGTCCACATTACCTGCCCTGCTCTTGCCTATTAGCTACAGCACTAAGAAATGAACCAAACAGTAAAGATTTCAATACTGACTCATTTTCAACAAAACTATCAGCCTATGCTGATATGCCATCCCACACTCTATACCATACATCATTGAAGGTTATAAATTAAATGGCAGCAAGACTGAAATCATGCCTCTAAACTGTCCAGAATGGAGGTCTGACATTGAGTCATATGGTTTTCTCTGGTCACCTAATGCATTTCCCCTCATCCAGAAAAGAAACACAAAAGTCTGTCTAGTAGTGAGTGTCAAGGTTAGGTGAATATATGTTAATTAATATGACAATTAATTTCCATCTACTTTGCATATCATGGGAGCTGGCTAACATTTTAATATCTGATCTATAGCTGCCCCATTTTTCTTGGATTTAGAGAAAATTGGAGGCAGTGACCGTAGCTATTTTAATTTAGATGACTCAGCGTTATGTATGTGTATTTCCTGCATTAGTATTATGTCAGGTGATAAATTTGATAAATATTTTAATACTTTGTTACACTTAATTTGGTTGTTCAAACTCTTGACATTAAGTGAGACTATATTAATAGACATATTTTAATATAGAGAGAGAATATCCATTGAATGGTTGTTCGTCAAATTATGATATATCAGCTTTGTTATACCCTACTGACAAAGATAAGATAACAGTGAATTACACATTGGTAATGATACAATATATGCAAAATTATAATTGCATGTGTCAACATATTGGTTTACTTAGAAAGGTAAGATAACAGCTCAGAAAACCTCAACACAACCATTTCGTGAATACAATTCTA
The DNA here is from genome assembly GCF_902459505.1 of Geotrypetes seraphini. Lineage (NCBI taxonomy): Eukaryota > Metazoa > Chordata > Amphibia > Gymnophiona > Dermophiidae > Geotrypetes > Geotrypetes seraphini. The sequence goes on from NC_047102.1 coordinate 31,770,305, forward strand.
TGACCTTCCAATACACCTTCTTGTAATACAATAATTCTAATATTTTGACTGTAGCCTTATAACAATAACATTATTAGTCAATGAAAGAGACACTATATTAATGGTGTTAAAAATATCCAAATAAATAACTGGAGATCCTAGCAATTAATATTTGATATTAATGATATTCAAGTAAACTGATATCTCAAATAAATATCAGAAAGTTATACTGGGTTCCATTTACTAAGCGATGTTAGAGCATTTTACCGCAGGCAAGTGAGGTAAATGCTCTGACACTCATTGAATTACTATGAGAATCGGAGCATATACCTCGCCAACCCACGGTAAAATGCTTTAACACCATTTAGTGAAAGCCAGCGATTGTTAGATACTTCCCTTTTAGACCGAGTTAATTGGAGTTGGCATCTTTTCTTCATTGAAATTTGCTAGGGTTACTGGATTTGTAAAATCCTTTGATTTTGATAGTTGATTCTCATATGTGCAGGGTGAAAAATACCCAATCTAGCTCCCATGCTCTTGAGGTCGAAACACCAATAGTTGTTTCCTTAAGCAAGTAGTGTGTTTGTTGAGATCAAGAAGAAAGAGCAAGGTATTTCCCTCAAATTTAATCATTGCTGTTGGTCTAGCTTTTAGCATAATTGCAGTCACTTGCAAATATCTTAATTTTTTCTGTATAATCGTGTCTGGGGAATTTGTCACGTGTCTGATGTGCCAATGGATTTTTATGTGCTATTCAATAGCATTAAGTATATCACTACAGACGACTAAACTAAAAGCTGGCTATTTTGTTGTGGGTCCAGGGGTGGAGTCAGCACTTACACAATTTAATCCTATCTTTATGCAGCGTCACTTGGTGGTTAAGTGTAGACTATGCAACACAACCACTTAAGAGAGCGTTGGCCACATAAATCTGGATATTCACTGTTGGTACTTAGACGTGGCCTGGCATTGAATATCCAGGGATAACAGCAGAGGCTAAAAGAAGCTTACCACTGCCATTGTACATTTCTCTAAGTAATCATGGATTTTCTGCACAGATAAGGAATAATTTAGCTGGACAGCAGGATATGAAAACCTTTATTTCATCAGCAATTGATTTCTTATGTAAAAAAAATAAAATTTCCTTTCCTGAATTTCAGATTTTTCAGAAGTCTTTGGTTTAGTTTTCTTATAGTACCATGTGGGTTTTATGACTAACATGTTTTAGAAAATTAAATTTCCATTAACTACATTTTTGCCTGAATTCAAGCATATTCCACAGTATTCAAAAATGTCTGAGTCGCATGTTATAAAGACCTGACATATCAATCTTGACTGTACTGGAAATTTCTTAGGATCTCCCCCTGACTTATAGGGTAGATGTGTTGTTGCCAAGTCATAGTAAATAGAAATACAGTATATGTGTATGCGTGACTAAAGGTGGTTCTACTTACAGGGTGTGTGCTTGGCCCAGGTGTTGGATATTTGGCAGTCTGAATGGAAGAATGGAGGGCAGCCCTGATGGGGAAGGCCCATGATAAGGAGCAGTTAGAAAGTCCTGCAGTCACTGAGATGGCCACTACCACCACTTCCCTGCTGCGTCTGGAGGAAAATGTTGGAGATGCAAAAGAGGAGACACTGGAGAAGGCCCAAGAGCTCTTCCAGCTGTGTGACAAGGAAGAGAAAGGATTCATCACTAAACAAGACATGCAGGTAAGTAGTCTGCTTTTCTTTTGGAAATTCCCATTTTCCTAACCAGGGCTGGTGCAAACGTATTTTATCCCTCCTCCCCCCTCCCCCCTCACACAGTTAACTTCAAGGCGGCTCGGCATGCTCCTGAGATTTTGATAAACTCAATAATCATGATCACCTCAATGCTACGCTTCGCAAAGCAATCCTGTAAAACTCTTCTGGGTGGGGACTGTCTATCACATGTTAAATGTACAGCACTGCATATGCCTTTCAGTGCTATAGAAATGATAAATAGTAGTAGTAATAAATATCAATTCTTATAGAATATATACTGAATGAGGGCAGTTTCCAAAAGCTATTTCCCTGGGTAAATGGGCTGATGGCTCAAGACTATTGCTTTACAGCTGTTCTTTGCTGCCTTCCTTAATGCTGATGCCCTAGGTGATTGCCTAGTTTTGCCTAACGGTTGGGTCATTAGGTTAGGTACCTAATGAAAGCAGACCAAAGCGTAGCTGGTTTTAAGAAAGGTTTGGACAAATTCCTGGAGGAAAAGTCTATAGTCCTGTTATGAAGACATGGGGGAACATAAGAACATAAGCAATGCCTCTGCTGGGTCAGACCTGAGGTCCATCTTGCCCAGCAGTCCACTCATGCGGCGGCCCAACAGGTCCAGGACCTGAGCAGTAATCCTCTATTTATACCCTTCTATTCCCTTTTCCAGCAGGAAAATGTCCAATCCTCTCTTAAATCCCAGTACTGTATTCTGCCCTATAACGTCCTCTGGAAGCACATTCCAAGTGTCCACCACTGCTTGCCCTGGATCGGTAGCATGGAATGTTGCTACTCCTTGGGTTTTGGCCAGGTACTAGGGATGGGCTCAGTTGTGATGATGTGACGCGTGTATACTGTATGTATTCATTGCAAGACTTTGATGCTGCAAGATAGAGAACCATCAGCTCAGTTGTGATGTGTGTACTGTATACTGTACATACTCGTATTGCAAGACATTGCTTGTATATCAAGTTAAAATTTAATCAAATGTTTTGCTTGTCTTGCAAAACACTTGCAAACCAAGGTTTTACTGTATAAAGACAGAAGATGCAACTGTGGAAAAAATGACAAATAATCACCAATTTACAAATTAACAAATAGAAATAAAACAAAAGATGGAAAATAAGAAAATACAATTTTATTGGACTAATATACATGTATTTTTCAATTAGCTTTCAGAGGCCAAAACCTCCTTCAGGATCAGTACAGTATACTGCTCTTACAGTATCCTGTCCTGACCTGAGGAAGAAGATTTTGGTCTCTGAAAGTTAGTACAAGAATGGATTAAAATTAGTGCATTAAAAAATTGCCTTATTTCCATTTTCTATTTATAAACATTTATCAATACAGCTACAATTCTACTTTATTCTAAAGCAACAAAATATATATTTTTCCTTCCTTTTGTCATCTCTGGTTTCTGCGTTCCTCATCTTCTCTTCACTTTCCTTTCCTTCCACTGTCTGCCCTCTTACCTCCCCCCTTTCTGGAAGTTTAACTTAGAGGCAGCAGAACTTCTTTTTATTTGGGGGAGCCAAACAATCAAGCAGAGTAATGGGTAGTCCCCCAATCTACCCTGGGGGCCCTCAAACACTAGTCCACCTGCTGCACCCCTGCAATGACTTTTTCTTACAAGAGTATGGCCAGATTCTTCTTCCCTCCTTGACTTTCTTCTCTCTTCTTCAGCGGTTACAACATGAGCTTCCACTTACATCTGAGCAGCTTGAATCCGTCTTTGACAGCCTAGACCAAAGCAACAATGGCTATCTGACGCCGGTGGAGTTCAGCATGGGCTTAGGTAAGTACGACGGCAGTGGGAAGCAGAATTGATTGTGCCACACTGATGTACTGTAGCACTGTCACTGTTTTTCTACCCCCGATGCAGGTGAGATAACCAAATCATAGCCAAGCTGGGTTTTCTTTGTGTCAATGTATACAGTATATTTTATAAACCATTTTTAGGCTTTAAGCAAGATAAGGTCAATTGCTAATCTAGACAAATAGCAACTGAATATTATCACTGCTACCTATATAGTTAGGTGTTATCACCCATGCTCCAACTTATCTCTGGGGTAGTGATCAAAGTGGGCTACTGTTAAGGAGTGTTATTTTACTGTTAACTCAGGTTATTAGTAGCTATATCTTATTGCATAAGAGGAGCTAGGGTGCTTGACATGGACCGAAGCGTGGTGTGAGAGCTCTTCTGAACAGAAACTATTTTGCTAGACAAAAGCTGGATTTTTTTTCACCAAATTTACCAACAAACAATACCCCTTCTTTTCTATCATGGCTGAGTTCAAGAATTCTAAATCAGGTCTGATTGCATAAAATGAGACCTGTACTAAAATAACTTGTCTTAATGGTAGCCCCACGCTGATAACTTCCCTATTTAATGTCACTGAAAATCAGCAGTCAGCAGACATATGCATACCAGCTACTGGTCATTGTACAAGTCTTTTTAATTGGGCCTGATTTTTAGACTGTGGGAGGCAGCCCGGCTACATCCTGTGGTCTGCAGCTATCCTGGATATTTAATGCTGGGGCCAACTCACTATCTCAAAATTCTGGACAATCTCAGCTCATCAGAGCCATCATACACTCGTATTTAACACTTCTGTAGCGCTGAAAGGCGTATGCAGCACTCTCCATTTGGGGGAATGGGGATATTAGCAACCTTGAATAATGAACATACATCTGTGAACCAGCAAGAAAGATGGGATATGGACTGCCCAGGCACCGAGGACATAAATGACTAGATTAAATTAGAAATGCACAATGAAACAGCCAGGTTTTGACCCCCATCTTAAATTTTTCAAATGATCTCTTTGTACAGCGAGGGAACAAGAAAATTGTGTGCGGCCCACAGAATATCCAGCCTCAACTTGGGGGAGGGCAAAACCATAATGTTCCCTGAGAAGATCTCAAAGTATATTGGTGGTACATTTCGTCATGCCAGATGAGGAAGATGTGTCTGAGAGTATGCCAGAGGTGTGTGATCGAATTTTCTATTAAACTTGGAAAGAGCAGTAATTAAACTCTTGAAATGTTACAGTAAGCATACAGTGGTGAAACAATTAGCCACGTTGCAGTATTCCAGTGGTGGAAGCTCTTCAGAGAGGGTAACACGCAAGTGACTGATGAAGCACATTCTGGGAGGCCATCCAACCGCAGTTACAGATGTCAACATTGTCAAAACTACAGAGATGTTGCAAAATGACAGAAGGCACATTTGCTGAAAAAAACAGTGGTTTTTGCTCCACAGCAATACCCGGCTGCATGTTGCTGCTGTTGCATTGGCAGCACTAACTGGAACACCCTCCATATAGCCTTCCATATAGCGCTCTGTGATTTTTGGGCATTTCCAACCCTGAAAAAACAACTGTGCAGAAAGTTCTCACCAGATGATGAAATGAAAAATGCCACAACCACAGTGCTAAAAGTGATGTTGCAAAACAGTCTACTGCACCTCTTTGAAATGATTTTGAAATGCTGCAAAAAAATGTAATGAATTTGAAGGACACTACTTTGAAAAAGAAAAATGTTCAGATCCTGTGGAGTCTTCTGATTCTGAATAAAAAAACAGGCTCATTACTTTCCAATCAACCCTCGTATATAGACATGGACTCCAGTAGAACTACAGTTTTGGAAGCCCTTTCATTTTAGTTATCTCCTCCATATGCCTAAAGTAAAGATTGCTGTCTTTTAGATACTTGGAAACACATTTGTATTCAGATGGGTCTAGACTATCGCTCCACTCCTCTATTACGTATTTGTGGAAATGGTTTATTTCTCCCTGGTATGACATCAGATAGATTTGTTATTTATATCAGATATTAAATGAAGATGGTACTTTACCAGTCCTTTCTAAATTACGTAATATCTATAATTGGAATACTTTAGATGTTTTTTCTTATATGCAACTTAGATATTATGTGAAATCTTTGACAACATCAACATTGCTTCTAAAAGTGTATGAACTTTCATCAGAAATATTTTGGTTGGAAGCTCAAATGAAAGTACCATTGAGATATTTTAGACACTCTCTTCTAGATTATTCGTCATCTTTAGATTATGAAAAAGTATTGCAGACATGGTTCTAATATACATATATTTTTAAATTGTTATTTAAATTATTACCTGATATTTCATTTTCTGAAATGGGTTATAAATTTATTTGTCGTGTATATTTAGCGTCATAGCGTGCTTATTGTGCAACACTTATCTCTGAAGGTTCTTGTCCCAAATGTTGTTATGCTAAGGCCAATTTATCTCATATGTTTTGGATTTGTCCTTGGATACACCAATTTTGGTATGTAGTTTTTAATAGAGTTGGTAGAATGTGGAACACAAAATGGCATTGTAATAGTTATAGTTTATTTTGGCTATTTGATATACAACATCTGAATCCAAATAGATTTAAAAGTTTTTTAAAACGAGTCATACTTTCAGGTTTGAAAGTTATCATATCACTTTGGATAAAGTCTATACGTCCAACTTATAGTCATTGGCATTCTAATATGCTAAATCGTTTAATTATGGAGAGTATGTCAATATCTGAATGGGACTCTTGGAAGGGACAAATGTTTCTTATGATATGGCAACAATTTTTAAATACATTAACTCCTACAGCACGTTTGTTCCTGTGGGTCTGGTCATTTACAGGTTGTATGTGACAGCATTTCCATTTCAAAAGAATCTAAGTCAGCTTTAAAAAGACTACTCCTTAAGCCTCAAATAACAGCACAGATCAAATCATAATGCACCAAAAATAATAATAAGTGTTACTTGTGTGGCTAAGTAGGTTATGCTACAGGTTGGGCTTTCCCAGTCCTGTTCTCTCCTGGCTCTGTGCCTCTGGAACCCCACACTTTGTTGTGGTAACAGGGATAGGCTGTGAGCAAGGTAAATACTAATGCTTAGCTTCTCCAGTCGGTTTCATTCTTCAGAGGAAGGTAAAAGTTGAAAGGAGTTCCAGGTAAATGCAGCTGCTTTCAGCCAGAGATGACAAAGGTGCGTGAATGAGGTTACTTCTTCTATCTAGCAAAAAGCTAGGGCATAATGGTTCAGTTTAGGGCGAGATCAGCGTGTTTTGGCCAGTACTGCTCTGTCCTGTTTACTAAGAGCACACAGTATGCAAATTCAAAGGTAGAGAGAATAGCAGGAGATCTGGAGATTTGAATGATTCACGCTGCTTTTCTGTTTCCGAGTCCCTCACATGAGTGCAAATTGTTGCTCATTTTCATATGTGATTCCAGACTGGGTGCTCTGATGTGTACCGTGTTCTCAACCTTCAACAATCTAATTATCTATACTCTCTGACAATTCCCTATTCACTAACACGAACTTTGAGATCTATTCACGATTTTTTTTTTTTTTTAAACATGTGTTTATTGACAGCGAGAGAGAATACACCGCCCAGCAGGGCGCAGCAGTAACCATTTGAAAAGACAAATAACAGTCCAACACTCAGAACAGGCATCAACAATAGCAATACGTCCCCCAGGGTACCCCCCCATGCATGTGAGAGACAAAAACAGAGCAAGACAAAAAGAGCATGGCGGGCGTAAGCTGAGAGGAACATTTGAAAAGGAATGTCACCCGTCTGGAGCAGTGTTCTCCCGCCTTTTTCCAAAAAAAGAACCCCCAAAAAACCCACACAACACTCAGATCATCAAGCGCACTCATCATCATCCATTCATACAAACCAGTCACTCATATCCCAGGAAGCTCCCTCCCCCCCTCCCCTCCCCCCCATCCCAGGGCACTAAAGTATAAAAAGAGAAAGAAAAAGAAGGCTATATAGAGTCAGTTAAAGGAGGCAAACCCCCGAGGGCCGGCCAAGAAACGGAAAATCAGTTCCCTGCTAAGAAAGCCCCTGGTCCCCCTCTCGTGCGGTCGACGGCACCAGGTCCCGCAGTCTCGCCCATAATCCAGCGTAATGTTGCTTAAGCACGCTCGTTGTTCTCGCTTGGGATCGAATTTCAAACATAGCTACCTCTCGAAGCCGGCACCGCCAATGCGGCAGCGGAGGGGGCTCCTCAGACATCCAGTATGTCAAGATCAGTTTCTTTACTACTAAAATAGCATTATAGAGAAACCTGCATTGGGGTGTGGTGAAACCCTGGTCCTGGAGGGACGTCTGCAGACCCAGGAGAATGAACCCATAGTCCCATTCCACAGTGCGCTGCACCACTAGTTCCAACAAGGGGAGGGCTTCCCTCCACACATCCAGGCGTGGGCACTCCAAAAAGGAATGTATATATGTTCCGGCACTGCTCTTGCATTTAATACAAAGACCACTCTCCCATATTCCCATTCGCGCTCCCCTCTGCGCCGTAAAGTATGCCCTATGAAGGATCTTATATTGGAGTTCCTGGAAATCTGCTGATTTAGTGTGGGAATATAGTGTTGTAAAGCATGCAGTGAACTGTGATTCAGAAATATCCTGCCCCAGGTCTCGTTCCCAGGATGTACGCACCGGTGTAAGTACCGACGGGGCAAGAGACAACTTAAGGACGCGATACCAGCGCGCCAGGGAGTTTAGCACGGGCTGGGTGGCCGAGAACAAGATATCCAGAGGGCCCCTGACCCAGGCCCCCACCACTCCCCTACGTTCCGTCTCCCAGTAGTGACGAACCTGAAAATAAGAAAACATATAGCTCGAGGGAAGGCCCCACGCGTCCCGGACCTGCTGGAAAGAGGGAAATCCAGACGGAGACAGGTCAAGTACGTTTTCCATCAACCTACAACCCCGGGCCGACCAATGCTGAAATACAGATCGTCCCCTGCCTGGTGGGAACCTGGGGTTGCCCTCCAGGCGCACAAAAGGGGATATGTCCGGTGGTAGTTGCTGTCGTCGCCTCCACCAACGCCAAGCCAGTCTGAACGGGCGCAGAAAACGAGAACAAACCGTATAGCGCCTCCCAGGATCATCATGTCGATGTATGAGGTTCATAAATTGAAAGGGGGCACTCCAGCTCGCCAACCATCCTCGAGGGGAGTAGCGGGGGCACTCACTATAGCCTTCGTGAATCCAACGGAGGAGGGAGGCAACATTATAAAGCCGAATATCCGGGACATTAAGTCCCCCCAGTGATTTATCCAAGATAAGCTTGGACATCGCTATCCGAGGAGTGCGAGACCTCCAAATAAATCGAGAGATAGTAGATTTAAAGACAAGTTCGTCCCTCCTGGTGAGCCAAAGTGGCATGGCCTGCAAGGGATACAAGAGCTTCGGTACCAGACTCATTTTCACTAAGGCCACCCGACCCAGAATCCCCAGCGGCAGGTCCTGCCAAGCTTGGCACAGTTTTGCGATGGCCTCAAGGGGCCGGCGGATATTTGCGTTGTAAAGCGTGGGAAGATCAGTGCTGAGGTATATGCCGAGGTATCTCATTGGTTTAGTCGTGGGTGCGATAGGCAACCCCGCATGCCAGGTCTCCGCCCGACCCCCAGCCAGTAGCAGAAGTTCCGATTTACTACAATTAACTTGTAAGCCCGACAGTGCTCCAAAGGCTCGGATCACCTCCAGAGCTCTGGGCAAATGCACGGAAACCTGGTCCAGGTAGAGTAAGATGTCATCAGCAAACAGGCTGATTTTGCATTCCTGTCCCCGTACCACAACTCCCTGAATTGTCATATCCTGCCGGATTTTCGCCGCCAGGGGTTCAATAGCCAGGAGGAAGAGAAGCGGTGAGAGCGGGCACCCCTGTCTAGTTCCTCTCTGCAGACCGAAATCTTCCGTCAAACCCCCATTGACCAGTAGGCGCGCCCTGGGGTTGTGATATAGGGCAGAAGCCCAGGCCAGAAAGTCACCCTGAAATCCGCCCCGACGTAAGACCCAAAAGAGATAATCCCAAGAGATGCTATCGAATGCTTTCTCCATATCCAGTCCCGCCACCGCCTCTTGACCCCCCCCGCCTACTCTGTCATGAATCGCTCCCAAGACCTTCATTAAGTTCATAGAGGCGTATCGACCCGGCACAAACCCAACCTGATCTGGGTGAATGAGATCGGGAAGAAGGCCATTCAAACGTCTCGCCAAAGTCGCAGCCAGAAGCTTAATATCCTGATCTAGTAGGGAGATTGGGCGGAACGACCCCACCAGATCCGGGTTCTTGCCCGGCTTAGGGAGTAGAACTATGTGAGCCATGTTATCCGGAAAGGAGCCCCCTGATGCTGCCACTTCGTTATACATTGCACTCAGGGGCTTCGCCACCAGATCTTCTAGAATGCGGTAGTATTCGGGCCCAAACCCATCCGGGCCAGGCGCCTTTGCCAATTTAAGGGACCGAATAGTGGCACGGAGTTCAGCCTCGGTGATCGGCAGGCTCAAGGATGCAGCCTGATCCTCCTCCAGGCGAGGTAGGGATAACCCCCTGAAAAAATCCTGAAGGGCCATCTCATCTAGCGGTCTCTTACCGTATAGGGTTTCATAGTACTTAACAAATTGCTCCGCAATTTGTCTCTCCCCGTCATGTCGAGTGCCCCCAGCATCGCGGATCGCCGTAATGATTTGACGTTTCTTATAAGGTCTCACTAGGTTCGCCAAAAGTCTCCCCGTCTTCCCTCCCCATCTATGCAGGTTATACCGTTGGAACGCAAGGGTCTGCTCCGCTCTTTGATGAAGCAGAGTCTCAATACGGTCTCGAATAGTCCTGTATTCCTGTCGCTCCTTATCCGAGAGAGAGGAGATATGGGCCCTGCGAAAACCATGCAGTTGTCTCGTGAGCGAAAGAAGCTCAGCGCCCCGGGCTTTGCGTTTAGCCGCAGTGTATGCGATCACATGCCCCCTCAGGACTGCCTTGGAAGCATACCAGTAAGATATTGGTCCAATATCCGGGGTGTCATTTGTAGCCTGGTAATCCGCCCATCGTGCCCGTAGATACGTCCGGAATTCCCGGTCTTGGTACAGGTGTAATGCCATTTTCCAAGAGGAGGCCTTCCTGCCAGCTGCCAGTGTCAGTGTGAGGTCCACAGTAGCATGGTCCGAGATCGTGGAATCCACTATCTCCGATCTAGTAGCCCTAGAGAACAGCCGTTGGTCTAGTAGTATATAATCCAAGCGGGCATAGACCTTATGTACATGAGAGTAGAAAGTAAACTCCGAGTCATATGGGTGTAGTGTCCGCCATACATCCACCAGACCTAAATGCTGCATCAGGAAGCCCACCCCCTTATTATCATGATCTCTCAGACTGCTCCTGGGAGGTCTGCAATCCACCCCCGGGTCTGCAGTGATATTCATGTCCCCCCCCAGAACCACCTGATAATCCGGGTAAGCCGAAATTAGGGAGAGAACAGAGGAGAAAAATTTATGACAGTAAGAGTTGGGGGCGTACAAATTACAGAGTAACAGTTTTAATCCCCAAAGTTCCCCCAGCACAAGTACATATCTCCCCTCCCGATCAGTCAATTGTTTATGCAAGGTAAAAGGTAGTCTCTTGTGCAACAGTATCGCCACCCCACGTTTCCTGCCCCCGGAGGAGGAGGAATAAACATCCCCAACCCAATTTCTTCGCAACTTAGAGTGTTCGATCTGAGTGAGGTGGGTTTCTTGCAGGAACGCTACTTCCGCATTCAAATGTCGCAAGCTGGTAAGAATACGGGATCTCTTTACCGGGGACCTGATGCCATCGACATTAAAGGTTACAACTCGTAAATCAGCCATAACAGTGAGAGAGTAGCTCTATGCAGCACAGTAATCCAGAAGGAAACACCCCTCCCAGAGAGTGTGAACTCATCCATTTTCCACCAGCCAAATACGCATTCGTCCAATACAAAAAGAATAAGTGGGCCCAGGCGAAGCCTCCCAGCTAAGCTTCGCTGTCCCTGGTATCTCTGTGCCCTCCAGATCCACCCCCCAGACCCCCACCCTTCCCCCCTGCTCACTCATCCCGTACACAACCACACGCTCCCATTCACTCCCCCCCCCTGACCTCTCCCTCCACCCTCCCCCCCCCAGTCTTGCCCCCCAGGCTGATCCCATCCCATCAGCATACAAACCCATACAGTTCCCCCAACCTGCCCGAAGCCCTCCCCCCCCCCACCCACTGAACAATACCCCTAACATATAGTCCCCGCATTTAATGCAAAAACAGGAAGTTAAACACAAACAGTGAACAGTGAATAGGTGATACCAAGTAGTCCAAGAAAGTGCTCCAGAGCTGCCGCATGCCCCTTTGAAAGGAATCCCCTCCAGCCAGGACGGCCCGCACCAAGATCAAGGAGAGTCAGTCAAGGGTTAGGGTAGCCGGCGGAGATACAGGAGTCCACTGGAAAGGCGTAAGCTCCGCTGCCCTTCAATGCCAAGCGCGTATCACTCAGGTCACTCCAGCCGCCCGGATTCAGGAATCATATCCAAGTCGAGGAAAGAAGCTCCACCACCGCAATAGCGGCTTGGTCACTCGGTTCCGCTGAACGCGCAGGGGATAAATTCAAAAGGACTCCAACACAGCTCCCAGGAGTACTGAGCCGCATCAGCAGGTGAGCCGCAAAGCAGCCACTTCCGGTTTAGGGTAACATTAGGCAGGTAAAGTTGCCAGAAACGCCCTGGCCTCCTCTCCACTGTTAAAGGTGAAAGTTTTGCCCTCATGCCAGACTCGGAGCTTCGCCGGATAGACCAGCGCGAACTTAACTCCCCTGTTGTGGAGGTCAGTGCAGGAGGGCGCCATAAGCTTGCGTTGGGCCGCCACCCGCACAGAGTAATCATTGAATATGAGCACTCGGGATCCGTTGTAATCCAAGGTGCCCGCCTTTCGGAAGGCCCGGAGTATGAGTTCTTTTTCTCTCCAGTTAGAGTAGCGGGCTATGGCGGTCCTCGCCCTACCCCCCTCCAGAGGTCGGTTTCCGATGCGGTGCGCCCGTTCGCAGGCGAAGGCCTCCGCTCCCCCCGACAGATTCAAGGTCTCAGGGAGCCATTTGCTGAAAATCATGTAGAGATCCTGGTCACTCACCGTCTCCGGGAGCCCGACCAGCCGCAGGTTGTTCCGTCGGCTCCTGTTCTCCTGCTCCTCTAGGGCCGCCTGCAACTCCCGGGACGTCCGTGTGAGTTCTTCCACCTGGGCCGTCAGCGTCACACACGTGTCCTCCTGGTCGGACACGCGCTGCTCTACCTCTGTTAGGCGCTGACTGTGTGAATCGAATTTCTCGTGCATTTCATCCACCGCTGATTGAATTTTATTCAGTTTGTCTGCCAGCGCCGCCGTGACCGACCGCGTGATGTCTGTGATCCAGTCGCCAGCGGGGATAGTGAACGTGGCCTGCTCCGCCGCCATCTTGGAGGGGGTAAGAGAGGATTTATCCCGGGCGCCTCTCGCCGTTTTTATGGGCATGCCCCGTGCCGCAACAGTCGCTCCCGAGGACCAGGAAGGGAAAAGCGGTCTGGAAGTCCCCGGCCCACCTGCTCGGTTCCGCCTTGGGGACGCTGAAAGGCCTGTAGTGCCCGTCACTTTCAGCGGGGGTATGGTAAGAGCTCTCCGGCACGCGACCACCCAGGCAGGCAGCACCACGTGGCCCCCCCCCCGCCTCTGCTGTCTCCCCCGATGATGAGCAAACAACAGGGTAGAGATCCCCTTCCTACCTGCTCGTTTCTGCCGTGGGGACTTGATATAGTTAATATGTAGGCCGGGTTGAGCGGGGGTGAGGCCGGAATTATCTGCCACGCGGCCTTCCAGGCAGGCAGCACCGCGTGACCCTCCCGTCGCCGCAGTCGCCCCCAAGGAACAGGGATAGAGAGAGACGGTGTGACAGTCCCCGTCCCGCCTGCTCGTTTCTGCCGAGGGGACTTAAAATCTTCAGCAGGAGCGCCGAGGCCAGCGGGGATGCGGTCGAAGTTCACCGCCACGCGGTCGTCCAGGCAGACAGCCCCACTGGACCCCCCCGCCTCCGCAGTCACTCCCGAAGCTCAAAAAATAAAAAATAGAAGAGCGGGGTGTCAGTCCCTGTCCCGTCCGCTCGTTTCTGCCGCGGGGACACGAAGGAGTCGGTATTTTGACCGGTTTTAGTAGGGGTGAGGCAGGAGCTCTCCGGCGTGCGACCGCTCAGGCAGGAAGCATCACGTGACCCCCGATCTATTCACGATAATAGATGAGTACTTCAATTGGAACTCATTACCCTTGCATTTATGAGAAGAGATCCATACCGGCAGATTTAATACAAACTTTAAAACTTTTTAATTTAAAGATGCCTATACAGTGGTACCTCAGAATCCGAACGCCCCAGAACTCAAACAACTTGGAATCCAAACTTTTTTTAAATTTAATTTTGCTCCGGAATCTGAACGTACGGGAGCTGCAAGCGTTGCTCAGCTCAAAGCTTCCCTTCTGATGCAGCTTCCTGTTTCCGCCTAGGAGAGAAGCTTTGGGCTGAGAACCGCTTGAAGTTGCCATTGCCGATCTTGCTGTCTCTGCCAGTATGTTTACTGTTAAATTTATTGGAAAATCTGAGTTTGTGGGACCAAGGAATGGATTAAAACTATGTTGAAAACTTTTTTCTTTCATGAAGCTTTTGGAGAAGATTCAGTTTTATCCAAATTAATTCATATATATTAGTAGAAGTGGGTCCTGTGATTTAACATTGGTACAAGAGGCTTTTGGCAATTTGTGTGTAGTAATGATGGTGTATGTATGCGTGCTTTTAGATCTACACAGGTCTGTCCTGTTTTAAAATGGAGTTCCTTTCTATATATTGTATATTTGTAAACCACTTGGACCTGTCATAAGAACAGGTATAAAAAGTTCTAATAAAACATAAAACATGCTGAGTGTTCTGAGAGGAGTGAGAAGAGCATCACCCTGATCCCTAGCTACTAGTTTTCTGACCTTACTGTAAATTTATTAAATTTTAGGGTCTGAAACAAAATAGGCATTTTAACAATCCAATTTTTCAAAGATAATAAGGACAACTACCCTAAGAGACAGGGTTTTCCCATCTGCTGGGCCTCTAGACTATGGAACTTACCCCTGTTGATGAATATTCCACAAGAAATTAAAAACATATCTGTTCCCCAATTACTTTTACCATTTTTACTTTATTTTTATTGATTGATTTTTATAATGGGTGGTTGCCTAGTATGTACCCAGATAGTGGATACCATAACCCTGTACATAAAAGGCCAGGAATGTTATACATACCCCAGCAGCTTCTCTCAGACTTGTATCCACTCACTTATTAACTGAGCCAACTGCACAGTCATTGTTCTGAACCTATTACAGTATTTGCTAAACTCAATAGGGGACAGCCACAATCAGAGGAAATAGCAATCAAAATATATGCAAAATCTCAAGTTATTCACTCTCAATTTATTTTCTCTTGGAGAAAAATCTATATCTCCTAATCTCCTCAGTCCTACCAAGGAGGAGACCAGAGGATAAAGGCAGTTACTTCTCCTGCTTTAAAGTTTTGCTGTCACACTGGTTAGAAAGCAAAAGCAACATTCATTGGCACCGATTAGCCACATTTCCCTCTAACCATTCAGTTGCAGACCTCTGGGAACAAAATACTCACAGCTCTGCAAGTAAGTTAGATATACTGTACAAAGTCCACTAGGTTCATGAATCATACTGTATGCTATATACTACATTCAGAAAACTTTATTGACATGGCCTAGTGGTTAAGAGCTGCTACCTCAGTCCCAGCCTGCTTCTTGTACTTAGCCCTCAATTGCCCCAGCACAGCTAGATTGTGATCCTGCTACGACAGATAGGGGAAATGGACTGGGACTTTTATACAGCCTTTCTATAGTTTTACAACCACACTCAAAGTAGTTTACATACAGGTACTTCAAACATTTTCCCTGTCTGTCCCGGTGGGCTCACAATCTATCTAATGTACCTGGGCAGTGGAGGATTAAGTGACTTGCTTAGGGTCAGAAGGAGCAGCATGGATTTGAACCAACAACCTCAGGGTGCTGAGGCTGTAGCTTTAACCACTGTACCACACTCTCCTCCTAAGAGAACCTGATTACTTAGGGTTATCAGATTTTACAGAAGTAAAATCCGGACCCATCCCAGGCCCACCCTGTCCCGTTCCACCCGAGTCACGTCTGGTTCCAGCCCCGCACCAGCCCCACCCCCTCAACCTGTACATTTGTTCGGAGTGGCGTTAGGAGAGCATCTGCACATGCGCATGACGTCCCAGATGCTCTCCCAACGCAGCTCCCAGCTGAAAGCTTTTCAAAACCCAGAGAAAGCGCCAGATTTTGAAAAGTCGTTTGGGTAAATCCGGACATTTGGTAGCCCTATGATTACTATTCAATGCATTGTGAGCTGCTTTGAGTGAATCTCGCCATGAAAAGCTAGTTAATAAATCCAAATAAGAAACAGATATGTGTTGCCAATGTAATACATTAAGGAGAGGAAAAGAGAAATTAAGCTCACTTCCTCATAGATACCACAAAGAAAACATCATGAATACATCAGGCTAATAAGCAATTAAAATCCGTCAGAGAGGCACCAGCAATGCTGGATGCGTACAGAGGAACTTTGAGCAGAACAAATCATTAGAAGAGGTCAAAGAGTGCTGAGGTGCAGATTTATCCAACTTATCCCATCTTCGTTACTCCCCATACTAAATGCCTCTGCTCTGCCAAATCGAGCACCGCAGTATATATCACCGCCGTATGTAACTTACAGCAAATGTAACCTAGCTGTAAAAATAACTTCACTGTAAATGTAGCATCGCCAAAAATGTAACTTCGCTGTAAATGTACAGTCTCTTCATCTGTTAACCGCATAGAACTTCCATGGTAATGCGGTATACAAGAATAAAGTTATTATTATTATTTAGAGCCAGTAACATGGTGGCCAGAGAGCTTTTAGCTTTCATATGGAAGGCCGAGCTGTATTTCAGAGCGCCACTCCAAAAACACGTGGGCGTAAAGCATTTCCATTTGACAATAAGGGAGATCCCTTCTACCAGTCCAAAAATAATTTAATATTTTTCCTGGATGGATCCTGGTCAACACTGGTAATTTCAGTAACTGAACCAAACATGTCAAACCTGAAAATCTGACTGTGTAGGCAGCTCTCACCAGATTTGTTTGTGCCTGCGCTTAAGTGTGTCCCCTGATAACAGATATTGGGTGTATCTTGTCATACCTCATTCATGGGCACTGAATCAAGCCATTGGATATCACTCTCAGGTAGGGTTTCCCATGGCTCCACCCCCCAGCCCCGCCCCATTCTGCCCCACCCCCTCAACCTGTTATCATGCTTGTAGCCGTGTCAGGAGGGCATCTGCATATGCGCAGGTGTGACACAATGACATCACACGCATGCACGCATATATGCATGATATCACCATGTTGCATCCGTGCATGCGCAGATGCCCTCCTGATGCAGTCCTGAGCTGGAAGCTTTTCAAAACCTGGACAAAGTGCTGGGTTTTGAAAAGCCATCCAGACGCTCGGACATATCCTCTAAAAAGAGGACACATGTAGGCAGCTCCGGATGTCTGGTAACCCTACTCTCAGGCAATGTCCTGCCAGCCCCCCCCCCCCTCCCCGGGGCTGTGAATGCAGCCTATGCAGCTTCTCCAGCTTCAAACAACTCAGGAGATAGAGACCCAACATGGTACGCACTGAGAGGGCGGTGGATGCAGGAGGTGGTGGTGACAAAAACAGTAACATAATTCAAAAACTGTGTGATGAACACAAAGGATACCTATATGGGAAGAGAATGGAATCAAAACAAAATTTAGTGGTGCTTAGACAGTAACTTCAGTAATTGGGAAATAAGGCCAGTGCTGGGCAGATTTCTACGGTCTGTGCCCGATTATGGCTAGACAGATCTAGAAGGGCTGAAGTGGGCTTCGATTGCAACTCCAGGAGTTGGGAAGATTGGACAGTGCTGGGAAGACAAGAACAGCCTTACTGGGTCAGACCAACGGTCCATCAAGCTCAGTAGTCCGTTCTCATGGTTGCCAATCCAGGTCACTAGTACCTTACTAAAGAGTAGCACATTCCATGCTACCGATCCAGGGCAAGCAGTGGCTTTCTCAATAACAGACTATGGACTTTTCCTCCAGGAAATTGTCCAAGCCTTTCTTAAAACCAGCTATGCTATCTGCTCTTATCACAACCTCTGGCTTAATTATTCTCTGAGTGAAAAAATATTTCCTCCTATTAGTTTTAAAAGTATTTCCCTGTAACTTCATCGAGTGTCCCCTAGTCTTTGTAATTTTTGATGGAGTGAAAAATTGATCCACTTGTACCCATTCTATTCCACTCAGGATTTTGTAGACTTTAATCATATCTCCCCTCAGCCATCTCTTTTTCAAGCTGAAGAGCCCTAACCTTTTTTTTTATCTTTCCTCATACAAGAGGAGTTTCATCCCCTTTATTATCTTGGTCACTCTTTGAACATTTTTTTAGTGCTGCTATATCTTTCATGAGTGCCACTATAGCTTTCTAGTGCCACTGTACCTTTCAAGAGTTCTAGTGCCGCTATATCTTTCATGAGTTCCCTAGGCAATATTACCTTCAATAACTATGACAGCCTATTATCATACGCAGACAATATACTTTTGCTCATCCCAATTGAATGCAATTCCAATGATACCTCTCAGAGAATTGCCAACACCATAAACAAGATACAAACCTGGGCCATGCTCAAAAAGTTCAACTGAACTTAGAAAAAAACAAAGTACTGGCTCAACAGCTATCACCCTGCCCTCAGGAACCAGATTAGATATCAACAAAACCTCCAAAATACTCAGGGTCATTTTGGACTACGAACCCCAGATCTCCAACTTACAAAGAAAAACCTTCTATAGCATGAGACAACTCTAATTCAAGTTTCAAGTTTCAAGTTTATTGATCAGACCCTTCTTCCACAGTCATCACTTTGTAATACTGGCACAAAAGCTAGTACTATTCCAACTGGACTACTGCAACTCACTTTATGCAGGTTTAAGCACGAGCCTCATCTGCAAACTACAACTGATTCGAAACACAGCAATAGAGCTAATCTTCAAACTGAAAAAATTTGACTCTATATCACCCTGCTTCAACAGACTTCACTGGCTGCCAATCTCTGCATGTATTAAATTCAAAATATCATCCATAATGTATTGCATTTTATATGCAAGCTCAGCTGAACCTCTCATAAACCTAGACATCAAAACGGAATCCTGTTATCTCAGATTTCGGAAGAAACTAAAGATTCTTCTCTTCAAGACAATATGTATATTGTCATTGACAATGACAATCAATAGTCTGTTCTAACTTAAAGATGTCATCCTCATCCAATGTAAACTGTACTTCTAAGGTCTACTCAGCTCTTCGCTGTAAAAGACTCTTCACTCTCTCCCTCTCCTTCTCCTGCTTACTATCTCCTTATGCCTTAATTCTTCCCTCTTTTACCTGTCACCTGAATTATATGTCGCCTTGAATGTATACAGGCATAAAGCGACTCACAAAGTGTAGATTAGATTAGATTAAAGCAATCTCCATGTTAGCTAGTACGTGGGCATAGGAAGGACATTGTTCCTCATCTAGATTACACCTTTAAGTTTGCTAGCCTAAATACAACTTAGTCATCCAAGTCTGGAGCACAGTGTTATCCTGCACAAGGAATCTGGCTTGATGCTGGTTGAGTGTAGATTCTGTAGAAGAAATCCCTTGAGAACAACTGAATTTTGAGTTTTTATTTATTTTTATTTTACATTTATCTTAAAGAAGTTTGTTCAAGGAACTACGGAGTGTGGCCTGATACGTTTAACAAATTTATCATCTGCCAGGGACCCTCAAGTTTCAAGTTTATTATAAAATTTGATTAATCGCTTATTCCAAATTCTAAGCGATAAACAAATCGATAAAATTACAAAATTAGGGGACACAAACACAGATATGAAAAAAACATTTTTTAAACCTAAACAGAACAATAAAATATCCCATAAATGATGTGGATAACTAAAGCAAAAACATTTGGTTGGCATATGCCCTAGTACATATAATTAATTCTTCTTGTTAATGTTCTCTCTTTCCCAGGAAAGTTCATAGGCATGGGGGACTTCAGATGTGAGGAAACATTTGAGTCAGGCTGGTCAGATGAACAGGGCCAGGCAGATGATGAGGAGCAGGAGGAGGAGAGGAGGTTCTGTGCCATGATGGAACGACTTGGAACATACCAGGTCTTCGGAGAGTAAGTTTCTGCACTGCAGTGATGCGCCCTATCCGTGACACTGGCATGACTACCTGGCTCCAAGTCACTTCAATGCCTGCCTTAAAGCATTTGGGAAGTTTCTTAGTATGATAAATGTAGAACCAGATCCACATGACCTGGAACCAGAGAAACACTTAAGGGTAGGCCGCTACCTCATTTTGTGCTACAGTCCTGCCACATACAGTGGAATGGTATTACTGTGTTTCCCTAAAAATAAGCCCTAATGAGTTTTTTGGAGCAAAAATTAATATAAAACTCTGTCTTATTTTCAGGGGATGTCTTATTTATTTTCATGTACAACAATTATCTCTCCTTTTCTCTCCTCCACCCCAATTCTTCCTCTTTCCTGCCCTCTCACCCATCCCCTTGTATAGCATCTTTCTATCTCTCCCTCCCATCCCCATAGGAGGGGCCTAGGGGATCTGGCTAATCGGAATCTTTGGCCACTCCCAGTACATCCCAGAATGAAGAGGTTTTGTGGGGTGAACACATGAGGAGATGGCACAAATAAAGAGGCAGTAAGCGAGTGAGGTCCTGCTGAGCCCGCATCTAGAAATCTAGGTAGTAGTGGTCTCTGTTTTAAGAAAGCTTGAAAAATGCTAGAACAGGGGTGTCCAACCTTTTGGCTTCACTGGGCCGCATTGGCCGAAAAAAATGTTTCTGGGGCCGCACAAACGCGCAAATGCTGCAGCAAGACAGAGGAGGGAGCCGGCAAGACAGTAAACACCCGGGGGCAGCAGAGGAAAACACTGTATCGCCCTCGACCGGGGCCGCACAAAATATTTCACGGGGCTGCATGCGGCCCTTGGGCCGCAGGTTGGACACCCCTAAGCTAGAACAATTAATTAGAAAATCACAGCATTTCCCATATGAGGAAAGACTGGGACTTTAAGAATGTTTCCTCTGAAGCAGAAAAGGCAAAACAGAGATCACTTGATATAAATAACTGAAATTCACTTTAGGTTGAATTTCCACCGTGCCGCCGGACCAATCAGCAAGCAAGGCTTTCATCTGTGTATGTGCTGAGCTCACTGCTCAGCATGGCTATTTCCCGACGCGGGCATTAGGCTATTTTTGTCATTTCGGGTGGGGGGTGGCAGCGGCAGCAGCCTGAAAAAGAAATCATCCTGGCCGGGGTCAGTGTTATGCTCCGCAGCTTCTACAGTCTTCTTATCTCCTTCTCCCTTCTACCTGCTTCCGGCCACACCCCCTGCTCCGCGGCTCTCTTCGGCAACTCAGCAGCAGCGATCGACACAAGCTTCTGACGTCGGGGCCTACCCTCTGCGAGTCCCGCTTGTTTCAACTTCCTTTTTCCACAAAGGCGGGACTCGTAGAGGGAAGGCCTCGATGTCGGCAGCTTGTCTTGATCACTGCTGCTGACGAGTTGCTTAAGAGAGCTGCAGAGCAGGGGGGTGTTGCCAGGTGCAGGTAGAAGGGAGAGGGCCAGATGCAGGACTTGTGGGTGAGGGAGGAGAAGAGAGAGAGAAAGAGAGAGGGGAGGGAAACAAAAGGAAATATTTCATACTGGGCTGGGCCAGAGTGGAGGGAGGGTGGAAAGATTCTGGCTACCGGGTGCAGTAACAAAGGAAAAGGGGGGAAAGCTGAAAATGGAGATAGTGACACAAAGAAGAGAAAGGGTAAGCAGGACCTACTGAATAAGGATAGAGATACAGAGGGGACATGAAGAGGAGGTGAAATAGAGACATAGAAGTAATGCTGAAAAAGTGGGCGGGGGGAAATAAAGACATTGAAAGGGCAAATGGTGAACATGGGGTAAAGACAAGGACAGAGACAAATGAAGATTCTGAAAAAGTGGTGAGATAGGGATATAGGTGAGATGGATACAAAGAAGGGTGATGCTGGAAAATAGGTGGAATGGTAATTCTGACAAACACAGAAGAGAAATGCTGGATCAAGGAGAGATGGGGCTCAGGCTGGATGGAATGAGGAGAAATGCCTTGTTGGCCCAGGACTTCCTCTCCTACGTCAGAATTGACATCAGGGAGTGGAATGCTGGTCAGCACGACGTTTCTGCAGGGAAAGCTTGGGACAGCGGTAGCTTGGGGGCTATTCCCCGATGGCGGTGGCAGCAAATCGAGTGGCTTGGGGGAGGGCACGGAGAAAGAAAGAAAGGGGGCAGACAGAGAGACAGAAAGAAAAAGTTGGGGGAGAGAATGAGGTCTGGAGGAGAGGAAACATACAGGAGGCTGAAAGAAAGGAAGAAAGATTGGATGCAAGTCAGAAGAAGAAAGTGCAACCAGAGACTCATGAAATCACCAAACAGCAAAGGTAGGAAAAATGATTTTATTTTCAATTTAGTGATTAAAATGTGTCTGTTTTGAGAATTTATATCTGCTGTCTATATTTTGCACTATGGCTCCCTTTTACTAAACTGCAATATCGTTTTTTAGCGCAGGGAGCCTATGAGCATTGAGAGCAGTGCGAGGCATTCAGCGTAACTCCCTGTGCTAAAACCTACTATTATGGTTTAGTAAAAAGGGAGGGGGTATATTTGTCTATTTTTGTATTTTGTTACCGAGGTGACATTGCATAGAGTCATCTGCCTTGGGAAATGTATATGGCAAATATCTTTGTTTTGTGTTAAAAAAAAAAAGGAAATGCATTTCTGGTTTTATTTCTTCAGTGTTGAAGTATTTGTTGGCCCTTGCTGTGACTGGTGGGGATCCCCAAGCATCGCCAGCAGAGGACCTCCTCTAGAGATGGTCAGAACTCCCCTCCACCAAGCGCAGCAGTCACTGGCAGCATCCATGAGCCACTGAGGTGCCAGCATCTGTGACTCAGGGACGCTATTGCTGCCTGCCAAGCTTGGCAAAACAGACCCCAGGCCAACTGCAAAGGAAGTCCTCAGCTGACAGTTTGTGGGCTCTCATCAGCTGAGTATTTATATTTTATATTTACATTAGAGGTTCTGGTAGAAACCCATTTACAAAGTATGTATTCTTCCCAATTAATATTTCCAAATTAATAAAGTCTCTTTGCTTATTTGTAAATGGGTCTCTACCAGAGCCTTTAATTCAGTAGCATAATTAAATAAAATAACTATTTCTGAAGTTTATAGGGAAGGATGGTGACGGAGGGGATTCCTCGCGGGGACGGGTGGGGACGGAGGGGATTCCTCGCGGGGACGGGTGGGGACGGAGGGATTCCTCACGGGGACGGGTGGGGACGGAGGGATTCCTCACGGGGACGGGTGGGATTTTGGCGGGGACGGGTGGGGACGGGTGGGATTTCTGTCCCCGCGCAACTCTCTACTCCTAAGTCCATGCCTTCTGTGTCCAAAAACCCATTCCCTCCCCCACCTCAGCATCTCTTTCCCTCCCTTCCTCTCTCCCAAGTCCATGCCTTCTGTGTGCAAAAACCCATTCCCTCCCCCACCTCAGCATCTCTTTCCCTCCTTTCCTCTCTCCCAAGTTCATGCTTTCTGTGTCCAAAAACCCATTCCATCCCCCACCTCAGCATCTCTTTCCCTCCCTTCCTCTCTCCCAAGTCCATGCCTTCTGTGTCCAAAAACACATTCCCTCCCCCACCTCAGCATCTATTTCCCTCCCTTCCTCTCTCCCAAGTCCATGCCTTCTGTGTCCAAAAACCCATTCCCTCCCCCACCTCAGCATCTATTTCCCTCCCTTCTTCTCTCCCAAGTCCATGCCTTGTGTCCAAAAACCCATTCCCTCCCCACCTCAGCATCTCTTTCCCTCCCTTCCTCTCTCCCAAGTTCATGCCTTGTGTCCAAACACCCATTCCATCCCCCACCTCAGCATCTCTTTCCCTCTCTCCCAAGTTCATGCCTTGTGTCCAAAACGCACTCCCTCCCCCTTTTGTGTTCCCCGTTTGTCTCCCAGCCCATCTTAGCAACTTTCTGAGCAAAATGTAGCTCGAGCCGCGTAGGCTTGTCTTCTATTTCCTGCCTGTCCCGCCGCGCACACATAGCCGATCGGAAATCTTCCCCGACTTCAGCGCTGACGTCGGAGGGCGGGCTTTGCTTAAGCTCTCCCTCCGACGTCAGCGCTGACATCGCAGAAGATTTCCGATCGGCTGTGTGAGCGGCAGGGCAGTTGGAGTAGAAGACGAGCCTCGCGGCTCGAGTTATATTTAACCCCGCGGGTCCCCCATTGTCCCCGTTCAGCTCTCTCTCCTGTACACCCCCTGGTAGTACTGACCTGATGGTGGCCCTGTGCGTGCCAGCTGCAAGGCCTTCGCGTGCCACAGTTGGCACGCGTGCCATAGGTTCGCCATCGCTGGTCTAGAATATGCAGACTGCTTTTGCTGTATACTATATGCCTTTGAAAACAGGTGCGAGCTAGTCCAATAGCTCACTAACAGTGCTATGTATTACCAAATAAAGGATCCTCATTTCCATTTGTTCTTCAAGTCATCTAGGGTCAGAGATATTATACAAATCACATGGGGACAAAAGAAAGACAATCATGGTCATTGCTCAACAGTGACACCTATGGGTCAAATTTAGTACCCATCTCTAAAGGTAGCCTAGCTGAGGACTAGATGAAGTTGGAAGGTGATATAAAACAGTGGAAAAATTTCCTGATAGTTGCATATAAAGGCCTTGGTTTCAATTGAACTGTAAGTCAGAAGAAACTGCTGGGTCAGAACAAATAAAGGTGTAAGCTACATGCATGAAGAGTTTCCAGATGCTTTTCCTTTGCTATTTGTGTGGGTGACTGAATGGCACATAAATAGCTCACAGATGTTTGGAAATTCTGCTTATGCCTGTTGTTTTCCTTCCCAATTTAAACAGGCCATGAGAATGCCATCATTCAGTAGAAGTCACATTTAAGGAGAGTAACCTTAGCCTAGCCTTTTTATGAAACAAAGATCTGTTCACTAGGGTAAATGCCTTTGAAATTTTCTGTCTTAAAGTACAATAAGATGCTGTATAAGTAAGACCTGCTCAATGCGAGGGTGTGCTGAAAAGTTCTCAGCCACTGTAGCGGAAAGAGTGTTACCAAAATGCTATGTTTTGGACATTCTTTCAGATCATTGATTGAACTATATCTATGTCATTTTCTTCTTGGTTGGGCTGAGAACTTTTCAGCACCCATCCCCCTTCCCGTATGTTCATTGTGTCATTTTGGGAGAGCAAGCCTTAGGAAGATTAATGCTAACATCCCCATCCTGCCTTTCTCCCTAGTCAAAGTGAGGTGCGGGATCTCTGGGCCCAGCTGCACAAGGAGCATCCAGAACTTCTAGCGAATTTTGAGGAGTTTCTGTTTCGTGTTTCCTCATACATTCAGGAGGTGCATGATGAGAAGGAGTCGGTGGAACAAGTTCTGAAGCGGTGAGCCAAAATGTAATTAGGCATTTTAGCAGCTCCTCCTTTGCCTCACTCCAGTCTCCACCCCTTTCTTCCTCCATTCCCTCTATGCTGATCCTCAGTCTGCCTTCCCTCTCTCCAATCTACCTGAAACATGTGTCTCTTTGCAAAAGATATGAAATTTTCAAACTCTTGAAATACCAGCTAGAGTAAATAAGATAAAAGGTAGCATATGACAACTAGCAGTAATTACTAAGCAAGAAAAACGTAAGGTTGAAAGAATCATCCACTGAAAAGTCTGTAAACATCATTGCATTTTATATGGGGTATTTAGCCTCTTCATATTTAAGGACACAATTGTAGGATCCTCCAAGTCTTAAACCATCCCAAACAAATGCATTCACGGACAGCCTGAGCTGCGGTAAAGGCAACCAACACACCATACTCTAGTCCATTCATCTCTAGTCCATTATTAGAACTACTCTATATGTGCACAGTGTCTGGAACCACCCACCACCTCCTCCCTCCATTTAACAGCTTACAACTGCCTCCCCCATCCAACTGGGAGGATTGTGTGGTGTGGTAGTTTAAGCTACAGCTTCAGCACCCTGGGGTTGTGGGTTCAAATCCTACGCTGCTCCTTGTGACCCTGGGCAAGTCACTAAATCCTCCATAGCCCCAGGTATGTTAGATAGATTATGAGCCCCCTGGGACAGATGGGGAAAATGCTTGATTACCTGATTGTAAAACCGCTTAGATAACCTTGATAGATGGTATATAAAACTTGTTAAACTTTAAAACTTGTTTAAAACTTAAACAAGCTCTCTGGATTAGACTAGCCTCTATCATCATATTCCTAAAAGGTGTGCTCCAGTTGTGGCCTCCACTACATCACCCTTTTCCATTCTGGCATCTTAACATCATTCTAAAAGGTCTCGCTATGTCTCAATGTGAGCTACTGCAGGAGACATCTATCTTGGACCTCATAGTGAAGATGGTGTTCCTGGTGATGATCGTCTCAGCAAGACAGATATCGGAATTCCAAGCTCTCTCCTGCAGAGAGTCCTTCCTCAAGATTGCAGAGGCTAGGGTAGCTCTCCATACTGTTCCTTCCTTCCTTCCAAAGGTTGCATCAGATTTCCTCATCAACCAAAAGGTTCATCTGCCTTCTTTTCAACTCACGGGCTCGGTTAAGTAAGATAGGATTTTACAGAAACTGGATGTGCAAAGAGTTTTACTTCACTATCTGGAAAAGACCAATCAATTTTGTCTTTTAGACCAAGTTTCCAAGTTTTATTAAAATTTGTTTAAACGCCTATCAGAAATTCTAAGTGTTTTACAGTATTAAAAATGAGGGGACATACAAGGACTTATAGACAGGACATAATTTGGGTGTACAATAAAACAAAAGGTAAGTTTGGTGAAATACAATATTTAAAAGAAAAGCAGACACAGAAAGGAAAGAAACACGAGGAGGGGGAAGGGGAGGGCCTCTTTAGTGAAGAAGCTAATGGAGGAGAAAGAAACAAGAGAACATTACTCAAAGGCGTCTTTAAAAAGGAAACATTTTAGACCTCCTTTGAACCTGTCCAGGTTTTGTTCTGCCCTAACAGTATTTGGTAGTGAATTCCAGATTGTAGGGGCTGTTACAGAGAAGGTGACCAGCCAGCCAGTCCAGATGGAGCAGACTAATGTTCAAGGCCTCTATAGCCAGTTGGAATTTCATGGCCATTTTGTTGGCATACATTTTGTTGGCATATATCGCCTGTGGCAAGCAGCCACCGGTTTCTCGTAAGGTGTTCTAGACCAGGAGTGTTGCATCTTCATGGGCAGTTTCGGGCAGTTCCTCCCTCAGATTTGTAGAGCAGCTACTTGGTCTACTCTTCATGCCTTTACAAGATTGTATAGAGTGGACATAGCTATTCAGTAGGACACCGCTTTGGGGTCCTCGATCTTATGGGCAGACTCCTCTATCCCACCCTAGACACCAACCATTGCTTTGGTACATCACCTAACGTACAGACTCCTGTGTACTGTAGATGTAACAGAAGGAAAGGTTAGGTTATTACCTGGATAACATAACAACAATCAGCTTATATACTGCAGGACCGTAAAGTTTTATGCGGTTAACAAAAGATTACAAAATAAGATAGATAATTGAATAGGATGAAAATTAAATGACCAGATGATTAAAAAGAAACTAAACAAAACAAATTGCTAAAATTATGATATCCGTGTGTATGCAAACTAATTACCCAAATATTTAGAGAACAAATATGTTTTCAGATGTCTCTTAAATCCCACATAGGAACTGGAGGACATACTCAAATGTTCCAAATCCTTGCTCCATAATGCCACCTGATATGACAAAAGGTGTTGATGGTATTTTTAAAGTTTACAACCTTTAACAGAATAATCTTCTTTCTGTTAATCTTCACAAGAGTCTGTATGGTCCACCCTCAGTATTCCTGATTTGCCTGCTTTCTGCTTCAGATATTTCTAACTCCAGAACTGGAGTTCTTCTCCTGTCAGTCAGATAACTAAGCATTAAAAAATCCTGTATAAGTAGGTGACTGTTGAGCATCTGCTCCTTTGATGTTAGTGCTTGTTGCATACAGCAGGCTGGTTTACTATTGCTGCTATGTTATAAATGCTTGTTAATAATATTTCTTCTTTTTATAAGTTGCAGAGCAGAACAAATATGTATGATATTTGCAGGGTAGTTTCCTGTATCCCTCCTTGTTTGTATTCTATTCCTGTGGAGATCTATTGTGTTGGAACAAACTGAAGGGGGCACTACTCTTCACTGGGAATGTGGGAGGTATGGAAAGTTGTGAGTGACTTACTTCTGCAAAGCCGGTTCACAACTTGGGATTGATCACCTAACGTATAGACCAGGGGTGCCCACACTTTTTGGGCTTGCGAGCTACTTTTAAAATGACCAAGTCAAAATGATCTACCAACAATAAAAATGCTAAACATATATATTTATATATATATATATATATATATATATATATATATATATATATATATATATATATATACACACACACCGAGTGTACTTTGTATTTATGTTCAAATATTTTTTTATTATACAGCCCCCCTCCCCCGAAGGCCTGACCCCCCCCTGAAGGTCTGCACATTCCCCCTCAAAGGTTGACTCCCCCCCTGAAGGCCTGCACTACCCCTTGAAGGACTGCACTCCCCCCTCCCCGAAGGCCTACCCTCCCCACATCCATTTACCTAATTCCAGCAGGGAGCAGTCTGCAGAGAGGATCGCTGGTACTTTAGCGATCCTTGCAGGTTGCCATAGGCCTCAGGAGCTGTCTTCCCTCTGCCCCAAGCCTGTCTCTGACTTAGAGGAGGGGCAGATCCACGGCAGAGGGAAGACAGCTCCTGAGGCCTATGGCAACCTGTAAGAATTGCTAAAGTACCACCTGCCACCGGCCGTCTCCCATTCGTCCCCTTTGGAGATCCCCACAGGAATAAGGAAGTTAAATTAATAGAATACTTAGGCACAGAAAAACAAAGAAATACTTCCAAGAACTGCCCCATAAGAACTGCCTGTCACAATGCTCATTAGTGGAACTGAATAAAAGACAAGTACAATGGATTTAGAAGGGGGACGATCCGCCCGGGTGCACGGCTTGGAGGGGTGCACAGCCGGCCAGGTCTGGGTCATCCTGCCTTTCTTTTCCCCAGGTCCGCGCTCGGGGCTTGCGCCTGCCTGGTCCCGCGCCGACGCTCGAATGGTGCCGTCAACTCCCGCGAGTCTCGCGATAACCAACAGCACCATTTGGGCGGCGGGTGCGAGCCCCGTGCGCAGACCGGTGGAAAGGAAGGGCAGGAGGACCCGGACAGCTGTGCATCCCTCCAAGCCGTGCACCCGGGGCGGGGGCGGACCGCCCCACCTCGGTACGCCACTGATTGGGAGGCCGATTTTGGGGTTTTTAAAATTGTATATCGGGCAGCATTAGGCCTCGCTCTTACCTCAATCATTACAGGCGCTTCTATTTCTTGTGATGCGCTGAGCTCCGTCCCCCACCGACCTTCACCCCGCCCTTCCAGCACTCTGATTGGCCAGCGTTCTTTAAGAGGCGGGCCAGTCAGGAGGGGAAAAAAAGAGAAGGGAAGAAGGGAACCTGCTGTGCGATCGACTGGGGTCGCCTGAGCGAACGACCTGTCGATCGCGATCAACGCGTTGGGAACCCCTGGTATAGACGTACAGACTCCTGTGAAGATTAACAGAAAGAAGATTATCTAATCTAATCTTCCATTTGTGAGTCACACATACCTATAGAGGCTCAAGGTGACAGATCAAAAAGAAGGGAAAGTAGAGGGGGAAGGAGGGAAGGAGAAGCTAGAGGAGTGAACATTGAAAAGCTATACAGCTATACAGAAACTAAGACAGTTATTTGTCAAAGAGGTGAGTCTTCAGGTTTTTTCTGAATATGGTTTAGTTTGTCTCTTTCCTGATAGCTTCAGGTAGGTCATTCCAGGTTTTTACACCCAGATAAGTTAACATAGAGTGGAAAATTTGCTTGTAGTGAAGATATTTTGTGGATGGCAGGTTTAGTTGGATTCTATTAAGGATTCTTTTTGATATCGACCAAACAGTAGAGAATAATTGGATGAGAGGGGCTGCTGAGTTTCCGTATAGAATCTAGTGTAGGATACATGACAATTTGAAAATTATTCAGGATGATATTGGGAGCAAAAGTAGTTGCCTGATGAAGGTAAGAATCTAATCTTTCAGTATTCAGTGTCAGTGACCAGACAGGTTCGGTACTGAATATCCATGAATAACACTAGTGGTGGCAAAAAAAAATGCTCACCGTTCCTGGTTGAATATAGGTCCCTATATTACAAAGTGTCAAATAATTGAAAATGCAGTACATTAATTTCTGTGAAATGTGAGGTATTTTCATTGTACAGGAATAGTTGGTTTCCTTTTTGTAGATAGGAATGCTTCTCTGCTTTTGTTATGGAAGTCAGTGGGAAGATAGGCCTTGTTTTATGAAATTTCAATATACAGAAAAAGGCACAGGAATATCTGTGCAAACCGAATTGAGCCCTTACTATTAAGGGATGATTCGGTATATAATCTTCTGGCTAGGGATCTCATGACTCCACAGAGTCTGTCCTGAACTCTGAATTGCTTTGTTTTGGCTGACTGTGATGTGGAAAAATCTTAATTTTTGTCTTTCCCCATCTCAGGAAGGAGACCAATCATGATAGGGAAGTGAGGCATCTATATGAAGAAATGGAGCAGCAAATTAAAATGGAGAAGGAGCGGCTGCTGTACCAGGTACATCCTCGGCACACATTCCATCATCCCTTCAATTGTCTTTCTGTTTCTATTATACATCTGAGTCTGTGTGTGTATGTTAAGTTAATCTACATATGTACAATGGCTTTCTATTTACCATACAGTAGTTTTCTTATCTACAGGATCGGTCTGTTTCTGAATCTCTTTACTTCTACTGATTACTTTTATCATTTCTATGTTAGAAGTTGTCCATGGAGCTTACCACTAAGTCAAAACACATAGCCAAGATAAATTCAAGGCTTTAAGAGATGTATTTTTTAAATAGAAAAATGGTTAAAACAATAAGGTTACGATGAGAGAGAGGCAGAGTTATTTGTTTCTGCATGTATGTCTCTGGCATGTCTCCATCTGTCTATGCCTGTTATTGTAGAAAAAGGAATGTAAGAATCGCCATACTGGGTCAGACCAATGGTTCATCTAGCCCAGTATCCCATCTTCACAGTGGTCAATCCAGGTCACAAGTATCTGGGCAAATAGTGGCTTCCTCCATGTCTGTCTCACTAGCAAACTATGGACTGTTCCTCCAGGAACCTGTCCAAACCAAAACTGCTCTTACCACATCATCTGGCAACACGTTCCAGAGCTTAACTATTCTCTGAGTGAAAAATATTTCCTCCTATTGGTTTTAAAAGTATTTCCCTGTTACTTCATCAAGTGTCTCCTAGTCTTTGTAATTTTTGATGGAGTAAAAAAATCAATCCACTTGAACCCATTCTACACTACTCAATCATATCCTTCTCTTTTCTAAGCTGAGGATCCTTAATCTCTTTAGTCTTCCTCATATGAGAGGAGCTCCATCTCCTTTATCATCTTGGTCGCTCTTCTTTGAACCTTTTCTAATTCCGCTATATCTTTTTTGAGATACAGCAACCAGAACTGAAAACAATACTTGAAGTGAGGTTGTACTATGGAGTGATATAGAAGCATTTTAACATTCTTAGTCTTGTTTTACCATCCCTTTTCTAATAATTCCTAGCATCTTGTTTGCTTTTTTTTTGGTTCCCGCAGCACATTGGGTGGAAGGTTTCAGCATATTGTCTACAATGACACCTGGATCTTTTTCTTGGATGCTGACCCCCTAGGTGGACCCTAACATCTAGAAACTATGATTTGAGTTATTCTTCCTAAATATACATCACTTTACATTTGTCTATATAAGTAGTTTTTCTTTTTCTTTTTTTTTTTTGTTTCAACATTTTATTGAGAATTTTTATAAACCTGGGGGTTCCCCAGGACAGGTTTGAGAACCACTGGTATAAACCACTCTGAAAAGCAATTTAAGGATGGAAAAGTATTTCCTTAAATTACTCCTGAGTTTATCTCCTTTTACCTTCATCCTATGCCCCCTCATTCCAGAGCTTCCTTACAACTGAAAGACACTCACCTCCTGTGCATTTATGCCATAGAGCTATTTAAATGTCTGTCATATCTTCCCTCTCTCACCTTTCTTTCAAAGTATGTATACATATTGAGATCCTT